>NC_092423.1:10273628-10926005 GCF_036169615.1 Heliangelus exortis | reverse complement strand
CCACTCCTGCTGCACACTATACTGTATGTTTAACAATTCACACTACTCACCAACTTAGCCCATGGTGTACCAGATTTGGCAGGAGGGTCTTCTACAAAGCATTCCTGAACTACACCTCATCCCATGTTTCTTCTCTCTTCCCTCTGAGCTCTAGCTAGTTTTCTCATCTATCTCCTTTGCCTCCACCATCCCTTTTGTGTTTTCTTTTACACTCACACTTCATGAATTACACTTTCTCTTCTATTTAATGAACTCTGAAAATCTATGTCTTCTATTTATGCTTTTACTGAATACACTTTATATTTTTTCTGTACTGTATCATCCCACACTGTATTTATTCATGTACAAATAATAGATGTAATTTGAAGCAGGGTTTTTTGCAGATTTTTTTCATGCTCTGCTGTTATTTCATAAACTGCCAAGTACAGACCCATTACTAAGTAAATAAACAACTGTAACAAAATTCAGATGAAAGTTTACTGAAATGTAGGTAGTCAGAATGGAATTTCCAAGCTGGAACTTGGCCAGGACAAGAGGGCAAGCATCCTTCCTCTTGTGAAAGTGCCAAGGGATCAGACAAATGGCTTGAATGACTCAAAATCATAAATACATAAATATATAATTTAAATGAGATTTCCAAACACGGTAATCATCATCTATCACTTTTTAATTATCTCACATACCTGTCAAGGATGCAAGACTTTTATTAGCAAACACCTACTTGGGGCCACCTCCCATTGCAGCCTTCTGTAGCCTGAGAGACAGGAAGTGTAGGTTGGCACTTCAATTCAAGGCAAAGCTATTGCAAAGCAGCACATTCAGCCCAACATGTGGGGTTCCTACAACCACAGCTAACCAGCAGCTCTCAACCAAGTTTGGCAGTTCAGTTATTTTCACTAATTCAGTGGAACTCAGACAAAATGCTCAAGACAGGGCTGTAATATGAACCCGTCAAGAGCTCGTTTCTTAGGTCTAGGAAATGAAGAGGAGAAGGTGCTGACCTATTCTCTCTGGTGACTAATGATAGGACACAAGGGAATGGTAGGAAGTTTAGGTTAGATATTAGGAAAAAGAGTTTCACCCAGAGGGAGGCTGAGCAGTGGAACAATCTCCCTGGGGAGGCAGTTCTGGCACGAAGCCTGCCCAAGTTCAGCAGGTGTTTGGAGGATTCTCTCAGGGACATGGTGTGATTCTTGGGGTGCCCTATACAGGGACACGGGTTGGACTTGATGATCTTGATGGGCCCCTTCCAACTTAGCAGATTCTATGATTCTATGATTTAGAGTGCAGAAGGTTTGATATCCATTGTAATATTGTACTTCATTCACTAGGTAATCATCTGGCCACCATATCCACTGAAATGGACTGAACTCTTGGAAAATTTACTAATACTCCTGCATAGGAGGGCTTAACCTCAGTACAACACCTCAACTCCTAAACTGTAATTCACCCACACAGAATCTTTTCAGGAGATATTTTCAGCTCCTAAAAAAAAAAAAAAAAAAAAAAAAAAAAAAAAAAAAATGCAAGCATGTTGCATTTTATTATTACTCAGTTGTGATTTTCCTTTACCTTGCAGCTGGGTTCCAGCACCATTTTTTTTTTAAACCTTGCTGAGTTGCCTTCCAGGATGGAAATCCCTGTTTACCAGTAAAGAAACAGAGAGTATGGACACAGCACAATACCCAAGTTTGCAGGCTATTCAATTCTCTTCCAAAAGAAAGAGATCAAGAAGTACCGGGTCCCTGTTTAACCTGCCTTGCTGCACTGAGGTTGTACTCAGCAATGGGACAGCATTCCTAAAACCCAGTAAAATTTCTCCTCTACAGTCTGACTCCTCATGTGTATACATCATGGTGTGTTAATTAAAGAAAGGAATCACATCCCAGAGTGCCCAGATGAAAGTACAAGATGAAGTCATACCAAAATTGTAAGGCATTAATATAATAAAGCAGGGGAGCTATTAAAGGAGTCTGAGAGTGAAACCATCAAATAATTTGCTTTTTAAAAACACTGCAAATAACACAAACAAATGATCCCTTCCTCTGTTTAGAGTCTCTGCTGAAGGCAGAGTAACACTGAGAGACACTTACCATAACTGCTCATTTAACAAAGCTTTCAGTGTACATCAGGAGAGCACAAGGAAATAAGCCAAGGGATCCAGATGCAAACAGATGGTATTAGCATCTCTGGATTCTTAGCTTTCATTTAACAAGAGGGAAATACAGTTCCCATCTTCATATGAAACAGACTTTCTTGTTCCACCTGCATTCAGACTAAAGCAATACCTTAGAAGAGCATGAACTTTCCTTTCCATCTCTGTAGGGAAATAAGAAAAGTGCACGGGTGACCCTTTAAAAGCAGCTGCTGCCAGGTGAATCACTACCAAAGAATTTACCGTCTCTTTTAATACAGGATACTTGCCTACTGCATACCAAGAAGAGGCTTATTTCATTTTGAGTAGCTCCCTCTCATAAAATACCGGACACTTAAGAGAATCATGACAATCTTTTCCTCTGCTTTTCATTGCACACATTAGCTGTTACCACATTTATGTCCATTTTTTTATATCTAGATATCTAGATCACTGGTCTTCTACTATTGCAGCACTTAGAGCCTAGGATATTAGTACTGCTGCTGAATACATAAAATATAGACTTTTCCTGCTAGTTTTGCATTACTAAAATTAAAGAGTGAGCCATTTTTGGAGTAATTTTTAAATTACATTTGGGTTTATAATTTTAAAATGTGGCTTTCATGCTCACAAACTACACCTGTTACAAAAATATTTAATAGCAAGCCTCTCCTTATTAAACGACAATGTAGCAAAATTCTGTATTTAAAAGCAGAAGAACTGCTAAAGAAGATCAAAATCAGATTTTTTTGTGTGATTTTTTTCGCTTACATTATGTACAACAACAAAAAAAAAGTTGCATGGTAAGACCAAGAATTCACATTGTGTTTTCCTTTATACTGTTTGTAAGTTAACTGGGACTTTATAAAGCTTGTTTGCTTTTTTCTTTTTTTAATTGTTTGGTCTTTTTCTTTTTCAGAACCGACATTTAGAAGCCAATAACCCAAAGCATATTACCACACTCTTTAACAGTGTCCAATAGGCAGATGACCTCGCTGCAGTGTGATTAAATAATCTCACTGCTACATCAATGAATGCAGCATGAATTAAAATGGCTGCAAGCTTCTCCAAGCATAAGATCAGAAATCCAAATACAGGTTTCTCTTACTTTTTATTTTATGTTTCAAAGAAAATGTAACCACTTACTTAGAAAAAAAAAAAATCCACGTTTTCCTGACAGAAATAATACAGTATTATTCTAATAAACAGTGACTAACCCATATATTTTTATCGTCAAAGATCTGATTACATTTTGCCATCCTCATACTGAAAAACCCCATTCAAGGAAAAAGCAGTGTCTGCTCAAGAAACATAATGGTGCTAGGATCTGGTCCAAAGTGAACTGTTATCTCAAGTGTGAAGATTATGAATGTTAATTTAAAATAATATTCTTTCAACTTCAGGTAGGTTTTTTCCACATAATCAATCAGGCTTGAAAATGTGTGCATGTGCTCTCACCTCCTCTCTTTCTCTCTCTGTCACTCACACATAAACACTTCATTACATATTCTCATTCCCAGATATTCAGAAAAAAAGCTTCTGCAGGTGTAAACTGATGTTCCTGCACTAAAGTCAACAGTGTTGCACCAAATTATGTTAGCAAAGACACCAGTCCCATCTCACACCCACTGTGATATGTGTACCTTGATTTTCACTTAATGCAGATTTCATGCCAAACTCTCCCTTTCTTCCTTTCATATGTGCATTTCCCAGCTCTTGTTTGCACTCAACAGACAACCCTATGGCCTTGCATTAACTCACCTCTCAAGGTCTCTTCTCTCCATCAAATACTGCACAGACAGGCAGGTGTCTATGGCTCCTCCTGCAATGGAGGCAGGAGCTCCCTAGTAACTGGATACCAGCAGAGAAAGAGAACTGAAATGCAAGGCTGCAAGCCATTTGGAGATGACAAAATAAGCTTGACTGAAAAAGGAGTAGGTTTTAACATTATTAGCTAAAACATTCAGTTATTAAAGAGAGTTTAAAATGTTCCAAAATGAATTAAGTAAAAATTTTGCATGTGAAAAAGCAGAAATCCTGGTCTAAATTACTACTATTTGGGAACTAGTATTGGAAAAGTATTCTGCAACTATCTATGTTAGAAAATTGGCCATTTTGGCACCTTTTTAGGTGATACTTGAAAGTGGAATGGCTGGAGACAAAACTCTGGATTACACAACATTCTAGTTTGATCTCGAAAGGCAGTTCTCATATAATAAGAGGAGCCAAGTGGAAATTTGGATGCCATCCCTTCCCATTGGCCCAGGAAACACGCTAACTGCTTATTCACCAGCCTGGCAGAGAAAACAACATTCTGCTTCAAGCCTCATAGGTGCACAGGTACCCAAAGCATCTGTGCCATCAGTTAGCTGTAGCTGATATTTATCAGTATTTCCTGTGCCACTATAAGGCACAAAAATAATTCCATTTTCTTGAGAGATTCATGTCTTTGGAAGTTAGTGCTACGAGTTAGGCTTATGCTTGGATGACTTGTACATGGGTTATTTTTATAAAACTTAACACTACTGAGGAAAAGAATGCCAACATGGACCAGACAACCTAGTAAAACTGGCACCTGGAGATACTTGACTGATAATCCATATTACCTAAAATCTGCAAGTTGAGTAACAAGTGGAGATCTCATGTCTGGAATCAGAGAGGAGTTACAAATATGCTTCCAATTAGGAGGTTTTATCAAGAAGCCTTCTGGGAGCCAGCAGTGTGGAAAGTGTGCAGGAAAAGGAAGAACCTCCTTCTCGAAACAAATATTTCCTGTGAGTCTATTTATTGCAGTCAGTGTGAGAAGAAGACAAAGCTACAAAACTGCAAGATGCAATTACAGATTGAGAGCATCCATGTTTCTTGCTTTCCAACAGTCAGTAAGAAATGCTTCCAAGTATGCATCAGCACTCTCCTTCAAAAAGATATGCCAGTGAAATAAAGCACTTTTTTTTTTTTTAACAAGCAGAAGTTATTTTAATGTGGCAGCACTTAAACAGACTGACATTACATTCTAGTCATTCTGATGTCAGACACTGAGAGTTACCAATGAGCAAACTGCTCATCTCTTCTCGTTCTTCCCCACAATTTTTACCAAGACCAGGAATAACTTTCAGAAAGCCATTTTGATTGGAAAGGAAAAAAAAAAAATAAATTAAATTCTCCTTTTTTACTGGGAAAATTATAGTGTCAATGCCAAATTATTCAATATGCCATATTATCTCCAAATGTCAGCCTGCACACATAATGACTGACACTGAAACATCCAGGTTCCTGGTAAAAGATTAATGCAGTTGGTTATTAGGAACATGCTAAAATCTCAACTGTAGTTATATGAAGCTAAGAAAGGTGCAAGTCTGGTTCCCACGAAAACAATGAAAACCAAGTCTTTGCTTTTAATTAATATAAAAGGGGAAAAGGGAAATTTCTGAGATTTCTGAACTACATAATAAAGAACAGAAGCATAAGGTGAGAGGAATATTTCTAAGCTCTTTGTTGCGTGGAGCAAAAAGGATTGCCTAGATCTTGCAGGTAAATGCTAATGAACAGAATGAGTCAAGGCACTTTCCAGAATTCGCAGGGTTTTCATTTCTGTTCTGTGATAGAAAAAAAAAATATAAACCCACGTGATTATTAAACTTGCTTTCACATGTATTATTTCCATAATTTTGAAACTATGTTAAAATTTTCAGTTTCCTGTTGTATGTTTCCTAGCTTTCCTAATGTGCAAATCTTTCTGCTCATAATGGTATCAGCTTTTCCCTTAAGAAACCTTGTATTTCTTCTTTTACCAGTTCATTGATAATTAAGGCATTCTGTAACACACAGGTTTTAAGATATACAAAAAATGTTAAAAGTCACTAAGAAAAATGTAAGCCATGTTTCCTTTGTTCTTTTAATAGATCCTGCACATTCCTTCAAAGACTAACAAACACGTAGGGAAAGTGCCTTAAACGGCAACAATCATCACTGTAAAATTTAGCATGTGCAAAAGTCATTTTAAAATAACAATAGCCATACTGTTGACATTCAAAAGGCATGAAAAATGCCTACATAACATTGCATACTCCAGCAGAAGAATCAAAAATACATTACATAAAATTACAGTGGCAAGTGAAATTGTAACTTAATTGTAACTTCTTAAATACTGGAGTTGCACATAGTTTCAATTAAAAAAAAAAAATGTATGAAAATAAACTTGATCCATCAGTATACTCCAAGGTCTACACGTGTTCATATCTGTGGGAAACAAGTGCTTATATGATGAAGGTCTCCATTGTTATATTAATATTAATCTATTGGTAATAATGAATTTTCTGCTGTGAATATCTTCAGTTCTCATCAGTGAACAATCAGTGGCCTGTGATTACATTTTATGAAATGGCAATTCTTTTGTTTTGATTTTGCTCAATTTTGAACCTGAATCTTAAGTAATTGGTTGGGGAGATGGAATTATGCATAAACGTGTCCCTAGAGTCAATGCCTACTCAGAGGGCACTGATCTCACGCTTACCAACCAACCAGAAGGAAAACTGAAGATACAAGAACCCTACCATTTTGAGTTAAAATTTCAACTTTAATTTGTGCATGTGAATGTAAGCACTGTGATGTTACCCAGCAAGGCACAGACCATCTCCTCTTCAGGAGTTTTATTTTACTGGCACTAACAACAAGAAAATAGTAATAAGGCACAGTCAGTCAATACAGACTGGGCTGTTACTTGGACTTGAAAAAAACCACCTGTAATTATAAACAGGTATCTGTAGACTAAGGACCTGTTTTACTGAATGCATAAGTGTTGTGTGAGACTTAACAGAGAATGATGATAGAAAGACAAAAGCTCTCTTGTCTCTCAGATCTTGTCAAAGATTTGCTGAGCAACAAACGTACCTTACATCCTTTTAATTTATTTTTCACTGTATGTTATTTCTAGCTACTTTGGGATTCTGCTAATCATTTTCTCTCAACCTCATTTTGTTTCACTTCATTGCTTTTCCGAAAGGTTGCAATAAAACCTAATGCTGGAAGATAAGAATCACTCTGCTAAAATTAGTGAACTAAGTACCATATCCCATGAGTCACTGCATGTGACTCCCATCCACCTATCTCTAAAAGACCAGATAATAAAGCCATGCTGTAAGTGCATGAGATCCAGGTACGAACACTCACTCTCCAAAATGCTGCTTTTGAGTACTACACCTGCCAGCTCCTACAGTCTGTAACCTAAACATTAGTTAAGTTAGGTGCACTAAAATAACATACTTGAATATGAGGCAAGTTGGTTTTATGTTTATTTTGAATATACTAACAAAGGAATGAAAATGAAGCATGGGAGAAAGGCGAGGTAAACAGCAACTCTTTTTCTTTTTTTTTTTTAATTACTAGATCTCAAATCAATAGTATCCTATTACAGATAAATACAAATTAGCACAGTGAGACCAGTGCTTTGCATGAAAAAATGCAATTTCCACAAAAAAAAGGGGAGAATAGGATGTTACTGGTATTTTTGTAGGTAAGCTTGATTTCATTTTATCACTCAGATTTCACTACCCCTGGGGCTAGCATATTTTTTTAATAATTAGTTTTATATCATATTACAATTGAGAGGTATATCAAGAGTTGTAATCACTAATTCACATTTTATTTTACAATTATTTAATCTTTGAATTTAACACTGAATATAGTATAATGGTATATGCAAAGATATTTAAACTGTTGGCACACAAGTTAACTTATATTTGAAAATATTTCTGTAATTTTGAAATTACAAATATTATGGTCCTGCCATTTTGAACAATAACTTGTTTAAACTCAATTACGTATCTCGATACTTTAATAGCAGAAACTTCTGCACTTTAGTGAAGTGGAAAATGAGAGACTGGGAGAAAATCAACACTAGTTTTTTCATGCACAAACCCCTCAATAATTACACTTTGGATTTATCTACATGTTCCAGCAATAGGATAAGGCTCTGACGTAGTATTACCAAAGCTGGCTAACCTAAAATTAGATGCCATGAGCTTTAACTTGGGTTCAGGGACATGTCACAGTGTATCACCACTGTGCCTGCTGTCTTCTTGTGCCCAAAAGACTAGAAGACCCTGCTTATCTCAAGAGAAAAAAAGAAAAAAAAAAAAAAGAAAGAAAGAAAAAAAAGAAAAAAAAAAGGAAAGACATAAAAAATATGAAATCTTACAAAAACATACGGAAAAAATTACCCTCTAGCATGGCTTATGATTTAAATTAGTTCAGCCTTTAATAACTTGTGCATTTAAAAAATTGATTGCAGACATCTTAGATCTAGAAGCACTTCAAATGTGTGTGTTAGTATGACTTCAGACACTAAGTGAAACAGCATAGTTGGAACAAGTAGTTTACTTACTCATTTTGAAGCACAAAGAATGCCAAAAATCCATTTTGCAGTTATATGTCTACCCTTAAAAAAATTCTTTGTACATTTTACTATCAGCCACTTTGTTAAATAAATAATAAGATACAAGTTCAGGCTTGATGGCAGACAAAGTTTTAAACAGATGATAAAATAATGTTTAAAGATTATAACTGAAAATAAAGGGAAAATACCAGCTAAACTCAGCCCTGGTGTGGCAAGGAGATGGATGCAGAGAAGCCTCTGAAACCAGAGAACTTGGTGTGCCACAGGAGCTGACCTGTTCAGGCTGGAGACCACAAGGTTTATTATACTGTACACAATCACTCTGGTATCTATCAATCTACTTCCAGTTACCTCCACTGCATACAGGAATTAAGGTGTGTTTTTTTTTTTTTAAAGAAGTTATTTTCCACCATTTAAAGACAAATTTTAGCTTTATTTCAAGAAAAAAGTTTTCCACAGTTGTTCTGCATTTTGCATAGATGACAAGATACTCTTTCACTGCTTCTGATTTTGCATCTTTACACTGCACTGAAAAATACTGAAAACTTGTTTTAGGAATGTGAGAGTTAACTTATAAGAAATTTCTGCAAAATGGAGTAACTGTCTCATCTTACAAACTACCTCTTTTGCAGGATGTATTCTCCTGACTGGCAGATTAAACCTTAGAACAATAACCCAATTATGAGCTAAATTTACATTCAACTAATCAAAAATCATCCAGAAGCTGACAAGAACAATCTTTGTTCACAACCTTTAGCACAACCAACACTGACAGACTATCATGTATGAGCTATATAAAAGATGACATATGTTGCACTGCCCAGCTACCAAGGGCACCACGCTCCAGGTGCTACCAAGTACTATGAGAGTATTCATCACCTCCTGAGACTAAAAAACCCAGCAAAACCAAACACACACAAAAAAAACCCCCAAAACAAACAAAAAAAAACCCTGCAAATAAAGAACATGATCAGACATTAGTTCCTGAACAATGACTGCAGGAAGGACAGCTAGAGAAAGTTGCATTCCACGGATGGAAAACCACCCCAGTTAATAAAACCAGTGGTCAAAATGAAAACCAAATTACATATTTACTGGACAGGCATGGGTAAAAGAATTGCTCCACTAATTCTGACCTAATTCTTTCAAAAAACAGAAGCCATCTACACTATCTCTTTCAGGAAAGTAAACTCTTGTATGTATCAAGCCTTTAATCTTAAACAAGTCAGCATTTTATGAATCAAGTTCATCACTGGTGTGAGCCACATATACTTGGGATATATTAATTTTGTCTACAGTTGGACTTATCATTTATAACAATCTGCAGGAACTTATGCCACCCTGAAGCTAGTTAAAAAGCCTTCAACCAATTTAAGAAGAAACTCTTTTCTTAAGACACCTTCATCACCAATTTGTCCCTCTTTTAAAACTTTTATCGTGGACAGATTCACTGCCAGGAGTCTTACACACTTCCATAGCTAAATGCTCTCAAAAACTGTGCAAGGCACTAGCTATGAAAGCTAGCTACACGTATGTCCCAGATTTGTGAACTTGACTGAAGTTGGGTACCCAATTCCAAAACAAGTCCAAATTGCAAAATTTTCTCTGATTCTCAAATTTTGTGCAATGAGACAATTTTCTGACAATCTAGACAATGCAGACATTTATGGAGAAGTTTAGATACCCCAAATAGAGAAAATATCTTCAAATGTTTTTTTGTCTATTTCTTTTTTAAGTATTTCATCCTAATTCAGAGAGAGCAGCTGGCACAATACATTGGTCCCCAAGCAGTGTTTCACTGATAGAAATACTCAACAGTCTAGACACTATGCCACTTCATGGTGAGTTTGAGGCCAAATACATTATCCAGCCACATTGTTTCCTTTTCCAGAAGCACCACATCACTAACAGCACACAGTAACTTATATTTACCAGCAAGGTGGAAATGCCAAGCATGCATCACAAGCTATCACCATCTCATTTGCTCTTGAGATGATGTTAGGCTGAAAAGATGATCCAGGATATTCCCCTGCAGAAGCCTTAAGAATTTGCTCAGCAGTCCCTTCTGCTCTTTGCTGCAAGAGGCAACCTGAACAGTAGCTGCAACTAGACCACCTATTACATACAAACAGTATGGACACACACCATCATATAGCAAACAACCTAGCAGCCACATTTTCCACATACAGCAATTCCAGTCATGAAAATCATGTTAATTCTGCAGTGTTCAATTTTTCAGAAAAGTATTGCTCTGGCTCACAACACATAAAGACTAAGACAAACCATTAAGAATTCTAGTGCTTTGTGAACAAACTCAATGGGTTTTTTTTACAATTTTTTTACATTTACATATTTAAAAACAATAGTTGTAAGCACTTGACTAGATTAAAAAAAAACAACACAAACAAAACAAAAAACCCAAAACCTGCAACAATCCACATCTCAATTTAACTTGGCACTTTCCTGTTAAAATTGTGCTATAAAGCTTCAGACTGGTAGAGCATCTTCTATCACACCACCAGTCTTCAGAACCCCACCAAACATCCACTCACAACTTCTGTTACATAGTTGACTTCATCACTAAGAAACTCCCATCACACTACACACCTCATGAGATGGAGTAAACCAGTAATTTTTCTCATTCAGTTCTTTGCTGATGAACTTGATATGAAATATCACTTGCAGATGCCTCTTCTTGATGGCACCACCATTCATAGCACAATCAACAGAGTAATCAATGCATTAATTTTTTTTCCATGTCTTAAAGACAAACTCACCATCAAAAGTTAAAGTGCTGTCTGTTTTATTATCTACCCCATGAACAATTCCATGTATCTGACAAAAGCAGAGAGGGTTTTTTAGGCATGGAAAACTTGGCATGAAACATAAATCCACATTGGGAATCATTCTGTGGATACTTCCACTTTTATACAAAACAGCAGTCAGCAAATGGTCCACTTCCCTAAAGACTTTCTGTAGCACACTCAGAATGGTTGATAACAACAATTTAAAAAAGGTGGAGATACACCAGATTCTTCATGCTGAAGGATGAGGAACTAGAAAAACCCAAGGGACAGCAACCCAAACCAGGAACTGGCATTTCCACTCCTACACTCCCGCCCTCCCAACACCCATCTCAGTGATAACCCTTGAAGAATTAAACAATTTCTCACAAAAAAAAAAAAAAAAAAAAAAAAAAAAAAAAAAAAAAAAAAAAAAAAGTGCAAAAAAATCAGCATCATTAGGACAAGGAAGTGTTTTCTTTGGTCCTTCCCACTGAGCTAAGATCTTTTCAAAACTACAACAGTGTTACTCCTACAAATAATGAGTCTGTGGCAGATGATTATAGGGTGTTAAAATGCCAAATGACACAATTAAGCCAACCAGCACCAAATTAAATAGTTGTCCACCCCTTTTCCTCCTCTCAAGACACCCCAGCTCTAGCCTTTGTAAAGTTCTATTTGCCACGTTCACAGCAGTCAAAAAAAAATTACCAAACATCTGCTGTTTTCAGGATAAGACCCAAAAGACACAAAAAGTTTTCCAAGTTGTTAACATCAGTATTTTTCAGGAGGACTGTTCTCTGAAATGCAGGGAAGGTCAGGAAAGCAGGCTGAAGCTCCCCATCACCCTTACCATAGGAAAACCCACACCTATGCTTCCATCCTTTCCCCTAAAGGAACGGAAAAGAAAAGGAAAGGCCTCAGGGCAACCCCTGTGGTTGGGAAACAGAGTGAGCCGAGCTGAGTTATTTGGAGACACGGTTTCAGGGACACGTTCACACACAAAACCCTCCAAAACCATCAAAAATAAGACCCTTAGCAGTACATATTCTCCCAAAATCCGACCGCCGAGTCCGGCGAGGCTGCGGGGAGGGCCCTTTCTGGCCAAAGGGAGGGAGTGAGCCGTTTCGGGAGGGCCTCGGCCCGCAGGCAGCCGCGGTGTCCCTCGCCCGCAGCGAGGGGAGCCGGCAGGCGAGAGCGGAGTAATCAGCCCCTTCACTCCCCTCCCTATCCCGGAGCAGATGGGATAGCGAGGAAACCCCGAGGGGCCGTGCCAGGGGACAAGGTCGATCCGGGAAAGCCAGGGGCCTCCGTCCGCCGCCGGCTCTCTGGGCAGAGCCGGGCGATGAGGCCGTCTCACACACGGGGGTGGTGCAGCCCGCCCGCAGCCCCCGGGCGGGGAGGAGAGCCGGGGCTCTGAGTTCACCCCTTTCCTCGTCCCCTCCTCTGCCCCCCCCTCCGCGGGGTAGGGCAGCCATGGCCGCCCTCCCGCCGCGGCCGGCCTGCGGGGGCCCGCTGTCTTTCTCTCCTGCGGAGACTCGGCGCTGTCGAGCAGCTGCCATTACTCGGGCCAAGACCCGTCCTCCGAGTAGACAACCCCCACCCCAACGAGGAAAGGAAGGGGAGAGGTCAGGAGGGGTGTGTGAGAGAAAGGAAAGGTGGAGAAAGTGGGGAGAAAAGCAGTCGCCCCGCGTGTGGGAAAAGAGCGGGACTGAGGGGGTGTCGGGGCTGAGGCCGGGCTGCGCCACACCCCACTCGGCCTCGCCTCTCACGCGAGTCCCCGGCTCCCCCGCTGCCTGCAGGCCCGCGCGGAGCGCTGAAGGCAGCGATTTTCTTATGCCCCTCTCTCCCCACCCCATCTCGTCTCGTCCCGACCCCCGGTTGACTGCAACTCGGCACGGGGGCGCGGGGGGCCCGCTGTCGCCTCCCAGCCGAAATCCGACCGGGAAAGGTGTGGGGACAAAAATAATCGCCGTTAATAATCGCACACGCTTCGCTACCGTCTACTTCTCGATTTCCAAGCGGGCTGCCAGATAATCCTTTCTACTCAGAAAAATGAAATAATAATAATAAAAAAATCCCGCCTTCCATTCCTCCCCCCCCCTCCTTCTGCAGCCCCACACATTTTATTCTTAGGTATAATTGCTCCCCCCCCTCCATATGGCACCCCGCGGGGCAGGATTGCCCCCTCCCCTGCTGCCCAGCCCTTCCCCTGTCCCCTCTCCCCCATCTCCTTGGAACAGTGTGTACATGATTTTGTAGTTTTTTTAAGGCGCCATGTTTATAATCCTCCATCATATTAAAAAAAAAAAAATCCACCCAGCATGAGACACGGCGTTTCTCGCACCCCAAAGCCAGGGAGGCAGACACAGAAATATCCACAGGGCTGTAAATTCATCCCCCCCCCCTCCCGCACACACCCCCCTCCTCCCCAGACTTTAAAGTCTCTCTCACCTTGTGCTGCTGCCGCTGCTTCTGCTGCTGCAGGGGGGGAGAAGTTAAGCCAGGGGAAACTTTTCAATCCCTTCCCCAAGCCGCTGCTGCCTCCTCCTTCCACATATTTTTCCCCTCAGAGTTTTATTGTGTCTGAATTTTCTCTCTCTCTCTCCTCTTCTGTCTGTCCACAGTTCAGGTTTCTGGGGTAAACAGGGTTTAGGATGGTGCTAGGGATATTTGGGAGAAGGAGAACTCTAGTGGTGTCTGCTGGAGTTGCTGTTTGTTTCTTTTATTATTTTTTTTAATAATACATTTAAAAAGGATCTTTAACTATTTATTATATTTGTATTTTATCATACTCTCGGGTCTGAACCCTATCTTATTGCAGAGCAAAAATGTGGTGCTTACCTGTCCATGATACATGCAAATTCCTGCTATCACGAAGTCCAACTTGGAGCGATTCTGGATAACGTCTTTGAAAGAGGATACCCACCTTCAGCAACAGAAACAAAACCATACACAATCAGTTGTCTGCCTCAGGGGCTGCGATGCGTTGAGACCTGTAGATACAAACTTTCAGTATTAGGAGAGTAATATGAAATATATAACATTGTAGGCACATATTGTGTGAAAACTTGTGTACGATATCCTGACTCTGTATGGCCTGTGAGATAAATATTATTAATAATAAATTTCTAGGGAAATGCATTCTAATGCTTTTGAAATACTTCAATAATTATTTAATGGAAAAGGAATATACTTCACAATTAATTAACTTTTGCTAAAAGTGTGATACTATTAAAATTCATTGTAAGCTTAGTTCTGTAAACATTTATGCATGCAAATAGTTCTAATCTTATGAGTAGTCATTAGTATTACTTAAATAGTTTTGGACTGCCTGTGATAAAAAAAAGAGGCATCCATTCTGCCTGGTCAGTAAAAGATTTAACAGACACTGCACAGTGACAGTTTCTCTTGCTAAATAAGAATTCCAGTATTGTCTAAACCCACATTTTTTTTTGAGACTGATGCATTAGGACTTTACATCCTCTTTTCAAAATAAAATGCAAATAACAGTTGCATGGCAGTGATAAAGCTTTACTTCTGTTATGTATTTAAATATGAAAGAACATTTTACATTATCTAAAATAAATAGATAGGAAAGAAAGTGCTGGTGATCTGCTTTCAAAGTGTGCTTGAGGGGTTGGGCAGATACCAAACAGTGGCACTATAATTTATTAACTGCACTATATTGCTTGTATTAATAAAAAGCAATTGACATTTACAGGCAATTCTTTAAGTAAAAAGGGATTCACCATCAGTTTAATTACCAAAAGGCTACCTTGTGTTAAGCATTTAGTAGTGATGTTTGGCTCTGATTTCATTAAGGCTTGTAATTTGCAAAAGAAGTTTAACAGAAATATATGCCAAGTTTCCATGGCATATTGCTGGCTTGGCTATCTTAGATTTCTTTGAAATCTTCTCTTTACAAATTACATCTGAGCTCTATTTATATGACAAAATAAAAATTTTGGGTCCTTACTGTTTCTATTGCTTCTACCAATGCGATGAAGCTACCAGTGCTGCTCAAGCTGGTATGGTTAAGGTATGCCAATTTTTTAATCCAGAAGCAAGCAGAGGAGAAACATTGCTAGCAGCAGATATGAGCATCTTTAATTCTTCAGTCCAAACAGGCAGGTATTCTCTACAACAGGGTCAGCTGGGGGGATTTGCCAAAACTCCAACCCAAACTCCATTTTCAGTTTCAGGTTCTTGAGCAGAAAGATTTATTACTCTGCCAAGGTTCCTTCTCTTTACCTATGTAAATATTTACTTAAGGCAGAAGTTCAGCTGTCTTCAGAATAAAAATGTCTTAGCCCTTGATCTCTTCAGGACCCATAGAGAGCTGTCAAATATTTAGGCTGCAGTTCCACCAGTGTGGAAGCATATGCAGGGTTGAAGCCTTGTGCTTTGCCTACCTTACAGATTTTTACCTGGAGTCTGCTCCTTGCCAACGATTTGCTGTACTTTAACATACTTGTTAGGCTAGTCTGGACTGTTTCCAAATATTTGTTTCAGGATACAAATATTTGATTTTGGAAAGAACAAAGTATCCTAAAGCAAACCTGTAGGGAGTGTCTGCAACTGTAGCCACAGTACCTTGTTTGAGCTGGTGGGCAATGAATTAAATCAAGTATAGAGAGACAGGCATATAGGTTATATATGGGTGCTCGTGGGTCTTGTTTTGAAATGGTTTGATATCCTCATTAGGTCCCCTGGCTAATTGCATTACGTGGCCTTCAGGATGCCCACCGAAGGATAGAAAGGATGCAATTTTCTGTCATTTTAACTTATTTTCGTCTATATCGGAATGACTTTTTAATGCTCATTAACATACAAGTTTGAAGCCCTACTAGCCGGTCCTGGTTAGCCCCGATTCTTGGGTTTATCTGCATTTGGTTTGATACCAAACGCGAGCTCTTTCCCGGATCCTGCCGGGCTCTGGCTCCGCCGGCGCCGGGAGCGGTAACAGTTAACGCGGCGTCTGGGAGGGCCGAGTCCGGCAGACAATGGGAAGGAAATCCCACCCTCCCCCAGCGCCGGGCAGCCGCGGGTTTCCTCATAGGCAGGGGGAAATGTTTGTTAAAACAAAAAGCGGGCTCAGGACAGTCTCCACTCCCCACCCCCTTCCCCGGGCTGAGGACCGTGGGGGCGGTGCGAGGCCTGGGGGCTGTTCAGGCATTCCCACTCTTCCCTGGCCTGGAAGGTTCCCGGGAAGGACGAGCAGGGAGGTGGGTGTCTGGAACAGGACAGGGCTCGGCTGAAGTAGCTCGGCTGGGGAACGAGTTCTCTTGTCAGAAATGCCTGTAGGGCTGCAAGGGCAGTAATGGTGAGGGTCCAGCCTTCTGCTCGCTAGCAAGGTTGTGGAGACAGAAAACGCACTGCTACTGTGATGCTAGAAAGAAAACATGATAAAGTTACTTTCTTTCAGGTAGAAAATACCATAGGAGTACCACAGGCTGTGTGTTCTGTAGGTTTTTCCTGGTATTGCTGTTATGGTGTGTAAAAAGCAGGTCTGAAGGTACTGTTTGCCTCCCTTGGGATGGGGCTTGGAGAGCAGGAGAAGAAACTGCAAGCAGCAGCACAGTTTTGTTGGACAAGTGGCATCCAGGTGAAGAATGTAACCAACTGCTGTGAATTAAAGGGACTATCAGGCAGGTTCATGGGAAAGAAGTCCCCTGCAGGTTGGAGACACACAAACCATTACTTGGGAAGTCCTGGGCCTGAAAGCAGTTGGAGGCACAGATACCCTCTGTGCCTGGTGGTTCCCGTGTTTCCCAAGATATCCCCATATTACATTTGCTACAGTTTTTGTGCATCAATAAGACTACCACTGCTAAGTAGCATGCGGGTTGCCTCCATTTCCCTTGTAAATTATGTATTTTCTTTTTAAATTATTCACTTCAAAAGATTGCTTTATTATTTAATTCTGAAAGTGGACAACAGAATCCTGTGTGGATACAACCTTTTATTCTTACTATGCTCTTTTGCCATTCATGGTTCAATGGTACAACTATAAAACACATGGATGAACAAGCACATCTTTGCTGGTAGGGTCTAGGCATGAGACTCAGGATGGTGGAAACATTAGGGGATTGCTGCTCTTCATGAATTGGCACGTCCCTTCCATTCGGATACCTGTACTCAGCTAATGAATGCACAGCTCAGCCTTCTCTACAGCTTTCTGCCATCTTCCTGGCTGAACCAAACCCACCCACTATGTGCTCAAGTTTTTATCTGGCTTTGTGAGATAGCTGTCTTTTGCTGTTGGTGCCAGCCCACTTTCCTGTGTGCTCCACTCTGAGATGCACCGAGACAAAAATAATTTGAAAATGTTTCTGGAGAAGGAGGTCTGCTGTATTGTGATCATAGAAGTATTAATGCAGAAAATTAGTGTAAATTTTTTATCAGAACAAAGTTTAACAACACAGTGTTCTTTACAGTAAAAAATCTCAGCAATGCATTTAATTTAGGAAACTGGGGGGGTGGCGGGCAGGGGGATAAAAGCCTTAATAACAGGCTCAGGAAATCCACAGAACTGAAAACAGCTGGAGGATGGGAGATACTTAGGGAGAATCTTATGCTGTTCCTTTTTTTTCCCCAGTCATTGAAAAGAAAATGCCATACTCAAGTGGGGGACATAGAGGGGAGAATCCCCAAGAACCCCCACCAATATCTGCTGCTTCATGAAGCTGTCCAAGGAATTAGCATATGTCACCTGGAGGTGGTGTCCTTGCAGGCTTGACATCATGAGGACTGAAGAAGATGGTGCAGCCAGGATCCTTCCTTCCTTTTCAACTTCCTTCTCCTTGTCCCTGACCAAGCAGACTGGCTATCCAGTGCTGGCCAGCCACAATGCTCAGGGGAAATTGGTGAGGAATTCTTTGTGGGGCCTGAGAAAATCAGGATATAAGGAAAAAGATGGGAGTAAAAGTACAGGCAGAATTTCTAAAGACATTGTGGGATGTTTGTTGAAGACAGAACATTGTGGTGAGCAGAACAATGTGGAGATCATTGTCTGACCCTCTACGCCCAGTACTCACATGTGTGTGTACCTTGTGGGTATAATAACTGGTAATAAAAAAAGAAACAGAAAAGCCTGCTGAGTGTAGATGTAGATTAAGATATGAAATGCTTTTTTTTTTTTTTTCACTGTGTTCTCTACTTACATTTTCATGCACAACTGGGAATAGAGGTTTATCCTTAAAAGTTTACCTATAAGTAAACTGACATATGTTTATGACATATGACATATGTTTATGCCAGCATTATGCTTCATGTATGCCTGATTCAGCAGTCTGCCAAAGGAAACTTATCTCCATGTTTCTTAACTAATTCAAACCAACAGAGTGTTCCATATTTTGTGTCATCTCTGCTGTACTTTTGATATGAGAGCAGGTGACATAACATGTAACATGAAAAAAAGTTTTAACACCAGCTTCCAAGTGTACACCAAATTAATCACACAGGTTTGTCCAGCCTTGGTATAATATTTAGAATAGTTTACACCGTTAAAAAATGAATGCACAAAACTTAAATTTGCTTTTAAGACTGAAGTAAGATCTATTATTAATTTATAAGGGTGCAGTAAATGGAAATATATGAGTTGCCAGAAAACCAACATTGACTATTAGGAAATAAGTAGTACCTTTTTTTATGAAAATAATTAGAAAACTAGAAATTTTGCATGAAGAGACATTATGATTGTCGTAATTGCAGGGAAATATTAATTACATTGTGCATCATACTAAATGCCAGCATAGCCAATAACAAAGAAAGAAATGCCCTATATTTAGGGTAAGTGGAGTCTGTCATCCCAAGACTGGGGAAAAGCATGGATAAGGGAGGTATTACAGCATGCATTAGGAGCATGCAGAGACATCCAAGTGCCTCTGCACGGAGTCAGTTCTCGAGAAGTCACGTTTGATCAGGTTTGGTCCAGCACTGACTTTTAGTCCCATCTTGAAAAGATGTCCCATGTCTGCTCTGAGCTTCAAAGCATTCTGCCTTCAGAATTGGCTTCTTAGCTCTGATGTAGTACTGGACCCAGGGTGGTTCCATGCATTCACGTGGCACTGCTCTGGGATTAATAAACTTTTCCAGTAAACAGACCTCTGTCATGGATACAGAAGAGACATCCAAATGTTTCTGAAAGAGGTGATGTATTATCAGTAGAACTGAACTGAAGCTAAGAAGTCTTGCTGGACCCGAGCTGAGAGTATGTGGAGCTTGCCAGCTGTGGCTCTCTACAGCTCTTTCCCAAGCTCCAATTTCCAGGAACACGATGTTTTGCATGGCATTAGATCTAATCTCACACTGTTTATTATGCCGTTTGCAGTTCTATGCAAAAGAGGCAAAATTGTTTCTGGAGAAGAGCTGCTCATGAAGCTAACACAGAGCTGGTGCTAAAGGTCCCTGCCAGTCTGAAGCTGGCCTGGCATGAAGCCATCTTCATGTGCTTGCAGCTTTGATGTATCCTGATGTCATCTGCAGCTTGAATGAACCTCCTCGAGGTATCACTGATTGGCTGTACAGGGTATTTATAATTAGTAGCAACATTTCTATCAGTTTTAACATTATGTTCAAGATTAAAGCTAATGTAGGAAGAAAGAAGGTTCCACACCTGCCATGCTGTGGTTCTGATCACGTATTTGAAAGCATCTTCTGTTATCCAGAGTTAAAGATCATGCATTGGATAGGATAAATTAATTTTGATCCAATGTCACTGATATATTTTTTGTTGCATTCTGTAAGGAATGACTTCCTCAAAACCAATTGTAATACTCAAGTCTAATTGTCCTACCACTAACAACCATTTTAGCCTGATGGAACTGGAAGAGAATACCATGCCAAGTTAACCAATATGTTAACCAGTATGGAACACTGGGACTCTTTGAAATGATGGGATTTGAAAAGAGTTCTGGGATAATTAGGTTGTTTATTGTTTGATCTTACATGTCATGCAGGATACATATTATGTGTCATTCACAAGTAATAGATGTCATTATGCATTTTTCTATTTATCTTGGCTAGTAGCTGCATTATGTTCAGCAGATGGCAATGCAATCACTTAAAAGATTACTCATTTAAAAATGAATTTATTAACACCCTATTAGTTTTATTAAGAATAATATGGGGCTCTGACATATCTATTATATTTACCAGGCATACTATTCAGAAGTCATAGCAGAGTAACTGAAATACAGTTACCATAGAAAAAGTAACTTTGAATATCCTGAATTACTGAATTTGAGAAGTACCACTGAATTTCCTCAGTCCTGAATATAAAAATAAAAATACTCAGATTTTGACATGTAGAACTGTATGGATGTGTCACTCAGGGAAATCTGGATAATACATTTTGTGTTAGATACTAAAATATTTGCATAGAGAAATTGCATATTTTATTTTTAGTATTTGCATATTTTATACCTTCTAAGTGCTAATTTTGTTCATTTGTTAACTTAAATATTTATCATACTCATATTTCAGTTCTTATCTGCAGGTCATGCTGGTTTTCATTTCAGTTATTCATGTGAACATTTTCCAGTTTAGATGAGAAGAATATGGCATTCACATTGGAAATAATGTTGCCTTTAAATGGTTTAGCCCAGTTCCAAGATATTGGGACCAACATACAGCCACCAGTTTTTCATTTCTCTTCTTATAAGTCTCTATAGATTGCAATTCATATTTTTGTGTATTTAAGACCCATGATTTTCAAGCACTGATGAATTCCTTGAAAAGCTTTTCAGACTTTTGAAGACATGTTTTATTTAGCAAAAACAGTATTATTGGAACAATTTGTTTAAGCATAAACAACATATATTAATTGACAATGTTAGAAGTGTTAAAAGGGAATGTATAAAAATGAGGTCTTTAAGTCAGAAAAGCTAATGTAACCCTAAGCTCTTTATATCCTATTTTTTTAGAAGAACACAATGTAAAAAATGGAAACTGAAAAGGTGGGGCCTGTAGGAATAGCAACAGCTGTCATACATTCGTTTTTCTCTCAGATATTAAAAATGACTAAATAGAATTGATTAAACTTTTCTTTAGAGCTGCCCTAGAAAGGAAGCAGCTATGACACATTTCATCCAACAAATTACATATTTTTTTAATAGAGGCTTATAATGAAAATGCTTGGCATTATTATATAGCACTCCTTTGTAGAACACTCTATATAGAGGGGCAATAGTGAAGCTTTGCTTTTGTTTGTCATATTAGAGCTCTAGAAGCTACCCACAATCCAAAAGTTTATTGCTTAGTATGCCTGTGGTTTACAGAAATGTATTTGTGAATCTTTTAATTCAACCAGAGAGGACAGATCATACTGATTATTTCTGTTACACAGAGATATTAGTGATTTTTACCTAGTCTGCTGGTTCTAATTTTCAAACAGTCCAAATATACATTGTGCTAGCATTTAGAAAGCACAATATGTTGTAAGTTAATATCACTGGAATTCAGGAAAGAGGCAATGGAAAAAAAGAGGGATATGATCCCCAGCATCTCCTTCTAAGCATATCAAGTAATAATGTCTCCATCTCTCATTTTTTTAAGGCCTTGAAGATTGCAGTACTTAGATATATAACCAGAGGTATAACAGTATAAGTTTAAAAAATCATATATAATTCTTTGAACAGGTGTCAAATCCTTAAACCTAGTTCATGGTCAAAAACATGGCACATAGTTAAAAACATGGTCTGTTTGGAACACGAAACAGAAACTTCAAGTTACAATGCCATTTTAAAATACTTTCTGATACCTGCTGAGTTGTAAATGTTTAGAATTTTGAATGCTCTTTGCAAAATATGGTGAGTCACTGCAATGCCTAAATTTGTGTGTGTGACTCTTAGAATCACGAATTAAAATGAAACATGAATGATTCCTTATATTTTCATGTTTCTATTGCATCTGTTCTGTTGGAGTCTCTGTTAGGCCACACTTTACATCTCTGAGCTCAAAAGGAATTGAAAGCCCCTTAGAAGTTATGAAAATTTACCTGAACCGAGGCCTTTAAAGTTGTTCAATTTCTTCTGTTTACATTGAAACCTACAAAAATCATCTCAAGTTTTGGAGGTTGTTTTTACAGGCATGCATACAAAAGAGAAAGAGGAGTCCACTTTTCATATTTTACAAAAGTGATGTAGCAAGGCAGAACAGGAAATTACCATTTCTTTCTAGCTAACACAGTAACTCATTCTCATTGTACTAGGTTTCAAAGTTTGCTGAATGTCTGATTTGTAAATGAGTTGGGGCCTACTTATTATCTTGAGAAGTTTTTGTTGGTGCTAAAATGAATATGTGAAAAAAAAAAACTTTCTCTGATATAGTAAGAGCATACTCTGAATTCTAGTGAAACCTCTGCTGTACACAACGGGAAAGAGATCCCAGATTAAGTACAGCACTTATACAGCCCATACTCTTTCCAGAAGGAAACTGATTCTTACAGGAGAAAACAGGCACATGCCCACATATTTGGGGACAGTAAGTGTTAATTTTCTGTCTGTTATGGAGAGGCATTGGAACAGCCAAGGAAGGGAGCACAGGAAGTACCTGGGGCCCTGCTCAGCTAGAGAGAACAGCAATGGCAGAGTCAACACACACCAGGCAACAGGGAGGCTAGAAGAGTTATGTTCTTTTCACCAACATTGTTTTCTTGCTATTTTTTTTCTCATTTTATCTCTTTTTTCTTACCACTCTTCATATTGTTCTAACTTCACTGACTGTGTGAGCCTTCCATCACAAGGGATATCCCTGGACTTCAAAGGGAAGGAGAGGCAGTGGATGCACAAACATTCACATCCGAGTGGACATCACTCAGGAGGGGATAAACAATATGTTGGTGTGGTCTAGAACAGATTTATGGTTTCAAATATCAGAAACATTTGTCTGAAGCTGGATCCATATTTTATTTTATAAGATTTAAAAAAATTAAATATATATTTTGTAAACTATGAGTTTGAGAGTGGTGGGGGCCAAGCCTTTGCAAAAAACCACTCAGTCCTGTACATACTGCAAAATGTAAAATAGATGCCTGGCAGGCAAACATAAAGTACATACTGCCACATTAAACTGGTGATTGCTTTCAAACCATTGCTTTCTAATTCATTGCACATAAATATTCTCCCAACCCCATTGCTTGAGTTTGACAGGAGGAAGACTTATGCAAGAGCAGCTAGAAGCAAACTAGAGAAGGAGCATCTTAAAGAAAAAGAGCAGATAGACCTCACTGCCACAGCTACGTGCCTTAAAGCACTGTTGTTCCTGGTGTGTATACTCTGAGATAGCATTCTCCTGGCCATCTGCTCAGTATGAATAACTGTAGCTGGGTCTGCGTTTGAAAGAACAGTTTGCTAAATCCTGGTGAGGCACTGAAAATAGAAAGGTGACCTGATTATACTGTCTGTGGATGGATGCATGCTTTTCTATCCTAATGAGAGATTTTGTCACTTTGATATGTTGTAGTTTAACCCCAGCAGGCAGCTCTGCTCCACACAGCCTCTTGCACAGGAGGAGAGAATCAGAAGGATAAAACTGAGAAAACTCCTGGGCTGAGATAGACAGTTGCATAGGTAAAGCAAAGAGACACAAGCAAGCAGAGCAAAGCAAGGAATTAATTCACTAATTTTATCATCTGGCAAGCGTGCAGCCATCTCCAGGAAAGCAGGACTCCATCAGGCATGGGGAAGACAAATGTCATAACTCCAAATGTTCCCCCTTCCTTCTTGCTTCAGCTTTTATTGCTAAGCATGACATGACAGGGTATGGAATATCCCTTTGGTCAGTTGAGGTCAGGTGTCCCAGCTGTGTCCCCTCCCAACCTCTTGTGCAATCCCAGCCTCCTTACTGGTGGTGTAGTGAGAGAAGAAGAGAAGGCAGCAATGTTCAGAAGCAGCTAAAGCATCAGTGCTTGTTTCAGTCACAAATCCCAAATATAACACCATATGATCTGCTATGAAGAAAATTAACTACACCCCAGTCAAAACCAGTACATGAGCTTATGTTATTATAATTCATCAAATGACTCAAATCCATTAAGAAGGGAGTTCAGTAACATTCTTGCTAAATGGAGTGTTTACCATAATCATCAGGTACCAGTGACTTCTCTGATTTCCTTGTTATCTAAAGATAAGGCTCCCCTGTCTTGCAGATGCTCAGTTTGGGACCAGTTTGCTAACCAAGAGATGGAGTTCCTTATCATGTTCTCTGTGTGCAGGCCTTTTGAGTGAATTATTTAAAAAGTAGGTTTTGAAAATATGTTTTAGAGCTTGTTTGTGTTTATTGACATCCAAGGCAAAGTCACAATTTTCTTTTTCAGCTCCTGTCTACCTTGGGAAAGTGAAGCTGAGAACAGTGTGGTAGGAGATTCAAACGTCTATTGCTGTTTATCTAGTTTTAAAACAGCTTCAGCCAATGGCAACACATTCGTTTTAAGGTAGACCTTCTTTTAATTGTAACAAAGTATTCCAGAAACAAAGCAGGGGAAAAAAGATTAATTCTGTTTTGGGAAGAGCGAAACTTTTAGTAACAGCATGCAAATAAAAACTGCAAATAAAAAATGTAATGAGAGAATGCAGGAGCTGATGAAGGGGAACTTCAGGAGGAGATGAGAAAGGAGACAAACGTAATTGCAGTTTTACAAAAGCTTTGTAAGAGAGAAGGACTTCAGACTTGGTACATATCAGAGACAGAAACATCATATAAAGTTTGAAATAGGCTGAAGCATTGTTTAATGCACACTCCATCCATTTTTGTACACATACCAAAATGCAAATGAGAGGGAAATGAAGTCTTGCTGGGGATACTAACACCTGCACCTCATGGTGTATGAGTTTGCCATCTATTCAGTGCTAAAAACCTAACTGCACCTTATTTGTGTAGGCATCTGAAAAGACTCCTAGATTTTCCTACTAGGTTTCATTACAATTGTGGTTATAAAAATAAGGTATAAAAGTCCATTCATTTTGGGATTTTAAGATCTGTCTGCTTTTGGGGGGGGCTGCAGTCTTTGTTGGATTCTTTTTCCCATCTTTGAAAGAACACAAGAAAGTTAAGGACTGTGCAATTTCTCATGTCTTTAGACTATTTATCCTACAAAGCTACAGTCCTACAGACCCATGATTTGACCTTCAGAGTTGAAATTCCTTTTTTTTTCTGTTTCTTCCAGACACTGTAAACACTGAGCTAGCTTGTTGACTGGCAGAACGGATGGCACAAAAGTAATTGAGGTCAGTCTGGAAAAAATAGCAGTGATGGTGAGAGCATGAAAGGAGCTACTGGGTTTGCCAGTATGGCTTGAGGAGTCTCATGTTCCTTCACTGCATTCCTGTCTATGAGGTCTGGGAGTGCAGCTTCTTGCCAGCGTTGTACCTCTCAAGAAGGAATTCAGAGCTTGTGTGGCAAAGGGCCTTTGTTATTTCAGCCTTCTTCAGACAGGGTGGAAAGCCCAATTTTTTAAAGTCTCATGTAATAATTCCTTTGGTTTTGATTCTCTGGAGAGGGAAGGGAGCAAATAGTGAGGGTTTCTTTCATTAATTTATTTCTTAATTACTGTTGTTTAATTATTTCAGGTTCCTACCTGCCAAAATTAATGAGCATGATAATATGTTCCAAACAAACGAATTTTTTACTTTTAAATAGTGATTTGGAAAATTAAAAAAGAAGAAGAAAAAATAAAAGTATAGAAAGGAGAGTACAAAAATGGATAAATTGTTCACACACTGTTTGAGATAAACATCAGATAACAAGCCCAGGCCCAAAAGGTATACGTTGGCAATCAATTCTGCTCAGCCAAACATTCAGAAATATGATTTATCTAAATTATGTGCTGTTCAATAAACATCTGAATCTTTCTTATACCTCTTGATTTGCCAGAATGTTTTGCTAGGAATCTAAGAGGATGAGGAAACATGATAAGAACCACTTTCACCATCTGTTAAAGGAGAAAACTTGACATCTTTTTTGGAAGAAACTTGCATATTTTCTTATGAAAAAATATTGTGAAAGACTGCTTATGGTATGGTCAAAGGGCAAGAGGAATGTAAAGCATATTTTAACCTACTCTTTATAGGCATGTAGCTAAGATAGTTCTATTAATAACATAACAGGGTTATAGAGAAATAACAATAAATTTCAGTAATCTTACACTAGCTTTCCTTAGACAAGTGTTACAGTTGGAAGACACAGTCTTCCTGGCCTTTCACTTACCACAGCAGTTTGTTGTCACAAAGGCAGGCTGGTCTGTGCATGAAAGGGATATGTAATTTCAGAACATCATGGAGAAAAAAAATAATGTAAGTAATTTTGTGTTAAGCAAATTGTAAACAAGCAGGAACATGAAAATTTGGCACATATTGGTAGGTAGAACTCCAAGAAACTTGTTGATTCCTATTCTAAGTGGTCCCTGTAGATATTCTTGGCTTTTCTCTGGCTTCACTTCACTTTATTATTGTGACAGCTAGAAGTTATGTGTTATTTTAACTTATGTGCTATTTTAGCTCTCAAAAGCCAGGAAGAGATTAGGCCCACACTGTGCTAATTTCTGCAAAGATATGTAGAAACATGCTTTTCTTCCCTCAAGATCTTATTCTGTGTTTTTAGGGTCAGAAGCAGAAAAGGCAGGAAGAAGAAATGTGATGTGTATGTAGAAATATTTAGCACACAACTTCAGTTTTGGATTTTTTGGGGGGTTTTTTTGGTGTTTGTTTGGGTTTTGGTTTGTTTGTTTTGTTAACACATGTAAACTGTTTTTATAATTTTGTTATTTCGTTTTACAATGGTTTCCTTCCAAACCCTTTTTGAGTACTTTCTCCTCCCTTTTACTTTCCTTCCAAAAAATGCATCCCAATTTTCCTTATCATTGTCTGCCAAGGAAAGAAATGATCACATTTGGTTTGTCTGAGAGAGAGGAAGCGAAAGAGAAAAAATAATTATTAAAAGTTTTGTGAAAATACATAGTAGGATCCATAAAGGAGAGTCTGCAGAATCTTTTATCAAATGATCCAGATCCACATTTCTACAAAAAGCCACTGGGAACAGCAGTGCTGAATGTTGAACTGTTTGTGTCTGTCCTTAAACTTCTTCTCTGCTGGCACTTGGTCTCAGCATGCAGGATGAAGCAGTAGAGTTAAGCATCAGGCATGCATCTACCTGGAGATGTTGTTAATTCAAGGAACTCTGGTATCTAGATATGCAATAGGGCAGTTGGGTACTTAATTTTAAAAAATGCTTTCTTTTACATTAAAATTCAGAACTCTCAGTTTCCCTTAACATGCACTGTCCTTCACCAAAGGATTAATCACAAACAGAGAATGAAGAATAGCATTTCATAAACATTACATGGTCAATATCACCAGGAGTTGTAAAATAACCAGCTGGTCACCTACAATCCAAGTAATTGTAATAGGTGTATTGTCAGGACTGTTTGTGACAGTTAATAATTGTTGCCTAAAGGCACATATGACACCTTTCTGTGTCACTTTTGGTTTTTCAATCTGTTGTGTCTGCAGACAATATGAAACCCAAAGTTCAAATGAATCTGAGTAGTACCTCTCTGTGGGCACTTTGGTGAGCTTGGAAGAAGTAATAGCTTTTTAGAAGACAGTTCTATAACTACTATTTTGATTGTGGTTTTGGTTTTTTAGCTGGAATTCAAAATATATGGATTTACAGGATAATTATAGATGAGATATATAGTGTTTGACTTGGCTTATCTTAGAAGAACTGTAGTCCATTTTTCAGTGAAAACATTTCAGTGCTACACTTTTTACAAGCCCTAGGGCACATCCAATATGAAATTCTGACATGAAGCAGTATGCTTTGAGCTACCCCTGTGAAATTCAGCTAGGTCTGGTATGAAATGCTTTTCTCATCTCACATTCACATAAGGATGTTTAGAGAACTGAAAGCCAAAAGAACAATGAAACTGGGCACTGATGGAAATGGAGAACAATCACCTGACATCTTCCTTCTTGAGAAAGTAATGATGCCTGGACAATCACAATGAGCAGCATCTTGGGCTTCAGCATCTGAAATGCTTTCATTTAAAAAAATACCTGATAATGATAATTTTTTATTTATACTCATAGCCACAGGATTAATGAGAAGTGTAGTCAGTGTTCATCTGTCATCTGGTAGATTAGATGGCTTCTCCTTTCCAAAGTGACTTAATATAATGCTATATCCCTTCAGAAGGTTGCAAAAGGTCCATGTGAAAACTGGGAAACCCTACTTGGTGTTCTTTTTTTTTTTTTTTCAAACTGGGTTCTGAAAAAATGAGGAGGTTGCTTAGTTTAAAACTTAATTTGGTTCCTATTCAAATCAGTGATAAATAACTTATTGGTTTAAATAGGAACAAGAAAAGATTCTTGATGTATTTTTCATTTGAGTTTTGCAATCCATTTTTCTTGTGCGGCACTCTGAGCTATTCTCTGCTTGAGTTATGCTCATAGGAGTTAATTTTTTAAACGTTAGAGAATGCACAATCCAGATCTTGCTTTCAAGTTAGTCTGCATAATTCTGGGGATGTTAATGCTGTCTCCTATTAGCAAGTTACTTGTGTAAATTTGTAAGGAACTGAACATTTTAAAAAGTCAAGATCTAGACAGATACTTTCATGTTATCTGAGTACATCTATGTGTATATAGAAAATGGAGATAAACCACATTTACTATTTGTAATTTAAGTCACATGAAGCAGCTTTCAGATGAAATTCATATATTTGAAGAAAGGCTCAGATGGCATGGATTCACTATTGGTTATTGGGATAAAGAATGAAATTAAAATAGTGAATCCTCTTATAATAGGGACAGACCCTCAGAAGGCATAAATCACAACAGCACCATCTAAGTCAAGTAAGCTATCACAATTTACATCAGTTTAGGATTTGACCTTCTCCCCATAAAAAGATTTCTCTGAAGAGCATACTTCCTATATTTGTCTTACTTTATGCCTGGCAGAGAATTAATTAACACATAATTGCTTTGGTGAACTTGGGATAAAACTTCTCTGTTCAAGAACTCTATTCATTTACTGATTAACTTGCTTCATGGCTGAGTTAGTTTTGCAGGGTCATGCTGTACTAATGACCAGAGCACAAGAACATTGTCAAACCAATGAGGACGAGGTAGGCTTGGAAGTATTCCAGATTCTGTTCAATTAATCCCTGAAATTTCAGGAGCTTTGGGGACGGGGTTGAAAAGTAAGTTGAAGAGGTCCAAGGAAGTGATTCTGCCCCTGTACTCAGCCCTGGTGAGGCCACACCTCAAGTACTGTGTCCAATTCTGGACCCCTCAGTTTAGGAAGGAGATTGAGGTCCTGGAGCAGGTCCAAAGGAGGCAACTGGGCTGGTGAAGGGACTTGAGCACAGATCCTATGAGGAGAGGCTGAGGGAGCTGGGGCCGTTCAACCTGGAGAAGAGGAGGCTCAGAGGAGACCTCATCACTCTCTACAACTCCCTGAAAGGAGGTTGGAGCCAGGGGGGGGTTGGTCTCTTTTCCCAGGCAACTCTCAGCAAGACAAGACGGCACAAGAGGTCTCAAGTTGTGCCGGGGGAGGTTTAGGTTGGACATTAGAAAGAATTTCTTTACTGAGAGGGTGATCAAGCATTGGAATGGGCTGCCCAGGGTAGTAGTGGATTCTCCATCCCTGGAGATATTTAAAAAGAGACTGGATGTGGCACTCAGTGCCATGGGCTGGTAACTGCAGTGGTAGTGGATCAAGGGTTGGACTTGATGATCTCTGAGGTCCCTTCCAACCCAGCCAATTCTATGATTCTATGAAAGTACCTAAAGAATTAGATTCATATTTAAGGCAGAGGGAGCTGGGGAGCAGGCGGGGAGACTGTATTGAATGAGGCTCAAAGAAATATGAATTGAAGAAAAATATAAAGAAATAAAAAGAAAACATAATAAAAAGGTTACTGATTATTTTTAGACAACTTTTTTTCCTGTATTTTAATTTAATTTTATGGGGTTTTTTTGTTCTCTAACACTACCTGATAAAGCAATCCTTATGTCAGTGTGTCTGCTTACATATGTACAGACTTAGCTTGAATGCCTTTTAAAAAGTTTCCACTTTTTTTTTTTACAGTCCAGCTTTTCTGCCACAACATCCTGCTATGTATAACCTAAAAAAAAAAGTGTTGTTTTTAGGACTCAAAACTTTCTCTTGTTAAGGTCAATGAGAGTTGCAAATGCTCAGTATCTCTCAGAGAGGTCCCAGAGTCAGGCTTGTTGTCTGGACATGTGGTCCCAAATCCCATTAGCACCACTGAGATAATGGCATGTGCACTGGAAGGAAAATAGGCTGCTCAAAGATTAGAGGAGACAATGTTTATTTCTCATAATCAGCAGTTCTGTTATTGGTTTCTTTTTTTAAAAATGATACTCAGCTGAAAACTTTCAGCAGGTGCAGTATCATGCCAGGTTCAAAAAGCTAAGGCAAAAGCTGGATTTCAGGAAATTGTTTAGAATCATTTTAATTGTGTCTTAATTTTTCAGCTAACCCTTTTTTTTAGGCTGCTGAGCACTGTTGTATCCAGTGACTTGAACATGAATTGTGGATACTAGACAGGTCACAAACAAAAAATTTTTACAACTCTAACTGCATTTTTTTTTCTGGGAAAAGAATGATTTCAGCTTTACCTAATTGAATCAACTTACATATAATTGAATTCAATTTAAAGCTAAACTCCACTTTTAGTTTTCACATCTCTTAGTAAATCAAGTATAAACTGCACCTTCAAGCACATTTTGACCTACCAGCTCACGTCAAGATGGCAAACTCTCTGGCCTTCAGAGTTATTTAACTTGACTTCATAACACAATGTGAAAATTCAAGGTTTTTTTTTCCTGTGATGTTGAGACAGTAGTGTTTCAGTTTCTCAGCCTCTAGAATCTGGTTAGTATTTTGATTTAATTTTTTAAGTTAGAAGTGAAGCTAAATTCATTAACTTTTCTTAACTTTCAAAGCATTGGTCAAAGGATGCCAAAGAGAAAATTAATAAAGGTTGGTATTGGTAATAAACTGAAGTGGGATAATATATGCCTTGCAACAAACTTTGTTACTTTGTTACTTTTGTCAGTATGATTTAGGTATAAATTAATCTTCTTCCCCAGGCAGACAGCTAACATAGATCAGAAGAACATCATCCCAAAACACTCCTTAATTCCCTATAAACAGACACTGGAGTGACCAATACATTTTCTAAGTGTCCAGAAGAGTGGGAACAGACGCATCCTAAACTCAGCTGTGGCAGATACTAATTTTATGAAGAGTCACACTACTCAGTCATACACCAGGAAATGGTTGACATTGACAGTAAAAATACAGATGGATTTACAGGTTAATTATATCAATAAAATGTGCTGAAAGTTCAGAAGTGTAGATGAGGCCTTGCCCTTTCCTTTAATTTTTTAACTACATATGAAATCCAAGCCCAGAAGAAAACTGCTAAGAAAATACACACAATTAGGCATGCAAGTAAACATCAGTATTGGAATGAAAAAAAAAAAAAGTTTACTATAGATATTGAAATTCATATTACTAGGGATATGTTGATGCAGAATAATTAGAATTAGAAAATAGAAAAGGAGCAAAATCTTTGGATTAAGTTATCCCAGCTGGCCATCCAAATGGGACTGTCAACAACACTCTCAGCTCTCCTTGGTCTGGGTTTCACTTCAGCACTGCACTTCCCTGCTGCTGCCCTCCCCACTCCCATTTAGCAATCTGTGCTCCCTCCACTTAGAGTTTTTGGGGCAGGGGCAGTACACTTCACATCAGTGGTGTTCTCATGGTCTATCAGCTCTAGGTCTCTCTGGCAATGGACAAAATGTTCTTCAGAGGGAGCAGCAGCAGCTGTAGAGCAGCTGTAAACTGGAGCTATAAATAATACTGATGAAAGGATCTGATTTCTTGAGTGTATCAATTTACTTCTGCAGGTAGGCTGGCTGATTCTGAACACAGGCACAGAGCCCTGTACAACAAAGAAGCATCTGCATAAAGCTGTAACTTTTTGCTCTAGTAATCCTGTAAACTGCTTTTTGTCATAATTGTTATATTGACTCTATTTATTTTTTTTAATCTGAAGTGCCCAGTGTTGCCTTGTGGTTTGATGAAATATTTGGAACAGGTTACTGGTATTTGAATCCAGCTGAGAAGTTGGTAGAGAGCTTTTCCTATGCCTTAGGTCACAGAAAGAGTAGTAGCCCTAGATTATAGTCCCTCTTTTGGCTTTCAGCCAATATCAGTTCATGGTTTTAGTGTTAATTATTAAACCAATCAGTCTAAGATTCATGCCCCCAGCTTCATGAAGGAGGAAGTTCTAATATTTCACTCTATTAAATCAGCAATGTACTGTCTGAAAAACACTGAGCATGAGACTAGCATCTAACAATGGCAGCTAAAAAGGTCCAAATGAATTTCCAAGAGATCAGTGGCCTGATCCCTTTTGAGAAGTGCTGCATTCTGAAAGATCCTTTTCAGCACATGAAAGGCATTCGAAGTCTTCAAACTCTGCCAGATTTCCCCCTCGGCAGACAAAACAAAAATTTAAATGGCTTCTTTTGTAACTGGCATGGCTTTTTAAAGATTAATCCATTGTTCCCAGATTTGATCCTTGTCCAAAATGGAATGCAAACACTTGTGAAGACCCTGTGACTTTTGTAGTGCCATTTAATTTGTATGAAAATTATTCAAAATTAGTGACACATGGGTTTTCAAAATCTGAGGTGAATAAACTCAAAGTAATGAATGAACCATAGCAATTAGCAGAATGATAGCATGGATTAGTTTTCAGTAGCACGTTATTGGAAATTGCTCCTAAATCCCATTCAAAAACATTTAAAATCCATTATATTTTACAATTCTGAGCACACAAGTTTTACCTTTGCTTGTCACAAGATGGCACTGTAAGAGCATACATTTCCTTTGATCACTGAATCCTTTCATTGCCAGAAAATGCTGCCAAACTCAACTAATTATCCTTCAGACCCTACCAGTCTCATTGCCATCTACTTGAGAGGGTTACACTGGTGATGGTTGGGATGTGTTGTGTTCGGGCACAGATTGCTGTCTCAGGAACCCCTCTGCAGACCCCTCTCCTTAGGTGTCATTAGTGCTGGGGCAGGATGGGTGTGCTGAGCCCAGCTCCAGCCTCACAACACACCATGTGTAAGCACAGAGTCATGCTCATCATCCCATAATAGTGAGGAATAGTCTAGTGGGTGTACATGGGGCTATGTAAAGTTCAAAGCTTACAACTTCATAACAGGGAAAGAGCCTTGGCGCATCATCCCTCGTTTATTTGACCCCAGATCTTTAGGAAGCACTCTGGAAATAAGAGTCCATTAGCTACAGACTTGTATCTTCATTCCATGGTAGGGATGGCCATGTCACAGGGTGCTGAGCTTGCTGATTTAGGTGTCAAAGATGCAGATGGAGCAGGAAGGGGCAAGTGAAAAGTGCTGTGTGGAAGTCCCCGCACTATGCAGGGCTTTTGCCTGTGTGTCTCTGCAGTCCTGCTCTGTAGTGCCTGGTTTGAGAACTCTGCTACCTCAGACACCCTGTTAGAGATTTTTCAAAGCAATGATCAGTGCTACTGATCAGCTGTTTGTTGTGTAGGGTTTTTTTTGTTGTTTTTGTTTTTTGAGCTTTTTTTAGGAAATTGCTGTCACTAAGCTGGTTAGTTTGATTAGCTGAGTTGATTTTTTCATACAGTCATTTCAAACGAAGAGTTGTGAATATATAAAAATCTTCAGCATAGAAATACCAAGTGAAGCAGTCAGATGGTCAAAAAGAGCCAAAAACCTCTTCCATAATTCTCTTTTTTTCCTCTTATTAGAGATGGTGTATTAAGGAAAAAGCATTTATACTCCTGTTGCAATCCAGGACTTCTCTCCAACAAAGGCAGGAGTGATACTGACAGATTTTCCAAAGAGCTTCATTGTAACCATTTATCACAGTCAGATGTTTGACTCAAGTGCAAAAATGTAGTGAAGAAAAGTTATATCAGGTCTCCAAGAAGGATTAAAAGAAACCCAAACAGAAAGAGAAAATAACAGAAAAAAAAATTGAAACCCAAACAGAAAGAGAAAATAACAGAAAAAAAAATTAAAAAGAAAAAAACATATAATTTTCCTTCCTCACAGACTGAAAACTTACACTCAGCCAAGGTGAGGATATTTTCCATGGAGAAAAAGGATAAAACCAGTATGAAGATATATGCTGAATCTTATTTTCCCTGAAAACGCACAATCCAGTTTCCTGATTGTGATGTTACCTTGTGTGTAGCTGACCTGAACTTCATTTCCACACTCTTTTTGAAAGATGGTACAGTGGAGGGATATGGTGGAGGGAATTTGTTTCAGGGGAGCTTGGGAAAGTAAGTATGAAACACTATTTCTGAGTGCTCTGTTTTTTAGAATTTTCAAAGCTTTGATGCAAAATATTTGATATACCCCAAAATTTGAATGAGCATTGCTATGATACAGGCAAATTATTTCTTCAGTTTCATACCTGCAGATATCTACATTACTTGTAAAGAAGTGTTATTATTATCTTAGAGCAAAATCAACATGGCATACTCTGTATCTAGAGGTCCTGTGTGTTGGGATGCTTGCATGAAGGAACACTTTCCAGTTTCTCTCATAAAAAAAAAATATTAATTTGACTTTTTATTCAGAACCTCTTTGCAACACAAATCTTGGCTGTGCAGAGTACTCAGAGAAAGCCCCAGAAGGAGCATGGGGACCACACTCCAAGTACTCAAGATGTACACACTGCTGAGTTTCACTTAGAAATCTGGTAAGGCATTTTGGTTGTTCACAGCCACTGTCTCACTGATAAAGTCTTCACATTAGCAAACCATCATGTTTATTGATTTGTAGTTTTTCTAGGACTCAGAGATGCTGAAGAGGATAAGGGAGGATGTACATTTGGGAGAAAAAAGTTTAAGGACAACCCTGAAGTTTTCACACACCACTCAAGACATTGTGTTTTCCTAACTGGAAAATAGAACAGAGCAAACTCTAACCAGCAGTTGGTTAAATATTTTCTCTTTTTACAGATATCCTTCAGCTACTGGGCTTGAAATTCCTACCTTGCTAAAATCAACGACAAAACTCCTGTTAACATCAGCAGTGCCACAGTGTTATCCAAAGAACCTTTTTCAAACCAGTAAAATCTTTCAAAGTTCAGGAAAATTTTAAAATGCGACCAGCTATGTGGCAGATTTTTCACAAACTCAGGCAGGATTTATAGCAATAAAAATGCCTGCAAGATTCATGGGAGTGAAACCTGCATCAGGAGTTCTCATCATGCAACAATGACATTCATCATATTCAGGCACCTTCTCTGAATTCCTATGTTCCCAACATTAATGAAAGCTTTAACCTCAAAAGGCAAATCTGACTGACAACTGAAGTTGTGGGGAGTTGCATTCCTCATGCATGAGTATGTGAAAACCTTGTAAACTCTCAGCTGAACTGGTATGCAAGGGGGTGTGTGTCCTCCTTACACTGATACTGTGCCAAACCCCCATTTTTATGCTTTCTACATTCAGAATAAATTTGTATGGGTTTTGGTCCTGTCTCTGCAGGCACAAAGTACCAGCTATTTTTAGAAAGGAAGAGTGGCAAGAATAGGTAATGGCTATTTTTGGTGTATGTAGAGCCATTCTAGAAAATGTGAAGTTAATGGCACTCTCACATCACAGTTATTTTGCTAAATTAATAAGAAAAATGTTCACACAATTAATCTCTAAAAGAAACACTTAGATGATCTTTCATTTAATAGGTATACAAAAATGAGACAAGTTTTCACCTATAAACTTTCTTTACATAAAAGAAACAACAAAAATTTTGCCAATAAGCCATTTCATAAATATTCTGCTAAAACATCTGAGAATTGTTCTTTTTCTGAACTTCAGTATTCTGGTGGTAATAAGCTTGCACCTTGGAAGGACCTGGCAGCTCGTGAACTCAGGTGATTGTGAATGCTTGTTTTTTTCATGAGCCAAGATACTTTCCTGTAGTAATACATCAGGTCAATTCATAAGAAGACTTTGTGTTTCAAGCAGTTGCTCCTTGGGTGATTTATTCCAGCTGTTCCAGATGACAGAATACAAATAATGTCTTGAGAGACAAAGAGCTGCTGCAGGTCAAAACATGGCTTTGCTAATGTAAGATCATTAGCTCATATTTTCATTTTTTGGTTTTGTTGGAAGAAGTTTGGTTCATTCTTTTTCTCCTTGGTTTCTTCATGATTTTTAATTCCTGGCTTGGGCCAGTGCAAAAAGCAAAGTTTTATAGAGTACATGGAAACAGCTATTTCTGTGGCATTCCTGCCCTGATTGTCCTCATTATCATAAAATTTCATGAGAAAAAAACCCCAACTAAACATATATGTTCTGAACCTGCATTTATTCCTTCCTTGTTCTCAGTGGGCCTGATCTTTATATACACTCTGAGTAAGCTCACGTCTTAAATTATTGTTCTGAAATACATGGGGCATGGAAAAAGAGCCTGGATTTGTCCCAATGCCTGGGATCTATTAGGACCTCTTGGGATGAAGAGTCTATATTTGTAAGCAGAACATTCACTGTTTCCCATCACATCAGCAACCAGAGTTTGCAAGCTGAAGAGCAGAGCCCTGTCTGGCTTCTGCTGGGTGGGAGCAGTGAGCTTTGAACACGCTGAGAGAAGTGAATCGCCCTGTGTGCATCCCAAACATCTGCTTCTCAGCTCAGTTTCACTTTAGCTGATAAAATTTTCTTCTTGACTCTTCTTTAATCCTTGTAAAAAAAAGTAATTTGAATCCTAAGTGTTTATTTTCTTAAAGATACACAGGAAAAACACACATGAATGCCCAGGCTAGTTAAATGGTGTTCAAGTTAAAAGCCAGCACTACGTCTGCATCACCTGAAAAATGGGGAAATTGAGATCTGGATAGAAATGTTGTGACTTGAGCTCATCTCTCAGATAAATAGTGCAGTTAACAACTGTGTTAATTAGTTGTGGTTATTATAATTTTTAGTGCACAGGTATTGTAATTTTAGGGTGCTGAATTATTCAGTTAATACTCAACTAGGAAACATCAATATGAGAGTTATGCAGTGGAGAATCTTAGTTACTTGAAATGTAAAATCCAATAAAAAAAAAATCTAGTAAAGTTATTTGTACATTCAGAACTGCTGTATTATTGTGTCCCTCCGGCAAAGTGTACACAAATCCAGGCACTGGAAATAAACTCAAATAAGGAGAGTCTGAGAGCTACAAATTCAGATGCTGTGACATATGAGAAGGATGGATGTTATACTTCAGCATGCTAACACCTTAGCACTGTCTCCATAGAACTGCTGCCAAATTTGCTCTAATCTAGAATATCTGCAGATAGAAACAGAAATGCTGACATACAGAGACAAAACCACTGGTATCTAGGAGATGAAACAAACACTTTTTTCTTAAGAGTTCAAAATTGAAGATCCAGTACCTTTTAAAGGAATCAATAAACACACAGGAAGATGGAAAGTTACTTCAGTGTCCCAGTAAGAAACCTTGTAGTTAAGTACAGTGCAGTTTGTAAAGCTTGTGAAAAGCAAAGCTGAAGTAACAGCTTCCTTCTCAAAAAATGTTTCAGGAGTTTCTGAAAATGGCAACCTGGGTAGACAGAATTTACTTCTGACAGATAAAGGAAAACAACAGCAACAAAAATTCTTGAAGACATGTAGCCTCACACAAGGACTTGTGTTGGGACCATCCAGTGTTCCTGGCCCATCCTAGTTGCAGGACCTACACTTCTGTGGATTCCTGTTTTGCACTTTCTGATATAGGTAGATCCAGAAGAAAGGGTTTAGAGGAATCTTTTCATGTATTCAAGCTGGTGAGTATATTTGGGGGGTTTTGCCATGATGCACTGCTGCATTTATGTTCTCAGCTGGGTTATACTCTGAAGAGATTTGATGAGATCATTTGAATTATTACTGACATGGAAATTAAGTGTGCATAGTGTGATTAATCTTTGGCTTCTGTATATGACGACAATTTTTTTCTTTGCTTCTGCATATATTTTCTTTGCAAATTCTTTGTGGGTGCCTAATAAAGGGTGAACTATTATCACCAAGAATTGAACAAAATGTTTTTTATTTCTCTCTGTGGCTCAAACCCACCAACAGTGTTCAATATATTCTCACATGTTTGAAGTAAATTTTGGTCATCTGTCTGAAGTCTGCCCATCTAGCACCTGATATTTCACTCATTTGCAGTAAGTATGAGAAAAACATTTTTTGTTTTGGCAAGTGTGGCAATACTTAATTCACTTCTGTGTAACTGAATGATATTCTCCTCTTGCTCAAATACTTAGGTGTTTTTGAAAAGGAAATTTTGAAGCTCTGTGATGTTTTAATCCTGTCATTAAATCAGACCTCAGGTTTCTTGGTCCCTGCTAGTATGGTATAAAAGACTGCATTGTCCCCAGCCCTGTTAATTCCCTGCAGCCCTTAACTGCCTGTCAGGAACACAGCCTCTACTTCCTAAACCTTTCTAAAGTGTTTGTCTTTTTTGACAGCTACAGTTAATACAATGTCTATCATTTATCTTAAGAATAAATTAATTCATTACTTTCAGGAAGAGTTCTTCATTTTACTGAATTTCAAATTGTCTGAGAAAATAAAATTCCATTTAAAGCATGAGTCTTTAAAGATGAACCAGGGCACACAGTCTTTCTAGGCCATGTTGTACTCCCAAGGTTCATGATAACACTGTGTTGAAGTTAAGTTTCTGGGCCAAACCCTGATCTGTGGACTGAATTTTAGAAACACCAGTCTGACAGGCAGGCTCCTGGAAAGGAATTGAATGTCTGGGTGTGCAATAGCAGCTGTGATAACTGCTGTAGGAATCCTATTCATCTCCCAGGCTCTGCATAAAATCAAAGCACAAATGCAGTTATTGCCTTACAGCAAAATGAAAATGCAAAATATCAGATAAGAGGCAAAAGGTTGATTCAGAACTAAATACTGGATGGAATTAGCCTTAGGAAAAGGAAACTCTTCTAATGTGAGGTTCATCTACAGGGATGTTGCTAGTCTGAACTGCTTTACAACCATCCATTTCTGTCAGAGTAAGAAGAAACAAGGTGCTAGCTTTCACCATCTCTTCTTTTTTACTATAAAAGGTGGTTGTCACTCAGCAAAGAGTCTGCTCAGCTGGAGGCAATTAGTTGTGATAACCTCAGCCTTTTTCTATCTTGTTCTGGGAAAAGTGAACAGCTAAGGTGATGCTGGGGGGCTAATTCAAGTACTTGATTGAAGTTAAAGCACACCCTGAAATATACTGATCTGCAAAACACAGCCATGGTTAGAAAAATCACTGATATTTAGTTCTCAGCTATCTGGAGAAATACAACTCCATATCCATTCCTACTCACATATGTTAACTTGTCTTTTCATTAGATGCAATAGAGTGTGTCGGGCCTTAAAGCTTCCAGATAATAGGACATGGCAGTTTGTCATTTAGGACAGAAATAACTACTGCTTCACTGTCAGAACTCATTACTGTCAGCTAGAGCAGACCCCAGCTTGGTTACCCTGTACATGTCTGACAACATGGTATGTCCTCTTTGTATTTTTGAGGGGTTGTATATACATTATAAATATATGTTATAAATAGAGTTAAAAAACACTGCACACTCAGTCCCTTTAGGGTTACTGCCCAGGGTGAAAAAACATGAAAACTCTCATATCAGATTTATGACTGAGGGCTGAAACACTCATAGTTGCCAGTTTAAATTCAGACTAAATCCTATTTTGAATCTATATGGTTAGTGAGATGACTGAAGTCATTGCTTTTCCAGATATTTAATAAATTAATAAAGATTTGGGATAGGAAGCCCCTTTTTTCAAATATGCTTCTGAATTTCACTTGATTTTCAGATACCTGTTGATTTCAGATAAGTGAGATGACCTCAGCTGATCTAGGACAAGATATTTCCAGAAATTTCTTTGTAAATATACCATCAGTGGAAGTGAATATACTTAATAATCTACTAGAACACCAAAAGGTAAGCATTAATCTTTTTCTACCAAACACATTAACAAATATGGTGTACAAGTCTGATATGCTTTGACATCCAGGCCCAAAGCAGCAGCCCACAAATATGTCAGCATTACACTGTAAGGAACAAAACTAACTTGTACATCTGGTGAGAAATTTTCTCATTAGTGTATTTTATTGAAAGATAACTACTAACAGCCTTGTGCTCTGCATGAGCTGTCAGAAGTTATAGCTCTGAGAACATGAGAAATAATAATAATAATGCAACATTAGCAAGTTTCACTATTTGTTCAGTCCTGGAATCAGGAGTAGCTTCCGTGCAATCTTTTGACATAATGGAAAACTAAACTTAAGTAAGAAAAATGAAGAGTGCATCAAACCTAGTAAGCAAAGGAGGATAATGAAATTCAGGAGCCAGCCAAACCCAACATGAACTCCAGCAGACAAGGACAAATAACTTAAGGTGGAAAGAAAAGAGGCTGCCCAGAATAGCTGTTGTTTGAAATTCACAAAAGGCTCTAGGAAACCTGTGTTTTAGAGAACTTTGAATGGATTTTGGGCTGGAGCATCAAACGTTTCTGTAATTGCAGAAATTATCCTCTGAGTATATGGTTGCCTCACCCACAGATAAAACCCTGCTGGGGTTCTGACTGGGAGGTGCCTACATTTTTCCATCAAAGACAAGGTCTTCTAAGTCTTAGTCATAGCATTGTAATACTCAGCAAGGTGTCTGAATCTGATGCAATGCAGGAAGCTCCTGCTGGTTTCTCTCCACAAGATGTGCAGAGGAAATATCCCTGCCTGCCTTTTCATAGTGACCTTTGGGCTCACAGTGCCACAGACCAACCACCCTACCTGAGGGGGGGGGACTGCAGGAACCTGCCCAGATCACCAGGCTATGGAAAAGGCATCACAAAAAAACTTCCCCATTAAAACTAACCCATGGTATAACCTCAAACACAAGAAATGTACAATAAAAAGAGAAAAATTAATGGACTGTAGCCTTCTTTTGAGAGAATGTTTGGCCTTCTTGCAATGGTTATTTTTGTGATTCTTAGTCACCGTACTTCTTAAATAATGCTGGTTACATGTAAAATGCATGAGCTAAGATGCTGGCAGTGAGTAGGGCCTAAGTGTTCTCTCCCTGATGAGGCTGCCTCTGGCTTCCTATTGATATTTAGAGTCTGATGAGATTACACATGGACTAATTAACACTTATTAATATTTCTTGGTTTTTCTTTCCCTAAACCGAGGTGAAAGGAAGTCACGATGGTGCTTAGACAATGTGGCAGGGTGAGCATTATGTATTGCTAAAAGAAGCAAAGCTTTTTTTGCTAAGCATTTATGGTCCCTCTTAAGCAGTCCACCTAGTGATGAACAGATGTAATACCTTGCAGTTTGGTGGAAACTCTAAAAAAAAAAAAAAAAAATCACCTATTTTTGATTCAAACCATTTTTTGTAAGTATTTGTACATACTGCACACCACATATGGAATATTTTTCCTTTGTTTTCCAACTGCATTTTACTGTATTTCTAACATCATTTAGGTCTTGATGAGTCTGAGGAGCTTTAAGGCTTTGATATTAGCTTTCAAAGCCTGGAACAGCCTGATCACCCAAATTAAGGTGTCACATTCTATCCAACCATTCTTCTAAATCAGTTCCTATTGCTGTTACCCCTATCTAGATGAAGCAGAAGCCAAATTACTTCTTAACTATACTACCCCAGTTATCACAGTCTTTGCACCCTATATTACTTTCCTTCTGATTTCTTTTAAGAATTACCCATTTTCTAGCTGTAAGTAGTTTCTTGACAGACATCCCTTAGAGGGACCTAGTTCCTTTTAGTCATCGGAGTTTGGCCTTTTGAAGGATTTGACTCTTACATTGACTCTCCAGCTGTCACAAATTATCTTCTGACTCCAGACACCAAATTTTGAGGCACCACAGTGCCCCGTTTGAAAGCACATAGCTTTCCAAGAGTCTTCTTGTCCTTTATATCTATAAAAAGGCTCATTTATCTGTGTAATATTAAGGGCTGTTAAAATGCTGAAGTGTTTATAATGGTAATGTTAAAAAGTTAATGTTTACAAAGCCCTTGCAGATATCTAAGGATAGATACAGAGGGCTCTGCTATATGCGGTGAGAATTTGACAGCAAATTATTTAACATTAAAATATGGATTGACTTTATTGAATAATCTAAGTCATAAAAAACAGTATGGAGTGAGCTATTAATCCAGACTGTGTTTACCACCCTGCATAAAAGTTGCACATTTTTTAATATTTACCTCAGACACCCAGGAGGAAAAATCTGAAGACGGAGTGTTTATTACTGGAGTGAAACATTCTGACAAGACATTTGCTTTTAGAAACTAAGCTAGTGTACTTCTTCATGGTTTATACTTGGCTGCAGCAAGTAAGCAGAAGCCATTTAGTCCTGAGTAATGCACATATATCTCTGTGATTCTGGTGTCATTTGTTGCTTTGTAACTATGCAGAAGTTTTAGTTATGTGGGAAGCTCTGAGAAAAAACAGCTGTCTGGCACATCTGATGGCTTATCTTAAAGTGAGTGAGTCAAAGTAAAACTTGCACTGTTTGACATACAAATGTATTAAGCCTGCTGTTCTCCAGAGGTCAAAAAGATATTTATAGATTAACTGGTATTAAAGTAGGTCTTAACTATTTCTAAACTTAGGATAAACTCAGGGGAAAAAAAAACCAACATGCTTCTGTAGATTATTTCTAAGAAATTATTTTCTGTTTAATGAAAAGACATAAGTTTACTTTTTCATCTTTTGATATTTTCAATAGAAAGATAAAATATGCACTTTCCCAGTGTACTAGTGTGTATTATGCAAGTGTGAAATCCCCCCATACAGACTCTTCAAATGCAGTATTTAAAAGCTACTATATACTACATTAACACTTCTCCAGCACTTTCTGAAAGATGTACCCATTTTTTTTCCTACTAATTATGGGGAAAATGACAGCAACTTGAGTGCTATTGTAAAAGAATTCTTGAGATATGATGATCTTTAAATAATTTGGTACTAAATAAAATTTAATAAAATTTTATTATCCTTTTTAGGCATTTACTAGAAGAATAAGAACATGCAGAACTTCTTTGAGGCATGAGCTAGATGGATGATTCCTTTTTTAACTAGCTGTAAATTCAAAAGCTCTTCAATTTGAAGTAGCTGCATTCTGTACATCTTAGAGTTGATATATTTTGTCAGTAGCATAATCACAGAGAGATAGGATTAAATAAGCTAAACTAAAAGAACCCTATTTTAGAGCATAATCATGTAGCAGCCCCTTAGTCTCCTGTGGCCTGTGAAAAAGAAGCAGCTCCAGGGATGTGGATGGTCCTTGAGAAAACAGCCCAGAGGGGTTCTATTCCTGGGCTTCCATAGAATTAACACCCAGAATATCCCAATCATCCCAGAGCTGTATCCCAGAGAAACATCTCTACTGGAAAGGGACAGAAGTTTTTATTTTATGTTTGTTATTTTATTTATTTTATTTTAATTTTAAAAAATATTTTATGCACCTGCATTGAACTTCTAGATAGTAAAAGAGCTGCAGGTATGGCAATGTGTTAGAGATTTCATGCATCTTGCCAGGCAGTTGGGAAGTGAAAAAGCAGCTGCACCAGTTTGCCCGAGGTGCCCCGGGGGTGCAGAGGCATCGCCTGCCAAGAGCTGCTCTGATCCTCAGCTCCAGCAGCATCCACCTGATGGCAGAAGAGAACAGACAGTTCCAGACACAACCTGACAGCCTGGCTCAAGAAAAACAGCAAATTAACTCCTGATGTTTTTGTAAAGTACTTTTTTTGTTTATCTATTAAACTATATAAACATCAGGGTGTATTTAAATATATATATATAGCACAAATATATATGTATATAGTGTATTACATCGATAAATATATGTTTCAAAGTATGAAGAAAACAAATGTGGTTTTAATTTTGAGTTGGCCTTACAGTCCTGGGAATCAGAGAATAACAGAGATATAAAAATAATTGACTCAAATCCCCCTCTGACTTTCATTAACAGAAATTGGTGATGATTTATTTTATCTTTGCTGTTACATGGGTAAACCACTGTCATTAAGCGAGACTAGGATCAGATCCTGGAAGGGAGAAAAACAGAATTTTAAGGACCTCCATGACCAGTTAAACTCCCAGTTTACTAACTTTGGGCATGCTGTGGAAGAAGCAGATAGCTACAATCACATCAAGCAAGAAGAACAAAAAAACTTTGTTACTACCAGTCTATGTATTTATACTGAAAGCACTGCAGATCCCAATCCTTAAAATCTCCCATCCTCACTAGTTCAAAGTGATCTTACACATGCAATGCATTTTTATAGGTATCCTTCTGAAAATAATTTCTCTCAGTTGTATGTCTGGAAAGTGCTGACTACACTACAAGTACTACAGCAGCCAACAGTAACAATGAGGGGAGGGGGTGTTGAAAAAGAACTGGGGGCAAAATTAGCAAGGGAATTATAAGAGGAAAGTTAACAGAAACTGAATTGAGCAAAAGGATAAGAATCACTTCCCCAGAAATCCTACTCCCAGTTCTGTCATCTGACTCATTGTACAAACCCAAATATATGGAACCTTGCACAACACTTGGAAAAAAAATAAAACCAAAACAAAATGCTGATCATTTCATTATGAGTTTGGAGCTCCTGGCTTTGACATGGATGCACAATTGGATGGCCTTTTAATTTCAGGCTACATGTAAGTGATTTCACAGTGGTTGATTTCTGATTGCATTTGTGTATCTAAACCAAGTAAAAAATTATTGTAATTATTTTTAAAATTAAATTGTAATTAAAAATAAGATACACAGGTTGCACCATTTAGTCATCTTCTGTTGCTTTGTGGAGGATCCCACTATTTCAGAGCGTGTTACTGCAGGGCAGCTGCAGCAGAAATGGCAAGAACTCGTTGATGTGTTTTGGACAGCACAGCAAATGCACTGGAGGGTAAATTAATGCCTTGGTACTGGGAAGTTGTGTCACAATGAAGTGTGGGGATTTCTTTCCTACTTCTTGATCCTATATAGAGACTGAGGAAGTCAAGGCCAGTGCTGGAGCTCATCCTTTTTAAAACACCCAGGCTGTGGCTGAAGGTGAGCATCCCTTGCATCATCCTGGATGAAGGATGACACATGTACAAAAGGTGTCTGTTTAAAGGCAGAAGAAGGAGCAGACTGTGAATAAGGGCTAAAAGGGAGAAAAAGATGATTAGGTGTAGCATATGTTGGCATAAAATTCAGAGATTAATTTCTCAATCTGTCTTGTCCTGAAAGTTCAGCAGTAATATGCAACATCAAGACTTCTGGAAGATCCGTGTGTTGTGTCAAAGAAGAGCTGACAATAAAGAATATCTAGAAATGACTTTTTCTCCCCTTATATCTCCAAGCTACTTTATATCATAGACCCTCCTGCCATGGTGACTCTGCTAATGATAATGGGACTCCTAAAGCTGTTATGTAAGTTATGTGTTTACATAAAGTGTAACTCAGTCCTGCACTCCTAATAAATTCTAGGATGATATTAAAGAGCAAAACCTTATGTAAATGGCCCCACCAAAACCTGCACAGCTATTTTTGTGGATAAGTAGTCACTTTTCTTATGTAGAAACCCACAGGCTACTTTCTGCCTATTCTATGTTGTGATATAGTGGTGCAGGTGCTGTGGCTCTGACTTCCTTTGTAATCTTCAAGGAAGAAGACAGAACTGGAATAAAAACCATGATCTCCAGAAAGGCCTGAGATCAACTACCATGCAGTCTCTGTCTAAACTCATCATTCACAAGTTCACTGGAGCTCCTAATTACAGTACTAGTATATATACAGTTTCATCATTCAAAAAAATCCATAACAAAAAATAATTTTCTAATTTTAATTTGCCATAGGAGAATGAAGTGATTACTTACACTCTGGCCTCGTTAAAGCTTGATTTTGTGTTTCTAGCTCCTGCACACCACAACCCCATCCTTGGGGGTTAAGGCTAAGAAGAATTTGCCTCACTAGAATCAGTAACAAGAGTTATTTTTTATTCTGATTAGCTGAAAAGGAATATCCAACTGGATTTTCATTTTTAAAGGTTCTGATTCCCAGGACAAATCTAATCACCTGGCAAGGGAAAATACCTTTCAGCACTTGTCTGTTCTTTCAAACAGTAGGCACCTGTGGCTCCACTGGCAAACTCAACACAGATGCTCCTTTCAGCAGATGGACAATTTGTTTTCCAGAAGTCAATTTTTAGCTTTAATTTTATCAGCAAGAGAATGGTCTATGCCAACATCCAGCATTACCTGATTATTCAATCATATTCGTGACAAAAGTTGGTGTTTGTAATGTAAGAGCTCTTACTAAGATAGAATTAAAATCTATGGTCTGAACAAGTTCATGAAAAAATACAGAATAAAAGAAAGTTGGATGCAGGAAGGCTTTTTTAATTCGAGGACCAAACATATGGAAATGTTTTATTTGGTAAGTGCAATCATGTCCATGTGCAAGTAGTATAGGGAAGTAACTGGAAACCTTTTCAAAGAAATTAATTAATTTCAGAGTTAATCACTTCCACAGAACTCAAACAGACTCCATACAGACCCCAGCTAAGAATACTTAATCAATTGCCAAGTTAACAAGAAATCTTCAAGTTTTGAGACAACAGAGCAGATGAGAGAACATGATTTGAGTTTTAAGTCTGATTTTACTTCTACACAAATAAAGATATTGTGTATGTTGAGGAAAAGTATGGAAAAAGAAATAAGGATAGAAGGAGATTTCTGAAATTTTATGACAGTAATTAAATTTAACCTGGACAGATATTTCTTTGTTGCTAGCATAGGACATAGTAGTTTTTTTCTTTCCAATGGCACAAGATTGAAAAAAGCACACACTATTGCTGGCCAAAGTACTAAATTCCACAGGTTCTTCAAAGACCCCCATGTCAGAACTTTTTGGTAACTAGGAAAGATATTCTAGGGCACAAATCGTTAAGTAGAAGAAAGATAAAAAAGACAAAATATGGTAAACAGAAACTCAAAACCAGGCTCAGTTCTAGCATCTAGAAGACTGAATGGTCTCCTTGCAATTATGTCTGAGCAGTTTTACACCCAACAAACTGCCTGTGATGGGGCATAAATCTGGGTCATGGTTTGGCCTTTACTGATTTTTTTTTTCTGATTATGGGCCAAATGCAACTCTCAGTTGCAATCAAGAATTAAGTAACCTTGCTTGTGAGGCCAGTGTGGCTGCTCTCAGTTCATAAGGGAGATCTCTAATTTTTACAAGATTTAGTTTTTGTTATTTGAAAAGTGCTCAGGACATACTGATATTGGTAAACCGTGAGTTTTGCAAAAGTGTCAGGAGAAGAATGGATGACTGAAATTAATTTTTTCACTACTAGGCTGTAAGTTTGGGGAATTTTTTAGTGTGACTTTGTGTCACTTTTTGCTTGAATAAGCACTTGCAAATGATGGATTTTGACAGAATCAGGGAGGATATTCTGAAAGGCAAAAATTATTTACATTTCACAGCAGACTGACTAACAGTTTGTCTCTCCATGCTGAATTCAGCGGTGAGAGTTCTGTCTCTGGTGCTTCTCATCTAGCTGGGAATCTAAAGAACAACGTGATTTTTCCAGACTGAGTGATTGGGGTGAGGAGCTCCTTGCAGGGCTTTCTGTGGGACACCCATGTCACAGCACTGAGCATATTTGCCAGAAGCCAAGTTGGTGGCATGCTCTACTCTTCCTCCCGTCCCACCATGCCCTGAAGGAAAGGTCTCAGGAATGTCACTTCTGAAGACAACTTGGATGCAATCTATTAGTGAAGTGGGGTGATACTTTTTAGTGCCATTATCAAGATGTAACATGCCAGGATTTTTCATATGGAGTTGTGAACTTCACAATCCAGTTCACTGAAGTTACATAAATCTGAATGTCCTGCAGTGCTGATTCCCAGGAAGATAATAATTGATACTACTGCTCAACTGTTGCCAAGAGTTTCTTGGCACAGCAGGCATCCTAGCCTGCAACATGCTAATAATTCTACTGCTATAACTGTTGGATTCCTGAAGTTACTTCCTAATGAATCATTTTGTTTTCTTTTTTTTGGTTTTTTTTTTCAATGAGATTGATGAAACACTGGATAAGCTTGCCTAGAGGGGTGGTAGATGCCTCATCCCTGGAAACATTCAAGGCTGGGCTGGATGGGACTCTGAGAAGCCTGATGTAGTTGAAGCTGTCCTGGCTCACTGCAGGAGGCATGGACTGAATGACCTTTACAGGGCCTTTCCAACCCAAACTGTTCCATGGTTCTGTGTCTCTGCAGGGAACTAATTTAGAGGAGTCTACTGAGTAGAGCATTATTATACCATTGGAGGATGAACTTAATCAATGCAGAGAGGTTAAAAAAGGCAGGGAGGGAAGAGGCTTCTTTTTATCCTTCTATATAAAATCTGCTGACATTTGAAATTGAAAATTTCTTCTCTAAAAGCAACCGCAGTCTAACTTCTCACTTTTATCACCTCAGGAACACACTACTATGTACCTGACACCATTACACAGAGAAGAGAATCAAATCTGGTTGCCCTGGAACAGTATTGATATAATAAGAGAATTACATTTACATAGACACTAATAGCCTATAAATGCTACTTACTTGTATGATCTATTTTTCAATACAAAAGTGTATCTACCTAAAAAAGATGAGCTTACATTCCTCCATATATCCATTATTGTGTTCTATGAATCTTACTTATTCACAGCAACCTGAGATCACTTTGTTTCCTTATGATTTAAATTAAAAGAAATGCCTAAATGTAGCCCTTGGAGTCATTCCAGACTGATGCTTTCTGTGTGGTGTCATTTTGAGATCCAGATTTGTGTGATGTATGATTAAAGCCAGAAACAAGACAGCAGTTTGGCCAGAAGTTTTCAAAGCCAGTCAGTAATGTGACATTTTTCAGGGCCTGAAGAATCTCACATTGCTCTAATGGGACCTGCTTTTTTAGAGCTTGACTTTGCTTGTCTTCAATGATGCAAAGGTGCCCAGCTCATCACTTTCAAGATTCTGAGTACTTCTCAGTATTTTTAGACTGGTTAACTGATGGTAGAACTTGTATCTGGTTTTCAAACCTGAAGTTGCCTTGAAGGTGAAACTTTGCCTTTAAGCCACATGTGATTTTGAAAATTTTCAACCTCTGCTTTTCTGCAGGGAGGTGACCACTAGAGGCACTGTCACTGCAGATCAAAGTGTATCTCCCTACAGGAGGTGAATGTCTCAGACTCACTTGGAAAGAACTAGCTTGTGATGAAGGCTGTTTCCCAAATGGTCATTATAAACTGTTCTTTGTCACTGAGGCTGGAAAGGTCCTGCATATGGTATTTCTTGGTTGCAAGATTTCCTTGGGCTCTGCTGCTGTTGGGTCCTTGCATCACCACAGCACTTAGGTGATGCCCTGACCTTTCAGGACACCCTGCACTGTACAAAGTGTTGTCTTTATCTTTCTTATCTGCTTCAGCCTGTCTAACACCCCCCAATAGGGGGTTTTGATACTTGGGTCTAATGCATTTGATTTCTCCTTCTGGAAAGTAAATACTGTAGCATTCTACAGAACTCCTAAAGCAGCTGTGCAATGATGTAGCCTTAGATTCAGTGAATGGATCTGGGATGCAGAAAAAGAGCCAGGAAGATTTTATTTACACTGGCTTGAGAATACTACATCAGGAATTACAGATGTAACATGTCCAAGAGGACACCACCAATCCCCAAATGTAGTTGTAGGTTATTTATCTCCTGCTGTTTTGCTGGTGGTAAGAAAAGGCTTTCCAATGAACCCAGTGACCAGAGGGCTGCTGGGGAGCTGTCACCCTCCCTCCCATTCCTCACGCCAGTGTTGTGTTCCTGTGTTTTCTCAAATTCAGTTCTCTGTAGTTTGCTAAATCTGGCCTTTTCTCAGCCTCAACCCTGCCCTTGGAGGGTTTCTACTACCTTTCTGACCTTTTTTATGCTAATTTTAGCACACCAGCAGGGGAACATCAATGCACATATCTCTTGCATTTATATTTTGCAATGTCTTTAGTTTCATTTACATTTGCATCAGTTCAGAAAGACATCTGCCATGATTTGGGCTTTTCTAGTCAGGCTCCCTTTGCACTGCATTTATCACATTGCCTGCTCCAGTTTTGTTTTCCTTTTTCCTTCCCTTGCCATCGCTGATTCACTCTGTCCTCCAGCTTTCCATTCAGCTGTCTCCTTTGTTTGGAAAAACGTAACCAGGGTATATTCATTCTTTTTTAAAAGGGTCATTTGTTACTAGGAAAAAAGTATACAGATGGGTTGGAAAGTAGACCCCAAGTCTCAGTATGTTCATCTGATTTCTTTTGACATCCCATGCACAGGATGTCTTTCTTGTGGATGCTGTGTGGTATCATGTTTCTACACCTCAAAGTCTGTGCATTTCCTTCATCCTCAATTCATTTCCAGCCAAGCTGTTCTGCTTTGTTTCATGTCTGCATAACTCATACCTTCAGCTGCCCTTTCAGTTATATCTGATTTGGTTTTTTTGGCTATTCCAACTCCTCTGACATTGACTCCTGCAATCTGTGTCCAGAGTGTGAATACTTTATCTGTATAGATGGGAAAATACTCAAAGGAGTATTTGATCTGCAAAGGAAGAGGAGAACTTAGGCTCTAGCTTGTAGTGACATGAGGCAACCAGGTGCCAATAATTGTCAGGTAGTGGGTTTGACCTCGTGTTAAGCCCACCTGTGCCTAATTAGGGCAGGCCCCTATTGAGTTTTATTGGCCCCCTAATCCTACTCATGCGCAGTAGGGGCCTGCCCTAATTAGGCACAGGTGGGCTTAACAGGAGGTCAAGCCCACTACCTGGCAATTATTGGCACCTGGTTGCCTCATGTCACTACACTAGATTGATTATTAATTTTTACTTTTATTTCTGCTTAGCAATAGAAGAAAAAATAGTACTGTACATACATGTAACGTTAATAACTATGTCATTACTATCTCAAGTGTTATTGTGCTATTATGTTACTGTGACACGAGCCAGTATACTAGACTCCATAATAAGTTCTTATTATATAGAGCCTGTAAATAGTACATAACACCTCTTTTTGCAGATAGATGCATTCTGCTAACATTTAAATGTCTGATTAGTGGATTCACTTGTTCCATGCTCAGCAAGTATCCTGTTTGTACAGGAATAAAACTCGGTGATGTATTTGGCTGTGTTTAGAAAGTCACAAGAGAATATTTAACCACTATTACTGGCCTTACTGCTAGAACTGAAACTCCTTCATAATTAAAGGAAATGTTTTTCTACATTCAGTTTAAAACTGATTTATGAAACTGTCAGCTGTGGTATTTTACTGGCCTAAAGAGTCTGCTGTCAACAACTGTAGTCACTGAAATGAAAGTTACTTACGGGATGCTTGTTCTGATCTCCTCTGGAGACTTCCAAATGCCCTAAAAATCTACTCAGATTTGTCATCTAAAATGCTCATAAATGGTAGCAGTGATCATAATTATTTCCTTACTGTCCATTTGGTGGATTTTAGGCATTTTTGACTACTATTCATTGGAAATGTTTATCAAGCTTTTCTGCAGAAATTAAATACTACACTGTGAGGGTAATACAGATATGCCTCACAGATAGGGCAGCACTGGACATAAGTAACACTGCATGGATACAGCCAGGTTATCTGACTAAGCAAATCTGGCTCAGTCAACAGGAAAGTTAACAGTAAATTTTTTGGCAATTTGCTGGCTGGACCTACTGGTAAATCTCTATTTTTCAGGCCAAAAACCTTCATAAACAATATAAACCCCATTACAAATATAAAATATTGTTTTTTCCTTAGATAGGTTATGATACAATGTTGTGGCTTTCTTCTTTTTTATTCTTTCAGAATAGCATGCTAAAATTCTGCTTTGTTTATTTAATCTACTAGTCTTCAAAAGGTTAAAGAGACACTAATATTTAGGCTATAGACAGAAAGTGCTATAGGATATGTCTACCCCAACAAGTGGTTCAGATAATGGGAGCAGATCCATATAACATCTGGTGTGTCTCTAGCATGCACACTTCAGAGGGTTTCACTTTGGGTTGGTGCCCTGGACTTGTATTTGGAGCCTGTAAAGTATGTGCTTGGAGTTATCTTCAAGTATCATCCAAAGAAAACTCTTTGTGCTTTCCAAGACCTAGCCATGAAGTGAATTAAATAATGGGAAATGGTAACAAAGCAATCTCTAGATTTGGACTAAAACACTACTATAGGTATGATCTTAAATTAAGTCAGGAAACTTAAATGGACCTTCTCATAAAATAAATCGTCACAGATTATTCTTGATGTAGCTTGGCCTCTTTTCTCTCAAAACACAGTATCTTGGTATTTAGTAACCTGACCAGAAACTCCTACCTTTGTGAATTTAAATTATCATTTTGTAGATGTAAAATTTTCATGTTTTTTTCCCACCCTATTCCTCAGGCTGAGTTTTAAATTTCATCGTGCATGAGGAATACTTTCTGTCAGGTTTCCTTTCATCTATGAAAAATACTAATTAGTATTCTTCAAAGTTCGTGGAACCCATATAGTCACATCAGCAGTAATTCCTGGGCCATCAGTCTTCCAAACCCAAGAAAATACCAGCTTGTTCAGTTACTATAGCTGTGTCAGTACATCATTAGGCCTTGGCTGCAGGTGGCACCTACAGACCCATAGTGGGCCATATTGGTAACTGGTACCAGTCCCCAGTCTTTCCTGTCCCCTGAACTGTGCCTACACCTTGCCAGGAGAGCCAAAACTATCTTTAAATTTACTAGCTACTTCCTAACTTTGCTAACTCTAACTCTCTATGAGTAAACTAAACAGACCTAGGAGACAGAGCCCCAGGATTACAACTCCCCCAGAGACTCAACAGAGCCCTGCAGTCAGCTGTGGTCTGTGCTATTTTCCACTGAAGTTGAACTCATTAATTTACTGATACAGGCTCAGCCTCAGTGACCTGTCCTGGTTAATACTTTCTGGAAGACTGCTATGGGATAGCAAGTCACTCACACAAATGGAAATTCTCCAAAATGAGAAAAAATCCTATGTACCAGCCAGAAGAACATTTTAAGGTATGTTACATCCATATTTGCTCTTTGGACTCACCTGTCTTTAACCACTTCTTCCTCACTCCATCATTACACTCTCAAATTCAGACTTCAGATCATCAAAAGAGTGTTTTTCCTTCTTTGCAGGCACCATTTTGAGGTTTGTTGGCTTCAGCAGAAAGATGGGTGTGAGCAGAGCAGCCATGGCAAGAGTCTGAGTGCAGGGGGAACTCTTTCAACTGGCAGGGCTACTCCAACATGCCACACAAAATTCCCATCTGGGAACAGCCTGTAATCACTGGCTGAAATGTTCATGTCTGCCAGGGAGAGATGTTTTCCTGCTCACAGTTCCTTCAGAAGGAGAAGAGATGGGGGAAGAGAAGAGAAGAGAAGAGAAGAGAAGAGAAGAGAAGAGAAGAGAAGAGAAGAGAAGAGAAGAGAAGAGAAGAGAAGAGAAGAGAAGAGAAGAGAAGAGAAGAGAAGAGAAGAGAAGAGAAGAGAAGAGAAGAGAAGAGAAGAGAAGAGAAGAGAAGAGAAGAGAAGAGAAGAGAAGAGAAGAGAAGAGAAGAGAAGAGAAGAGAAGAGAAGAGAAGAGAAGAGAAGAGAAGAGAAGAGAAGAGATGCTGGCACGTGCATTTGTAGTGATTACATCTTGTGTTGTCTGCCTTGGACTGGGGACACAATGCAAGCTTTTGTTAGCAGACCTGAATCTTTAGAGTTTCTTACAGTTTTCACAGTGGTTGTACCTCAGGACATGAAAAACACTGATCTGAGTAATTTTCAGAACAACCTCTCTTTCCACCCAACATGGATTTTTTTTCCCCCTCTTATTTGAAAAAAACAAAAGGAGATCAGAAAACTCCAGGAAGAAAAAAGGTGACTTAAATTTTCCAGACTTGATGACTTTATGGGAAAAACAAAGAGATTTCCAGACTCTGTTCAATATACTACTTATCTCTCTAGAAATCTGAAGCTGAGGAACTTTCAAGATTCATCATCTTTAAAGTCTGCTTCTCAGTTCTCCAGAACTGATGAAAAATGGACAGGGCAGAGTACACGTACCTCTCAAAAAGTACATAAAGTGCCCAAGTCTCACTGCTTCAGTGGGAAAAAACTGTCCTGCTTTTTAAATATGTCACATTCCTAACTCATTGGAAGTTTCTTGGAAAGCAAGAGGGCAACATTTCCAGTTCTGTTTGTCCATAAGAAAATGTTATGCAACATTTTGGCAACAGCTTTTATAACCCATTTCTTTAATATTTTTTTCTCCATGCTGTTTTCTCTATTACACTTTTGCTGGTTGCTGTGGTTTTCCCTCATGCTTCAAAAGGAGGACATATGGTTCCTAGTTTTCTTTTGAGAGCTTTTTTTTTTTAGGTTTTCCTTATGTAAGACTTCTGCATCTTCAGTCAAACACAATTTTTAATGACTAAAATACAGTTTAAATCTGAACTTTAGTTAGAATGTAACCGATATTGTTTGGGTGGTTTTTTTTCCTCTTAATTTTCTCCTTTCATTTAGTTCAGCACATGCCCCACAACTGACTCATGACATCTGTTTTTCCTGTATTTGAAAGCTCCTCCCAAAAGACACAGTTTTATTCTGGAAAGAGACGTGTCCTAGAGTGAACCAATTTTTTTTTTTTTTTTCTTCACCTCTGCTTGAAGCTTAAATTGGATTCACAGAGATCTATAGTCACCTCCCAGGGCTATTGATGTCATCTGTAGCTACCCTACAGGATTACTTTAACATTTTATTCACCTGTGTCAAAAGAAATGTATTTATGCAAAGCTTCGGTCCAATTTACAATCAATTTCTACAGACAGCAGAAACATCTGCTTCCCATCCTCTTCCTTTTGCTCACCATTAGAGACAATTTTGGCTAAAGTGGGAAAAATTGTAGGATGCCCATTAACATGTGTTGCTTTATTTAGCATCTGCATTTACTCCTCTTTCATTTGTTTCTAAACTCATCTTCATCTGCTTAGCCAAGAACAAATGACAAAAAGTACAAAATCTGGCAAGGCAGCAAAGATCAGCAAATGACTGCAAGGGACAAGAGAAGAAATTTGTGTCACTAATTTTCAGGTCATTACTGACATCAGACAAAGCCTCCAAGACTCTTAGTGCACCACTTAGAAGAAAAATATTTTGAAATTATATCTTCGAAAATAAAAATAATTTTAATTTTCTATTGTATTGAGAGTGACTGTCTATGTTCAGTTCAGGTGTCTACATATAGGTGTGTAGTTACCTCTGAGAAACCTGATGATCATGGTCTCTCTTGGTTGCAGAGGACATGGGAATCCCCACTGGTCCTCCTAGCCCTGCACAGGTGTCTTGAGTGTCCTCGAGAATCTCAGATCCCATGACAAAATGAAAACAGGGCAGGTGAATTGAGTGCTGAAATTCACTATTAGTATCTAGGGGCAGATTTGATGTTAGTGTGTCTGAGCACCTGATGAGAACACAGTTCAGATGTGATGTTTAGGTAAAACTCATACTGTGAGTGTTAATTTTTAAGATGAGGTTTAGTCATAGTCTTGCAGCAACTTCACTGGCTTGTTGGACCATGAGATGTCACCTGGATTTTCTGGGTTCCCTCTTGCCCTGTGTCCCCCATGTTTCCATCCAGGAGCCACCCACTGCCCTGGGGCTCTTCAAATATGGAGGTGTCTGATGGGCTGGGGAGGGAACAGCAGGGGACACTTCACCCATGTATAAAGGGCATTTGTGAAAGCTGAATTGCCCCAGCAAAGGCAAACGCACAACCCCGTGCTGCCTCTCGGTTGGATCTTGGGGTTTAGAGACTCCCATCATGAGCACTCTTTGATCTACAGAGTTCAGCCACGTCCTGGGAAAAAGTTATCAGGCTGAGAGCTGGGCAGTTGTTTCTGGCATTAGAAAATTCAGTGCCACGTGGGTGTTGCTCAGGAGCACTTTGTCCCAGAAACTGTCAAAGTTAGCAATTGTATTCAGACAGAAGTGTCCTAAAGGCCACAAAGACTGAATGTGTTGACACTCTCCTCTGCATAAAGCAGCGCAGTCCCTCCTGTAGGACTATCCCTGGCACCTCTCCAGTGGACATGGTGCTTCCTTTGAGGGCCATCTCATTTCCTCCCTCCTTCTCAACACTGAGGGATTAACTGTGCTAACAGGCACACTCGTGTATCCTAGAAAAAAACCTGTAAGAATGACGATTTTACTATGGACATGAAGTGAAAAGATGAGAAAATTGTGTCTTTTCTCCCTGTCACAAGCATGCAAGATTTAAGCATGATCTATTCTGCTCCTATATCTGCACAGTTAAAATTTTTTCAACAAGGGTACAAAGCTCTCATCATAAACCAAACCCACCTACTACTTCTGACTGATGAAAAGGTGTGTTTGCTCATTCTTCCACAACTATATTACATAAGGAGAAGGAAAAAAAAGTTAATTGCACAACACCTACACCTGGTAAGGAATCTCTTGTGGCTGCCAAAATACTGCTCTTGAATATCTGTTGTGTATTTTAGACTGAATGTGATCCTTTTCCAAAGCACATGTCAATACTGGCCTATGACATTTGAAATTGTTAGCATTCTTTCCAAATAGATCTATGTCTATGAAAAATTTCTTGTAATAACAACCAGAAATTTCCTCTGAAGTTAACACAGAGCCCCCCAAGCTGCAGTTAGTCTCCCCCAGCAAAATATTGGACTAAAATACATCCACATTTGCATCTGGAGTCTAATGTATAAATTTTTTAGGCTATTTTCTAGGCCTCACATATTATTATTATTGATCAAAACTCAGAATCTAGGTTTATTTCAGTCTTTCATACGAATAGACTGAAAGCTTTATATCATAAGTTCTTTCTGCTTTTATTTACTGGAAAATATTTCATACCACTTTTAGAGATTAAGATTTGATAAAGCTTTATTTTAGCTGTCTTATTATTTTAATTTATGTGGTTTTAGAAATAACAGAGATCACAACAACGTCCTTTGGTATTAAAGAGGGTGGTACAAATGCACTGATGGAGAGTCAGCTATAGACACTTCTTTTGCTTTCTTTTTGAATCTTTTACACTGATTTTGAAGGCTCAGGCAACAAACTAATACAGTGATCAGTCAGACTGCCCATTTAAAAACTTCACCGCAATAAGATTTTTTTTTAAAAGAGCTGAAATCAGAGGAAGTTTGAGTTCTAAGGGTAAACAGAATATTGGCAGGGTGCTGATTCCTAAGCTATCCTGAGAAATAAGGTCATGTGTAAGCATCAATGACTTGTCACTTTTTAAAATCTCTGTGGTGCTCATGTCAGCTGGCAATGAGGCTGTATCTGAGTCTGTAGAAGATGTCTACATCAGCAGAATTATTGAACTCAGTGTAGTTTGATGTTTAGAAGGACAATTTTTCAAAGGAGACTGGATGAAGGAGATGTTCAGTTTTCCATGAATTTTGGTGATATCTGCAACAGTGCCTCTGCTCTGAGCATGTCTTCAGGTGACTTACAAAGCGTCCTGCCTTGCTTAGAACATAGCCCATCAAAAGGAAGAGTTCAACAGGCAGGAGGAAAGAAAGAATGGAAAATGTTCTTATCTAAATGAGAAAGATCAGGGGAGAAAGTCTACTCTGAGGTTAAATACTAGAGGAGTTCTGAAACTTTAGTCTAAAAGGAGAGCTAAAAAAAGAAAGAAAAACTGTCTAAAAATATCATAGGAATGCTTGTCTAAGTGACCTATTAGACAACCATAAATCCTGGCAATTAAAAGCTAATGCACTGCTAAAGCACTGGAATCAGCCCAAGTATAAAGAGTAACTTACTTCCATTTATGTCCCAGTGTAATATTGCCATCCTAGATACCAGAAACCGAAATTAAAGAGATTTATGCTGCATTCACCTAGGTTTCCATGAGTGAATGGCAATTCACAGAAAGGGAGGAAGTTTCTCCAGAAATCATTTCTTACTTGGATACTGGATCACTGCAATTTAAGTCCAGTTCTATCCTTGGTATATTTTTCAAAAGATGATGATCTGGAAATTGATGTAAAATCTTTCCTGGGACTGTGAATACTGGGGATGGTGAGTTACAGCTGAAAGGCTGTGGGATTCATCTAGGATGTACTTGCATAATAGGAGACTCTGTTGGCACAAGTTGGAGACACTTCCAGATTAATCTTTTTTTTACATGAGGTACAGAGTGTCCACAGAATCATTGGATCTTTTAAGCAGATGTGACCTAGTTGGCCCTCTGCCACTGTGGGCATTTGGGTGTCCCCTGTTATCTCTGTGCCATGCCCTTTATCTAAAGTTGATTTCAGTTCTCAGGTCAAGTCTTTAGAGAAGAGAGACTGATACCATTGTTTCTTCTAGTGTGAAACTGCATTAAATGTTACGAGATTTTAAAGGTTAAACTGAAGGATAGACAGCAGAGTTAACAATGATCAGAGTCCTTCCTGAGACTTTATTTGGTCTATGCAAAAGTATAGATAATGTTCAAACAAAACTCAGTATCATATAACACAGGGAATTCACTGTGGATTAAAACTTAATCCTTTTAATAGAAACTTTCCCTCTTAGCTAGTCATGTCTGGTCCAAGGTAGTTGGAACAAGCAGGGAGAAGCAGCATTGCTCATGCATATGAACAACCAAACGACAGCCAGAACAAAAAATGGGTGCCCCTGATCCATATTTAGGCAGCTAAATAATTGGTTTTGCTTGGAGCTGTGCTTCACACTTGAAGATGTGCCTGGTAGTGTAGGACCCACAACAGATGCTGATTATTATTGACATTTGCTTTTAGCCAAACACAAACCACCCAGCTGACAGCTGCACTGGCAATTTGCTGTCAGCCTCAGAGAGGTCACAGAGCTACATAAAATGAGGTAACCACCCCTTTTCTTGCCCTGGCACACGGCCAGGGGAAGTTATAGAGTTCAATATGCATGGAGGGAACAGCAGAGTCACAGAATCAAAATGGATGATAAAGGCTCAGGCAGACAGTCTGGTTAGGTCACATTTTTGTATTAGAGAAGCTGATGACTGCAGGGGGACTAATTATAGGTCTCCTGGTCACAGCATCCTGTAATAAAACTACAATTTCTGTCAGGAAGAAAGAATTCAAAAATCCAGTGAAACATTCAGTGTTGCAGGTCCTAAATGTTAGCTGTCTGTCACCAAGAATTCACAGAGCTTTGATAGACACTTAAATTGCTATGTCCTAAGTAAGTATTAAGTGGAGAAAAGGAAGGAATTTAGAGCAACTAAAACAGCCAGTATAAAATGCTAGGCTCAGGACTGCAGATGAAATTATTTCTCCTTCACACACAAAGGGTCTCAATTCAAGACTCTTCTCAGTTGCCTGTGCTTTTATATTTCACAATGCAGGTTTAGTTTCCTTCCTACACACTGAAGTTTGGACTTCCCATACCATAGGTCCTGAATCAGTTCTGCAAAGCAGATTTTTCATTTTTGTTTTCTTCAGCAGAGTGGACCTGTAATGACTTAGACTTCAATAAATGCTATATGCAGAATTCTCATCAGGACAGCTGGGCTCTAGGGTATACTGCAAAGAGACACATTTCCAGACAAACATGTAAATTCTTTGCTTGGGACTAATACACCTCAATATATTCTTTTATATAGATAAAACACCTTTGCTGTAAATGCAGTTATCTGAACAAAGGTAAAGAGTTTGTTTCAATGGTGATCTGATGGGAGAAAATTGCCTTTGAGAGAGAAACAAAACAGTGACTGTTGCATTTCCTTGCACATGTTATCAGCAAAAACTGTAAGCTGTATAAAGTACTTACCAGAAAAAAAAAATAAATTAAAAATGATTAAGGTTTTGATACAGGAAATCACTTCAACTCCTTAAAATAGCACTTGGAAAATTAAAATAAATACATTCAAGTTCTATAATTTGTTCTTGTACAATGTATATCTTTGTTTTGTGATGAGAAAATGATCCAGTTCTTCCTGAGTTGCAAATGTGGTCACTTTAGGAAGCTGCCAGCATTTATTATACAATATGAAGAATCATTGTGCTACTACATGATTGTGATTAATTTCTGCAGGGCTGAAGGATGTTTTGGGCTGGAGATTACCAGAAACTTTATTAAGTGGGACTGACCATACAACTGTTTTTTCCTTTTGCTCTCCTTCCTTTTCTACCTCTCCTTACCCCATCCTTTTCTGCTTGACCTGGGCCCAAGAAGGCTTTTATCCCACTAATCCTGTTCATCCCAGTACTCAAAGCTATCTTGTTGCCCCTCTTCAAACTGCTTCTGCTTCCCAGATCTCTTGCCAGTGCTGACTCTGTGGGTCTCAGCAGAGCTGGTGCTGCTAAACTAAGAAGTATTCAGCAGGCTTTTAGCTTTCAATATCCATCCTACTTGGATGGAAGCCATGAGGCTTCTCATGGTCAGGAGTCATTGTGCATCTCACTTCTGGGCACATCCATGCCAGAGGGAGAAACCTCAAAACCAGTGAGATGTCTTGGTGCAAACTGACCAAGGAGAAAAGCAAAGCATCCACAGGCAGAAAGATGAATATGTGAAAAAATATTCTGGGTTCAAACACCAAAGAGAAAGGTTAAAAATGAATTTTAAAAGAAAGAAAGCATGAATAAATAAAGTAAATAGGTTTGGTGTCACTGAAAGCTGATCTTGCAAGCATAAAACTAGTTATTCTATTTCCTCTTTTTGTAGCAAAATGCATTTCTCTTCTGTTACTGCCTGTGCCTACTGAAGGATCAATCCATCTACAAGCTTAAGCAGCTAATTTTCTCCCCCACTGAGATTTCTTTTGAACATAAATCTGTGTACAGACCATAGATTCTGTGTGTAAATTTTCTGTATTTCCAGTGGAGAGAGGAAGATGCCTCTGAGGCCTCCAGAAGGAAAGAAATTAGAAGAAACTATCATATGTGAAGAAACTCATTTCTCTCTGTAAGGGAAATTGTTAAAATCTTTTATATGCAAGTGTAGGTATACATGTAAGTATTTCTGGATATGCAGTTAGGCCTAAACATAAGTATTTAAATTAGACAAGTGGGATGGCCCTCTGGAGGCTTCCGAGCTGTCAGCCTTGCTCCCTGTATGGGAGGCAATGTGGGACCCAGTGCACCTGATGTTCAGATCCAAATGACTCTTTATTGAGGATCATGAGCTACTTGTTGCACATTATTTGCTGTGAAGCCCTTCTAAGCCTAAGATATCTGGAGCAGAGATAAAGATCCTTTGATCTTAAATACCAGCTGCTATAACCATGGAGAAACCTTCAACTTTCCTGAGCCCGCACCTGCAAAACTCAATTGATGTACGAATGTGAAGCAAAAACTTTTGAGTTATAAAAAATAGCTTAGCAATGAGGCTGAAATCCTGCTGCAGCCACCTGTGTGGGAAGAGTCTCCCTCTGCTAGTGCAGGAGGGTGTGAAGCTAAGGAAGGCTGCAGAGGCAAGAAGCAGTGATGTGTATATTTTAAAAACTGCACAGTTTTTATTTGAGTGGACATGCCACCACTAATACCAACTTGACACAGTAAATAATTACTGGTAAACACCACTTGTAGAGTGTTAGCAGTCTCTGACTTCATTCTGTACTTGTCGTTCTCCTTTTGAAGCAAGAAAAAAAAAATAAAAAAAAGACATGTTTTGTATGAAGACAATCTGTCTTATGTTATTTAATAAGCTCAGTTCTTGTTCAGCTTTCAAACAGATGTTATCTTCTTTAAAAATGATCACATCCCAAATGCAGTAATTTTGAGTGCACATTCACTGTGCAGTCCAACACATTCTATTACAAGCCAGAACATCATTTAGTATCCTGAAAGAGAATGTGTACATATCCAGATACCCTTTGTCCTGGATGAACCAATGAACCCTGAGGATGAAAAGTCATTTTTCTCTCTCCCTTTTTTTTTTTTTTTTTTTTTTTTTTTTTTTATGTATGATGCATATTTCATTTTCCCATGCATTAGAATACTTCCTTACACAAGGCAGGTCACAAACCTGGTCTGTTTTCCAATCTGGTGAATTAGGACTACCCACTATAAGGGGGTTGAGGTGTCCTAAAGAGAAGTGCACAGCTCCCATCCTGCAGTGTGACCACCTTTTCACTGCAGCTGAGTGCTGCATGAGTCCATCTAGGTCAGAGTTTTCAGAGCAGGACTTTCAAATCAGATCTCAGGAGGGTTTCTGGACATTTTCAAACCTTTGGGATCAGATAAATGACTAATTGCTCAGAGCTATTGAGACACATTGTTCTGGGGATGGCCAAAGCACATGTGGGCCATGGAACTTTTGGAAACTATGAAATCCAGTTTCAGAAGTTTCTTCATTTGGAAGTGGGAAACTGAAGAAACATGTTGCCTCTTTGGGGATGAGGCATCTGAATTAATCTAAAAAAGCTCTGCATTTCAGCAAGTGGACTGATCCTTTCTGTAGACATTCCTGAGATGTTTATATATGGCATTAGAATCTAAATAGTGCTTGAAAGTAACAGTGACTCCATTTAAGTGTCCTGTCCCAGGGCAGCTGCTGCATCAACAGGAAAAAGTAAGTCCCTCTTGTACATGTAGAGTGAGCCCCATCATGAAATAATCTGGCCCAGCTGTTACCAAGGGAGAAGCTACTTCTCTTTTTCTATTTCTTTCTCAGGGTTGGTTTGTTTTTTTGTTTTTTTTTTGATTTTTTTGTGTTTTGTTTTTTATCCTTTTACTTTGTAATTCATGGCTGATAAATCTGGCAGACAGGGAAGAAACTGAATTTTTGTTATTATCATCCTGAAAGAATATCAACTTTTGCAATTCACTTGCGTTAATGCTGTGCAGCTGTTTGCTGGTCTGACTGTAAAGGACCAAAAAGATATTTTAAAGCATGGACTTTTTCAAACAATGTACTTCTGATTGCTTTTCAGAAGCAGCCTGGTTGCTGAGATAGGCTGACTCTGCCATTCAGACTGTTTTAAGCTGAGAAACAATAATCAACACAAAATGGAAATCAGTGTATGGTGAATAATCCAAGTATAGGGAGAGGACTCAGAAGCACCAGGTTTACCTTCATTCTAGAACGGGATAGCATTATGGGGTAACATCTCTCAGAGTCCATAACAGTAAGTCAAATGAAAAAAAAACAACCCACAAACAGGGTCAATATTAGAAATATTGTAAGAAACAAGGCATTGCTTGCCAAGTATTAAGCTATGGGAATGAGTTTAAACTCATTGTATAGTGTTGGAAGCTTTTAAATTCATAATTACAGCATGAAAAGCTGGTGAAGAAGTCCTTAAAAAATAAAATTTAAAAAAAAAAAAGACAGTGAGGCTGTGAAGTGTATGGAGTTGGTCGAAGTGAATGGAAAAAGGGCCAAGTACTCCAGCCTGGACTAGTGAGTGATAAAAAGGTCATCCCCTCACTGGGATAATAAAAGCATTTTAAATAGGGTTATCAAGCTTTAGTATAAAGTTAGATGAGATTTAGAAAATTATCTTGGATGAAATTCTCTAGATCCTTTTCCATCCTGCATGAGTACACTAAGAGGTTTTGATACCCTCATGAGGGTATTCATGGGTTTTTTCCTGTCCTAGATCTGGGGCAAGGTAGACAGCCCTCATCTCTTTTCCACCCAAATAGCTGAGAAGTCCAATTGTATTTCTTACCTATGAGAAACCTTCCTTTCAGAGCATACAGCATATATCTCCTACATCCCCAGCAACCAGTGGTATTACACACACAATCATAATTTCAGAACTTTTTGGATTGTTAGAGAAAATACTGATAAGCAAGTGAATGATGTTGTCATGAGTAGGGAGAATGACAGCTGAATATGATTTCTTTAAGTGGACTTACCTCTTGAGGTCATCTGCCAAATTTTTAAAATACCATTTGCAAATTCTTCAAATGATACTTTTGAAGAACAAACACTGTTGCTCTGAGTTTATTACCACTGTGTAGGGAAGAAACAAGTCCTTTAATTTTCATTATTTTGCCTGGCCTGATATTTCTCTAAACCCTTCCCTGACACAAAGCTGCAAAGGAAAAATGACAACATTCTGACATTAAAAATAAAACAAAAATCCTATTATATCTTATGAATTTTGAATTAGAGGTGAGAGGATGGGGACTGCTGCACATTGTTCCCCATGCTAGCAGTGTCAGAAGAACTACGTCAGCTTTCAGCAAAGAAGAATTATTTGGTTTCAAAGTGCCAGCTGTAATTAGACCTTTCCTTTTAAAAGGAATTCCCAGCGTGTGTAGGCAAGATCAGCTGCTTGCTTTGTTTGAATTCTCAGATTGCTGAGCTACTTTCCCTTGGTCAAATTTCCTATGACAAGGCCTGCTTCTTTGCACTGAGTCCGTCCATTTCCATTGTAAATGTAGTACAAAACATAATTATTTCATAAGAGTTGGGAACTCAGAATGGCTTTATTTAAAAGGCAGAAGCCTTGGAATTGTTATCAATTTGTAAAAAAATATTACGTTGATGTGATCTGTCAGACTAGCAAATAGGAATTTTGTTACACATGCTTTAAAAAATAACTATGAGAATCTAATCCCAGATTACCACAGTGCTCATGGGTCCCAAATTAAGTCAGTAGAAGTGGCTTAACATTTTCTCTTCATTTTCAGGAGTGGCACAGATATTTAAAAGGTTTTTATCTATTACCTTTCAGTGTTGGAGGATAATGTGAGGCAGATGAGCTGAAAGGGGTTGTTCATTGCTTTGAATTACCATGTACAGGATAGATTTTAAAGATGATAGAAATCACTGTAGGGGTTCTTGGAAGAGGGAAAACAAGAGAAATCAGAGGGTGGTCTGAAGGACTAGAGGTGGAGGGGAAAACAGACATTTTAACTGGTGCCATATTAACTGCTATTCATATCTTACAGTGGGCTTTACTCTGCAAGGACAAGATTTTCTCTTGGATTACATCCTTCAAGTATCTCTGCTGAAAAACCCTGGGAAGCACTACAGCATCCTCCCAGAACAGCTCATTCCCCAGGTTCTCACATTTCTATGCTGAGATAAGGTTTAATGGTGATTAAAAATGAAACCACTCCCCTCCTGGTGTCTTGGCAAAGTTTTATATTCTAACCTGACTGGGGATCCCATTGCCAGAGCACATCCTGTGTTCTTGAGAGTCAGCAGAGGCTGCTACTTATTTGTAGTTTGTCTCTTATATGCTGATAGGTATTGCATTAAAGAAAAACAAATCCAAATAATTTTAAACTATTAAACATCATCAGTGTCTGCACCTACCAAACCCACCTAAGGCATTTTTAGTACCGCTGCCACAGTGTAGAAATCCCATCCTTTAAACATGGTGTAATGTATGTCTGGAGGGAAATTGCTCTGAGGGTCTCCAAGACCCTTCCATCTCCTGAACTTGTCCTTAACTTCTGCAGACTGCCAACTGTTTCCATTTTGCCTTGGGCTCCTTGCAAGACTCTGAGCATTTTCACAGATGTCATTGAAGTATCAAACTAAGTTGGTATCCCCCTGACATCTGGTTATCCATGGGGGAAAAAAAGAACAAACACACCAACAAAAAGTACATATTATCTGCCACAGGGTTTCATGCCAGCATTTGGCATTTGCAGGTAGAAGAGAGGGGAAAGTATGTTTGATGAGCCACCAGTCTTGCTTGATAGACCAGCTCTTATGAACTCCTATTTTCTGCATGAATGGAACCAGGGAACAAAGATTTTAGAAAAAAAGAAACAGAAAACATAATACTGAATTATTTTCTTCCTACTTCAAAACTGGTAAATCCACTGATTTAAATGACATTCATGGAGCCATAGATTGTGGGATTATTCCTTGCAGGTTGGTAGATAATTCTATCCAAACTTTTCAATAAAACTTAAAAACAAATGCACAAAGTTTAACGTGAACACTCAGAAATGTGAAGTCCATTGGAAAAGTGCAAATAAGAGTACTTAAAATAATCTGCTTGTTTGTTTTTGAAAGAAACACCTTTTTCCATTGTGTTCCCCTGATGACTGCTACAGAGATGTTGCTTTAAAAGCAGGAGCAGTAGGGGAAGGCGGATGAGCTCCCACATGCAGATTGCACATTCCTCATATGGGGGATTTATGGTTTACAAAGAACAGTGCAAAACACACCACTGGGTACAGATGCCTGTGTATTAAAACCAAGTTCTGTGTTAACAAAATGACTATTCAAAGCCTTTTCTTTCCACTGGGCTTTTACCAAACAAAAAGCAGTTGACAACTTTGGACAAAAAGCCCTGAGAGCTTTATGTTTGTCAAATTGCCTCTTTGGCGGCTGCATTACGAAATCAGGACAAGAAAAATGTACATTGCTTTAGGCTTTTTTGTTGAAACTTCTTAAACCATAGGCCTTATTTGACCTTCATGATACATACATCTTTCATTAATGTGATGATCTGGAGACAGACTGTCAGGTTTATTTCAGGACAAACAGAGGAAGGAATTAAGGGCACTTAAGCCATTAAGACTCATCTCTTATTAGACCCCTTAGCTCTCCATGTAACCTTTAAGAGTTTCTGCAGCAACTCAAACCCTGTATTTTCACAGCTGTCCAAACTAATATTATCTGTACAATTTTAGGATCTGTATAGATGGCTTTCTTCTTCTGGTTGTTCATTTCCTCATAACTCATATTCTCTGATACTTAAAATAATTGCTTTATTGACACAATATTAGAGGGCAAGTGAACAGAAACATTGATCAAATTCCAGGTTACAATTTAAATCAGTAAATTGACAGGATGGGATTCAAATATCTGTAGTGAATAAGACCTTTTCTGTTTATTCTTTGGGAATTCACTTTACCTTTATGAGAGTTGCAGTTGGCTCCTGCACTAAAGGCACTGGTTTAAATGAAATGTATTGGGAAGAAATTAATAAGTAAATGAAAACCACTAAGTCATTCAGTTATGCAATGAAGATGAAACCCAGAGGTTTCAGCTCCTGCAGAAAAAAAAAACCCTGTAAGTCTCTTAATCTGAGGACTTATCTCCTTGTTATGGCAGGATGGTAGGTTATGGTAGATTATGTCCAGAAACATTAGTTATGTTTTCCTTGTATGAATAAAAGCTGGAGCAGCAAACAGAAATTGATCCCTATTCTTCCCTCCATCATCAGAAATAATTTTGAATCAAGTTTCTTTATTCTTACACATCCACCATCAGCCCTGAGAAAGAGAAGCATATAATATTGTACACAATGCATATTATCATACTGTATAGCAAACATGTTATGCCTGTTATGTGTATGTAAATTCTAATATATATAGTATGGTCCGTGTAAAATTAAAGGTTTTCTTGTTTGATCTAAAAACTTACACTGATTTTCATCCAACAAATGAATTAATGTGTGGAAAACAAGAGGTGGGTCTGAGCATTAAACAAATACAAGGCAGACACAATAGTACAATACTCTACTGTTGTCTGGCCACAAAAAATAAGACTAGAAATTTTCACAGGCATTTTAGGACACAAGAAGCAGGCTTATCTTACCAAATTTAGAAGAAAGATCTATATTACTCATTTAGATTCACTAGTCAGTGGTGAGAAAGTGGCATAATTTAACCTGTCTCAGTGAAGGAATCTTAGGTTTGATTAAATGCTTCCTGATAGTGCCTGTTTCTTTCTGTTGTTTGTACAGAGTTATTGGGTGACCAAATCAGAAGCAGAAATGTAGGTGTGTGACCACAGGTAGTCAGACAGATCCCACCAGAGCAGGTGCTCTGGGGTTGTAGTTATGCTGCTCAATAGATGAGTCTGGGAAGCAATACTGATGGTTCATCTAATGATGTATGTCTTTGAGTGATCTTAAAAATGTAAGTCTTTTAATGAGTGGGATTTAAAGGCTGATCTCACAACTTTAAAAGAACCTTACAAATCAAGAAAGAGATTTACTGCAGTTTTTCTCTTCCTCAGAATAATTTCTGGGAATCACATCTGTTGAGATGTTTTTATCATTTGAGCTGTTGTCTCAGGCACATGGCCAGTACCAGTCTGAAAAGCATAGAATAAAGTGATGGGTGTTCAGAGGTACAGAACGGCCTCAGTTCAAGGAATAACTAAATAAAATGCAGGTCACATGTCCGGAAAAACATTGCTTAAAAAATCTATAAAATCACAAAGATCAAGTAAATTACTAGGATCTTTTCTTCTCACTATTCTTCTTAGTGTCATTAGTGTCCCCTAATGCTTTTATTATGAGGTGACATTCAAAATATACAAGGTAGGTGCTGGGGTTTTCTACTACTGCTACCACAGTCACAAGATTATGGGTGCCTGAAAAGCAAAAATCTTTGAGACCAATACCTGGAAAGCATATCTGGTAAAGCCTGTTGGTCACATGCAAAACATTGCTGGGTCAGTAAATTTCAAACCTGCAAAGTGCTGGAAGTCTGGTGAGTGCATCACAGGAACAGGCAGTTTATGGCTGCTCCATTCCTATAATCTTGCCTTGGCATCTGCTATCAACAGATCCTGGCACTAAGGTGCTGAGCTAAATGGGTCGGGGCAGGTTTCCTCATGTCCTTACTGTGTGCAAAGACTGTGGTGTTTTATTTACAATCTGAGCTGTATGAATCAAAAGTATTGATACCTTCTGTCTTGAATTTGGAAAGGAATATCTGAAGCACTCAGATTTCCCAAAATAACAACTCAAACCCCAGCAGATTAAAGACCCTGAATAAGTGCAGGGACCCTGCTCCTTAAACAGTTACTCTTCACCTCCTATCCTGGTCTTTTCTTTAAAGATGACTTCTTGACTTTAGAAAGCTCACAGAAACTGAAGAAATAAAGCATTTTATGAGCCACTGCTGGAACTTTGCAGTAAATCAGATTCTTCAGGATGCAACTTTTAGTGTCAGGATTTGTTGATTTGGAGCTCCCAGTACTTGAAGCATAGATCATCCAGGGACAGGAACTTTTGAAGCAAGACAAGTGTAGTACGTCTAAAGTCAATTAACTTAAAGTTTAATTGAAGTTAGTTAAAGTTCAAAATCTGAAATAGAATTAAGTATACAACTTCTAGTGCAGACCATGTGGAAATCACAAAAAAGACAGCCTGGTCTTCTCTGGACTGAAGTAAGAGATCAATAGTATGGCTCTATATGACTCCTATGACAAGTTCAAAATCAGCACTGCTGGAAGCTGAGAAGAAAGACAAACAGTATTCCTCCTTATCAGTGTGACTTTACACACTGCCTGAAAATGGATGGGGGAGGCAGTGTTCAAAACCAGAGCTATTCCTTTGAGGCAAAGGGATGGAGGTTTCATAGAGTGTAGGCTCTTTGTCAGCACTTGCAGTATGGCTTTTTCAGAAATTACCACTGTCAGCCAGAAGTGAGTGCCCTGCAGCTCAAGCATGAAGCCTGGCTGTGCTGAACCTAAGCACCTTGCAGCTGGAGGTAAAACAGTTTTATTGACATCTTCACTGATGGACTGATGTAACCTTCTGCAATGCTTTAAGCAGGAGCATTTAGTTCACATTATGGAAAAACAAGGAGCATGTACAATCAGCCCAGCTCAGCTGAAAGAGGAAAACATCCCCCACCTGTGCTGCATGATTTCTTGAAGTTGTAGCATCCTTAGAGGTCTCAGTTTTACTTAGTGATGGGTAAATATCAAGCTTTTAACTCTTTGGAAAAGAGAGGATACAAAACAAATACAGGGCTGGAAGTTATCTGGTGGTTATGTGCTGAACCTTCTGGCAGGTACCAGTTACTGAAGCACATAATATTCTATTCTAGACTATAATGTGGAAGTTTATAGGCCTATGTTCTTCTTCAAAATCACTATTTACAATAGTTTAAAATTAAATTGAAAGTTCAATGAAAACTTTTTTTAAGAAAGCAGATAACTAAGCAATATTTGTCAAGGTTCCACCTTAAACCTTTTGTCCACCTATTTTCTCTTTAAATAGCTGTGAGCAGACTGGAGGAAACCTTGTTAGTTCATGCTGGCTCTTAAATCCATGAGGTGTGCACAGGGACTGGAGGGAAGGCAGATCAGGTCTGGGTTTGGGGTGCTGAAACCAAGGGATTGCCTGCCTGGTTTGAGAGACAAGGGGCAAGAGCAGATGGCGGTTTGTCATCAAATAGACAGGTCTTCATGGCCCACCCAGGATTTTTGATCTCTGCAAAACCTTGAGCATCTTTTCCTTGTGTATTAATGGTAAAGTGCCTAAGCTGGCTCAGGATCTGGGTGTCAGCACCCAGATCTGGGCAGGCACTGCCCTGTAGCAGCCATGTTGCAGTTTCTGTTGGAGTTTCTGATGCTGCCCCACAGCCAGGCCCTGCTCTGGCTGGGCAGGCTCAGGACACCTTAACTTTCTATAAATATCTGCCCTGTGTATCCTTCCCCATAACTGGCCTGGGAGGGCTGCAGACACATCTGGGCACAAGCCTGGACGTGATGCTGTGCTCTTCTGCCTCTGCTTTATGGCCTGATCTATTTGCAGTGAGTTGGATTCATGACGGGGACTCAGCTTAGAGCACTCAAACATGTGACAGAAGGCAGGCTTGCTTCAGAGCTACAGAAAGCACCTCAGCTCTGGATAGCATCACACCCATGTCACTGAGCAGGGAAGAAAGCTGTGACTGGCACTGGCTGTCCTGGACTGGCCTCTCGGAGGAGAATTGCAGTCCCCAGAGTCCTCAGCCTGTCCCAGCCTCAGAGTATGACAAACCTCTCCCAGTGGGTAACTTTTGGTTCAAGATTTACTGATGTGGGCAGAGACTCTACATGGGATAGAGTCTTAGAGGACAGAGCAATTGTTTCTTGGCTAATGACTACTACAAAAGGCACCAGGACTCATGACCAGCTGGGCTGAGCAGTAACACATCTCACCAGCTCCACTGAGAAACCCTGCAAGCCTTTACTGGCATCAGATGGGTTGGGTTGGCCTCTGCTGATTCTCATGCTCTGAGCTGCCATTTTCCTGTACCCTGCTTTTTCCCTTCAGGTTTTATACCTTGTCATATCAATGTTTCTTCTCTTGACTTGCTGAGCCACTACAAGTGTCTTGGCACTGCCACCTCTCTGATCTCACTTTTCTTACCTTGCAGGGATTCAGCTCACAGCCCTGCTCACACCTAGATAGCCATTTTCCTGGTTAGACTGAGACAAGGACTCCTGGCTCTGCTACACCAAGCAAGGCTGAGAGTCCCAGGCAGCCCATGGCAGTGGGGCTTTGGCTCACAGAAGGCAGGATGGTGGCAAAAGGAGAGGATCATGTCAGGTCCCAGCTGTGTGCCCTAGGCAGGCTCTGTTGTCACCAGATAGTTCTTAGTGACAGCTGAGAGCTCTGAGGAGAAGTACCCCAGTGCTGGTGTGATGGTGTGAATGAAAGATGAAAGGTTCTGTCAGATTTATGAGCTGCATCGGGTGCCAGGCAGTGCTCCTGCAAAGGCTCAGAAGTGTAAAATTCAGAACCTGAATGTGGGTCATCCTTGTGCAGGGCCCTGCCAGGGGTCTCGGGGCTGACTTCAGTTGAGGCTGACTCCTCTCATTCTGGGTGTAGCAGCCCTGAACCACTCTTTTTCACCCAGAGGGCCACACAGCAGCCTACAGCATGGGGATGAGGAGATCAGGGCTCAACAGGGCTCTTGGGAGAGGAAGGAGGGAACTTATACAGATTTGTAGATGCTGCTTTGCTTTTTAGGATTAGAGTCAAAAAAACGGGACAACTCAAATCATGGAACCATCACAAAAATATTAATATTTGTCCTCACCATTATTGTGTAAAGTGCCATCCAACAGGATTAAAATCAGAAATTCTGTGTTTTTAAAATGTTGTGATATCCCCAGTTGTTTTACACTGAAGCCAGCTTATTCCTTCAGGGAGAGAAAAGTCCCCTGCACTTGGCAACACAGCTGAGAGCTCTGTTACTTCACAGCAAACACCTCTGAATTCTGCTTTCTTCCAGGAGGTCTTCCAAGCATGATCATGGACTTCTTAATGTGTTTCACATAGGTTTTATTCCTAGTAAATACTGCAAAATAGCCGAATTCCATTTATCATGTGTTTTACCATCTGTGGCTTTTGCTTGTTCCTGGAATTGCATTTTGGTGCACATAAGGAAAACAACGGGGTGGGGGGTGAAGAAATTTTTTGGGGGTTTGGAGATGCTTGTTAAAGTATTTTTATTGAAAAAAAACCCCATTACAATTGTATAATTAGGTGGCATTCAATGATTGCACTGTACAAACCTTATTTCACAAAGTTAAATGACTGAGCAATTTATAGCCTCTTTACCATGATGTGGGAGGCTGAACCCGTGCAAGGTGCTGCATGCACAGCTCATGAGTACAGAGGTTTCTGCAGTCCTCTCACAGCTCCTCTCACTCTTCCACTCCCTCATCTCTGCTAAGCAAATGCCCTCTGATAGTAACTGAGGCATCCTGCTGGGGTTATAGTTCAGTAGTATGTATGGGTCTCTGACCAAATACAAATCAAAAGGTACATAGGTACTACTAGCACTTAACTTTATACAGTTTTTCCTACAATTAGTTGGTAAAAATCATAAAATCCTTTGTATGTATGTAAGCCACTGTGACAATGATAGATATTCAGCAAAAAACTCTTTAGAGGACCTTTGCTTCAGGAAGACAGGTAAAAATCAAATCCTGTTTGGACATAATTTACCACAGGTGTGCAACACCTCCAAGAAAGAGCAAGTGTGCAGCTGATCATAAATATTGGTGCTGCCTGCCCCACCTTTAATAGCTAATACAGGTTTTAAAAGGCTGAAATAAAGATTCCTAGTAGTATTTCAGGATCAGATTAACACAAAAGGGTGGCTTTTAAACTTTTCTTCCTACTAATATTAGATAATATTAGATAATATTTCTAATACCTAATATTAGATAGTCTTCAGTCTAACCCATAGCAGGTGCCAGAGGAGAAGGTCACTCCCCATGGCACATCCCAGCAGATGGCAAGGTGTGGCAGCAGAGGGACACTCACAGATCTGAAGCAGTGGCCCGTGGTGAAAGATCTGTAACAGGGAAACAGAGAAAATGATGGTTTGCTAATGGATGTGGCTCTGTCTGTGTTCGGACAATATAAAAGATCTCATTTAACAGAAACCAGACATATCAGTATCAGTCCCCAGATATAACAAAAATATGTTTATCTGAGGGTTCCCACAGCTCTGAGGAGTAATCACTACACCAGAAAAGTCTTTCTCACTTTCTGTGGTGACAAAATTCTGGAGCCTGATGGCTGCTCCGCTCAGATAAGTAATTAAATGAAATTACTCTGATAATTAAGTTCATACAGCAACAGCTAAGCATGAACCTGTGCCCAGAGAAGAATTTGTGGTTTTAATTACATTTATTATAAATTCAAATCCCACATCTAGAGTATATGCTAATTTATACTGCTATTATTAGAGGCACATTTATCCTTTTAGACAACAAATGTTTAAGAGCAGCTGTTTGATTTAGTCTTCGAGAAAGGTTTTCATGGTTCAGTAAGTAATATTCAGCCCCTCTGTAAAGGGCTTTCCAGGCTTATGTATTTAGGTAATTTTACTTAAGTATATATTTTCCAAGTGTCTTTAACAAAAAGCCAGGCTGCATAAAGTGAGAGATCATCTCTAACTTTGGTGGGGCTATGACCATGCACCAGGGGCTGGTCCTCAGTCTCCAGGTGGGAGTTACAACTTTTGGAAATGCTACGTTAGACACTTTTGTGGTCAAGATTTTAGATTAATTCTAGACATAATTCCCATAGTCATGATCTTTTTCCTTTTCTTCTAAGGGGCATCCAAGTTGGGTTTTTTTGCGAGTTGTTTTTTTTCTTTTGTCTTGTCAAAACAGTGGATGCAACCCACGTCTTTTATCCTTTTGAAAACAATCTGCAAGAAGTAGGCATCACCTCTGTACAAACTTGCATAGGGTTTCTAAATTTAAATTCCTAAAGGAAGTTATGTCTCTATTTCCAGAGTTATTTCTGCATATCAAAGAACAAAAGTAAAATACAGAAAATCACTATCTGTATGATATCTGCTTCTTATCATCCTCTCCCTCCTCCATGTCTTAATGGAAACCAGCAGAATGGAAATAAAATGTAAAAGAATATATATAAATGCAGCATGGGAAAAAAAAGCCCACAACCTTTCACAAATATTTAGAATAATGTTTATTTTATGGCTTTAAGACCTGGTAAAAATAGCCCCCAAAACTGAGTGCATGTGGAAAAAATGCAAACTCTTCCCTGCTTCTTCAAAATGTAATTATGCTAATGCCACATGAAAAGACAGAGCAGCACACTACAAAAATGGATTTCTGTGTGTAATCAGGATGGGTCACCGGAGTCTATACCTTGAACCTTCATCTTAGAGCAACTGCTGTCGTGTCAGGTCCTGTTTCCATGTTGTCCTGGAACTGCATCATGTTCAACACTTTGTTGTGTTCACCCACTGATACCATGTTCTCAGTTACAGATTATTTATCACTTCTGCAGTCACTGGGGTAATATATTATGTGAAAAGCTGCCTTAGATTCTGTTTGTCAGGGCTTCCATATAAACAAAGGCATCCACTTAGATCTTTTCACTCAGCCATACCTCTAAAAATAATGGCAAGCTAAAGATCTGATTGAAAGAGTACTCAGGTTTGAAAGGCTTTGGAGCTGTGAAGGGGGATATGCTGCAAAAGCGGGCTCTGGGGTTTATGGCAGTAATCATTTGTCACTTGTGTTATAGACAAGAACCATCTTTTTCTCTTTGGTTAGTGTAATGCTGAACACATGGAGAAGGCCTTAGGACATGAAAACAGGGATCTTCAAAATAAGTTGCATAATAAATATATTGGTGTAATGATGTGTGCAACAGATGCCCCCAGCAGACTGAGTTTCCCCAGTTGTCCTATGGTAAGACCTGTAACTATTGTCACGTAAGAAACATTTTTGGAGGCAAGAGGAACATGCTACCATTTACTGAAATATTGGTTATGTTCTGTTTAATCCTTTCATCATTCTTTTTTTGGCCATTCTTTTTTCCTTTGCTGCCTTTCCATGGTAACATAACACAGGCTATTGCTTTGTTTAATTTTTGTCATTTGCTTTTCTTATACTGACCTCCTCTAATATGTGTCTGATTCTATTTTTTTCAGACAAGTTAATGATTCAGGAAGAGGAAAGACATTTTCAGGGCAGCTCGAATATAAATGACAAACTGTAAGTCACATTTGTTTGCACATGGATAGTATTTGTGTTTTCACACTGCTCCAAAGCAGGGGCTCTGCTTCCAAGAGCTGGCTGAGGAGTTTGCTTGTTATTCATCACTCTGTCCCAGGCAGATGATTTCTGGATGATTAACAGAGCTGTCATTGCACTCTTACATATAGCCTGAACAGATCCTGCTGCTTTTGAAATACTTTGTAGCTGTTAGAAAGGAAAAAAAATATACTCAAACCTAGAAATACTCATCTACTAACATTGTTTAGTGTGTTCTCAGTTCTAGTTATTTTGTCTGTAATTAAAGCCTAGAGGAACTTTCCCAGCTTTCCCATTCTCCATGGCTTGCAAGCAGTAGCAATCCAAACCTTTCTTTACATCATGGTGAAGACACTACTCTAATGATTACAGACTTCTCAAAGTGGGAAGGGATCTACAGAGACAACACTGTCTTCCAAATGCATAAGTCAGTTTACCTTCAGCATCCCAGTGGGATGAATTCAAACAGTAGCCTAAACTCCAAGATTCCAAGTGGTTTTTCATCATTCAGTTTAAAAAGCAGATCAGTAGAGTCCCAAGGTAGAGATGATGCTATTAAGGAAGTACATTCTACAGCCTGGACAGCATCTGCCAGTCTGGGTTTTTTGGGGGTTTTTTTGTTTGGTTGGTTTGGGTTTTGTTTTTTGGTTTGGTTTGGGGTTTTTTGTTTGTTTTTTTTCTTTTCTTTTTTTTTTTTTTTTTGGAGGGGCAGGGGTTTATGGTAGTGAAAGGCATAATTTGAAGCAATTCTTGGAAACACAAATTAATTCTAAAAACCACTGAGATTTCTGCTTCTTACTCCATGGGTTTAACAAATACCAACTGCAGCCATTGCTCTGTGGTAAACTGAGGGAGTTATCTGTGGTCTATTTAGGAGCATTTTATGACTGCAGGACAGGAAATTATTATTTTTACTTCAATTGGTTAAACTGCTCACATTATACCGTGGTAGCAAAGTCTGTGACCTAAGAAATTTTGCCAAGTTCCATGACACATCTGTCACTACAAGCAAATCATATATAAGCCAGTATTGGGTTACTTTATTTTTCCTTTTCTGGGCTGTGGGAAGCTAAAAGAAAATCTGTGTTATTATTATCACCACATTCACTTGTTTCATGTCCCTGAACCTATGGAAAGAGCTGAAAATATTGTTTAAATCTCTTGTTGTGTATTCAAACTGCATTTACCTCTATATTTCCTCTTTCTTTGGGTGATTAATCTACACAGATATTTTAAAGTGGATTCAGTCCTACAGTATGTGGAAAAGTATTTTCAAATAAGTTCAAACAATAAAGATAAACACAGTGGGTTGTTCAAGAGCAGCTAAGATGCTTTTTAATAAATTTCTTCATGGAGTGTTATTGTCTATAAGTAATATAGGTGCTAGCCTAAGGTAGAATTGTAAAGAAAACAGGATTAATTTTACAAAGAGGTGAACTGGCCAAGCTCATTTTGCTTCATGAAGACAATACTTTTGAGTATTGATTAAATTTGAAATCTGGTTCTTTTAGTCAAATGTTTCATCTAGTTCCTACTACACAAGAAAATAAATCCAGCAATTTCCTCCTTCCTTATCTAGATATAGCAGTAGCTTTGAAAATGTAGGAAATGATATTACATTGTTCTTACTCTGTGGTAGAGGGCTATTTTGATTCCATTTTCCCAAGAACAAGACTCCTAGCCCAACCTGCAGCATTTTTTCCCTGTTTTGCTCATTTCCAGATGCTATCTTTGACCTTGGCAGCATGGCCATTTCCTGTCATAGAAACACAGCAAAAGGAGGAAAAGAAATGCAAAATTTCCTATGGATTGAATCTGTTCACCTGGAATAATATTTGAAATAATGAGAGCAAATGGCAAAGTCTTATGCACATTATTTAAACTGAACTGTGTGCTGTGGAACTGCAATCCTGTCTGCTTGGAAAAGTGAAAACTTTCCACAAGAATTGGCTTTCCTGCCTAGAGGGCACTGAATGCACAAAACCCCACTCAGAATAACATAGGAATTTATAACACTACAAACACATATATATAACACATATAATTTATAACATAATTTATATATAACACATATAACACTCATGTCCAGTGCAGGAAGTGACTAATTTACAGGTTATTAATCAGAAAATTTTGCAGATACTTCCTTGTGCAGTGTCCTGTTTCCCAAGGCCCTGTTGCTCATCTCCATGTCCCCCATGAGGTCTCAAGAGAGGACTCAAGACAGCAAGAAGGAAACCAAGCAGAGAGGTGTTTAAAAGTGCTCTGATGAAAACTCAGCAGTGCCTTTCTGAAGGATCCTTGCAGTAGAGAACATGCATTTCTGAAGTCCTACAGATTTAAAAATTATTCTGAAGTAAGTCTGACCCCCTGTGTTATCACATATAGGACCACATATGAGATTTTTCAAAAAAGTGTGGAAAAGAGCTCTGCAAATCACTGAGAGGGAGTAGCAGGATGTTCAGCACAGAGCCAGCATTTTTGCAGGGTTGTGGTAGACCTTGCTTGGAGTTGAGGAAAGAATGGACTTGTGATGGAGGGCTCCAGCCCACCCGAACTGTGCTTTCAGTGCTGATGGACCCAAAATATTTCCTTATTGTTCTGATCTTGTGCTTCTTCTAGGACAGAAAAGCTATTGCTAGTATTGCTTATCAGTTCTGTCCTCTTTATGACATTGAGAATTTGAGTAAGACAAAAAAGGTCTCAAGAAAGTACTTTTTTTTGTATCAGAGATAACTGATATACTGCTGGATTCCTCTAGAGAAAAACTAATGGTATGGAGAGGCAACTAGTTCTCTTTCTAGTGTTTAATGTGATGTATTTCATCATTGCTACACTCAACAATATTTCATGTGGATAATAAGAGAACCTTTTGTGTCAGTGATGTGTGTCAGTGCAGAAAGTTGGCATATGCCAGGCTCATTTTACAGCAGAGTGTGGGAAGCAGGGTTAGATCTGTATAATTATGATGAACCTTGAAAAAACTCTACCATGTATCAAGAGTAAGTTAGGTAGCCCCACACCCAACTGAGAGCTAAGATGATTATGAAGTTTACCTAGCTTTTTTTTCCTCAAAACCGTGCTGTAGAGCTCTGTCTAGCAGCCCATCTTTAGTTTTTACCTAGTCTGGCAGCACCTAGAGTGTTTGAAGAGAGTATCAGAAAGGGTCACACAAGAGAAACTTGCTAAGCTTTAAAACTTGAATCGGTTGTGTCTCCATGGCAGTGCAGGAGAGTGGTACTGGGTGATAAACAAGGATACCAGTTGGGTTTATATGGAGTGCTATAAACCCTGGCTGCTGTGTACCAGTGTAGGAGATCAGAGCTATGAAAAGCCTGGGAACTGGTGCTCCAGGAACTACCTTGGAAAGGATTTAGTCACTCTCTAACTTTTTGCTGTTTGATTGAATTGAAGTGAAATTCAGAATGGGAGTCAATCATAATGAAGGAGAATTTTTGTTGCTTGGTGACTGTTCTGCTTGCAGTTTGCTGTAATTAACTCAATTGTCCCCTGGTTGCTGGCCTCCTGCCACTTTGTTTTATAATGATAATATTAAAAATAATATAATGATAATATTAAAAAATTGATTTCACATACAGCCTGCTACAACTTCAATGATGCCAGTGTGGACATTGCTCAGAAGAGACTTATACATGTTTTTCCAATAAAGGCACATCTACATTAAGAACAAGAGGACTATAGGTAAGAACAGTGGAAAGAGTGGGGCAAAACAAATGGATTTGCCACTGTTTACATCTTACTGGTATATTTTTTTTACAATTCTATAGTTTTAGGCTTTGCTTTTGCGTGCTGGAAAAGTTTCTAACACTTGGATCTGTGGGGACTGGACAGTTGGCATTTCATCTGGGCATCATTTTACCTTTTGGCTCCTTGATTCAATGCTTATCTCCAAAGAAGCTGAGATGGCATTCATGTCTATGTATTACTGAGTGGTTCATCAAGAAGCCACCTCACTCCTTGGTCCTTCTGGTTAATGAAGGCATCCTCAGTTTTTTTTCTCCCATCTTAAAGTGTCTCTGCCACAGGAGAGACAAATGGGTGTGTGGGTCTTTCCCTTCTTGATGCCTGTCAAATCCTTAGGCACCAAGCACAAAACATCTGGGCACCACAGGGGCTTTTGGAGATAGCCCTCTCCTGCCTAGTAATTCCCTCAGATTAATGTGAGTTTCATCCTGACCTACAGGAACAAACTCCTACTGATTCAAAATGGAATTCGGGCTCACCTCAGAATTTGAATCCTTGTAATCTCATCTCTGACTTTTCCAAAGGGCTGCAGTGTTGATACACAAGACAAGAAACAGTAATAGCCAAATGGCATTTTTGCAGAAGGTCAGAAGAGTGGAAAAAGATGATCTTTCTTCATGAAAGAGATGTCTTCAGGTTACTGCTTCACTGTGTGGTTCTCACCAGGACCTCTGTGCAGTCCCTACTTAAAGATTCCCCAGATGGTTTTGCAGCTCAGCTCAGGCCTCCCATTACAAACTGGTTCTCTCAGGGAATTTAGTTAGGTTTCAGTTTTTGTACATGCACAAGAACAACAAAAAGGATAATAATTAAACACTGTGAGATAATTGCACAACTTTACAAAAAATAATTTTTTTCTTCCTGAGCTACTGGATTCAGAAGGTGACCTTGCATTTGAAATAGCTGTAATAGATTTTCCTCTTTGAAAATGATTGTCCTTTATTCATATCAGAATAAAATTCACCTTCCCACTGAGCTGTCTTTAAACTTGTACATTATGCACTTTTTTACGTCTCTTGTAGGACTAGTAAAGAACTAATGCTCATGTTATTACTTATGCCCAAATCACACTTGGGCATAAAATGCTAAATTTGAGACTATGGACCTTGTGTGTGACAAAAATCACAGTAGGTTAGTACTACCTAATGAGGATTTAAGACCAGAAAAAGTTCAGAATTACTGTGAGGAAAAATAAAATAATCTGAAAATGGCATCTGGTGTACTAGGGCAACTGTGAATCTATGCCACTGTGCTGATGTGCAGTGACCCTGTTCTCATGACTGGAGCATTTTATTATTATTATTTCTAAATCAGCTTAAACATTTTAAAAAGAATAGATGTTTCCCCTTTGTAATTTCCCTTCCAAGAAGACATATGGTTATTTTAGTTCTATATTCTGGGGCCTTAGAACTACTGCCCTCATATATTTCCATTCCTTTTAAAAAGAACATTATTTAATTTTTTCTATATAATAGCCTCCATAATATAATCACTTCAGTTTATCATCTGTGTTTAATTTCTGGAGGAGAACAGGATGCCTCATTTGAATTAATCTTTTTTTTTTGCATAAGTCCTGTAGTAAAGTGGAAGTAATGAGGTTGAAAACACCATTGTACCTGTATAGACATGTCATAGAACCAAAGAAAAGATAAATCATTAGCAAATCCAGTCATCAGGACTTTCCAAGAAGCCCAGGAGGAGAAATAAACCAGAGTTAAAAAGTCATAGTGCTTCTGAGGTAGAGAGAGGAAGGAGAGAAGCACAATGTCTCCCTTGTGCCAATCTGACAGATACTTCCTTTTAGCCACCTACTTATTTTTTTTCATCCAGTGCTTTTGAATAGCTGGAGCTATCTAGGCAATGGATAGTTCAGTTCTTCACATCATTCAGTTCATCTTTAATTAGCACATTTTGCTTGCTTTTTCAGTAATTATTGTTAGTCACTTAAGAAGCACCTTAATGATCTTCTCTGAGGACTTGATATTTTTCAGAACTAAGTGCAGATTTACAAGAGAAGAGGAAAGTGGGACTCGAACTCTCCAAAGTGAGGTTGAAAGACAGCTCTTGCACAGCTTCTGATAAATAACAGTCTGAGTCCCTATTGTGTTACCAGGGCTATTTGTCCACTTAAGAAACACTTTAAGAGCATCTGTTACTATCTTAGTTTTGCTTTGGTGCACTAGGCACTAGAAGCATTACTTCCACGAGGGAAATTACATTAGAAAATCCTCCTATAAAATTATGCCTACATTTCCAAGCTATCTGGAGAATATTCATAGTGACTTTTTTGTTGTTAAATTTGGTTGATCAAGAATGTAATATTAATCCAAGTACAAAGAATTCAATAAATTTGTGGGGTTTTTTTCCTTCCTCTGTGACTGACAGTCACATTAACACTTAAACCTTTCTTTCCTGCCTTAGGATGAATCGTGATACTCATATACTTTTATAACTGTGCTGTAAATTGACATTCTCATGCTCTGTAAGTGCAATTTATTTTCTGCTGGGAAAAAAACCAACATAAATAAATAAATTCTGGCATAATCTAACTACTTCATGAACATGTTAGTCAAAATCTTCATATCTGTTGGATCTTTCCAGTATGAAAATTTTATGAAATTTGGCACATTTGCTGCTGTAGGGGAGATAATGTGGTCTAATTAAGCATGTATGCTGGGATTTTGGTGTACTAGGAGAAACAGAAATCAGAGCAAAAATATGGTCAAAGCCCTAAGAACTTGGAGTCTGATGTGCAAGAAGTAGCAGATCAAGAAATGTTATTTTTTGTAGATGTAGTGTAAGATTACTGTAAGAGGATACGATGTAGATATTAACCTTTATACTGGAAGAAGCTTATTTAGATCATTATTCAGCTGACTTATTTTAGAGATGTTCTTGAGCAGTCAGGCGAATTGCACTCAACATTCTTTAAATATTGGCTTCATTTTCAGACTACACAGAGAACCTACAATGGGTGGTTCAAAAAAAAAATTCTACATTTGGACATATTAATCCCATTGACAAGGATAGAAATGAGGCATAGAAGCAGTGGAAGCATTTATGTTTGTAGGTTACATTTAACTAGAAAATATGTATAAAGAAAAGACAGAGCTATTCAAAATCCCCAAAGAGGGAATTTAAAAAGACAAAAGGTTCACAGAACATAGAAAAGGAACCATTAGAAAGTTATAAGGGTTTAAATTACTGAGGTCAGAAACTAGAGATTGGGGAGAAACAGAGGAAAAAGGGTAAGAGGTGGTGAGTTGAGCATACATGAAAAATACATGTTAGTTTTCTCTTGGAATAAATAAATGAGTTTGTTGGTTTTTTGGTTTTTTTTTTTGGAAGAGGAAGGCATAAGGAAGATTTTGAGGAATGGGTCAGATTTGTGAACAAATTTTTCAGTTATTTCCAGAACTCAGTCTCCATACCTGTAAAATGGGATGATAGCAAATACTGCATCCTGAATCATCATGCAGAGCATGGAGAGACTCTTCCTAGAGATGAACATCAGTGGGAGCCAGAGCCACTCTGGGTCCTTAGCAGAACTCACTCACTTTTGCTTCTCACTGCTCTGCCCCAGCTGCTCTGTTACGATGCATCAATGCAGTCTCTTTCCTCCAAGGCCACACTTTAGAGAGTCTGATGCTTCTTGATGAAACACAATATGGCAAGACAAAATTTGATTCATTCTCTCAATGCTATAGCTCACGTATGGTGCACATGAGCAAGGTTTCTGTGCAGGCTCTGTTCACTCATTTTTTTTCTGTCCTCCCCATCTCAAATCTTCCATCTCTGTCTTTAGGGAAATAACACAGAAACGAAAAATTGTAAATGTGCTACTGCTTAACCATTCATTGAATGCAGCTAAAGAATCCTGCAAAGGGTGACCTGGATGGTATTACAGATACATCAGGAATAAAACTGGAGAGGGCAAATTGTTGCCCATATATTACTGCTGTGGAATGTAGACGTCACAAGCAATGAGGAAAGATTTTCCAGTAGGAAAAATTAAGCTGTTCAGCTTGAATCAGGCAGCACAGACTGGGAATCAGGATTCTGTACTTTCAGAATAATAATTAATAAATTGACATTAAATTTGAGAGCATTGACAGTGGCTGATTCAGTGGAATATCCCACCAGTAATGTTTCCTGGGATGGGAGGAGCTGATTTGTTTGATTTTTAACACATAGCACTAGTATTTCACAACAGTTTCATCTTCACCACTGCAAGAATATTAAACCTTTTTATTTCAGTTTGTTCCATTCTTTTTGTATCATAAGAGGAATGAAAACCCCAAAGCAAAACTACAGGTGTGTCTCAGCTTCAAGAAAACTCAGTTATGTTGGTTCTTACCTGCTAAAATTAATGTGTAGTTGCCTGTTAGTCTACTTGGCACAGGACTTTCAGATCTGAAATTCTGCTTCAGGTGTTGATTGCCACCCTCTGCCCTGGCAAAAAAAAATAAAAAAAATACACGGACCTTGAATTTTAAGCTAGAAGGTCTGGATGGAATTTCAGTAACACTAAATTTACTGTATGTGCAGGTCCATCGAAACTTCAGAAAACTATTTCAAAAAGTCCTGCCACTGCAGGGGTTACATTTCCAGAGTATTTTAATTCCAACGATGTTCACGTGTCTCTTAAAATAGTAATACTTGTTTTCCTTTAGTTCAACAGTGAATCCTCTAGCTGGATTACTGCTAGAAACATGGACTCTGATAAGAGGATTTTCAGGCAATATAAGGGCCAGAAATTTTCAAGACTTTTGAAAAATGTAAATGAAAACAATGCTTTTTGAAATTAAACATTTTCTGCCATGCTGGATACACATACCTCAGAGTATCACACAAGTGCATGAGATCTACAGAAATCACTTATAAGATGAAGGCATAATTTACTTAGAAAGCCAAAATGCATTTGGTTTTGGATTCATGACTGCTCATGACATAAAAGAAGGTAATTTAAAGCTGTTTATAGAGGAATGTATTAAATTGTTATACTGATCAGACTCATCCTATAAAGTTTTCATGCACTCATATATAGATCTTAATTACTTCTATTTCTCAGAAAAATGTTTGAACTCCTTTGAATCCAGGTCTGGGACTTGGAACTCTAATATTTAGAATAGCATTTTTTTAATACATGTTTCAGTTAATTTACATTATTACACTTTTTAGGGATGTTGTATTATATATAGTATCTTTATGTATGTATAAAATAGAAATATTATGCAATTTCATGTAGAAAAATATGTAGCATATGAGGATAACACACTAATAAATTGTATGTTATGACTTTTGCTATAAATAACTTTACATGTTTTACTTTCTGGTATACAGTCTTCACTCCTAGTCTGCTTTGGAGCTCTCTGTCATCACTGTGCTCCTCAGGTTTTTAACTGTTTTCTTTCCGTGCTGAAGTAGCAAATTTGGGAACAGAGCTGATGCACCAGGAATATGCACTGTACATAGATACACATAACATAAAGTAACTGACTGGCCATTGCTGCTTATTTTGTTTGTGTTGAAGTAGAGAGAAATCTGGCTAAATGAGTTGATGACAGAATGACCTGGGTCTGTTTTATGGCACACCCATGAGAAATGAAGGGCAGCAGTAGGACTGCTGTAGGCTGGGTACTTTCTGTAGAGAAAGAGTAGTTTTAATGGCATTATGCAAGGAATGTTAGGGACCCTGCTAGAATATTGCATTCAAATTTAATCACCCATATTTTTGTCTGCATGAAAATAATACAGACAACTAACAGGGGAAAAAAAAAGAGTATAAAAAAGATCAGTCTTCTTTAAATAAAGGAAGCAAAGGCTGAGAGTGGGTATAATGGGTTTGGAAATATAACAGAGCTGAGAAAAAGCAGAGTGCTACTCAGTTAACTAATAAGGTAGGTAATGGATCCAGACTGTCTAGGAATACAGGTAGGCTGCAAGTCAGGATAAGTTTTATCTATCAAAGCAGTGTTTTCTGGAACAACTTTCTAATATTATATAACAAAAGCCATGTATTGTTTAAAACTTGATCACTTGTTAAAAAATCACTGTATATTCTGAGATCCCCAAGTGTCGCTTTATACAAAGATAAGAATCTTGAAAATGTGAGTTGAGGCTGCTACACAACCATCATTGCAGCCAATGTTTTTCAGTTGGAAGAAGCATCACTGCTTTATCTCAGGCTCAAAGAGCCTGTTCTGTCCAATGATTAGGAGGAAATGAAATCTTACAAGCCAAATTACTTAAGAGTAGTGAATATATACCAGATAGTAGAAGACTTGCTACAGATCTATGGCTATACTTGTTTATAGTATGACAGGATTAATAAACATTTATTAAATCAGCAGAGTGTGGAAAAGACATCTAAAAGAAAAATATTTATCTGAAAAACCCTGTTCAGTGACAGAGGACACAGTTTTGATGACTCAGGTGTTGTATATCTACAGAAATGAAATGAAATAGCTGTCTCAGAAAATTGTGCCCTTCTAAGGATTTACAAAGAAACAGTTTTGAGGACTTACAATAAAACAGTTGTTCTGGCTACTTCATAATATTTTCAAAGAGAAGCAAGTCTTGACTGATGATATATTTATGAATTTAGCTACTAGTGTTTATTTTAAATTGGCATTTGCAAAAGTTGGATAACTTAAATGATTAATCGTAGAGTCAGAGATTGGTAACTACAACCACCCCAGATGTTCCTTTCTAGTTTATTCACACTTTTAACACTGATCTCTCCACAGTTCAGGTGTCAGCATGAGAGACTTGATGGTGAAAATATTTATGCTATAAAGGAGGTAAAAGAAAATATTTGCTTTTTCTTTCTATCATAGGCATTAATATCAGGAGACACAGATGAACAAAGTTGCCTCTGTATACCAAGCTATCTGATAGTGGAGGATGACTTTTTGTGTTCTCCAGCACATGGATGGATGCTAGCCTAGGGACCTACAGTGCTGGGCTGCCTGTTAGGTTGCTGCTTCATGTGTTTGATGTTAGATGCTGTGAAACAAAGCTCTAAGTGTGAGAAAATTAGGAGTGAAGGATTTTTTTTTTTTCCATCCAATAAAAATAACTTCCAATTATCCAATTATCCAAGTATCCAATTACCCGACACCAAGTCATACTAATTCTGCTGGGAGGAGATACATAAAGCCAGGCTTGTCTGCAGAAAAGCTTCCACTGACAGGTAAAAGCCCAAAGTGTTTGGGTTGTGAAGTCTGGAAAATTTGGTTATTTTCATAAGCCCCTCCACACCCCTTGCCCTCACATTCTCAGCAAATAGTAGTGATACATATTGACTATTATTTAATCTAGTGAAGCAGTCCAAATTGTTCTCTTTTCTGAGTGCATCTTGAATAACCCATTATTTTTGACACAATTTTGTAGACATATTTTTCCAAACTTTATAAACAGGTAGCACAATACTGGTCCTTGTGGGACATCAGCAGTGAATTTCTCTCTTCTTAATGAATTATGTATAATTTTCCACTGTCAATATTTAACAAGCCAGTTTTTGATTGTACTAATTGTATTGTCTGAGACAAATTGATTTAATATTCTCCCTAGACTATCATATACCTCCTCATCAAAGGCCTGCCTAACATCCAAGTATATCCATGAGACTCCCTCACTTTGGTTTTCTGCCTAAAAACTATCAAAATTGTTGGGCCAGCTTTATTTTTAGTATTACCTTGTAGTTTTGTTTCCACATCAACAGTCCCATCTATAGACTGTATAGACTGTAAGGACTCTCAGACACCTCATGACACTTTTGAGTGTCACCTGGATGTTCAGCCAGGCCAGGAGAGTGAGCCAAGGACTGCTCTTCCCAAGGTCCTCTGAAAGAGAAGGGCCAAGAATAAAAAAACCCCAACATTGGCTATGGCCCATGCTCCAGCTACCAAGCCTCAACAGACAGTCAATGGCTCCCCTGAAACAGGCACAAGGAGACATTTTCACCAAACATGGGGAAAGCAGTGAGAGAATTAGGACTGGGAGCATCAGGGGGACAAAGTACCCACCTGGCATGTGTGACTCAGCACATGGCGTCCCCCAGGGAAAGGACACAACTTGGCTGCTTGTGTCAGCTCTGCTGCAATCCAAAGGGATGCAGGACAAGGCTGGATGATTTTAACAAGGGATTCAGTTTTGGCTTCGAGTGAAGCAAAGGTTCCTGTATGAAGTCATGTATTTGGGTAAAACAATGAATATTTTTGTGGTACATATGCTATTATGATTGCTAAAATACAATAAAGTGTCACTGTATAGTAAAGGAGGACTTTTTAATCAGGTTAGTAAAAGGTAATCTAAAATTGTATTCTAGTGTATTTTCTGTTTCAAATCTGACTCCTCTGACAAGGTCTTCTATAAAGGAATCAGACATTGCATGAATGACATTCAAAGAGTGCATTATCTGTACTGAATCATGTTACAACTTTCTCTGTTGACTGATCAGATATAATGAACAGTCTTGTAGAAACTGCTTGTTTTCTTCATTGAAACAACTTCAGATTTTCCTTTTACCTGTCCCATCAAAAAAATTCTGCTCACATTCTGTCAAACACACACACTGAAAGGGAATTTAAAGTAATTATAGTAATAACAATACTATATAAATAAAATACACCCTGGAGATTTCTGTTGTATCAACCCAAGGAAGAATGAAGGGAGATTTCTTACTACGGATTAGAGAAACATGCTCTCTCTTGAGCATGGATTCTTAATGCCCAACTCTAGCTATATGAGAATGGACCATTACATTATTGTAGGCCTGTTTCAAGTTATTGAGCCCTTGAAGGAATTTTAGATGCAATATTGACTTAGTCTGAGCATTTCATATTTATATGCCACCTGGTATACAACAGGGCCAGCTGAATCAGTGTAGCAGACAAGGTAGTTTACCTGTTCAGTGAAATCACAAAATATAAGAGGAAAAAAATTGAGCCTGGTACAGTCTCTCAAATATTTAGCAGTAACAGCACTGCAAAGTGGAAGAGAAGAACATCCTATGATGGTAAAAATAATGAAAACAGTGTTTTTTAACTGAAATTAAAACAGAAACCTCCTCCTGTGGCTTCTGGACCACATACGTGCCTTCACTCTCTGTGGTTTTCAAGTCCTCTCTGAACAGCACTTTCTCAAGTCCTCTCTGACCACAACGCATGCAGACGTGTTACATAAGAGCAGTTTCAGTGAGACAGAATCAAATATATCAATGCTTATGGTATACACCTACAAGGTGGAAGATGTCCACTCAAACTTCTATTTCAGTGACGTGAAGGAAAACAGCCACCTCAGGTATCCAGTTTCTAGATGAGAACTCATCCCATTGTGTCAGGTGAGTGTCCATCTTATGAGAAAGAAAGGACTGAATAGATACAGATGTTTAACTGCAAGAGACAGATGCTGGCTGTGAGCAACAGAGTAGCTGTGATGCTTTTCCCTGCTGGGGAACAGCACAGACCAACTACTACCCAGGGGAGCTTTGTTCTTTGCACAGGGTTGCCTACATTTAGAATTCCCCAGTAATCAGAGTCCTCACAAGATTAGTCCTCTGACATTTGTCATATCTGAATAATAGATAAGCAAGTAACATCAGTGTTGTTACCTCCATGTAGTAACATCATACACTTCCATCCAACTCTTTATACAACTCTACTTCACCACCTTTATGTTTAGAAGAAGGCAATGTTTGTTCCAAAAGAGAGATTCTCTTGGATATGTCCAAGCAGTGACACTGAGCATTCTTACCTGACTACTGATGGGTTTTTTGGCTGGACTGCTGGTTTCTGCTGACCTCCAGTCAATGGCAGGGTCTGCTCTCTCAGCATTTTATCTCTCTCATTCCTTGTTTCAAAGCTGTGATATTTGAATAGAAGAGGCAAAGAGGAATCATATAAACTTTCTTACTGCCCACAGAGACAACTGAGATGCATCAGACTTTCATTCAAATTAAATACTTGATGTGCAGAATAATCTAGCAAGAATTAACTAATATTCTATGTTTACAAGAACTGTTTCCACTGAAGAGTAATCAGGTATGCTCTCATATCCTCCTCTAACTCAGCTTCCATTTAACACATTTGCTGTGTCCAAGATTTTTTTCATCTGTACTTGCTGCTATTAGCTCTGCTATGACTTCTACCTTGATTATTATGGTTGAAAGCTACTTCTTCAGAGTACTAGTTAGAAGCCATGGGTCAGACACATTTATGTACAAAACCACCACATGTGGGATGGATAATGGCATTGAAATTACCATGGAAATCATTTAGTCTGAAAGAGTAAAATTACATCTATTGTACTCCCAAACAGACAATACTTGAAGTGCTAAGGGAAGAGTTATAATCAGGTACTTTGATTAAGCTTATCGAGAAAAACATAAAAAGCTGCTATTATGAATACCCATTTCCAGAGTTATTGGCAATTTTCATATATAAGTTTTCAAACAAACAAACAAAACAAAAGAGCAACCCCCTCCGATCCATCACCTAAATTATGAGGACAAGTAGTAGCAGTTTAGATCAAAGATAAGGTGTGTTTCCAATCTTGTAGCGAGTTAGGTATCAAAATTTTGGCTGTTAATTTTGGCTTAGACTAAGCATTCAATCTCTTGGTACCTTTGCTGAGATTATTCAGTGTTTAAAGTAGATCTGGAAAGACAGAGAGGAAAATTAAGTTATTAATGTTTTTCTTATTTTCAGGCCTGCAGTTGTCATTCTCTAGTCAAATGGAGAATGTAGCTATGTCAAACAGTTGTCAAACTCTTTGTCTACCTATACCTTTTTCTTTTTTGTTTTGATGTGAATGACCTTCTTATTCCCAGCCTGCCCCAAAGTGCCATATAGAGTAATTTCAAAAACAAAACCTCTTCTTACTGGAAACTATTTTCTCCAAAAAAGTAGGAAGCTGTGTTGTCTCTTGGGCCCATTAAATCTCTTCCTGGGTGAAAGCTCAGGGATTAGGTCAAGACAGATTTCCAGATCTCTGTGGAACATGGGAAACCTCTGTTTTGCACAGCAAAATCAATTTTACCTTGGAATTGAAAAACAGGAGCAGAGCAGCAAAGATGAAAGCAGTAGCTGTATGCTAAATTCTGTAGTTTTAAGACTTATTGGAGTGGTGTATTACAAAAGGATGCATTTGTCTTTTAAATTCTACTTTGGTGTCTGGCTAATAATTAAATATCTGTGTAATTCGTCTGGTAGCCCAGCCTTAAATCCCCACTAGTTTGGAAAAGTCAACTCCCTCAGGTAAGAAGTCTTGAAGACAAAATGAGAAAGTACAGACTTTCTAGTGAATTCTAATATTGTATTTTTATGCCAGTTTTTGTGCTGTACGGAATGAAACAACTTGTTAGCTTATTGCAGGTCTGACTCTAACCTAATTTCTAATTAGAATCATAAAACCATTAAGCATGGAAGAGACCTTCAAGATCAAATTAGGATTAGGATTACCAAGTAGTATTTTAAAATTATTTTATTTTATTTCTTTTATGTATAACGTCCATCTGATCTCAGTAACGCCATTTTCCAGGTAACCCAAATAAAATGTAGTCTCCATTGTTCTGCCTTTTAGAAGACTGACACTATCTGAGCAAGAGTAAGATATAATTACATTGAACAGGTTCATTGCAAGGAGCCTCTCAGTATTCTGCTGTCTCTTTGCTGAGGCCTCTTGCTGGTGGGAGGCTACAACTAAATTTACACATTTAAAATGTGGGGCAAGTGCCAGATGAAATTCCAGTAACCATGGGTTGGTCCTTCCATTGCAGGTCCTTCCCCACTATAACTGCAAAAGTCTCATTAGCATTATAGAGATAACATCATTACATACATTCTGCTAAAATTGAGCCTGCTTGACCCAAATGTTTGATGCAATAAAGTAATTTGTCTTAATATAGAACTAATCAAGGCTCTGTCGTGATGTGACCCAAGAAAATAACATCTTCTAACAATCAGCTCTACTGGCAATAGATAATTATGCTTTGTCCCTTGCAAAACTGTGTTATTTGTAGTGTAGCAGATAACTGCACTGAATATATTCTTGGAAGCCAAAATAAAGCCCTCACTATTCTGTACAAATAATCTGGGTCTGAAATGCATTCCAATGTAAAAATGATGTTAATAAGCATGCTGCAGTAACCTTCAGTGGCAATAACATTGAAATATATCAAGTAGGCACTTAAAATGCCTACACCTTCATTTTAATGATTTTTCAAAAGGTCCATTTTGACCTCAAAGTTTTACTCTTTATAAAATAACAGCCTATCACTTGGTTTTACCACATCTTCAGAAACTGATTAACATTTTCATCTGAACTGAGTCAACCTTTTCAAGTCATGCAAGTGGTTTGCCTGCCCATTCCCTATAAGCAGATAATCTCCTGGAAATGCAGTTCATCATCTAGACTAGAAACCAGAGTGGATGTAGGGTCTGCAGTTGTTGATTTTAGCTGCCAGGAGATGAAAAGAACTGAAAATTTTTGCTGCTCTGAGAGTTTTATTCCTTCTGAGGCTTCATTAAAGATTAAACTGTTACAAAACCTCCTTGCTGGAAGAAAAAAATGCTTAACCTATGAGGGGTTTTTTGAACTGTGTTAGAGTGCTGTGACATTCAGTAGCTAGCTATAGTTATATATGCTACCAAGCCCTCATTCATATGAACAATATATTATTCAAAATAATAAAATATTTGAAAATAACATAGTTATGGCAATGGTTTTGTTTTTCTTCCTGACAGTGGAACTACTCTTTGCTTAAAAGCCTTAATTTCTTATGCAGGAGGGAATTTCTCTAGGGAAAATCACACACATTATTTAGAGGGAAGGAAAAATTTGTACTCATAAATTTTAATGTGTAATTTATTTGCTTGTTTCTGTGGATTAGTCTGAAAAAAAAATGTGAAGGGCAAAAGCCAGCATGGTTTGATTAATGATCCAAAAGGCTTTTCAGGGATTAGGAATCTGGATGAATTATTTAAAAGCATCTAGAATTTTAAGAAGCCCCTTTTAAATATTTTAACTTAAAAAAATACCTTTCTAAATTGCATACTAACTATAATTCATACCTTATGGTGAACATTACTGTACTATAAAACCCAATTTCTGTTGCTCCAGTTTAACTCTCTGTTCAGTACATGTTGGCATATTCTTGCACAGTAAATAAAATAGAAATTGTTCACTAGAGATAAGAAACTAAAATGTGCTACAAACCCCTAGTTTATATCAAGAATGCAGCACGAAAAAAAGTTATAAATACTTGTTTTTAACAACTAGATATGCCTTGTAGAAAATCACTAAGTAGAAGAAAAGTAAGATCTGCATTAAATTAAAAACAAAGATTATATTTTTAGTTATAGATTTGGCAGCACTGGTTACCAAGAAGAGCTAAAGTTTATTTTGCAGGACTAAACTCAACTTGATAGAATATGAAGTGAGGCTCTATTGGAAACAAACCCCAGATACTTGGTATACCTAACCAGGGATGCCACCTCTACCAGCACACAGTATTGTGACAGTAGCATCTTCTGATTATGAAAATTCTAATTTTTTCTAGTTATATTTTAAAAAATGCTATAGACAAATAATCACGTACTGTCAAAGGCATTGGGAGAGAATAATTAACTTAAAGGATCATTTACTGACTGTTCATCAATCCATTCCTGTAACAGTATGCAAATATTACCCTGGGACATTTTTTTATGTTAGGCAAAAAAAAAAATAAACAAATAAAAAGAATGAAAAAAAAATGTGAATGAAATAATCTAGGGAAGAACTTTTCACGTTTTCACATAAACTTCAATCCCACCTTATTTCAGATAAGTCTACAGAAAATAGGTTAACAAGAAACTGCAGACTCAATGGCTGGGAAAACAACTCTGAATAAATGTTCAAATGTAGCATGAGTTTCCAAGCTAGATGGGTGCATAGATATCTGAATTCTTTCTGGCAAGGGAGCTCATGAATTACATTTCCTCATGAAGAAATCTAGGAAGTAATTTGGAATTCTCCCAGTAGAACTATCAGGTACCATATAATTACTGGAAAAAACTTACCTGAAGATCTGGATATTTACACGATCCTAATCTTCAGAAACAAAGATATCAAGTGATATGTAATAAGAAAGCAGATGAAGCATATGAAAACAAACCTCTGTGTACCACTGCATGAGAGCAAAACATGGAAAGTAACTTGTGGTGCATCAGGTTCAGGGAAGCTTAGACAACATAAATGGGGTGGAGAAATTGAAGTAGAAAAGTTTTGAGCTACTAAGATGATTAAGGGGGGTGGAACATCTCCCTTATGAGGAAAGGCTGAGGGAGCTGGGTCTCTTTAGTTTGGAGAAAAGGAGACTGAGAGGTGACCTCATCAATGTTTTCAAATATGTAAGGGGTGAGTGTCAGGGAGATGGAGTTAGGCTTTTCTCAGTAGTGACCAGTGATAGGACAAGGGGTAATGGGTGTAAATTGGAGCATAGGAGGTTCAAGTTGAATATCAGAAAAAATTTTTTTACTGTAAGGGTGACGGAGCCCTGGAACAGGCTTCCCAGGGGGGTTGTGGAGTCTCCTTCACTGGAGACATTCAAAACCCACCTGGACACGTTCCTATGTGATGTACTCAAGGGGGCCCTGCTCTGGCAGGGGGGGTTGGACTAGATGATCTTTCGAGGTCCCTTCCAACCCCTAAGATTCTATGATTCTATGATTCTATGATTTTTTCCCCTAGCTCTCATTCCTATTGAAGAATCCATATTCAGACAAATAACAAACCACTGACTGGCACTTGGATCACTGCACTGTTATTGGTACCTTTCATGCCTTGGGGAAAACCCATCTTTGGAAGAAGCTGTTACCTCTTGCAATATCTCTTATTACAGGTCCAAAGTTATTGCTTATTTTCATTAGTTCAGTTTCCTTTCACTTTCACAACACAGAAATATTGACCCTGGGTATTTTGTACCTGCATTTATAAAGCTGATGATGCTGATGGAATGAATCACAGTCTTGCATCCATTTCATTCATGTCTTTTGAATTGGGTCTTTTTTATACATCATATCCTGAATTTAGACATTGGAAAATTGAATTGCTGGTTGAATTATAGTGCTAAGTGGCACTTTGGAATGCCTATAGAAAGTCCTTAGTTTTTCTCTTTGCCATATGCAGTACTAATTTTTGAAAGTCATTAGGGTTATATTATCCTTCTGAAGAACTAATTTTAGAAATTACAATCTCATCCTCCCTCCACCCCCTTCCCTGTGTGCAGCCCTGAGTTGTTTTACCCAGGGAAGAGATGGATGCCAAGCACATGAGTGTCTGAGCCTCAAAGTGACCCTCAGATAGAGGATGGGATCAGTCAGGGAATGCAGACCAGTTCATTGCAGAATTGGCTTTGCAGGTAACCTACCAGGCAGGGTAATTTCTAGGCATAGGTGAAGCAAGCAGTTCTCTAAAGCCATCATGGACCCACAACTTATTTCTTTTGTCTGAGCCTGAAAATCTCTAGTCATGTCTGCATTGACAGGAAACCACCTGGTACATGGCAGAAGGAGGTCATGCTGGTGCTTACCTTCTCCTTCTACCATAAGCAGAGCCAACACACCCACCTTTTCTCGCTGATAGGCAACTCTGAGTCCTCCTGGTTCCTTGATCTTGGAGCAGGGAAATGAAAATGAAATGGTGTCTGCACTGCTGAGAGGCCCTGAGCTGTCACTGGGGGTGAAAGTATCTCCCTGCATTTAACACTGATGAGCCCAGGCTTTGGTCTGACCACCTTTGGTCAGTGTGGGCTGGAAGCTGCTGGGCCATGCCCTCCTAAAATGATTCCCACCCTGGAGGAAGTTTATGCCCAGAGGTCTAGAAAGTCCACTGTGCCTACACCATCTGGCTGCTGTATGATGAAATAGTTCTCTTTCTTACAGAATAAAGTAGGTGAGCACAAGGCTGCTTTTAATTATGCTGGAGTAAGTCCAAGGTGGTCCCACAGCCTCTTCTGAAGCCACCTCAGCCTTGTGCTTGGGTTCAGCTGGGACTGAATCACCTAGAAAGACAGTGTGTTAGCACTTTTGGGGGGCTTTTTTTCTCTATATTACTGCTACTAGCCCTAAGTGCTTCAGTTCTTGCTTTGCTAGTAAAGTAGTCTTAATGTTTCACTTTGTACTGAAGAGTTTATGGAATATCTATAAATATACATATAACCTGCTCCAGGGATAAGTCACTTCTGAATGTGATTAGCCTTGAAAACTGGGGAAATTCCCAATGCTTTTAGACCTTAAATCTTTGGATGTAACCTCTTTTTCACTTTGTCCTATATGGCTTGATTATGAAGGGATTTTTTTGCATTTTTTCAGTCTGGAAATATGTGATATTTCTTCGTTCCTTTGTCGATTTATCTTGAGTGAGTGAAAATCTGTTTTCCCATTCTTTATATTACTATTTTATATTACTATGCTTATTTTATGATTCAGGTAGTCAGAAAAGGCATTTTTGAAATGCTTTTCTTTCTTCCCAATATCTTTTTTGATTTTTTTTTAACCCTGTGAAAATATTGCCTTTTAGTTGAGTGAGCTATGTTATTTCCATTATCTTTTCCATTAGTAAGGGAAAAAGAACTGCAAAGAAGAAATGGAAGTTCAGCTCGCAAAAGATTTTTCAGCAACATTGTTGGGCTACTATGACTGCAACTACAATTTTTCTCTTGTAATCTGTTTATCATTACATGATCAGTCTGAGCAGTTCTCTGAAAATTAACAGGTATGATCTGGTCAGGTATGGTCTTTAGAGATAAATATGTTAATCTTTTTTCCCTGAGCTATAAGCTGTTCATTCTGTTTCTTCACGTGTTAGTACAGACATTATAGATTATAAAAAGGAGAAAGGAAATAGCTTGCTTCAGATAAATTACATTTAAGGACAGATGTAAGTTACAATTCCAGGAAAAAGAAACCCTTTTTTTTTTTTTTTTAACTTTAGACCGGGTATTCTAGATCTGTATGAGGGAATTAAAATAAGAATAAGGTTCTACAGTTATTTTTAAAAATTAGATTAACCAAAACTATAAAGGCTCATCCAAAACTTTGTTGCATGCTTCAAAACCAAAGGTTCCCAGATCATAAACAAATTTTTGTTTGTATTACTTTGCAGTATGAAGTTGTGAAGCTTTGGGTCATTGCTAATGTACATCATAGGGAGCTGCTTGTTTAACAAAATACCTGCGAAAGGATTTTATCATAGAAATTAACACCCCAGGCTTTCTGAAAGTAAGAAAAAAAAAAAAAAAAAAAAAAAAGCATCTAAGCATCTAAATTAAATCCAAACAAAAGAAGGTATGTGTATGTAATGAATTATTTGAACATTTTTATGTGTAGACTTCAATGCATAAGATAAAGGAATCTTGAAGACATTCTGAACCACCCACTTAGCTTGGGAAACCAGTGAGGTCCCAATCAACAAAGCAAACCTTACAGTTTATGGTACGGAATCTCCTTGTGCAGTCCTCTGAAAGAATGTGATCGTAAGTATATGATGAAGTCCAGGGTAGTTCTCAGATCCAAGCAAATAATAAGCATTTGGGACAAAAAAACCAAGTGATCATAACAAGTATCTTCTTCCTAAGCTGCTGACCTTTAGATATACCTAAAACATTCTCTTACCAGTCTTATATTTTGGTGGGGAGACTCACCCATCTTCTGTGGTTTTGGCAATAATAGATGAGACTGAAAAAACAAAAGAAGAAATAGGAAAGTAAATATTTTCAGATATGCCAGATCTAGAGCCAGCATGGAGCATTTGCTGTGAAGAAGTAGTTAAAATGGCACAGTAAAAGCAACTAAACAAGCTAAAGTCAGTAATAGGCAGCTCGAGGCTGAAAGCTTGCCCAGTCTCGAAGAGTGGAAAGATGAAAGATAATAGAAACTTTATTCATCTTCTATGTGTTTGTGTTTCCCTCAAAGATGGCTATAAAGAGTGTTAAGAGGAAGCAATGTATCTCCACATCGTGTATTATCCACAATTCTGTCAGAAGTCAAGACTTTTAGGAGTTTTTTCTGCCTTTAATGTGTCCCAGAACGTCAAAATCACTTGACTTCTCCAACTCTCTTCCTAACATATTATTCCACAGAATCATGAATGTCAGCATGTTAATGACATAAAGACTAATTATATTTCTAAATAGTTATCCTCTGTGCTTTGAACAGAAGTCATTGTTGATCTCTGGTTTCACTTACAGATTGAGGCTACAGAGGTCTACTCTCAAGTGTCTGCATGAATTAATTGGTGTTCTAGCATTGGAGTCGAGATAAACACTGGAGTTTTGTGGATTATGAGACCAGATATCTGAGGGAGAAGTTTTGTTTCAGTCTTTCTCCCTTCCAGTAATTGCTTAGGCTAGAAATGAGAACACTTTTCTCTGTGGTCTGTGGTCTTCTGCACCACAGGTTACTTTCTGAGCCGGCCATTCCTGTCTGCAGGAACTCCCCAAGCAACAGCTGAGCCCTGCTCAGGTAGTGTTGCAAAAAAAGAATTTCCATTACTCCCAGAAAGAAGCTGGGTAAATGCAACCAAAGATCAAAAGCTAGGGAATTTCTGGTTTTGATCACAAATTATTAAAATGAGCTCTTGTGAACAAGGAGTGGGAGGATGTCAGACATCACCTGTTTTCAAAATCCTTCAGTTGGGGATGTGTTTTCTTCCCAGCCTTTTGTTAGTTGTACCCTCACAGTGCCCAGAGGTGTGACTGTCCTGAGCCCTTCACACTGCCCATGTCACTGCAGTGCCAACCAGTTCCTAATCAGGGTACAATGATGTATTTGAGTGTGAATCCCTACATTTGGGCCAAACGAACCTGGAAATCAGTTCATTTCCATTTTCCAGGCTATGCAAAAGTCAGTAGACAAGAACACTATTTGTGTAGAGATTCTTTAATTAAATAAATATTAGTCAGCATGTTCCTTAAAATGGCTCTCTAGAAGTTATTTCTTAGACTGTTTTGCAGCTCTTGTATAGTATTCTGATTTCATTTATTATATGTGCAGTCACACAAGTTCTTTTGATGTCAGCTGTAGCTCACTCCTTATAATTACTGCGTAATACTCTTCGTGTGTTTAACACAGGGAACTGGAGGAACTATTAATTTTTCTAAAATAATTAAGTTGTCATCAAAATATAATGAAAATAAGAACATAAAACAAACTGTCTTATGAGTCTGAATGAAATTTAAACTTAAAAAATAGACAACTATCTACATCTAGTTTTTTTCCCAAAAGTAAATAACCCTATTTATAAAAAAAGACAGTTCAGCTGGTGCCTTAACAAGAGTGTACATCTGTCACATTAGAAGCAACCCTCAAACACTTAAATAAATGAATATTAAAAATATAATAAATCTTATGGCACCCACATAATTATGTCATTTTAGTAATGTATCACTGCATAAATGAATAGACTTGGAACAGATTCCTCTGGTGCAGAAGTAATAGAGTGCTGACATCCAGCTTAAAGCTACTTAGGTCCAGCTTCTCCTGAGCTCAAAATCAATGAAATTCATGCTGAAATCAATGGAAAAACTCTGATACTAAAAGTGCATATCTCTTCATAGATGAAAGATAGGATCTAACTGAGTATTCTTATACATGCCTGCTGTAAGCTTAAAGTAGTAATTTTAATGTCTTGATTAAAACTAAACAAAAATTTAGTAAAGAATCCTGAATTCATACTGAAAAAAGAAGGTATGAAGGTACTTAATTAACTAATTCTCAAGAAGATCAGAAACAGCATGGTCAATGAATCCCTCATCAAGCAAAAGCTTCCACTAGTCATTCATCTAAACCTTTGCTAAATTACTTTGATAAAACTGCTTAAGGAAGAGACTTAAGGCACTAATGCCACAACTAGACTACAGACCCTTTTTATTCCAGCCTATTGGAAGACTGAAGAATATTTATTTTGCAGAAGAGAATCTGAGAAGTTATTTCAAAATATCTTTCTTCTTCCTCCAATTAAAAAAAAAAAAAATAAAAAATCCCCAAAACAATTTTCACTGTTGCAGAAGACCGAATTTGTATCTTTTGGCATGACCACAGGGATGGTTGCATCTTGCAGATAACATCTCTGAGAGCTGCCAAACATTGTAAGGACAGAAAATCTAATGACTAGAGGCATTATTTGTCTGATTGACTTTGAAGAACCAAATGATCCGTGAGCAAACAGAAAGAAAAGACTCATTTGTGAGGTACAGCCTCGGGTATGTGAGGCTTTTCTGTGCCCCCAGTTTCAGAATCAGCTAGCCCAGCTGAGAAATTGCAGCCTATTTTCCAACTTCTAAAGAGGGAAAGACACGGGACCTGATCCAAATTTCAGTGAAGTCAATGGACATCTTTCCACAGACTCCAATGGAATTTGAACTGCCCTCTTTGTTCCAAACACTGCTAGTAAAAGCTGTTGAAAAAGTATTTTGAGTAGTTGCTCTAGTGAGCCTCTGTAGGAAGAAAACTTGTGTGGGGGATGTGGTTATGCACACGTGAGCCTGGGAGTGTGTATACAAATTGTATACAAACAGGAAATAAATAAAAAAAACATTTTCATAAACAAACTGCTTTCCTTACATGGCTTCCTCTTGTCCCATCTATTTTTGACTCAAAGTACTATAAACAAAACAGGACAGATACTTGTATCATTCAGACAAGTATTTCTCTTGGGTCAGCACAGAAGCAAACAGAATTAAGTCTCCTCTTGAATGAGGCATCAAATATGTCTTGGTCTCCTCATATGCCTATGCAACCTAAGCTTTCCATGACTCATTTGGTTTTGTTGCTCTTTTCACAGCTACTTGACATTACTCACATTGGCTCTATGTTCCCTTCCTCCAAATGGCTGGTGGCTCCTTACTGCACCCAAATCCCACCTACCCTTTGGAAAATACTGCTGTATCAAGTATAAATTGTCTGTTTCTCCTGGGGAGTTCTTAATGACTGAGAAGGAGAAAGAGAGAAAGAAAGAGAGAAAGAGAGAAAGAAAGAAAGAAAGTGATGTCTGAAGAGAGTAGGTCCCCAGATTGGCTGCTGAAAAAAGCAATGCAGGCTTCCTTCTGTTACTTGCTGAGCTTGTTGGTAGCTACAGTGTTAGCTGCAAATACATAAGTTCTGTAATAGGACCTAAAAGCAGATTTTGTTTTGCCTCAGTTTTGGCTGTAGGATATAGTGCACTCCCCCAAGTATCTTGCAATACATCCAGAAATCTCAAAATTTCACCAGCTTCACTGCTGTTTCCTATTCTGTCCTTTTGTTGTAGAGCTACAGACTGCTTCTATACTGTTAATAGTGTGTTCATTTCCTTTTCCTGTTTCACTTGTAGATAAGGGGCTGATGGGTGTGTCTATTATGCAGGCTGCTTCTCGATATGGTAAATGCATCTTCATTAAGATTTTGCAAAGCAGAGAAAATTCAGTCAAAGGGTCCACGATGTCTGGAGAAGAGGAGGCTCAGGGGAGACCTCATCACTCCAACCCTGAAATGAGGTTGGAGCCAGGGGGCAGTTGGTCTCTTCTCCCAAGTAGCTACCAGTAAGACAAGAGGGCGCGGACTTTAGCTCTGCCAGGGGAGGTTTAGGTTAGATATCAGTAAAAAATTCTTTCCAGAGAGGGTGATCAGACATTGGAATGGGCTGCCCAGGGAGGTGGTGGCATCTCTGTCCCTGGAGGTTTTTAAAAAGAGGCTGAATGTGGCAGTCAGTGCCATGGTCTGGTAACCACAGTGGCAGTGGATTAAGGGTTGGACCTGATGATCTCAGAGGTCCTTTCCAACCTGGATGATTCTGTAATGCTATTGATGCAGGAACCCCTCTGCTGATTTTTTTATAGGGTTGAGGGATTTGCACTGATTGTTTGTTTGGGGATTGGGGGGGGGGGGGGGGGGGAGGAAATTGGACTCTTCTTATAATCACATCATTGTTCCAAATTTCTGTAATATAATTTTGTTTGTTCTTTAAGGGCACATCAGGGAACTGACAAAATTATCTGAGAGATCCAGCTAAAGTCACTGGGAGTTTTGCCACTGAATTTGCTGTGACTAACACTTCAGCTCGAGAACTGTAGATCTCTTACAGCCCTGTTGGATCTGTTCTTGTTACAGAAAACACAGGAGTTAAAGCACTTATGGGTACTGCATCCTCTCCAGTATCAATTCACTTTTAGGTTCCAAGCAAGGCATAAAATATAAAAATGAGCACTCCTGTCACCTTCTGGACAGCCTCTCAGCCATCTGTCTGAAAAGCCATTATGTAAAAGCTTGAAAAACATTGGGTTTTTTTCACTGGCAGCTTTGCTTTGAAAATAAAGTTTCAACTGTTGATTGGAACCACTTTCCATGGTGAATTTGCCTGTTTTGGGGCAAAACTTCTGTTACATTGAGACTGAAGGGACTGTTCAACACTCTAAACCTTAAGCACATAGCAGGTGCCTAAACCAGGAGCCCAAGTCCAGTGTATTACTGGTGGGTCTAGAAGACTAAATTATCTGCATAGCTTAGGCATCTACCACTGCAAAATTCACTGTGTTCAAAGAGAAGAATATACTTCCATATAGCAAATGAAGCAACAAACACATCTTGATCTCCTAACAGTGATATTAAATACAGATTGTGATCAGCAAGCCATAAACTGTTGAAAAAGGTCACAACTGAGAACCACACAAAAGTCTGAATAGTTCTTGAGGGTATTCAAACCCCTTTTGTTTGCTAAATTGGGTTGGACAGTCTTGTGAGAACTGTTTATGATTTTTTTTTTTAGATCATTCTGCTTCTGGATAAGCTGTAAATAGCCTGAGAAAAGGCTTTCTCAGTATTTTGGATATTCCCATTCTACTCCCAAGAGACCTGAGGCAGTGTGAAAACAAAGATGGAAAATAATTTTTAAGGTTATCTAAAAGCTTGGAGTTGGAAGAAAGGTGCATGATAAGAGGACTGAAGTGAGAGGAGTAAGGTAGATCATGAAGCCAGGTTTTTGATCTGAGATGACTGCCCTAATATAAGAAGCTGGGATGCTATTTGACAAGACCATAAAAATGCAAGGACAGTTCTATTCAGACCAAAGGTTTGTCTACTCTAGTATCTGACCAGTAGCAGATGCCACGTTGCAAGAGGGAGAACAGGACAAGTACATATTCATACCTCCCTGGAGGCATAGTAAAATAATGTTGTAATTTTGAAGATGCATTACATAGTAATAAGCATATTTCAGTAAAAAAAAATTTGGATTAAGATCAAACGCCTTCTTTGCCTCATGAAGCTTAATCCTGATTTGCAAGACTATAATTGCTTCTTTTGACATTGGGATTAGCTGTTCACAGAATACTCCATGCACTTTTCTACTTCCCCTGTCTCCCATCCCAGTGGTTTGTGTTTTACACTTTTCTTGACCCCATGGCAGCATCCCAGTGCCAGGCACCACTTATCCAGGAGACAGGATTGCAGTCCCTTTCCAAGGGATGCGGGAAGATTTGAGTTCCTGCACAGCTTTCTACCTGCAAATTCACCAGTGGCACCTTCAAACCTGTGAGCAGCTTTCTTCATAAGGCACAAACAACCCCTCAGAGCAATCTCTGAGCTGATCTTGCCCTGCAGAGCAGACAGCTCACATGGTGGGAGCAATACCAGCCTGGAAAGCGACTCCAAACCACTGGAGAAGATGAGGAAATGGTAGAGGGAAAGTTGGGAGATAAACCTCCTCATTGACTGCTACTGTCAGCAGCAGCCAACTTCTGCCTGTATTCAGGCTTGTGTCTGTATTCAGGCTGTGTCTCCCAGGAGACAGGAGGCAGAATTCCAGGAGGCAGGATTACCTGTCAGGGAAGCATTCAGCCAGGCACACGTGTGGGTTTCCTGTGAACACACTGGCCCCGTTCCATCCATCAGTCCAGCAGCCCCACAGCCATCACTGGAGTCTCCCTGGGAGTGGAAGTGCCAGCCTGAGGACAGCAGAACATCCCTGCCTGGAGGGAGGGTGACAGGGAAAGTGGAAAATTGCATGGAGCGTTGTGTGCACAGCAAATCCCAATTTCAGAAGCAATTACAGTCTTTTAAATCAGGATTAAGATTCATGAGACAAAGAAGGGAGGAGAGTGGTGGATCCTAATCCAAATTTTTATTACTGAAACGTGTTTAATACTGTGTAATACATCTTCAAATCATAACAGATTGTATTACTGCTAAAACAGAAATCACAGAAAGTCTTGTCAGTAAGAGGAGGCAACATTTAACTGGCTTGTGCCACAAGTGTACTTTCTATGCTGGTATGTCAAGTGGTCCCATTGCAGAGAACAGGGTGGGAAAGGACTCCTAGAATTGCTGTAAGTGTCAAATTAGATAAAAGAAAGTGTCCATCCATTAGAGATTCAACTTCTACCTTTGAATTGCTGACTCAATAAGGTAAGGCTAGCAGTATTAAGAAACTCAATAAAGCCCAGGGCATTTATAAAATCCCTCTCAGTAACACAGTGGGGTGAAGGAATATTCTCCTTACAGACAAATTGTCCTTCCACTAATGGCTGGGCAGCTGGCCAGCAGGGATTACAAACCTCATTAATATCTCATGTTTAGTACTCGCTTATAAATAGAGCTGCAATTATGTATGTACATGGACTGTACAACTAAGTGTTCTTATTGCTGTTTCCCTCTTGTCCTCTTCTCCAGTCTCCCCACTTATTTTATTTGTTTATTCTGCCTGAATTTATATTATTAGCTCTACAGATCAGAAAAATTCATTTGTACAGTTGTCATGACGAGGTAGTCATGTTCAGATAGGAGTGGCTGTAATACAAATACATTAAAAATGCTGCTAACTTGTTAATGTTGTTAATCTCTATGACAAAATCCTGTTTAATGTGTTTTCCTAACAAAAGACTAAAGCACTCTTGTGAGCAGTATCTGGATAAGAGCACCGGAGACTCAAAAGTTATGGCAAGCCCTCACCTTTTCCTCCTACCTCCCTTAGATGATTTATGCTGCAATCTCAGCTGTCCTTGTGACTGTCTCAAAGTTCCTTCTGATCTTGGACTAAAGGCAATTGCTCATTCCAGAAGGCAGCTCTCCTTATGATCATCTCCCTCCTGCTGTCTACCGATGAACATAACATATAATTTCTTTTTTTTTTTTTTTTAGATTTGCCAAAATTTAATGGACATTTGCAGAAAATTAATGCATAAAGTTACATGTTTTCCTGCTTTAATTTTGTATAGGTTATCTCTACAGGTTATAAAGCATTTTTACTTCCTCAAAGTAAATTTTTTAGGAATTTGTACAAAAAGCTGTGCATAATTTCAAATTTCTACAAATTTCACTAGATAATCATACCCTAAGACATCCCAAGGAAGTTTAAAATCGATTTAGAAATAGAAGTATTCTCTCTTCAGAAAGGATAGAAGTACCCACTAAGGATTAAAAAAAAAAAAATGCTTTGAACATATTTAATCATTTATAGAATATGCATAGCTGTAAAGCTCTTAACATCCAGAATGTAATTTTTTTCTGTTTTGTTTTATTATTCCTGAAAAAAGGTACTTATTGTTTCCAGTTCTCTGTAGCTCATCAGTTTCAAATGAAACAGGAGTACATAGAAATCAGATAAAATCCACTTGACATTGGTTTGCAAGAAACTCTAAGAAACAGTTCCAGCACTTTGTGTGTCATGCACATACACAATTATTAACTCTCTTATAAAAAGCGTAATGTTATTGAAATAGAACGTGTTTAGAATAACTAACCTTTTTTTCTGAATAGCTATTCTCTCAGACATTAATGTATTAATAATCATTTCACTGGCAAATTAGGGAACCTCTGTGGTTTGGAGCATTGCCTTGGTTTCATTACTAAGTAAATCTTCCAAAATTTGGATACGTTGCAAAGTTCTGAAAAATCAGTCATCAATAGATTCTTACTAGTATTCAATATCTGGATAATTCTCCTGAAATTTTATTTGTATTCAGTACGTGCAATTTTTGCCTGCAGTTTGAGCTGTATTTTTCTGGCAGTTGCTCTTTTCCCTTGATGGTGCTGAAAACATTAAGAAGGTTTAGCTGTATTCTCAATATTCCTATTCTATGGAAGAAAAAGTAATGGCATTGAAGAAAGGAGGAGAGAGGGCCTGCATGAAGCACAGAGGATGGAAACAGAAGACACAGAAGAAAAAATAGTCAAGGTATAATATAAAAATACTGCATAGTTATCAAACCCATGGAATTCTGAACAAATACCAGAAGAGCATACTGAAATCCATGAAGCCCCTTCAAAGACATTACATCTGCCCATAGGATATGAACTGATGTTATTTTACTGTTTTTACAACTTGAAATGACATCCAAAATTAACGTAATGTAATAGCTGAAAAATCAAGCTTTGAAGAGATAAGAAATACAACAGGATGTCCATAGAATCATAGAATTGTTTTGGATGGAAACGTCTTTGTCACGGTTTGTCACCAGGACAGTCTTTTAAAATCATCAAGTTAACCTAACAGTGCCAACTCTGCTGTTAAACCTTGTCCCTAAGCACCACATCTACATACCTTTTAAATGTCTCCAGGGATGGTAACTCAACCGTTTCCCTGGCCTTTAGGTGAATAATTTTTTCCTAATATCCAATATAAACCTCCTTCATTTCACTGCTTACATTCTGACAAGAGGACAATACCTACCAATCACTGAGAGACCCCATGTTATAGTTACCAAAGGAACATTTTGACCAAAGGATCTTCCCAGACCTTCCTTATGCCATCTCTGAAATTAGAGTCATGTAAGCTGAATGATGAGAGCAATCAGGAGTCTGTGTTTGCAGACCTGGTGGGCAAGGGTGGCAGCAGTAGTTGAGATCAGAACAGCTCATCTCCCAGATACACCCCACAAACACACACACAAAAAAAAAATCCCAGGGCAGGTTGCCTCTTTCACCAAAGGATCATGTGAGGGGCTGATGTGTTTTTTGTTGGCTTTAGCCAGGAATGAAGGCTTCCTCCAGGAGGTGACATCCAGTCCATAGAGGATGATCTACATGTTGGTAGGCCTGGCCTGAAGATCCTGGATTCCGGAGATGTTCTCCCTATGCTGTCCTTCAGAAGATCTGAGGCTATGAAGGAGAAGACTTGTGAGCAGTCTGAAGGGGCAGGCAGGACCTCAGAGGTACTGTGGAAATGGGTCCATCACAGAGGTGTAAGTTCAGTCTGGCTTCCCTCTCTCTCTCTGGTACAAAAAACCTCATTGATCATGTCAAAGGCAGGAGGCTGTGGGGCAGGTCCCTGGTGTCTGCAGTGTGCAGATGAGGGGGGTAAATGCTGGAAAGCCCTTGCAGAATGATATAAAAGTAGTGGGATTTATGCCTTTCTGGGAACATCTTTGGTATTCAATATTAATCTCAGTGGGACTGTGTGAAGCACTCTCACCAAAGTTTCTTTAAATTGCAGTTTGCGGGTTGGTAGAAAGTACTGTCAGAAGTCTTAGGCAATTAGGCTCCAGGCATTTCAGCTTGGAACACAAAATTAGGTCGTTAGCTTTTGACCTTCCTCTCTAGGTCCCTACAGAGGGCTAATAATATTGTAGCACCTCAAATGGGTGCTGTGGAAATTAATCCATTACATTTGTGAAGCATCCAAATGCTCTGAAATTGAGCACATGAGAACAGCCATTGAGAAAAATTGACAAATCTCTGTTCTGAGGAGGGTTTGGATAGAATGAATTAACTAAGATCTCTAAGGTCACATACAGAATAAAAATAAAAGGAAATATTACATATCCATGCACTGAACGAGGCAGAGATATTGGGGGGAAAATATGACCATGAATGAAGGTCTGAATTTTAATGCACATGTCAGAAGGCCAGAAGAAATTTACAGGCAGCCTTATGTCTTCCATTCCGAAACTTGAATATTTGGCTTTTTGGCTTTTAGGCATAATTTCTTTTAATATCCTTTCCTCCTCCCCTCCCCCCTCCTCTTCTCCTTCTCCTTCCCCCCACCAACTTTCTTTCCTCTCCTCTCCTCTCCTCTCCTCTCCTCTCCTCTCCTCTCCTCTCCTCTCCTCTCCTCTCCTCTCCTCTCCTCTCCTCTCCTCTCCTCTCCTCTCCTCTCCTCTCCTCTCCTCTCCTCTCCTCTCCTCTCCTCTCCTCTCCTCTCCTCTCCTCTCCTCTCCTCTCCTCTCCTCTCCTCTCCTCTCCTCTCCTCTCCTCTCCTCTCCTCTCCTCTCCTCTCCTCTCCTCTCCTCTCCTCTCCTCTCCTCTCCTCTCCTCTCCTCTCCTCTCCTCTCCTCTCCTCTCCTCTCCTCTCCTCTCCTCTCCTCTCCTCTCCTCTCCTCTCCTCTCCTCTTCCCTGTGGTTTCACCCTGCAGGAAGCTCATTGCCATGCAGCCCCTCACTCACTCCTTTCCCAGTGGAACAGGGAAGAGAATCAGGAGGGTAAAAGCCAGAAACCCCCTGGGTCCAGATAAGGACAGAAAAACAGGTAAAGCAAAGCTACCTACAAGGCAGAATACAGAATTCACTCACTGCTGGCCACCAGCAGACAGGTGATGAGCGTGCTTAGCAGCTGCTTAGGAAAAGAAAGGCACAAACACTCCAACTCCAGACCATCCCACTTCCTCCTCCCAGCTTTACATCCTGAGCACGATGTCCCCTGGCATGGGATACCTCTCCTGGCAGCTGGGGTCAGCTGTCCCAGCTGTGTCCCTCCTGGTCTCCCTGCTGGTGAGACAGCTGTTTAAACACTGCTCAGCAATAGCTAAAAGATCCTTGTGCTATCAACACTGTTTTGGTCAAAAATCTAAATGTCTTTATTTTCCTTTCTTTTTATATTTCCACTCTTCCTTTGCCCCCTCTTCTTCCCCTTTTTATTTTAGCCCCTTTTCTCCCGCATTTTCTGATACAGCATTTTTAATGTAGTACATTTTCTGTCACTTCTCCCAGCTTGATAACATCCAGAAAAAACCAGAGTACTCAGATGTTTTTCCTCTAACATACGCTGAGCATGTGACTCATCTTTACCATACTCTAAGAGCCAACAGAACTTGAATCCAGGACTTAGAAAATAACAAACCAAAGTGACAGTTCAAGTTTGTTGGTTCATGTTTTTAAAAACAAACAAAATTCCTAGAACAAGAGTGATTTTGGTCCGCTGATCCATGTAGCTGCCCTAAGTGGCTTAGAAAATATTTCAAAACTATAATTGTAACCAGTTGCACAGTGCTAATGGGAAGAGTGATGAAAGAATTTGATAATATTGAAATACTGGGATAGGATGAGCTTGTAGTTTGTCTCTGCTCTTTATAATAAGCTTGTGTGTGCAGTGTGATCTGTCACATCCCCTCTGAGCAGACAGAGGCACCTTGTGCCCACCCATGGGGCACATCAGCAGCAGAGCTATGGCCTGGTCCCAAGGGACACATGGGTGGTAGGCAAAGCACACACTCTGCACAGCCATCTCAAGGACTTCTGAGAAGAAAACCAGAGCCTTAAACCTACCCTGGGTATTAACAGATCCATGTAGAGAGTGTCTATTTGTTGTGTGATCTTGGAGAAGTAACTTAATTTTGATTTATTTTTTTTTTTTGCACACAGTTCTTGAAAGTACATGTCTGAACAGTGCCCAACAGCATGAGCCCAGGGCTAGGGCTATCACCAGAGGAATCAAGGTGCTACAGTAACCCAATTCACTATTAACTTTAGAGTTCTGCTGAATCTTACTGCAAATGCACTTGCAAACCACTACCAGTGCTTCCTAAATACTTAAGGCTTCTGTATCACAGCAAATGAGGCACCTTACACTGAAAAAGCTGGTGAGAGCTCAGGAATTTTGAAACCCTGTTATTTTTTATTTCAATGATTATATGGAAGACTGGGTCTTCTTGTACTGTCTTCTTTCCATGTATATTTCTGATCACTTTAAGAATATTAATGGTAGCACAATGATTACTAAAAATCAGGTTGTTATGTTTTAAAACAAGAACAGACTGTTAATGCTATATAATCTGACTTCCTACACAGGCGACTAAAGTTCTCTGTGCTATTTCTTCACTAACACTCAGTTTGCCTATATCATTTATTTTAAAAAACCCACATCTAATCAGATCAAAATCTGCCTGATTTAAAGATATCAGTTATTTTCTACAAACTGCTTAATAAATGGTTTTTTAGCACTGGTCAGAAAGTACTACTTCCACTTACATGGGAATTTGGGGGTGGGAGGTGGCATTCCACCTGGAAAAGTCAACACAGAGTTCCTGGGGAAATGGATTTAAAGTAAATCTTGATTTCATTCGTTCCTATAAATGACGTTACCTGGTTGAATTACAACTCACAGGGTGCACTGTCATCTTTGTTCCTCTCAAAAGAAGCACAGTATATCACTGAAGGAAAAAAAGGAAATATTAATTGCAATGGAATTCCCATTTCTGGGTGGCAAAAAGTAATAATGACAAAGCCAAAATATCTTCTATGTGAATATTTATATTCAAAATATATGAAAAACAGAAGCATGGTGAAAAATATAAAAGTTGCCAGACATTTTATGAGAAGAGCTGAAATAAAAACGGGAGAATTACATCACACTATCAAAGTCCATATAGGACAAGGATGTAGTAATAGCTCAGGCCTTTCCACAAAGAAGAGAATTAATGGAAGGCAGAAATGTTAGAAATATTCTAACTATGGGAAAAATGCCAGTGGGAACTTTACCTTATTAGGCACTGATGAACACACTCCTCCCTTAAGCTTTTTCTTTCTTGTGAGTGTCCTGCACTAATGCCCTCACATAAAGCTAAAGACAAATACTTGAAAAACCTGTTGTCCTCTGTTGGTCATACAATAATTTTTTTGTTTGGTTTGATTTGGCTGTGGTTTTTTTGGATTTTTTGGGGGTTGGGTTTTTTGGTTTTGGTTTTTCTTTTTTTTGTGGCTGATTAAGATTTTAAACTTCTAGGAGACTACACTTTTCACTGGAATAAAAGTTTTGTACTTTGGAAAATCTGGTCACTGGTTTCAGTAGCAAGTTTTTCAGCAACTGAATAAATTACATTAGATATTTTTCTGGGAAACTGCAGCTCTTCCTGTAGGATTTGCTTTACTAGATAATACAAGATAAACACAAGATAAAATACAATAAACTCCATCTAGATTATATGGGATTTAATGAAGTTGCAACTAAAAACCCCACTTTATTTCTTTTATTCTATATGGGCAAACTCTAAAAATCTGTCTGGAAAGACCAGTAAAATAGTGACATATCCTATATCAAAAGTGAATTCCCAAGACCAAAGGTGGTGGAACTAGAGATATTCCAAATAGAAGGGATTTTCTCCCATGCTAAAAAAAAATGTTCCTGGTTTTCACTGTTCTTTATTGTTACCTAATTTCAGAAACTGAACTAACCCTTTAAAAATATTTGGTATGCATCAAATTTCAACAAGGTATTAACACACCACAACAAAACAACTTATTTTTCCAAAAATAATGATCCAGAAACACAAGATGAGAGCTGATATTTATGGGTTTTTCAGTTACGGGGGGGAAAGGAAAACAGACAAACAAAACTTCCAAGCAATGTCCTATCCAAATCCCCATTTTTTAAATGAGGAAGGCACATACAGATCAGCAGGGCTCACAGCCTTAGAAAACCAGATTCAATTTTTTTCAGACTACCTTTAAAAAAGGGCTTCAGATTTGCAGTGTCTTTTGCAGTGTCCAAGTGTCTTTTGTAAACTCCTTCATTTTAAATCTTAGTATGGGAATTGATGAGAGATGAGAAGTTTTCTTAGTTAAAAGGCTGAGACCTCAGTTGATACAGACTTTGCAGGTTGTACCTGAAGAGATGTTCAGCAAATAAAAAGTATTTTACAGAAATAGGAAAACCAGTATAAGTCTAAAATGAAAACTTCAGTGTAATACTCTAGAAATTGGAACTATGAAAACAATTTTTATTACTATTTTGGGGTCATCTGATGTGAAACTGAAATAACCTTATTTAAAATAATGTTGACAGAGTACTTCAAAAGTTTATGCCATGTTTTCCATCTGGTTATTTTATTAGAGCTGGTTTTCATGTCTTTATGCATTTAGGAACAAGAAGTGGTGAAAGGTATTTTCCTAGCTGGGGTGGGAAGTGGAGCACAGCTTACATACCAAGTTCACTCTCGTGTGTGCCCATAGATATACAGTGAAGTAAAGAAATAAAAGGCAGTAAATGAGAGATACTACAGTCTCATTTTGGAAATGTTACAATTTCTGCTTGGAACTGGCTTATGGCTGTTTATCTGGTTTGTTTATAAATCAGTAGAAAGGATTTGGAAATTAGATTTATCTTCCACAAAAAGTTATTATAGAGGAATGAAGCAGTTTGGAACAGAAATAATAAACAAGGATATGTGTTCCTTTTATTAATACTGACCTTGCAGGAAAGTAATTTATGTTTATGTTTTTGGGTAATTCCACAGAAAACTTCACTGAATTACACACAGCTTCTAATCGAAATACATTTTTTAAGTATAAATATTTTGAGTTAAGTAAACAGTTCAAGCATGTGTATTGGGACTCAGTTCAGCCTTGTGTTAAGGTGGCTTAGTCTTCACCTTGCAGTATATTTTAAGGATGGGATCCTAAAATCATAGCCCAAGTTTACAAACACATTGACTCATGCTTTTGGAAATCAGAGTCTTACAGGACCATGAACAGGAGCTGGAAACTCTTCTAATTGGGGCAGTCAGCAAATAACACAACTGAGACCAGAATTTTCTGAAATACATATTTTTGTCCACTAGTATTTGGTGTTGGAGTTTATAGGACAGTTTCCTTTTTCCTTTCCAGTAGATTTTAAACCTAGCCCCTGCCAGATTTTTCTTGATTTAAAAAAAATAGAACTAAAAACTATCTGTGAGAGAGATCTGAACAGTCTTTAAAAATAAGACAATCAAAGCCAGTCACACTGTCATCCTGAAGATTAAAAAATTACCAACATGTGTCTTAAGATGACCCTGACATACACTGTTTCTATAGAGCTTAGCACCATATTGATAAATGTCTAATAAGATTCAAGGAAGTAAACAATCCTTTCTATGTGCACAGTTTTTTTTTTCCAAAACACCCCACATCTACTTTGCTGCAGTAGCCATGCAACCTCCATCTAGTGAACAACATTAAAACTTGAGGCACTATCCCACATTCCCATACCAATATGGAAGCAACCAGTTCTTTCTGTCAAGTTCCTTTACTGATTATTGGAGAAAAGTACATCCTTCCAAATAACTAATTTGTGTTGCTTAAATCAGTTATTTCCTTTTATTGGTAACAGCAACAAGGAGCAGCTTTCTGAGGATGATGTTCATAGACTATCCCAAATTACTATAGACCTTTCCATACTTTATAATTCCATGAACATTTATTGTATTTCATCATTCTGTGAGTAACCACCCATTTCTTCAACTTTATTCTACTTCCTTGAATTTGGTTCTTCCTTTATGCATCCTTTCTGCAGTGTCATGTCTGCATCTTTATTCCCATCAGCATCAGCATCATCAATGTGCTCAGCCCTTGGCAGAATGGCAAGCCCTTGTATTTCACAGTAGCTAAAAGAAAACAGAGAAACATACCATTTATTTACAGAAAGCATGTAATTCTTTTCAAAAATAACAGAAAGGCTCTTGGATTCAGATTCAGTTAGGTAAGTCACCTCTATGGCAATATACTGAATATGAAGGTGCTGTGGCTACTGCGGTCAAAATTATAGCCACTGGGTATTTTGAAATCCAGGTGTTGACCAAACATTGCACTCCTCAGGCAAGTCAGTGTCATGGCTTAACAATGGGGAGTTGGCAAATGACCTTAAAAAGGTCCTGCTCAGGAAAAGAAAGTGTGAAATTACTGCCATACACTATCTAGTGTCCACCCCATACCAGGTGGACAGACATCATACCACAATCAAAATGCAAACCAGCAGCATAGGGTGATGAACAGCACGTAAGGGGCAGAACTCCAGCAAAGGCACTGTGTGTGACTTGGGGGCTGCTGAAGTAATAGAAATTAAGTGACATCAACATGTAAGTTTAGTACTGCATGAAAGCTGATGTTAGCATTTGATCTTACAATCTTTCATGTCTTTCTATGCCACTATGCACTGGGATACTTCTAGTGACTAGAGGCAGTGAGTTCAAGTAGAATTTGGAGCTCATTTACTTTAGAGCATTGCATGCAATCAAAGCTCTGTGATGTAAGCTGCTTTTCACATGCAAAACATCAGCATTAAAGCTTTGTTACCAACTGGCACATGAAAATACATGAAGTAAAGGGGGGAGGAGGAATGTACTGACTAGGAAGGTAAAGTATAAACTCTGTGTGCTCTTCCTTTGCTCTGTTGGGATGGAACTTCAACATTTCAATCCCATCTAAATATAAAGTAAATCTGAAAATCTCTACAGAGAATTGCTTGTAATCATCTTCTAGGACATTCTGAGCTTGTTCCTTTGTTTTGGGTTCTTGTCTTGTTTTAACTGCTTTGTGTCCTGTGTCATTGCTAACAACTGTAGAAGGAATATGTAAATTACTATCAAATCTGGGAAAATAGGACATTACACCCACTCCAGTAATTTTGTCCAGTGCAAATCAGTACACAAGCTGCAAGGCAATAAAGACTGAGCACCACTGTATTTTCACAGCCTGACCTTAATATTAAATCCTGTGACTGGTGAGTCAGCTTTTGTCTGGTATTTTGACACTTGTCTCTCACAAATCCATTCTTCACAATTCCATTAAAACCAGTATATAATAAAGCAGGAAAATGACATCTCTTATGATTAATTTCTAAGTTTCCAACTCAAAATAGCACTGGGGAAAAGTTAAACTGGCACTTCAGTTCAAGAGTCTTGGCTAGCTAATTGCTGGCTTATTTAGTTAGTAAATTTCTCCTCAATACATGAAGTGCCCCACACTAAAGCTGCTATTAGATACTCAAAAAAGAAGGAGACTGCTATCTTTCCCTGGTGATCGTGAGATGAGTCAACTATCTGACCACCTCAGAAACAGCAGTGTGATTTACAGAAATTTTAGGTTTGAGCAGATTTTACATGGTTTCACAGCCAAGTATCATCTTCTTTCTATAAACTTTCACGCCAGTTCGCTCATCTCAACCGAAGAGAAAATATCAAAGATGCAATTTTCCTCCATGTCTCATGAAAATAGATGCCCAAACAGAAGAGAGGATTCTCTGTCACCACTACTAAGTGAAAAAGCACAATCTCAACCCTCCCCTGGTTCCAGCAAACCTCTGGTTTGGTAACTGGGACACACTCCTGACCATTCACAATGATGGCCTTGATTCAGATTGAACTAGGGAAGACATGGAATTAAGTCCTCAGCAAACCTATGCCACAAAGGTTCATAGATACTTTCTCCTACCTCAACATAACTTTTTGGGTTTGGGGTGTATTTTAAAGGAATTAATTCTGCTCAACCAGCCCTTTGTTTTCACAAAGCGTTTTAGATCCTGAATGGGCAAAGGCATCTAATCTCTAGAGAAGGAAAAAGCACACATCTGCTCCTAATATTTAATTTTGCAGTCAGATGCCTGCTCCCCCAACTGCTCATCTGTCTTCACCCACTAACAATAGCAGCCTGTGCCATGAGCACTCTGCCTTTTCCTGCTCTTTGGACACGTTCTGTTTAACTTGGACACCTGAAGAGGGTGTTACTGACTTGGCCCATGGAACATTCCTGTGGATTACAGGGGCTTGTTTTGTCAACATGTATTTCTTTCACCCTTCTGATATGGAGGAAGATTCTTCATGCAACCTTCAGTAATCCATTCTTGACTTATATGTCATTCAGTTCATATTACATTGAACAACTGGGCTTCATTTGTTACCTTATGCTGTTGATTTTTTTCTCTTAATGGAGGCAGTCACTTTTAGAATGTTTAAAATTTTTGATTATGCTGAAGTTTCTTTGTCTACACTTGTGCTAAGTGAAAGAAATCAAGCCCCATATCGATAACTATATTTAAATCTCACCTCCCTTCTTTCTAAAATTCTTGCTCTATGTTTATCATATTAGGTTGATAGTTATTAAAGATTTTTGACAGAATGATGTTCTAAATTTCTAAAGTATGCAGAGCTTCAGTCTTCATCCTGAAGCATAAAAAAACAAAAAACCACAAACCCATGATGTAAAAAATATTCTATCTCAAGGATACAAAAACTCAAAAATCAAAACAAGCTGCAACTGACTAAAAATTCACTGTATAGTTACTTGGCTCACTTCCAAGACGGAAAACCATGAAAAAAACCCTCTCAATCTTTTGGTTATATTAATGCAATTTCTCCCCCTCTCTCTTTATCAAGAATACTGGTGGCCTGGATTTTTCATTTCCTTTTAAAATCATCCTTTAGTACAAGTCTTAATGTTTCATTTTCCCCTTTTTCTGGACAAGAGCCCAGCACAGAGTTCCTGATACAAATACTCCCAGATTATGAAAAAATTAAGATTCAGCTTTTGTAAATTGGTGAATTTTTTCACTGCTAGAAAAAAATAATTTTGTGCTGAAAAGCCCCAAATGGGAATATTTATCCAAAAGCTAAATATTTGTACTTCTGCCAAAAATCATTTTATTTTGGATGGAATATAGAATTTTTTTCACTAAGGTGAGCACTTTGCATAGAAAATTACTCTTTCTGTGTAAAAAGACAAAAAATCCAGCAAACAATTTTTTGTAGAACAGTGATTTTGACAGAAAACTATGGCGAGGGCAGTACTTACCACAAAGCAGAACAGAGGCTTGGAAAAGACCTCTGGAAAAGCCTGGTCTAATGTTGGTGCACAGAGCTGTATTGCAGCTCTATTTTAGAATAGTTTGAGTTGGAAGGGACCTTAAAGACCATAAAGTTCCAGCTTAACTGCCATACAAACACCTCTCACTAGACCAGCTTGCTCAAAGCCCCATCCAACCTGGCCTTGGACACTTCTAGAGAGGGAGCATCCACATCTTCCTTGGGCAACCTAATCTAAACCTACTCTCCTTCAGTTTAACACTGTTATCCCTCATCCTATCACTACAAACCCTGATCAAGAGACTCTCTCCATCTTTCCTGCTGTCCCCTTAGGTAGTGGATGGCTGCTCTGAGGTCTCCTCAGAGCCTTTTTTTCTCTAGGCTAAGCAGCCCAAACTCTGTCTGTTCTCACATGGACGTGCTCCAGCCTCCTGATCATCTTCGTGGCCCTCCTCTGGACCCACTTGAGCCCTGAAATTCTTATGCTGGAGTTCCCAGAGATGAACAAAGTGCCCCACCCTAAAGGTGGGATCTCATGGGTGAAGTGTAAAAGGGAAGAATCCCCCCCCTTGACTTACCAGCCTCCCTTCTATTGATTCAAGCCAGGATGTGATTGGCCTTCTGGGATGCAAGAGAACACTGATGGCTCATATCCAGTTTTTCATCCAATACCCCCTAGTCTTTCTCCATAAGGGTACCCTCTATCTACTCATCCCCCATTTGTATCCACAGACTGCCTCAACCCAGCTGCAGTATTATAAAATCCTTTTCACTGTCTGATCAAGTTCTATCTTGAAAAACATTTTCTTTCTTTGCTCTCAGTGTTACAATATTTTTCCACAGCAGCTAACTGGATATCCACCTATGCATTTAATCTCATCGAGGTTGATTCACCTGTTATTCTGCCAAAATTTCCTTCAGTCTACAAAGTTTCTTTCCTGGTTATGTATTTAATCTCAGTTTATATTTCAAAGCTACTGAATCAAGCATTCTCTAAAATCCTTAGATTTTATTTGTATTTGCCACACACTGACTTGCACACACAGGACTTCCTCCCATTGCCCTTTAGCCTATGGTGTAAACATTTGTTCGTTGTTTAACAGCACATGACTCTCCATTTTTCTCAATTAAATTTCCAACTTTTTCTAGTGCCTAATTTTCAGTTGATCCCCTTCTTTAAGATATCAAAATAATGCTTACTGTTGACAACACTTTGGATCCTTAGCAAATTTTGTTTTGTCAAAAATTAAAACATATAAAGCATAAAAAGTGAACCCAGACTCATCTCTCAGGAACTTCAGTGTTATTTTCCTTTATCCCTCTTTACACATCAGCATTATTTGTCAGGTTCTTTTAACCATATTTTTGCCAAATACGTATTTCATTAAGCTCCATCATTGCAATTTGAACTAGTAAATGCTATGGCACTGTAACAAATGCTTTGCTGTCAGCTATCTAGAATACATCTAATGCCTAATCATTGTGTAGAAAATAATCTTAGTAAAGAAAAGTATTGGATTGAGCTGGTACTGACTCCACTGGATAAATACTACTTTTATTTTATTTTCCTTTTGATTTGTTTTTCTTTCTGCACTTACTCTTCTCTACTTTTCTAAAGCTTTGCCTGACAGTCTGTTTTTCTACAGTTTTTGAGTTTGGTCTCTGATTTTTGCAGCAAAGTCTTTATTTAAAATTGCAAAAAAAAATTCATAAAATTTCATAATAACTAACTGTCACAAAACCCCTAAGACTAATGGGGACAATTTTCCTCTTATTGTATCAGAGAAAAAAAAATACTTCAAATTTTCAGAATAGAAATTTTTTATTTCTTTATGTCCAGTGAGAGATTCAAAACTCACTGATCCATCCTGGAGTTTTGTAGTAAATCACAACTTAAATTACCTTAGCCAAGGATTTCCTGTAATGACAGATACCCAAAAAATTATTTTAGATTTAATTTATAAGTATAAAATATCAGATTCTACTTAATCTATACATGTGAATGCAACAGAATACCTATTAGTTTGATGTGTTCAACAAGTACTATTAAAGGACTTGTCTATAAAGGAAATATGAAAAACAATGTACCCTGGCCCAAAAACTTGAAAGGTTCATTACTCTGAAAGGACTTTTTTTACTCTTTTGAAATTACAGAAGACCTGGGAGTCTTATAAATTTGAGTGAGAGAGAACAAAATTGCATACTTTACACTAAGTATTATAGTTTGCATTCTGTGTCTTTGGTACACAACATCCCTGTTCCACATCATGATGGAAGATCCACAGTTGAAGATACCTCCTTAATCAAGCCCTTTAAAAATCTGAGAGTCCACAGTTTAACAAACCAAAATGAAAAGTCTCTTGGCTTTCAAAGAATTTGAGTTTCTAATCTGCAGAAGTTTATTTGTTGAGTATCCAAGCTATGTGTACATTGTGGAAAGGCCACTCTAAAGAGCTCTTCACATTGCTATGTTGGGAGTATGTGCTGTTGGGATGCACTTGGTATGCTGATGTTGGCAAACTGTCCTTTCACAGGCAACTGCAACAGAGCAGTTTGTGGAACCATTTGAGCATCATCACTAGAATATAGGCTCTCAGCTTTAGCATGAAGTTACTCTTCATGCCTAGAGACAACAGGGCTCTGCTCGGGCTGCGGAAATGGAATAGAATGAAAAAGCTGAGGTGACACTTAAGGATAGTGTAGCAGATGGTCAGTCTTTTCCTTAGAAAACTCCCTCTGCATAATATTGTTTCTTTGTCTAAGAAACAAGCATAGGGCTCAAGAGATTACGTAGACATAAATTGCCCAGTAACAACAGCAAAAGTTCAAAATAAGTAGGAGGCCTTTGTGAACACCTGCAGGAGCTGTAGATCAAAGCCATTGATAATATTTTGGTCTTTTTTTCACAGTCTGCATTTCACCTTTTCCTCTAGCTGCAGCTACAGCAAGATTTGGTGCAGAAGGGTCAACTGTTGGACAACAGCAACGTTGTGCTGCTTCTCACGGGGTGGTGGTGTAGCCCTGAGAGCCTGTCCAAGGTCTGAATTCCCATTTCCATGGGCAGGATACAAATTGTTTGCCCCCCTCAGGCCTGGCACCTTCTTTGTTGTGCTTCCACCTGATCACTGAAAGCAGGTCAATAAGATCATCAATATTAGTAGTTACCAATGCAAAATTTGGAGGGAACTTTGTCTCAAATATAAACAGTTCAAACAGTACCTACATTAAAGTCACAATTCCTTTTTCTTGGAAACCCACTCTATGTCTATTTTCATGTCTGATAAAATGTTCCCTTAAGTATCAAAAAAAAAAAAAAAAAAAAAAAAAAAGCCTAACAAAAAAACCCCTTAACATTCTATGATTCTATGAAAATGCAGGATGACAGCAAAGAGTGCCTCTGGGAGATTAAGGAATATGTGATGAAGATCTACTCTAAGTGTGAAGACTTAGGAAGAGCATCACTTTGCGACGAGGCTCAGTAGTGTTCTGCATAAAGTTATAGCTAAAAATTTCTCTGTATCTCAAAAGCAGAACTCAAAACATGTGAAATAGTTTGAAAAGATCAAGAGATTGCCACTCTTGAAAGATGTACATTGTCCAAGATGACTTGTACACATGCTTTCAGGTAAATACTTCTAAATTTTTCATGCGGTTCAGGTATTTGCAGTTGCACATTATGCTTTGTGTAAACAATAATTATGAGATGACTGGACAAAAGAAAATCTCTTCTTGAATAATTAAATCAACGGAGTTTCAGCATTTATACGTGATAAGAAAATGATTTGTGGATAGAATACAAATTGTCAAAACATTCTGAACTCCACAAACAATTTAAATAAGGATTCAGCTCAAAAGGAATTGATGTCATTGCTTTAGTATGGAAAGCTGTCAGCTTCTTCTCCATGAGCCTCACCAAAATCACACCAGCTACTTACTGCCAACACTGTGCATCAGAGGACTCTGTGGAGACAGATGGCCAGGCAGAAGGTGCTTGTTACTTACAACTCCACTGGCATGTGCCTTTCCTTGATGGGTGGACTTTCCCAACAGCTGGAATTGCAGCAAAACTTTCCATGGCTCCTTCATTTGCCATGGAAGCAGAGAGCTTCTTGAAGTAACTTTGCATTGCAGGTTGCTAAGTCCATTACCTGCTGTGGAACTTTTTCATTTCCACTTTTATTCCCCTCTCTGTAACACCCACGCTCTGCTAATTCAAAATAATAACTATTCCAGTCAAACTGCAGTTGCTTTTCTACCACCTATATGGTGAGGAGGGAATTAATTCTCCTCTGTGTTTGTACTCCATCCCTATATGCCTGTGAAGTCCGTTTGTACCTCATGGGTACCTCCACAAAATCTCTTTCCTTTGAATTACATGGGTCATTATTGGAAATAGCATCAAATCTGCACTGACTGGCTAAATTTATATGATTCCTTGGTTCCTTCATAACCATATCCGTTCCTTGCTGAATAAGAGTATCAGTCTCATTAGTATATATCTCTATGTATCAACAGTTATTTTAGCTCCATTTTTCTTTTTTCCCCTCTACATCTGTTATTACAGGACACTGAACTGTGCTGTCTTTAAGTGAAATCATCATACATTATTTATTTGTATTCTTTTCAGGAAACCAAAAAAGCACTTATCTATATCTAAAACAAAAATACTAGTATTTGATGCATCTCTTTCATCTGGTTTCTCTTTCATGTCAGTGAGTCCAAACAGCAACAGAAGAAACAGTTGAGAAAAAAATGATTTTTCCTTTTGCCTTAAAATGCTGATTCAATGGGGGAAAAAATGACAAAAATGTGATTCTGGACAATCGCCTGATGGAACAGATAAAAGTTTCAAAATGTCTTTGACAGTTCTGGGATATGTGGACTGCCTAGTACCCAATATATTAATTTTTGTCATTCCACAGAGGGAATAATGATGACAGTTCCCAAGGCTGTTTCTAGACAGAATGTTAACACTAATTTGTTAATTGGTTTCCCAGGCCACTCAGCTTCAACAGCTTAATGAATCATTTACTCAAAGAATCAAACACTGGGTTTTGGTGTCTGGAAACTCTTGTTTCCTCAGCTGCTGGGACAGTCCAGCTGTTGGACAGTGTGCCGGCAGCTCCTCTGCGAAGGATACCTGAAGGCTGTTGTATACCTGAAGAGCCTTGACATGTATAAATTTCACTTATGAGAGTGACTGAATTTAAAGACTTTCTTAGTAGGATGAAAGTCATCACAAAGTGTAAAAAATAACTTCTAAACAGAGAAAAGACAGAAAAGATTTTTCCAAAGCCTTGCAATAATGATAAGTCATCAGACTTCTGTAAATGAAAAGAATAGAGAAGTGGTTTTAAGACTGGTATTTTGGAAAGACCTATAGGTCTTAAGAAACTGCTAGCAGAACACCCAGACCATGTGTGTCAATAACCAGGAGCCTGAAAAAAAAACCTTGGACACTGGTCTCAGGAGTCATGGAGTTGGTATGGTATAATTCTGTTTCCAAGAGGCTTGACTTGAAAGTCTGCCCAGGAATTTCAGAGCTAGCAGCATAAGCAGGTTCCCCTCCAACCAAGTTATGTTAAAAATAGGTGCAATTGGTCATATTCGTTCACTTGTCACACAGAGACCAAAGTCAATCCAAAGCAGTACTATTTTCTGTTACAATGATAGTATTTTCATTACTTGATCATATGCCATCCTACAAGAAATTTTGTGTTGTACATTGGCATTTCCCTCTGCTCTCAGCATGCAGGTTGTAACACTGCTCATTAAGGTTTGTAGTATTACTTTTTAACTATATCACAGGTTGTAGTAATGTCTTTCTTCTCATGTGAAAATAATTTTTGCAAATGCATTTAAAAATAGGAAAATTTTGTGGACCTTCTCTTTTGGTTTGCTTATAGATGGTATTTGGGTGGCATAAGGCTTTTTAGATGAGTCCTATGTTGCCCATTCAGTCCCTTTTTAATACACAGCACTTACAGCACATCCAAGACAGTGGAAAGACAAATTTAATTTATTCTCATCCTCAGCTAAAAGCCAGCATATACACTATGCTTTTTCTGTAACAAAAGCCATGTGCTCACATAAATGTCATCAAATCACATATCTTGTGAGCCAAAACCAGGATCCATGGCTCATATAAACTGCGAGGCAGTAGTATGGAGTTGCCTTAAACATCTGGCCCTCTGTTGAGACCTCAAAAAGATACAGCTGGGTGGGGAGATTTTGCAGTACAATTGCTGATCTGCCCAGTGATGAGAGTGAGCCTGCCAGGGGTCACTTCACTTGACCCGCACCTGTGATGGGGTTTTCGTGGGGGTTTGGCTTGGGGGGGCCGTTCCGATTCTCTCAAGGGTTTTGCAGGCACAAGGCACCCCAGTGCTTGCCCTGCTACGGTGTCGGGACCGACACCCCACGGCAGAGTAGGGTAGATACCGTCCACAACCTGGCAGTAGCCCGGGACGGCGTGGCAACACCTGCGAGACGCGAGGATGGGCGGAGAGCGCCCCGGCTGAGGGGAAAGACTCGCACCTCTTATGGGGGGAGCAACGACGGCGGGGAGGGGGAGGAGGAGAAAAGGAAGCCGAGGAGAAAGGCTGAGGAGAAGCGGCAGAGAAGGAAGCCGGGGTCTAGAGGAGGAGCTGAGCGCAGAGAGGCGGCGGCGAGCAGGGACTCAGTGGGTCTGGGAGCTGAGGGCCGCCTGAGCGGCGGGTGGGAGGCGGCCAGGGCAGGTGCGGGAGCCGCCGACAGCTGCAGGGCAGCGGTCGCCTGCGGGTCGGGGAGTGCTCGGCCCTATGGTGCCGCGGCGGGATCCGGTTCTTGCTCGCCGCCTTGGAAAGGGACCCGCGGAGCGGCGCGGGGCAGCGGAACCTGCCGGCCCCGGCTCTTGGGTGGCATGAGGAACCTGCCCATCCTCCTCCTCCTCTCCCTCTGCTGGAGCCTGCGGCGGGTAAGTCATCCCGCACCCACCCGCGAGAAAGTTAAAACTCGCCCCTCCAGACAGCGAACGGGGTGACCCCTACGGCTGAGGTGCCTGTGTGAACCCCGCCGGAGGTGCCTGTGAGAACCCCGCCGGACTGGGTGGTCCCACACAGTTCCCCGGAGCGGGGGGCTCAGCTGCAGCCGTAGCAGGTGCGGAAACCGCGGCCCCTTCGCACTCACTTCGGGAGACAAGTGACTGCACTTCCCGGCTGTCCCCGGAGGGACCTCCAGCCCGTCTCCCCGCCGGCACTTTTGGGGACAGGCTCTCTGACCGCAGAGGCAGCGGCGGGCCGCAGACGCGGGGGGCACCGCCCCGCACCCCCGGGCTCTCCTCGGGGGCCGTCGCGGCTCCGCCCTGGCTGGAGAGCGCGGTCCGGACCCGGACCCCATCCCCAGGGGAGGGGGCTGAGGAGCCCCCGCCGGGCTGTTCGGGCCCCAGGTACCCGTTCCCCGCTGTTCTCCCCGGCAGCCGCGGCCACTGCTACTTTGCGAAGAGTTTTCACAGAGCGCTGCCCCAGTATGGTCTGCGGGTCGTTAGTAATCATATTATGGGGAAAACACCCTGCATTATTAATTTATCTTTAATATTTGTACCCGATAACAACACACTAAGCATTCAGGATATTAGTCTTAAAATTTAGGGTGTCTGCTTTTAACTTCTTTATATTTTTAAACATTTCTTCAGTTGTTTTATCAAAGCCTATAAGGCTACTGGAAACAAGGTTTAGGAAAAATAATCTTCCCTCTGTATTTTTTAAAATATAAATTTAAAATAACAGGTCATTTCCATCAAAAGTCAGGAAACCATGCTGAAGGTAAATGTAAGCTGCTTGTCGGAAGAAATGTTTTTCCAATCAAACTGCTGTTCTGAATACCTTAAATATTATTCAGCCACTAAAAGCACAGTGACTTCTCAGCTGGTTTTCCAGCTGCCTGTGTACCTTTACACATGGTTCTGTATTCAGTGGTTACAAAGGATAACCTACCCCTGGTAAAGCAGAGGGAAAGATGGATGAGCACCAGTCCTGGAAGGTGGTGAGTGCCCTCAAAATCCATTTGGGGGTTCTTGATGAGTTTCAGGACGTGGTCAGTGCCACATAGTCTTGAACCATAATCTCTTTAGTTTAGTGAAGTGCATCTGAATGAAGCTGATGTATGTCTTAGAACAAAATGTATTACAGTTTGGCATGCATCCTGGGTGTGAAAAATAATGACGTGTTACCTTTGAGGACTAAAAAATTTATATTCTCAAAGAAACCTTTGGTATTAGATCACCAATACTGAAAAAAGTGTGACAGAGAAGTCACTTAGTTGCAGGTTTCTTCATTGCAGTAGCTGCTCTGTTTTACTCTTCCTCTAGTTAACATTGCCATTTACTGGGACCTACCTTTCCAAGACCCAGTAGTTACAATGCTTTTTGACAAGTAAGGGATCTGTGCTCAGTTATTGAATGTTTGCATTTGGAAAAAAAAGAAAAAACGAACAACCCTTAATCTTCAAAATCTGTTATGTGAAAGGAAAATAAAATTATAAATGTGTACATGGGACTATTTTATATGGAAGCTATCTGGAAAGTAGATAGTACATAATAAAACACATTTTCAGTGTAATTCTGAACTTTCTATTATAAGTGCTAAAAATCTTAATTTATATTAAGGATCTGTACAAATTCACTTAAAGAGAAAAAAATTCTGCTCTGGAAACATATAATTTCAATAGTCAATATAGAGAAAAGATGGATAAAAGAAATTAAGGTTGTGATCTTACATGGTGAAATGAAGCATTTGAAGATTAGACAGGTTTTCCTGAGTTTTCATAACAGCTCCTGCTATTGATGCTTCTGGTAGTTACACTGTATTTTTTAAAAGCTGCTCAAGTGGCTTGCACACAAGGAGAGACTACAGAACAAACAGACTCAGTCCTAACTCTGGGTCCTAGGCTCCAAGTCCATGATCACAGCTTAATTAATTAAGTATTGCAATTTTAGAAAAATTCTCCTACTAGATGACTCCTAAAAAAAAGTAAGAGAGAGACAAGAGGACAAGCTTGGAGAGAGACCACCTTGGTGATAGAAATATGAGGACAACTGAACTACAGCATAGTCACATTTTATCTCATTATGATGCTGTTTTATTTAAGCTAATGTCACTGTCCCATCAGCTCCAGTGGTAGTTCCTATTTTCCCATTTGTCACTTACTATACTCACTTCTCCCATGCAGTCTGTTATGGATTATGCCAGTTTCTTTATTAGACTCTGTCTGCTGCTGTGAATCCAGCTGACTTCAGTAAAACTGTCCAGTCTTCTTTTTTTCCCCAATACTGCTACATCACTGCCTGAAAATAAAGAAACAGGCAACAGGGCTGTAAATGGGTAATGGCCATAGTGCTTTAATTTTTAAAGGACTGGTGGTTTTTTGTGCTGTGTAGCATCTGCTTGAATCAAATAATCATTCTCTGGATCCTTCCAGAAGTAAAATATACATGGAGGAAAACTGTGTCATAGAGAATGCAGTTCGATGGGTTTTCATGTTCTGTGATGTGTATGAAACATTCAGCTTCCTACATTACTATAAAAGCAAAAAACCCAACAACCCAAAAGTAGTTTTCTGCTTCACTTTAAATGTTTTTCTGGAGGAAAGGTCTCATGAAACAACATTGGTGAATGGCCTAGAAGGGTAAATAGTTTCTTGTAAATTACAATAGGCCTTGAAATGCCACAGAAAGGAGCCAGCAAATGCTCTAGTAGATCATTTTAAATTTTGTTGTTGTTTGAAAATTCGGTTGTGTGAGAAGCTAAAATGGGCAATGACTCTGTCTGCTAAATCCTTGGCATATCATTGGGCAAAACCAGTGCTCATTAAAATTATGGATTTCATTATTGGTAGTTGCGTCCTTCATAAAGCATTTTAATTCATGTTTCAAGACCCTGGCCTGTTTGTTAATTTGACACAGGTGAATAGCATCCACCCAGAATGCAGATTTCAGCTGGAGATTCACAAGGAGGAAACAAAGTGCATGGAAATTCTGAAGAATGCCAAGCCAGTGGACCAAAAAGGTAAGAAAACATAAGCTGTAACGTGTTTTTATTTCGTACTGTGCTTTTAATTTTATGTATTGTAGAATTTATGCAGATTTTGAGTTAAAGGTACAGATGCATCAGTCCTGTTGGGAGGGCCATGCCAGGTGCCAGGCACCCAATGGATGGGACATTGGATGGGAGCAAATGCATACTCATGTTTAAGCTCTTCTTGGTATTATTTTCTGACCAGCAAGAGAAGCTGCAGCCTGATGGTGACAGTATCAGCAGGAAAAAGAAGTCTGAAGAAATGCAGAAAGCCTGGGATCCAAGCAGCTCTCTCTAGCTATGGCTAAAAGCAAAGTACTTGCAGCAGGAATTATCTCAGGCTTTCTCAGGCAAAAGTTTTAGATAGAAGATTGGATTCACACTCAGAGGACTATGGAGTCATGCAAAGGAAAACCTAGGCAGTAGTTTTACATTCAAAAAAGCCAAATTTTCTCTTACTTTATTGTTTTTATTTTCCCCCCACATAGAAAGATAAATATATAGATAGACATGTGGCCAGTTTTAATTTAATAGAAGAAAGTAATGTCATTTATTAATTTTGAATTTTAGTAGATTTTCTCGCTATATTTTTATGTGAGTAGAACATAAAATTATGGAAAAAATTTTTTTTTCTTGTAAGCTGGAGCTACTTTTGATGCCATTTGCTCAGCAAGAAACATACGAAGGTGACAGATAAATCCAGACAACCAAATGCAAAGCAAATCTGTAACACTAAAGTAGATATGGAAGAACTTTGCTAATTTTTTTTGGCTTTTTAGAAAAGTTGGAAGTGTGAATTTTATTTTTTTCATGGCAAATGTATAATGTTTTGGGATTAGTTGCCTTTTGTAAACCATGTGACAGAACTTGTGAGCAGGAAGTTCTCTATGCACCTGGTGGTGAAAAGTAAAAGTGCCTACATTGCCTGCTCAGCACTTCTCTGGTAACAGGAAAGATTGGGCTTTCAGTGAGACTTAGAAAAAGGGGAAATAAATTTTGAATCTAAAGGCAACTAGATCTTTTTAAGTTCAAAATAGAATTTTGATTTTCATTAATTATTAGTATTAGATGTGACATTAGTTTAAGTTCTATTCTTAAATTATCTTTAAGTGTCTGGAAGTATTTTAATTCAATAAATATTCAATATTAAATTTAATTGAAAAATTTTATATGGTAGTCCAGCCCAGGTGTCACCTCAGAATAGCTGGCCTGCAACTCTTTCTGTGGAGTGTTTTTCCTTTGACTTAACGAGGTGATACATAGTGCATTTGCTTTTTCATATTCAGTCCTTTTGAATGTGCTATGAAGATTATTATGATACTTCAGGGAACCTTCCATCTGCAGTGCCCTTTGAGCATAAATGAGTCCCAACCCAATCCATTTCCACCTTTCTTCTTGATGTGAATTTGTAACTCCCTCAGTGAATCTCCCTAATATCAATTCATATAAAATAATTAAAAGGATCATCAGCAGTTTGTATTTACTATAATTTTCCTTTTGAATAATCCAGATCAGTAATTAGAAGCATTATAATAATAGTGAACAATTCACATGGATATCTCTTCCAAGCAAAATCTTATTGGAATAATTGATCTACATTTACATTTTTTAATTTATATGAGTGGTGAAGAGAGGCTGCTGTTACATAAATAATACCACTGCGAAGCCAGATGGAGAAATAATTGCTGGTACAGCTTAATGAATTAAATATTGAATTAATAATTTCAGTGTTAACTACTGTACAGTTTGGAAAGTCAAGCTTTCTTCAAGATCCACTTTTGTGATCCAGATGCTGGGCTGCTCCAAGGGTATCCGTGGAGGCACACCAGTTTTATTTTGTGTTCCCTAGGGGAAGAAAGAAATTCTGTCAGTATTTTCTTCACAACCTCTTTTAACTGGAAGAGGGGTGCCCCTTGAAGGCAAACTGCTGTGGAAGGGCTTCATGTCTTAGAAGGAGACAGTATGTCTGCTGTTGATTCAGCCCTGCAGGCAGTGATGAGCAGTGGAAGGTTTTATACATTTAATTGAATGCCTGGCTGAAACAAAGAAAATATGCAATTTTGTAAGAGACTGGAATAAGGCCCTTGTGGTAATGAACCCTTAAAAACTATATGTTATAGGAAAACTTAACCTATGCTTCATGTTGTGCTTTCCAAAAATCTGCTCAGGGAACCTATGTTCAATTTATGCATTGCATTTCCAAAAAAATATCCATTCCATGTCCTTATTTTCCTAATAAGCTCTCTGTATTCATGCAAAGATGGAAGGACTATTTTGAACAGAGACTTTCAGATTGTCAGTGATGCTCTGACTGCTGATAAAGAAGAATGAAATTGTCGAGTCCAAGTCCTAGCTCAGCACCTAAAACTTGTACCACACTTGAAATATAATTCATTACAAGAAACTCACAAAATGTATTTCACTTTTTCCTGAATGGGAAAGCCAGTCATACAGCCCTGGTCATACCTTTCTAACTTCAGTGTGTGCTACCTGCCTCAAAAAAGTTATAATACAATCTAGTGGAAAATGCTGTCTGGAATTTGGAAATAAAAATTCACTGAAGTTTTCCACAGGAGGCTCAGGTCTCTGTTATAAAATTAGTGGGAATTTTTTCATTAACTTTTTGGACACCTGAGAAGCCTTCACACCTTTGTGTAGCATGATTCAGAATTCAGCTGGTATGCACAGCTACTGAATTTCAGGGGATCCAAGTTTTATGTGACAGGCAGTTTCTTCTTTGGCCTAGGTGGCCATTATGTATGGAAAACCTTATCTATCCCTGCTCCCAGTTAGGGAAACATAAAGGGAATTTTAAAGGCTGTTGTGGTTGGTTGGGGTACTTTTGCAAAGTAAGTTAACTTTATAGTCATCTTATCTGAGCTACCTCATAAAGTGAGCTGAAGAATTTCTCTGAGTAATTTTTCTAAAGCATATATATATATATATATATATATGCATTAGATGATATTATTATATGATTATATGATTAGATTATATGATATAATGCATATATCATTGACTATGAGCTATATAGAAGACTTGCTTACTTCATGGCTGAATAAAGCAATGGTGTATTTTGTAAGGAAACACTGTGTAAATATCCTCTGAACAATGCTAAGGATATATTAAAACCACAGGACCTAGTTTGTCTAAAGTCTTCTCACTTGCTAACATCAAACTTAGATATCCAGACGTCCTGCTTTGCACCTTTGGAGGGTTTTCAGACATTAGCACATCCTTTAAATAACATTAATAGCAAGCATTGCACTGCATTTAGGGAAAAAAGTAACTCTTCAAAGATCTGTGGCAGTGCCTTCCCCTCTGTAGTGCTTTTTAGCTATTCTAGTTTTTATTTTAGTTTATGAAGACTGAGTTAGCTTCCATCTGCATTTGTTTTCTTCTTCCTTCCTGTAATTTGACAACCAAGGTGTGGATACATCTTAGCTGGAAATCTAGAAGAGGATTTTTTTCTTTTTGAGCTCTGAGTTTTGGAGGGCAGAATAATTCCATTCTAAATAGCTCCTAAGAGCTACAGGTTTTGAGGCCCATATGATAAAACACTAAAGTATCTTTTACCTATCAACCAGGGGTTGTCTTAAAAAAAGAGAAAGCTCCCAATAAGCATGATTGCAAATACAGTAAAAATGGCCATCTGTAAATTGTTGTCATAATTACATATCGATAATTTAATCTTATAAAGTAGTTGATTCGTTTCCATTCACCTTTACATAAAAGTGAAATCTTATGGTCAAAATGTTAAAACTCAGTATACTTTGAAAGAGGGTTCTACAGCAAAAACTCCCAAAAAGATCGTATTATGAAAAAATTAAGTCTGGTGTTTGATTTTTTTTTTTTATTCTGGAGTGAGTGGCTGCTCAGTTAAAAGAGTCTTTTTGGGTCTTGCTTTCCAGAGTGTGTTTTTGTGAGACCCATATGGCAGACATCTTTAATTTTAGATATGACAGCTTTGAGGAGGGGATGTAAATGGAAAGAGAAATGGTTTTGGAGATAATTTCATAAACCTTTCAAAGAGAGGCTTCATAATGCAGCTAGTAATGGGAAATTAAACCAGACAGGACTACCATAATGGTAATCTCACTTTTTCATAAATTTAAAACAAGAGGGACCAATGTCACTATGTAATCTAATCTCCTGAATTACACTGCCAGGAAAATTTTATTCAGTGATTCCTGCACTGAGCTCATGATCTGAATGAAAAAAACCCGCACATCTTTCCAAAGATTCTTCATAATGCTGGGATGAATATTTAAATATTGTACCAATGGCAAGTTGTCCAAAAGGTAGTTTATCTAACTCTGGTATTAAGGCTATTTCTCCAGTAAGAGAGGTGCCTATTTTGCATTCCACATCCAGGCACCTACACCCATTTATCTCTGTATCACATAAAAGAAGGATTGATTGTGAGTATTACTAAGCCAACCTGAAAAACTCTCTCCTCTGCATCAGTGAATTGAAAGAGGGTAGATTTAGATTAGATATTTGATTAGATACTGTGTTTTTCAGAAGATTCTGAAAGAAATACTGCCCCACATAGTTCTGTACTTGAATCCTGATAAAGAGAGACATGGTCGTGGCGGTGTACAATTCATGACATCTAAAGTTCAAACACCACAAGGAAGCAATCTTGAATACCAAAGAAGTAAAAAAGCTTCAGCTAATACAACAAATAGCATCTGGGTTAGACATAAGAAAAGAACCAAACCCTAAATATATGGTCCTGATACTTTACAGAGAGCTTAATATTTTGTGGAGAGGCTTATATGAACAGGAGATGGACATTTAATTATATTTTTTGAACCATGTACAGTGTATCTAAAATGTGGCAAGAAGAAGATGAAGGTGCCTCTTAGAGCTTTGACTATACATTATGCTTAATATACTTAATACTTTTTTAGTATAATAGAAAATTATGATCTTATTGTAAGACTAGAGTGCTGTCCAGCCATTAAAAAATAAATGCTGTTGTCTCCAAAGAACATTTCAGGCAATTGAAAAGCAGGATTTACTTAGTAGAAAATTTGCATGGAAATGTGTTTTCTTTTTCACAGGTTTTTTTTCAAAGTTTTAACTGATAACTTCTGTATTTCCTTCCAGGATCTTAAAAATATGTAGATTACATTAAAAAGTAAAATGGGCTTTTAGATTTTTGATTCTCTGATGAGAAACTGTTCTTCAGAAAGGAAAAAAGGCATTTCTTCTGAAATGTTACATTTAGTGAAAAGACTGTAATCCCCTAGAAATCTCAATAATGGTGTTTTTGCCATTTCGTGTAGCTGGAGCTTGAAAACCAATTTAAATGCAAACATTTTAGGTGAATATGAGATAAACTGAACTGGTTTTGTCATTATGTCCAGCATGATATCTTGGTCTCTAAATTGGAAAGATATGGATTCAGTGGATGGACCACAAAGTGGATAAGAAATTGGCTCAATCATCTTACTCAATGTTGTGGTCAACAGCTTGATGTCCAAACAGAGACCAGTGATGTGTGGTATTCCCCAAGGGTTGGTACTGGGACTAGTGATGTTTAACATCTTTGTCAGGGACGTGGATATTGGAATTGAGAACACCCACACCAGGTCTGCTGATAACACCAAGCTGAGTGGTGCCATTGACATGATGGAGGGAAGGGAGGCCATCCAGAGGGACCCTGGCAGTCTTGAGAGATGGGCCCATCCCATCCTCATGAAGTTCAATAAAGACAAGTGCAAGGGCTTGCACCTGGGTCAGGGCAATCCCAAGCACAATTTCAGGCTGGGCAGAGAATGGATTGAGAGCAGCTCTGAAGGAAAAGGACTTGGGGGTGCTGGCTGCTGAGAAACTCAACCTAAGCTTTGTGGGCAGCAGGTCCGAGGGATGCAATGCTCCCCTCTACTCCACTCTTGTGAGACCCCACCTGGAGTCCTGTGTCCAGTTCTAGAGCCTCCAGCACAAGAAAGACATGGAACCCTTGAAGATGATCAGAGGGATGGAGCCCTGCCCCTATGAAGACAAGCTGAGAGAGCTGAGGTTGTTCTGCCTGGAGAGGAGAAGGCTCTGGAGATACCTTAGAGCACCTTCCAATACCTGAAGGAGGACTATAGAAAAGCTGGGGAGGGACTTTTTATAAGGTCATGTAGTGATATGACAAGGGATATTGGCTTTAAACTGGAAGGGATTAGAATTAGATTAGACATTAGGAAGAAATTCCTTCATGTGAGGGTGGTGAGACACTGGCACACGTTGCTCAGGGAAGTTGTGGCTGGTCCCTCCCTAGCAGTGTCCAAGGCCACGTTGGTGGGGTTTGGAGCAACTGGATCTAGTGGAAGGTGTCTCTGCCCATGCTGGGGAGTTGGAACTGGATGATCTTCATCATACTTTCCAACCCAAACCATTCTGCAATTCTATGATTCTATTTAACACAGTAAATCTGATGTATACTGAACACTTCCAAAGTTCTACTTTCTGTGCATGTACAGTCCTTGTTTAGCGGTAAATAAAAATTTTTACATTTATATTTCCTCGGTATTTCTGAAGAAACAGAGCACTCCATAAAATTTCACAAGAATTGAACCAACTTCTTTGGCTCATCATAGGTGTATTAGAACTGCTACTTGACCATTCTGCAGTGTCTTCATTCCCACAGGACTGTAGCCTGGCAGCTTCTTGTGGAGAACTTGTCCCACTTCCAGCCAAGGCAGCTGGAGGGCAACCAGGAGCAGCCCCAGCCTGGGGCATTGGGCACCTCCCTGGAGTAGGGGCAGCTTAGGACATCAGCCTAACCTTAGGACATCAGTTGGGGTGTCAGGATCTGACCTGATGCAGGGGACCACAGTTGGACATGGCCGGACTGCAGGGGTGGGCTGGGACCCTGGCAGCAGCGGTCACAGGGACGGCTGTGGTGAAGCTGAAATCAGGTGCACCCACAACACTGCTGAAGACCCAGAGCTGAGTTTAGATGGGACCTTGAGCAGGGATGTGAGGCTGAGCAGGGCCATTAAAGCCTAGTAGTGTGCTCAAAAACAAATGGAAAATAACTTTAGCAAAGTAGCTTGGAGCAGCAGTATTTTTGCTGTTACCTTCTTCCTTTTGTCGCTTTAAGCAATTCTACCACGCGCTTCCTTTGCCTCTGCTTTTTCACCTTGCTGTTTCTCTAAAGCCTCCTTTTCCTTTCTTTCTTCTTGTGTGAAAGTGCAGGAAGAATTCGAGTCTGTTTATTTATGTTCATAATTTCTCATGCAGCCTAAATTACGTGCTGAGACATTCAGACCCACAATGTAGAAAACATTGCCCACAAGAGGTGAGATTGCTTCTGCTTTGTCAAGTTAAGTACAAAAATCAAAACATTGCCCTGTCTGAAAAATAAATCCTAGCCTAGCTGACAACTTTCTGGCTGTTTTTCAAAGAACTTTCTCTTTGTTTCACGTATCATGCTCTCCTAGACAGTTTAAAAAATACCAAACCTCTCTTTGGATTGGCAGTTTTTAAAATCCAAATCCAAAGTGCCACCTAGTGGATAAAATGCATATGTAGAAAAAACTTCCCACTGCAAACACAATGATCCACGTTTTCATAGATAAAGAAGCACATGCAGGTAAATAAACTTGGTGAGAAATAAACTTGGTGAGAAATGTTGTGGCAATGCTTATGTAAGCTGAAAAAAAATGAGGAACAAAAATGTAGTTTATATTGTTACATTATAAAGTATCTGCAAATACATAACAAGCATTAAAGACCAAAATTTCCAATAGAGTATGTAATCTCATTGAAACTAGGAATGAAGCCTGACCTGAATTGGCTGAAGTAATGTTCTTTTATTTTGCATAAGGCCTGGTGTTACATCATAGACGTGTAGGACTTCTTTATAATCCAGTACTGCAACTCAGGGAGCACCTAAGCATATTGAAGTTCCATTGACTTGAAAGGCTAAGATGATGACTTCCTCAGATGTAAACCTCTTAAATTATATGCACACAGCCAAGTCAGCATCACCTCAGAGATACCATCACTATTGATAAAAGAATAGCCACAAATGCTGGAGGGAGTAGAAGGCAGCTGGGTGAAACAGAGCAGAAATAAAACTCATTATTTAATCCTTAAAAAAATGTATGAAGCAGCTGTAGGGAAAAACTATGCATGGGGAAAAAAAGAATTATTACAGTGTTCAAAGAGTATTACCTTGTGAATCAGTTGCTAAAAGCAGCCATTCAAGAGGTGAGGACTATAAACCTCAAACTGAATTGCCAGTGGGAGCAGGAACTTCTCAGCTCATTGGGGAATACAGATAAAAATAATGCCACTCTCACGGTTCCTACTCCTAATCTTTTTTCCCTTTCCCTAAGGTAAAGCTGAAAAAGGAATGTGGTATATTGGTCTAGGAGTCAAAAGTTGCTAAAGGAACCAAAACAGTCAGTTCTCTTCAGGTAACCTGAGAACTTGACAAGCTGAGGTTAATAACACAGTATTTTAAGCAAATAAGGAGCATTCTTTGTTCAAATCTCCGTTATTTACTTTAGAAGAGATTATTTTGTTATTCCATGTCCATTGTTCCAAGAATTCTTCAGACATGATGCGCTCCCAATTGTGATACTGAATCCAATGAATTATTTTAACTTTTTTTAACATGTTCTATCTTTTCTTAGCGTCACCCACTCAAAATTAGTTTTAATGAGATATTTTTCAAGCAGTGTATTAACTGATCTAAAAATAAGCTTGTTAATCAGCAGAGTCTTATGATTCCCTCAACATACAAAATACTATTCTATTTATTTTCTAGTGCCCTGGCAGGGAGGTTGGACTCCGAGAAATCACAAAAATCAGTGTTAGGGGTTGGAAAGGACCTCAAGAGATCAAGTCCAACCCCCTGTCAGAGCAGGACCACCTGGTGTAGTTCACACAGAAATGCATCTGGGTGGGTTTTGAATGTCTCCAGAGAAGGAGACTCCACAACCTCACTGTGCAGCCTATCCCAGTGTTTTGTTACCCTCCCAGTGACTCGGTTCCTTCCAACCCCTACCATTCTATGATGCTGTGATGGTTTTGCAACTTTCTTAAAGAGGCATATTTCTGGAACTACACATCCAAAGCTTGCACCAACTCTTTATAAGTAGGATGCTTCAGACCAGACTGAGTTTTCAAGTCTCTTACTTCTGGTTTTGTTTCAGGATGTGTGGGAGTGTGGGATAACATCACCTGCTGGCGTCCTGCAAAGATTGGAGAGACTGTCACTGTCCCTTGTCCAAAAGTATTTAGCCTTTTTTCTGGCAAACCAGGTATTTCATTTTAAGTTGTATTTTTTTCTGGTTTATTGCGGTATAGTAAAACTGGGGGTCAGTGAGTTTAAGGATTTTATTTAATTTTTAAAAAGAGAAAATAATAGGTTCTTGACAGAGCCATTCACGATACATGATGAAAAGACCAAATAATTGTCTTTCTGGTTCATATGGTGTTCTTTGGGTTAGATACTGAATATATATTCTAATATAGAGGCACTCATCAAGACTGAAGAAACTGCTTGCTCTTTTTGACCTATTTATGCTAATTTTAAGGTGGTTGGGTCTGACTGACATCTTTAACAGTTTCCAGCAGCTCACATACTGGTTGTTCCTCCAGTGCACAGGAGGGGAGCTGTGCCTTGCTTTCAGGAGAATAATGTGTCAACATTATTAATACCTATTAATACTATATAACACAAATAAATTATCATTATTGCAATTTAAGATAGTTATTATGAAACTTTTAATTCTGCTTTTTTTGAAAGGAGCTCATCAGTGTCTCTGATGACTGCTGAAACATTAACTTTTAAGCCTACCATCTCCTGCACCATCTTGTTAATGTATCATCCTGTGGTTTAATTTTATGCTTTGCCTTATTAATGGGTTTTTTTAAATAGATGATGTGCATGCAGCATTTCATATCTGTATCTCAAAATGCAGTGGGAAAAATCTTATTCCCATTGCTCAGGTGAGAAACCTTTGTCATGAAGAGCTGGTGAAGGATGAAAAAATTATCATAGTGAGTTAGTTCTGCTGCTGAGGTCTGTCTGGAGAGCTTTTTAACTTTTAATGTAGAGGCTAATTTGGGATGACTAAAATGCCTTTATTCTGAAAACTGTTAGATTAAGTCTTGTTCCAGTAAAAAATAGATAACTAAAACAATCTACAGATGAGCAAAGGTTTTCATTCCTGGAGCTGGTGAATCTTGATTAGTTTATCATGGGTAGTCTAAACAGCTTATGAAGGAGAATGTATGTGAAATCCTCACTAAAGCTTGTGAAATCTATAAAAGTGTTCAAATGACTCAAATGAAGATATAAAGGTGTTGTCATCAGACAAGGCAAACTAATAAATATAAAAAATTCTACTTCTGTTTATTTGCCTGAAGTTAGTGCATGCACACTCTCTCTGCTGTTTGGATGACAACTGTTAGTATCTTATATTTCAATAACATTTTAATTTTCCTGTAAAACAACTGACATAAATATTTAAGTCTGAAACCTTCACAAAGCATTACAACTCTGTCTCAATTGGACATTGTGTTCTCAACACTGAAAGATCACTTCCCTTTTATAGTTTGCTATAATTTTGCCGTATACAGCTTTTTTCATAGCTACCTGTTTACTCCTTGCTTGTGGAACTTACAGGGTGGGGTTTTAGAGATACCTGTTTAATTAAGAATTTTAAAATTCTGTCTTTTTATAATTTCAGGGACATAATTTTGTATGATTGATTCAATTAAGACCTAAGCATCTCAGTACCATTATAATTTGATTATGCTCACAAATATGTAATAAATTATACACAGCACATTTCAAATTAACTGGATTCCCGTGGCAGGAAATTATAAAAATACCTTCAAACAAGAGATCTAACTCTTTTTATATAGTCATGTTTGTGAGATGTGTATTTTGTTTTTTTCAGGGTCTAATAGGAATTAAAATCCTACTACAAGATGATCTAGATCACCTTAATTTTATGGAAATATTCCAAATCATGAGTTGGCTTTTAAATACCATCAGTTCTTTAAAAGATTTCTTAATTTAAATTGTTATTTTAAAAAGAAGTATTTGTCTTCTCATCGACTTTTGGAGAGCTGGTTCTTAATTTATGATGTCATGGTCAGTGTTATAACTTAAGAATATCACATAAATATTTATGGAATGCTAGTAACTTCATATTAAATTACTTTTTACTGGCAATCATATAATCCTATAATGTCTTTTATAAAATCCTTATAAATCCTTTTTCTGTACTGTACACAATGATGTAAGTATATGAGTGTCAATGAGTTTTTCTGTGAATTTTTTATTCAAATGCATGTGTCAAGTGATAGGTTTTAAATGAGCTTGCCATCTGAAATATTTAAAAACATGGAATGATCATGTAGAAATAAACAATGTGTTCCATAGGACATTGCCTAACTGACTTTAAGTTGGAAGGCCTTACAGTACTTATTGTAGAAAATAACTCAGTATCTTGGTGTACATTGTCTTTTTCTTGCAAATGTGGCTTTGATGTAACTTTTGGGTCTGCTAACACTCTCCTGCTCTGCCCAGTCAGAGTGAGAATTTTGATGCACTTTTAAAGTGAAGATTTTTCAAAGTGTATAAGTAGGCTACTTTTTCTTTAAAGAATGCCATGTCTATGCCAAATGGCACAAGTGGTGCTGTTGTTTGTGGAAACACGGTGGTTGAAGGTCAAGGCTTTGTTATGAGATAGAAAGACTTGGTTGTTGATTGGTTATTTGTAGGATATTTACAACTTTGCACTGAAGATTTTATACAAAGAATAAATTCCAGTAACCAATGAACAAGATAAAAATCACAAGAGCTTTAGTTTGGAGTGTTTATAAACACGTTTGGTTATTCTTGGCCAAAGCTGATCTGTGACACATAAATTTGATCTTGTTAAAAGTGTTAAAAGCCCAGCATCTTTTAGTGAGTTAAAGGCCAGTCATAAACTCCAAACAAAACCAGTGAGTTATTAGTTATTATATATTATAATATTATAGTTATTATAACATTATATATTTCAAGTATCATGGATATAAAATTGCTGTGAAAGATGAGGGGAGGATGCTTATGATTAAACATTGTGAAAGCTCTAATAATTTTAAGGACCACTCTTTATTCTGACTTAAGACTCCTCACTTTTCTCCTATTGAAGTTGTTCCATATTGTATAAATATAAATTCATATTAATAAGATTAAAGAGTAGGATGACATGTTGCCCCATCTCATCTGAATTACTTTCTCTGGGAAAAGAGTAAATTTCTTCTCTCAGTTCCAACCAAAAATCCTTTTTATTAACAGATGTTCAAAATTCCTTTCCAACTGTATTTGCAATCTCACGTGTGTTCCTTGGACTACATTGTTTCAGTGATTGGTTCAAAGAGTGAGATTCATCATGCATTTATTTCCACATTCTTTAACCTATCACATAATTTGGCCTTCAAAGGCCAAAATCTATCAATGTTAGCTCTAGCAGTAGTTCATCAGCATTATGTCTGAAAGCTTAAATAAATTAGAACAGTTCTCAGTTACTTTTCTATTGAATTACTTTACCTACAAATCTACAAATAAGCCATTTATAGTGATCTGAAAGACCAACCCTTCTAATATTATTATTTATGTGAGATGTCTCAGCACACTGATGATCAGAGGCTTAAAACTTTCCAAAGTTGGGGAAGCCACCACTTCCCCTGGTCGACCATTCCAGTGTCTGACTGTCTTCATAGTGAAAAATTTGTGTTCAATCAGAATCTTTATGGATGCTTCGCTTTAACAGCAGTGCTAGGAGTACAGTGTGTTAGTAGAGAATGACAAAGGTAGGTTGGCTAAAGATGCACTGATGAGAAGAATTCTGAATCTTTCTGATTTAAGCTCTCAAACTTTGCTTTACAGGAAATATTAGTAAAAATTGTACGACTAATGGATGGTCAGATATTTTTCCTGACATCTTAAGTACCTGTGGATATAATGACTATGAGGATGATTATAAGGTAGGAAAGATATTTTTTCTATTAATTTAGATGCCAGTGTTCAATACAGCTGTCAGACATGTTCTGCTTCTAAATAAATCTCATTTCATGTACCAGAAATAATGGAAATTTAAAGTAATTATTTGTAGCATTGATTGCAAATGTAATGTAAGATAAATCATAAATGTAGACTTTGACAACTGCCTGAAACTGAAGGCTCATTTTTTTCTTGAATTAAGATCTTAGTGCTCAACGGTATTACCTAAAAAACAAAAATTTTTTGGTCAATGAAAATCCATATAGTTGATTTTTATTAACTTAGAATTTCAACAAAAGGACAAAAAAATTAAATCCTAAGTGTTTGGATAGAAAATATTTTGGGCAAAAAAAATACCATGCAACAATATGCTTTGCCAGTGATCTCTGAGGCTGCCCTCAAACTTAGAGAAACTGATGGGATCATATTTTGGGAAGGTGGCAAAATGCTTTTCTTATGGTTAATCTTGCATTTATTCTGTGTGCTTTCTCCAAAGACAGTGTTATAGGGTTAGGCAGAAACTGCTTCTGGTGTCAGTTTGGTGTCTGCATCATCACTACTGAAGAAATTTCCATTATAGATCCAATTAAATATTTATTTGTCTTTTTGGATATAGTCTTGTATCTTCAAATGGGACTTAATTCTATACATGTTTATTTTTATATATACCTATTTTTACATATGTATACACACAGACATATATATCTCTCCAGATATACATCAATTTTGGGCAGTTATGAATTTTCTAGAGCAAGTTTAAATGATAGAGATTGGTTAGGAAATACTGAACTATTAATTGATAGGTACCAAATTCTTATGCTGAAAATGCACTGGAATGAGAAAGTTTATTTTAAAATACCATAAGCACATAATCTATTATTTCTGTTCTAAGTTCACTGATATTTTTCAGGGTGTGAAAGAAGTTTTCTGCTTCCACCATTTGCTTGATTCTACTTTTTTCCCCCATTTTCATCTCTGCTGCAGTCATGCAAAATAAGATGAATAGCTGGGAACACATATCAAGATGTGTTAACCCAGTCCAAGCCTCTCTGCAGTCTTTCACGTGACATATTTTGACATCTTCTATATAGATTTAACCAGCTAGAGATGAGCCTTAGCTGTGCTCAGAGGATTTTAAACTCTCTGTCAACATTAATAATACACAGCAAGACACAAACTCAGCACATGCAAGCTACAGGCTGTGTGGTCTGAATTAATAGGGTCATGCAAAGGCAAATTAATTGAGAGAAACATCCTCAGGACTGTCAAATGTGGGGAACCTGTTGCAGCTTGTGCTAAGCATCATCTATGGAAGAAGCACTCCCCTTTTGGCCAGTTTCCTGCATTTTTCATTACTTAATTATGTTGCTGTTATTGAAGAGACTTAAGGCAATACTGCTCTCACCTTTTTTTGGGATGTGTTTAGACTTAAGGTGAATTGGATAAACATGCCAGAAAAAGAAATATAATTAATTACTCACATAAAGAGGAATTCCATCAGGAATTCCAAGTTTATTACATATATACTTAGCACATTCTGGTTTGCTCTGCACCATTAAAAAAGTGTAGAAGTGCCTGATGAGAAAAATGGTAATTGTCCACACTATGTAATCCACCGCTACCTCAATTTGTGTTTATTCTCTGTAAGTACTACAAGATTTTGTAGTACTGGCTTCTGTGTTGCTTAAGTTCATTTTGTAAAGGAAAAGAACTGGGGTTCTTAATTCCATTTCTACTAGCAGTTTCTTGTATCATTATTTCTAAAGCACTGAACTAATTAGCTAGGCCCAATTTTGCACTGTACAGCTTAAAGTTTTCTGGTATGTTTTCCTACTATGAATGTTTAGATATTATAGAATGCACTCTTTCACATGGTTATAAAACTTTTAATATAATTTTATGTAATCACATTCAGTGGTGAATATATCATATTCTGAATATATCATATCCTCCTTACATACAGTATTACAGGCATATAGTAGCCCATGGAATGAAAAAAAAAGTAACTTGGGATGATAATGATCATAAATACTTTAGTGTACTTATCAATTATATTTTTCGTTAAATAGTTAAAGCGTTGTGAGGGGGGTTTATGTTCATGGTGATATCTGCTCAATAGTAAAACTCTCTCTGACAAACAATCAAGGTCTAAACTTTCTTCCTAGTATTTTTGTCCTTCAGCACTGAATTAACCTCTCGCCCCTAGAGGTCCTTCTAAACCAAGGAGGAGGTAGTAGGGTAACAGAAAACTTGGCCTAGGAAGCTCTTGTTCTATGGCTGTTCTGTAAATAAACAGAAAAACTATCTCCTGAACGTAGTAAAAATAACACAAAATTAACTTTAAAGGCAGAAGAAGGTATCTGCTCAAAGAAAGCAGAACACAAGTTTATGTATGAATAGATTTTACCAAAATGTTTACTGAAAATCAACTAGTAACACAGACCTGTATTGATCCAATTTATTTTTAATGCACGGATTTTTTTTGTACCCTTTAGAATCCTGTTAACATTAGGTAGTCACAAAAATGAGAAAAAAATTTAGGATTATATGCTTATAGTCTAGAAAGCAGTTACAGATTCTTTAAATTTTTCTATAAAATTGTTCTGAAAATCATAATCCACTGATTTTTATGCTATGCCTAACAACCTATTAAATTTAATTTAGTGGTTGTAATTTGAATATTTTTCCTGAAACCTTACAAGTAAATCATTGTAATTCAGTTTTGGAATCAGCATTGCTCAGATAATCACGTGACTATTGTGCAGAGGCCAGCTATTCTTAAAACCCTTGAAAAGGTTATATTTTTCTTAGACTTACAGGAAATTTTATGTAATTTCAGTTGCATAATGGCATTGCAATTTCATATTACTTGATTCAGTTTACAGTTTACAGTTGCAAAATCTAAAGGTTTTTTGTCATTCGGCATAAAAATCTTTAAAAAATATAATTGTAATTTAGTTTAAAGTTCTGTTTTGGTCAATCCATACCTTCTTTGTACTCCTGCCAACCTTGCAAAATTTTTATTAAGGTCAGAGATTAAAGTTAAAGTTTAATTGAGAAGTTTCTAATTGTGCTTTACACAGAATAGTAAAGAAAAAATGAGATACTCCCAACTTACATAAAAGACACTTTTTTTTATATGCTATCAGATTTAGTATTGCTTTGCCTGTTTTTTTACAACAGTGCCATATAAAGAGTTTGTTTCTAGATGGTAGTATATAAAATGCAGAGTAGTGACATTACTAATAGCTATAGCTAAGTCAAGATTAATCTAAAGTAATTTTCTGGTTTTCCAATAGCACAGCACAATGCAGAATTTAATTCTTTGTCTTGGTGGAGGTGATTTGTATTTAATAAACATATAATTTCAGAACACAATGCACCATCTTTTTTGTTTTGAGAATCAGACTTATATCAGTAGAAAAATTAAAAACATTTAAGATTTCTGACCATTGTCAGCAGTGAGTTAAATGGTCTGAAAGAAGGAAATCTACTAATCAGCCACAATTTCAAGTGTAGCATGGTGAAAACATGAAAAAATGGTGTTGCATTATAAAATAATTTAAATGATGTAATTTCTTATTTGTCTGTACTTAGTTTGAACATAATGACCCTGGTTGGTGTTAAGATAATGTTGAAATACCTTTGGCTTGCCAGCTTCAGTCCAGGCTTATACCTCCATGTAGCTGTTTCATCTTTGGCTATTTGGCAGCTGAGTGGCCAGCAGATTGTTTCAGTCCTACTGACACTGACAGCTATTGTGATGGGCTAAAACTACACAGATTCTTCTTTAATTTTAGTCAGATTGTTTGTTGTAATGGTTATGCCTGTGTAGAGAATGGCAGAAATGTTATATTAGGGTCTGTTCTTCTCCTGAAGGAAAACAGCCTCTTCTGTTCTCCCTAGTGGGTAGAGAGTCTTGTCAAACACAGAGCATGTGCTCTAAATTAGAGGTGCAGTCACATCAGTGTGGTTGGAAAACTGACGTGGCTCTAGAAACTTCAAGTGGGATTTCAACTATTTTTTTATTCATTTAAGAATTCTGAAATCAGACGCAAATAAGAAAAGTTTGATTTCGAAAGATTCAGCCTGTGGAGTTTTGCTGTAATCAAGTCTAGACTTTTCAAGGTGGTATGGAATGATAAAAAAAAATAACCAAGTCCAACTTTTTATTTGGGCATGTTTCAGTCAACCCAATCAACCCAAAGGTGTTTGAACGACAGTTACTTTCTTTATGCCAAAGTACAAAACATTCTCTAAGGACTTTCTAAGGACTGAGATCCTGTCATTTGCAAGTTGCTGGTATCTGAATCCTAAGAGAACTGGAGTAAAGGATGTCTCTTGTGGGAACCCTTTATTGATTTCAGGGGATTTCTGGACCATTTATCATTCCTTTTAGCATATGCTTTTACTCTTGGAACATTGGAAAGTCAGTCCTTAGACATAAAAATAATCTCAGAAATTCTGTTAAGTAAATTTGTATTGAATTCTGAGACTCCCTGTAACTTTAAGCTTCTTTCCTTCTCTTTCAATGTTTATAAACAGTTTATGAGAGGAATATCCTTCTATTTTTTTTTTCCTTCGTTTGCTATTCATTTTGTCTGTTTATTTGATGCCTTTGCAAACTGACAGCCTCTGAAGTTGGTTAATTTGTCAGCATGATGGAAGATCACAGTCTAGCCAGTCCAGTTGAGACCAGACCTGAAAGGAGCAATTTGTCCACTTAATCATGAGCACCAAGGGATTATGAATTAGGTACAAACTCTCACAAGAACTTCATGCAGCATATTTATTGGTAAAAACAGCAGACAGTATTTTATTCCTAAGGGAGGTAAGCCATTATGCAAAAAGTACCTTTCAAAGATACTGTTCTCTTTTCCCCTGCCTATTTTCGTTTAGATCCACATCTCAGGAAATAGAGGGTACAAATCAAAACAGGCAAGTTATACAGAAAGGTATTAAGAGAAGACATAGCTCTAAGATACTGATTGTAAGATTAAAAAATGTGTTAGAGAAGTGCTTTTATCTCAACAGTTTTATCAAAACTTTACTTGAACAAGCACAACATAGTATCATGAAACAAAAAAAGTGAAATAAGGCATCTTGGCTTTTTTCAGCATACTGCAAAATCGTTTGCCAGTCTTCTGTAAGATAGGGCTTAAGAGAAAAGCAAAGGATATTTTGAAAAAAGTAACTTCTGCAATTTACAGCAGCTAGAGTTGGAGCTCTGGTTATGACAATCTCAGTACTCCATTTAGATCTGGTGAGAATGGCAACTCCTTTGGACCAGTGATGTCCCTTGAATGAATGTAAATTGCAACAGAAGCAATGTATTAAGAAGTGTAAGGCTGAGAATCCAGCCACCAAAAGGCTTTAACCAGTTTATGTGGTTTTGAAGCTGAATTGACAAACATATTCTTTAATTTTATTTAAGCTAGGATTATTCTGATTTCCTTAGTTTCTAACTGACATATAAAATATACATCATCTGAATGCATATACAGCCGTAGGTACTTATTGAAGCCCCCATCAATTTTTTAAGAATGGTGAAACACAAGATTAAAATCCACAACTTCTATATATTTCTATAGGAAAGCAGTATTTCAAGCATAGCCTAACCAGTTGCTTCTGACACCTGACGATTTACAAAATTTCCCTGAATAATTTCTTCCATCCCTGTAATTCTCTGTACCAAGAACTACTGGGTGCTTTTTCATTAGTCTTTTATACTTTATAAACGTATACTTATATATACATTTATACTTTTATATCATTATGTTACACACTAGTATCACTAAGACATGACTTCTGTAGTCTTTTTTTATCCCACCTCTACACATATTAAGCTACATGACTCTTACCTTATTCATTTCACCAAGTCACAAGTAGTTATTTGAAAAGTTTTCCAAAACTTTGTAATACTTTTTCCTTATGATATTATTACTAAGAAACCAGATTTGTGGTATCAGATATCCCATGAGAGTGGGACCTCAATTGGAAAAATTCCAAATAAAACAAAACCAAATGCCAGACGTTAAATGTTGGCCTTCAAAACAAGATTAAAAAAAAAAAAAAAAAATTTACAGATTTTGTAATTCATTTAGTGCCTGATGAAAAGATGATCAAATCAGTGGAGAAACTCTTCAGACAGAGTCATGTTATCTAACTTTAAACATCTGTAATCTGCATCTGCACTAGTCTCTCTGGGTTTAACTTATATTTAATAAAGAAAAAGTAAATGTTTTTAGTTCACTCTTCTTCTAAATTATTTTAAATGCCTGTCTTAAGATTACATAAATAGCACTTTGCTGCTTCTGTTCATTGGTTGTAAGGAGAATCTCAATACCTAGCTCAGATGGCCTTACCTGTGCAAAATTTAGTGGCTGTTATTGCATCTGTTCCACTACTGTACTGTTTTTCACTTTATTTGGATTTTTTCTTTAGGAAGTAAACAGCAACTCTTTATTACTGGCCATGGAAAACATTTATAAGAAGGCAAAGTTTCTATCCCAAAATCAGCTTCTTAGAGATCTCAAAAAATCTATTCTATAAAAAATTGAAAAAAAACCCAAATTGGTTGAGTTACATAAACAAGATAAATTTCAGTGTTTTTACTCAGTGTAGCAGATTCCAAGAGAACAGGAAGTAATACTGAATTCAAGTTGTTGTTGACATGAAGCAATGCAGAAACTACAACCAGAATCAAGGCTTTCCTACGGGAACATTGCTCTGACTGCAGTTTCCCAATAGTGACTTCTGCTCCTAATTCATTCCTATAGACATCTCTGTGCATGTCATCTAAGGACTATAGGGGCTGTAGTAGATCATTAGATCTGTAAATAAGTTGATAATGTTTATGTAGGTGTCTAACTATTAGTGTGTGGGAATAGGACTTGTCTAAACATAGGTACTTACGGCCATTTGATTCACCACTGACACTCCAGCAAAGAGGTCCTTTGTCTCAGCTGCCATGCAGATGTCTTGGATGCTCTGGGGCATCTCAAGATGTCACCCTGTAGGCAAGTAGGTGTGGTTTGTTCATCATGCCAGTGGAACTTGTGTTTACCAAAGGGGTATCTACTTCAGAGTGAACTGAACATTTCTCTTGAGTGTGTTTTTCAGGGCTTGATCTGTTAACCAATATCTCTGGCTGTGTAAGAGGGGGAGCTTGTATGTCTGTTGCTGTGAAAGTCAGAAAAGTTAGGCAAACCTACTGGTAATGTAAAATGTTGCAAGTGGGATCATTCATAAGAGAACAGATCTCTGTCCTCTCTTGGTATTAAATTATCATCCATGATAGCCAGCAAAGTTGATCATGTTCTGATCTGAAAACAGCTGGTGCTAAATCTCTCGTGTTCGTTTCAGTGCAATGAGTTTGTAGCTTCACTGTGGAGGGCCAGGACACTATTTACATCAGAAGTCCTGGTTTACATGCTTTTCTTTTGAATTTTATTAACAGATACAAATTACAGGAGGCCAGTGATTAATTTAACATTAGAATGTTAATTAGCTACTTGGTAGTTCCCAAGTCAAGATGAGAGTCGTGCAAAGTTGTCCTTGTGTCCACTCTTACCAAGTATATGTGCATGGAGTTAGCATACATAGGGAGGCTCCTGTCTCTGCTCTGCAATCATGTGATGTTGAACATCACTGTCATTACTAAAAGTGTATCTCTAGAATTTTTTTCTGTGAAAGTGAACAAGAAATCTTCCACTCAATATTTAAACACCACTTCTTTTGCACATTGGAACTTCTTTTGCAAATGATATTTGCCTCCCTCAAATTTAGAGAATTTAAGAAATTTAAGAATTTTTGATTTAGAGACCATTCAGGCTTCTGCTTTGTACACTGTGTAGAAATGAGGTCTGCAAATGCCAAAAAGATGATAACAAACAGAACCTGTTGTGGAACTTCTGTGCATAATTTAGATTATATTTACAACTTGTGATGTGTAAAAGAGTTAGGAAATAAAATTTATTTTCTTCTAGAGTACTGTTGATGTGGCCATGAGGCTGCCAAATTGTTAAATCATTTATCAGAGTATCCTTTTTCTGTAATTGTGCAGAGCAGGTCAGGTTGAATGAATGGAGGGCGCCCAAGGTATTTGCAGTGCTCTTGGTGCCATGGGCTGTTGTAATTGCTGCTTAGAAGCTGTTTATTACTCAATTCCCAGAAAATTGCCTGCAGACTGGCTGATGTTCCTTCTGCTATGACAAAAGCCAAATTAAAAAAGAATAAGAGTGCTCTGAAGGGCTTTTCTGTAGGCACAGATTTTAGAGCTGTCAAAAAGTGAGCCAAACTGGGGAGTATAATTCTGCCATTCTAGCAGGGAACTGAGGGAACATCCTTCAGAAATGATTTGGTGTGAAATTATATTTTTAAAAGAGAATATTTTTAGAATTGTATTTGAAAACAGTTTTAGAGACATTGTTCAAGAAACACTGGACTACTTAGAGTTCTATTTAGCAAACATAGGATTCATGTGGAAAACCAGTACCTTTTGGAGCTATCCAAGTGCAAGCAACAGAACATTCTGGGTAGATGCACTTGAATTAGTCACTCTGGGGCCTCTTTACTGTCAGAAAAAACATATTCAGTGAAGTCCATGCTGACTGCTTATATAGATATAAGAAGTGCTTATTAGAATGCACCTAATGCTGGGTGAAATAAAGCCTATGATTTGTGCTCACAGCATCCCTATAAATGGAGTGGGGCTTTCCAAATATACACAAGACTGTACAGAGATCAACAAAGTAATACTTACTAAGTCCCTATTTACTCTCCCTATATCTGCAGTAAATTGATGTCACATAAGCCAAACAAAACATTAAAATGTCAGGACTCTTGTCAAAGAGGACATCACAGTTTACTCCTCTAATTAAAAATAGGGATTTCTGTATTCTCTGATATCTGGTGTATCACATTTAGTGCCTAACAAGTGTGGCAGTTGCTATGAATACACTTAAGATCTATGGCAGTCACGTTTCCTTTATTTTTTCCCTTTTGATCACACCTACAATAGTGCAGTTTCAAGATTTTGCATTTCATTTAGTCATTTCCATATCTGTATAATGTTTGCTAAGTGAATGTCCAGCTAACTTCATCATGAATTTGGACTGCTAAAGTTACCTGTACTTGGACTTCTAAATCCTATGAAAATAAACGTGAATCATTTGCTTTTCCTTTAGCTTAGTTTATTTAAAATGGTTGTTTTCTTGGTCCTTTTTATAAACATTGTTCAAGAAGCTGAGTGGTATAACCATTAGCACTAAATATTGAAATTTTTTTCAATTATACATAGCACATTATACACTGCTATTAAAAACTTTAATTTCATAACAATAAAAAACTACAACTTTAATATTTTATCTAACTTCACTGGAATACAATGTCAATTTAAGGACTTTGTTGGAGGCATAAATAAAGAAGCAGTTTAATTCTGAGACTAATGTACTTTTTCTTGACACTGTCATTCAGAATGGGATTAGATGTAATATGTAGCTGGTAAATTTACAGATGACTGCAGTTAATCAGCAGACTGTGCACTTCAGTCTGCTTTTCCTTCGTTGAAAAATTTCCTCTCCAACTTTTAACAAATAGCTTTACTAAAGAAAGAAAGCTTGTTTTGGGCCACAATTTAATAAAGTGTTTGAACATTTAGATTAGGAAATTAATGAGACTTAAAGATGTCTTTAAAATTAGACTCAAGTATAAATGTATTATGAACCACACTGGAGCAGAAGGACTGAGAGAGATTCTCTCGTTCAGAGATAATCCATTCTTTCAAACTGTGGTTTATTATTCCCAGTTTGACTGTGTTTATGGAAGCTGATGAATCTTATCCTTTCTTTGACCTCATTGACATGGGATAATCAACTGCAATAGTACCAGCTTGTGTGTCTTAAGTTTTGATTTCCTGAGGCTGAATTTTCTACTGAGGTCAACTGGCTTGAGATATTGCAGTGTAAAAATAGGTTGGAATAAAGATTTTATATTCTCATCATTATTGTAGAGCAAAGAGTGAAAATAATGCTATTGATTTTGCCTTCAGAGCCATTTAATCGAAAATTATATAATTTCACAGTCAATTTTACATATCAGTAAGTGGTTTCTGCAAATGTATGTATGTTTCTGTGCAGGTCAACTTCTATGTAAGGGTGAAAGCAATTTATACCCTTGGGCACAGCCTATCTCTGATTGCTCTTACAACAGGAAGCATAATTCTTTGCCTTTTCAGGTATGTATGTTTCATAACTAAATATGAACAATTACAAAACTGATTTAGCTGTTGTCTGATTGCTCAGATATTTAGAAGATTCACTGGGTTTACACTTGGTTTACAATTAAAAAGCTCACAATTAGGTAATGCTACCTTGATTTTTCCTAGAACCAATCATTAAAAAAATTCAAATTACTTTGGAAACACATGGACATTACAGTCCATGTAAGAAAGAATAGTCATTTAGGAATGGATTGTGTAAAATATTTTCTATTTGATTACTAAAATCAATACCTTGCATTGCTCTTCAAAACATGTAGGATGCTGGTCTCAACACTGGACAAGTAAGAAGCCATATTTCTCAGAAGCTTCTGAGTGGTTTTCAGGGGTACTATAATTGAAAGTAATCATTAATATGTCCAAGTGGGATTGTAAAGTCATGGATAAGCATGAAGCATACTGCTGGGTGTGCATTGGTTTTGTTAGGCAGCATTAGGAAAGGCAGTGGGGTTTTTGCCTAATTTCTGGGTGTTATCTGAGACTGAAAGCAATCTCCAACTGGTAAAAGAAATTGCAAAATGGTATTATCAGTATCACAGCTTTTCTCAGTCTCCCCACCTTCATGACTTTATGTATCACTTCTACCTGGCTAATAGAATAGCCTCTATATTGTCCATCACCAACTTCACACTTTTCTGTTCCACTCAGCACCCAGAAAAATAAGAAAATGCATCTCTCAGATTTGATAGAAGATACATGTAATTTTGAGAGGACAGGATGTTGTTTGTCAGAGCCTCATTCCTCTGATGAACTATTTCTGTCATGAGTTCTGTAGGCCTTTCATTCTCCCATCAAAATGTCTCAGTATTTAAATATTCAGAGACTATTCAGAACATATATATAAACCATAATTATATTTCTTCATATCTTTGAAAAACTAATTGAGTCACTCATGGTTGTCTCCTCTCTACAACCAAACACTCCAGGCAGATCATGCATTTTCAAAATGGGTAAAGCTAATAACACATGAAAGACTGTGTTATAGACATCTGAATGCTTTCTATCCCTAGAAGTCAGCTGTAACAAACAGGTCAAGAATTGGTGTGTACTCAAGCCTTCAACTTCAGTTTAAATATCCAAGTTGAGAACTCCCCAATCTCTCTGTTGAGTCAGTAGAAACATCCAGGTTTTGTGGGTTTTTTTTAAGTCTCTCCCTGAAAAAGCCTGTTTCTCTCTTACCCACAGGGAGTGTAAGGGCCTCCTAACATGGTGAGTTGAATTAGGAACCCACAGAGATAGTAAGAATACTGTTCAGTATACAGTTTCCCAAACAGGTAGGAAGCAGCCACTTACACCTAAAGGCTGCAGCTGAAGCAATTGTAAATTATCAATAATAGAAGTAATTGCAAATGGCTATATGTGTATATCTGTCTCAGACATGTTGTAGGGCATCCCATATATTTTTGTCAATTGTAAGGACAAATTTGAAAAATAAGAATCTTTTTTCAAGTTTTAACTTTTTGCTGCTCAGCTAATAACTACTATCCAACTGCTATCCAAGAAACTAAATACTTTGCCCTGAAAGATCTGAGGGTTCTTTACAGAGAATGTCAATATACTGTTTATAAACCTCACTCATCCCTGAAACACATTCACCTTTGAAAGTAACCAGCAAACTTTCACCTTGCTGTGTTTTAAAAAGAGAGCAAAGAGCAACTGACCTAAGTGAAATTCTCTGAAGAAGATTTGGTCTCTAAGCAGTGAGTTAAAAATTGGAAGTTACTAAAGCAGAAGGTTTGTCAGCATTCTGACTTCATCCAGCAGTTTTAGGATTTGAACTCTGGATATTAGTAAAACAAGAGATTATTAAAATTTTGAATTGCTGGATTTGTATGTGCGTGCTTCAAATTATACCTAATTTAATCCTGAATATGTGCTGTATTTTTAATGCAAGAGAACATGGAATAATGTAGAGCTTCTTTTAATTGAAGGTAAAAACCTTCATGACAAGGAACTGGAAATTCTTTTTGAAGTATTGTGACATGACTTCTGTAGTCTGTTATATATTGTTCTGGTGTTGGGTGGTGAGAGGGGAGTTGTTCCTGAAACTTTCCATGCAGCTCCTATATTCTGTTTTGTACTTCTTCCAAAGAACTGGACTTTAAAGTGGATTTTAATCTTTATGAAAAACATCATATAGGCTCTCATTATTAATATCTGTAAAAGACACATGTAGAAACATTGTAGAAGGAAAATATTATAACCTTTCAATCTCAAAACAAAGACAAAAAGCATGAATATCTGAAAATATTCAGGATGGCCATGAGCCAACAATGTGCCCTTGTGGCCAAGAAGGCCAATGGCATCCTGGGGTGCATTAGAAGAGGGGTGGTCAGTAGGTTGAGAGAGGTTTTCCTCCCCCTCTGCTCTACCCTGGTGAGGCCACATCTGGAATATTGTGTCCAGTTCTGGGCCCCTCAGTTCAAGGACCGGGAACTGCTTGAAATAGTCCAGTGCAGAGCCACAGATGATTAGGGGAGTGGAACATCTCCCTCATGAGGAAAGGCTGAGGGAGCTGGGGCTCTTCAACTTGGAGAAGAGGAGAATGAGGGGTGACCTCATCAATGTTTATAAATATGTAAGGGGCAAGTGCCAGGAGGATGGAGTAAAGCTTTTCTCAGGGGTGACTAATAGTAGGACAAGGGGCAATGGTTATTAACTGGAGCATAGGCAGTTCCATATAAATATTAGGAAGAATTTTTTCACTGTGAGGGTGACAGAGCACTGGACCAAGCTGTCCACGAGGTTGTGGAGTCTCCTTCCTTGGAGTCATTCAAAGCCCCCTGAATGTGTTCCTGTGTGAACTCCTGTAGGTGACCCTGCTTTGGCAGGGGGGCTTGGACTTGATGATTTTTCAAGGTCCCTTCCAACCCCTAACTTTCTATGATTCTATGAAAATACCTTGCCAAACTAAGCTGACATTTTTCAAGTTACTATGGTGCCACATCCCACATAATACTCTACACTTACTATAATTAAGTCTAATAGGTAACTTTCCAGCACAATATTTTCCTGCTGGAGGTTGTCAGTTTGTCAGGCACATTCTTGTATCTGCACACTTATTTTATAAACAGCAAAACAAATCATTTTGATTTAATCAAAGAAACTGTTCTACCCTTCTTACAAGGCAATTTTCTATTTCTTAATTTTGAATGTCAAAATTTTACTATATCATGAAGTTTTAGAAAAGTGACAATCAAAAAAACTGAAAATAAATAATATTTTTCAGATGTTTTTAACAAAGTTGGTTTCTTCCAGCTCAGTGTGTAACTGAACTGTACAGCAGCATATTTCTACATAACACTGATGTTCTAGATCTCACCCTAGATTTTACTATACTTCCTTTGGGATTACTCTTGTATAACAAAAAGTTAAAGAAAATGATAGTTTCTCTGGTGTATCTTTCTTACTAAGGAGAAAAATACCAGACTCCATCATTTCTGTATGATGTGATGTCTGTAAATGTTATCACATGGTAGTTTTGTATCATGAGATGGTAAGTTCAAAGGAATAAACATGATAGCTTTTGTTTAATTTTTAAAGAACAACATTTTTTTGTTATCCTGATTCAGCATACAAATCCCAACTTTCTTGCCCACTACCTCCAAACTGTTCGTTTGACAACATTATATCAACCCAATATTTATTTCAGCTACTGAATCCAAAGAACGAATCACCTAAATCAGTTACTCCTGAAAAATATTTTCCTCGTATTTGCAGCTTGTGTCTATCTCTGAATTTCATATAAACATAGGATGTAATCCAAGGTGATGGCAGGGTTTCAGTTTGGGTCAGAACCTGTTTCAGCAAAAGACATGCATTGCCACAGAAATCACTGCATTTTTTGAGAACTGCAGTTCTCAAATAAAAAAAAATCAGAATAATTTGTGATTATGTTCTTTGACAAAGCAGAGTTTTCCAAGATGGATGTTACTTATTTCCCTACACTCAGTGTAACTACCTTTGCTTTAGTAGTTACAGAATGGATTATTTAGTATCTATCATCTAATTATAGAATTGCAGAATGAATACAGTTCAAAGGGACCTTAAAGATCATCCAGTTCCAACTCCCCAGCATGGGCAGGGACACCTTCCACTAGATCCAGTTGCTCCAAACCCCACCAACGTGGCCTTGGACACTGCTAGGGAGGGAGCAGCCACAACTTCCTTGAGCAACGCATTCCAACGTCTCACTACCCTCACATGAAGGAATTTCTTCCTAATGTCTAATCTAATTCTAATCCCTTCCAGTTTAAAGCCAATATCCCTTGTCATATCACTACATGACCTTATGAAAAGTCCCTCCCCAGCTTTTCTATAGTCCTCCTTCAGGTATTGGAAGGTGCTCTAAGGTATCTCCAGAGCCTTCTCTTCTCCAAGCAGAACAACCCCAGCTCTCTCAGCTTGTCTTCATAGGGGCAGGGCTCCATCCCTCTGATCATCTTCAAGGGTTCCATGTCTTTCTTGTGCTGGAGGCTCCAGAACTGGACACAGGACTCCAGGTGGGGTCTCACAAGAGTGGAGTAGAGGGGAGCATTGCATCCCTCAGACCTGCTGCCCACAAAGCTTAGGTTGAGTTTCTCAGCAACCAACACCCCCATATTCTTTTCCTCAGAGCTGCTCTCAATCCATTCTCTGCCCAGCCTGAAATTGTGCTTGGAATTGCCCTGACCCAGGTGCAAGCCCTTGCACTTGGATTTATTGAACTTCATGAGGATGGGATGGGCCCATCTCTCAAGACTGCCAGGGTCCCTCTGGATCTGCATTGCATCTTCATTCTTTCATTGCCTGTGTATGCTAAAATACCCTGGCTTCTGGCTCATGTCCAGGTGCAGTCCAAAGTGCTGGTTTTGACCAAAAATAACTCTTAGCCTTATTTCTTTCTGAGTTGTGTTTTTGTTTTTTTTTTTCAAAAATTCTGTTAAATGGAAAGATCTTGAAGAGAATTTATTTTAAGTGAAAAGCCCTTGAATTATAACTTGCTCCCCTTAGCACTCATTTGCTTGCTTGGAATATTTAATTTGTCACCTGTTTGTCAGGTTTGCACATGGCTGCTGTACTAAATAGAAGTTTTCATCTCATTGGATAGAAAGAATAAGTGATGTAGTATCTTTAATGCATTTTTTGATTGCTCTGGCATGCACTCACATTAGGGATAAGAAGCCATTATATAATAAAAATGCAGAAGTTAAAGAAAAAAATTGAAAATAATAGGTGAGAGCATATCTGAAATACATAAACAACAGTAATTTTTATTTGCCAAAAAACTATATGGTTGAGTGCACACACACTGAAGGATGCAATAATCTGTGCTTACAGCTTCTGTTAAGGTGTGGGAGAAATACCACTGGAATCTTTTGGTCTGTGATAGTGAAAAGGAGTAAGAGATACTTTGTTAGTTTTGAACAGCCTATAGTGATGATGAAGATAATGATGACAAACAAAATAGCAAAACAGCACTAACAATATGGCAGAAGAGGAAAGGTTAAACTCTTACTCATGATTCATATTGCTAAGAAATTAACAGAGAGTAGCAGAAGGCTGTAGCTTTCTGTCTTAAAATCTAAAATGCCTTTTTTTAAATCTCTTCTTAGAAAACTTCATTGTACTCGGAACTACATCCATCTGAACCTGTTCCTCTCTTTCATCCTAAGAGCAATCTCTGTTTTAGTCAAGGATGATATTCTCTATTCAAGCTCCAACACAGCTCACTGTCCAGAGGATCAAACCTCATGGGTAATTAAACTCATTTGCTACCTGGTATGATACTGTTGTGTCACTAAATTTTCCTTCCTGCTCATTTTAAATATTTAGGAATACCAAGCTGTCAGTGTAGACAGCTCTGCAGAGAGCACAATGACTACCAAAATGGTCTATTAGAAGTAGCCAGAGAAAAAGTGTTGCAGCACAAGAAAGATAAGTTAGTATAGTTCTGCATGTCCATGAAGGGACATGTCATCTACCAAAACAAATCATAACCAGAATTTATCTCAGAATAAATATTACCACTGCATTAATAAAACTGGGAGAGTTTAGGGCAAACAGGAGTGCCATCATCTGGGAATGATTAAAGCCTACCTGTCTGGAAATGTTCCATCAGATTTATCAGGGGTCCAGGAGTTGGACAGGTATCAGTGGAGGGAGATACATAAGTCAGAAAATTAAACATTTGCAGGAATTTTCTTTATTAACTCCTTTGTAGCTTCTGGCTATGACAGAAGTGTTGTTTTCAGCATCCCAGGCAAGCTGGCAAGTTTACTGTATTTTCATGAACAAGGGTTAAAAAATCTCAAGTCTTGCTGTTAAAGACTGACCACTATATGATATTCCCTATTCTCTGCCTTTGTTGTTTCAGTCAAAAGTGCAGCAGAAGAACCCTACAAATATTGATGAATACCTTCTGAATTTAATTTACTACAGTTTAAGCTTGTGAGTCAAAAATGGAAGGAAACTATTTGTAGATTGATGAGCCATGTTGTCCCAAATCAAAAAGTTCTTAGCAGTGACTACCAAGCTGTATGTATGGATTCATAATCTGGGATGTTTCTAAAGAAGACAGATAGTGTCTGAGTTAGCAGACCCAAAGTAGGCAAAGGAGTTAGTAGGAGACTACCAGGGGCAATTAAAAGTTCTTAGGTCCCTGAAACATTAGTCAATGGAATCTCAAAATACTACTTGATTTCTGCAATTGTGTTTATTCTCCAGTTATTCTTGGTTAATATAGATCCAACTTTGTGGACTGTCAGGCAGTTTCTGTTGTACAGTATTTGAGATGATCTGACACCAGCTTGGCTCTTTGTTCTTACATTGGGTTTTTGCCACCTTTCTTACCTTTTGCTGTGCATGGGATGTTCCACAGTTCTGCTGCACTGATGTGCCACAGATGTCTAAAAGCACACAATGCAAACCACAGTGTAACTAGGTCCTGGATTTGAATGTCCCAGAGACATAATTTTGACTCACTCTTTACTGACACCTTCAGTCCTCAACATCTGTAAATACACCTGATATGAGATTAGCTGAAGGAAGAGCTGATTATTTTGATGTGGTGTTCTGGTATGTAAATGGAGAATATAATGAAGTCAAGTATTGGAATTTAAAAGAGATTACAAAAATTTTAGACTGCTAATCTGGTTTCAAGTAGTCATAAGCATCAGCTTGTATTTAGAAATGTTTAATTTTATCCATGTTAAATTTTCTGGCCCATTGCTGGACTTCAGTGGGTATCCTTTCAGTGGATACAAAGTCCAAAGGTAAGATTAATTTATCTGGGGTTTTGTCTTTCTCAGTGGACTGTTTATCTCATCTGCTTTAAGATGTTTTTGAACATGCCTGTCTCTCTTCATGACCTGTAAAGGGAGCTGGTTGGCTGGCAGGTGACTTACACCAGAAACCTGGCTTGTATACATCTCAAATTAGGTGAAGTGAAGTGGAATTTTACTTAGTTGTCTGTATTGGCAGGTAGACAGGCAGAAATATAGGCATGTATGTTGCTTGGGCTGCACTGAGATATCTGAGGCACCACAAGGGACTGAAAGATACAAAGAAGTATCTCTGGGAGGTCTGTGCCCTTCTGGCTTAGCAGCTGGTAACTGGGATCTCTGAGGGCACCTTGTTTTATCATAGACACCCCTGTTTAGGCAGAGAAATCAGTCACTGAATGAGCAGGTTACCTACTTAAGGGTTTGGTACACTTGGAATTTTAACAGAAACAGTGGAGGCATGAAGGGTATTTCAAATGGGGAAGGAAGTAAAGCAGGCAGAAACTTGAAGTTTTGCTTTGTACATTTTTTTTCATCTGTTACATTCACAAAATCATCACATTTCTCAGCTCAGTCTCATCAGAAACATATTTATGTTCAATTCTCACATCCCAGATTCCTGCTGTGAAGTATGAAAGTGGCAGCAGACAGAACTGTGGAACATCAGCAGCACAGACCCCTGAAAATTAATTCTGAGAGTAACACAGACTGTTGGGGGTTCATTGTACAATATGTGCTCGTGTGGTTTGTTTATTAAGAAACACTAAAGCATTTTCTAAAGGGAACACACAATTTTCAGCTTTCTCTTTCTTTCAACTTCTTTTTCATCTACTTGGAGTATTCATTATGTAAAGTTATATTTTCCACTCATTTTCCCGTTTCGCTTGGAAAAAATCCTAAAGCAGTTTCTTTTTTTTTAATTTTTACAATTTTAGGAAGCCAGCTGGGATTTTAATATATTTAGTACTAACCTAGTAGATGATATTTTAATGTATTAGCCATTCATTTTCTTAACCATTGGAAATGAGTGCATTTCATGATAACCATCACTTTTTTATAATATTTTTGTAATGAAGTTTTCAAAATTTCTGAACAAAATTGCTATGAGAGCCATCTACATAAGTTTTATAATTAATTTCTTTTTATATATATAGTAACATTTGCAATATCTCAGTTTGCTTGACTCTAGAAAATAAATTTCCACTGGACCTGGTTTACTAGTATTACATGGAGATTTAAGGACTATATTAATATAGTGCAGCATTCCTACAACAACTTTGATCCCTACTCTCATATTTCAGGTGGGCTGCAAGGCTATTTTGGTCTTTTTTCAGTATGGTGTTATGGCAAATTTTTACTGGCTCTTAGTTGAAGGACTTTACCTCCACATCCTGCTTGTGCTCATCTTCTCCCCCAACAGACACTTCACGATCTACCTGCTGATTGGATGGGGTAAGAACTTAGACATCCTCCAGTAATACTGTTTCGGTTTTTTTCTGTATGTATCTTAGTCAGGTTCAAGATTTCATTCCAAGGTACAATATTTCATTCATGCCATTTCTGTTGGATGACTCCTCAGACTCATAGTGTCTCCTGTTCAGCTCCAGCACAGGTTACAGCTGCTGTACCATGGGAGGCAGTGGGCACAAAAGAGCTGAAGCATCACTGCTAAAGTGCTCCTGGGCATGGCTCTGCCCTGTGCCACTCTGCACAATGCCCGAGGGTTGGGAAGGAGATGGAATAGTAAAAGGACTGCCACCAAAAAACATATGATGCAGAATGGACTCATATGGGAGAATAAAGTTTAGCTGCACATGTTCTATTTGCCTTTTTGAAAAGCCCAATGATATTTTTCATCTGGTTTTAAACACTTTCCATTTCCAGAAAGTGCAATGATATTTTTACAAAGCATATTAAGGCTTCTAGTAATAGGTGATCATAAAATATTTAGCTATTGCTGGGAAATTGGAGTTACATTGTGTGTGGAAATGGTTCCTTTATCAAATGATTGATACTTGTTTTATATTATATTCCTTGAAAATGTATTGGGAATGTGTAACTTGTACCTCTTTCCTCGTAGGTCACTCTGATAGCTTAGAAAGTAATGGTCTTTGAGTATTAGTCATGATGACTGCATTTTTATAACAAATAAACCCACTTCCCTGCAGCCTTTTTTTGTAATACATTGCTTACATCATGTAGCTCATCAGATGGGCATCTCCTTCCATTCACTTAACTGTTTACTGTGAGCAGTGTATTTGGGGAAGAGTTACTAAGTAGCAGGCTGAAAATTTGTGTTTGTGTGTATTTGTGTGTGTACCTTCATTTTTGTGAACATCTCTAAACTTACTTTGAATTTTTCAGGAATTCCCACCATATTCATTATTACATGGACAGTGACACGAATCATTTTAGAGGACACTGGGTAAGTGTGTGGGGGAGAGAAAGCTTAAATACTCCAACTGCACCAATTCAATCCTATCCTGGGACATGGTGGTGTTCACACAAAGGTAGTTGAGTGTTCTGAAAGGGACAAGCACAGAACTGAAATTTCAGATAGGGCAATAAAGGGATGCTGTTTATGCTTGGTATTTATCTGAAAAACTCTGAAGGCAGGTTTGGGCAAAGATAGGTTGTGACTAAAGTTAATCTTTGAGACCCACATTTAGATTTCTTTTTTTGGAAGTGAAAATAATACTCTAAAATAGCAGCAGGGGTCCTTGGTTTCAGTGTTGCAATATAGAGCACTAAGATGCTGACCATTCTGATTTTATTACTAGAAATTAAAAAGATTGAAATAAAGATAATTTTGGGTATACCTACATTACATTCCCAGCAGTGAAGCAATGTGATATACATATGTACCTATATGTAAAATGCACGTATCCAGGTAAAACAGGATTAGCTAGAGCTAGGACTAGCTCCTGGCATGGAAATGGGAACTGAGATAAGAATTCTGTAGGAAGATCACACTTGCTGCTCCTGTTGGCCCCCAGGACTGGGAGAGAATTCCTAGCTAGTGCAACAAACAGTTTTGACACCCTTTTTTCAGCTTAACTAATATTTTTCTATTGATTCTGTAATTAAACTGAAAAATCGTGTCCTACATAATTTCTAATTTTTCTTTGCAAGACATCTAACATGTTAAACGAAAACTAACTCCTGTTTCCTTTGTCATTATGGTCATAGTTGAAGAAACTCTGAAGGGTATTGCTCTTGCTTAAGATAAATTTTTCAGAGCACTTATTGGCAGAGTATTTCAACCCAAAATGCTGAGCTGACAGTGAAAATTTCAGATTTTCAGACAGTTTCAGGTCTTAAACTAGTTCCTGCAATCTATAACCTAAATATCCCACAAGGAATTATGTCATTTCAATTTCACCTACCAGTTGCTTTAAACCTTCCTGCTATCCAGAGGCTGGTGTCAAGGGCTTATTGGAAAAGTGTCCTTAAACAAAGAGAAACTTAAGCTTGGTTTGCCTACAGACTTCTATGATGTGTAATGGTGCAGTCTAGAGTGCCTGATGTTTGGAATTATCTGCATATGCATATCAAAACCAGTGAAATAAAATTAAAATCAGAAGAAGATTGAATGCCAAATTCTAAATAAGAACAGATATTTTTTTAGTGTGTCCTACTTGTATATAATAAATACTTCTCACAGACCTTGCTTACCAGATGAAATTAATGTTAACATTTTTTTTTTCATAGTTGCTGGGATACAAATGAGCATGGTGGTCCCTGGTGGGTTATACGAATACCAATTTTAATTTCTATTATAGTAAGTAAACTTTTAAGCATGAATTATAGATCAGTTCAGCATTGTGCAGTAAATGTAGCCATTATTCTTTACTGCTAGTTAGGCAAGAATTCTGTTTTAATGAAAAGAAATTGCACTGTAGGAGAAATGTTAAACAGATGCCAAGGCCATTAAAATGTGTTGCCTTCAAAATTTATCTGCTTCCTATTAAATGAGCAGTTGCCTTTATTTATGTTTATTTATGTTGTTCTTTCTTTAATATGCATCCTGTTTATGAGCCTGGGGGAAGCAAAAATCTAATTTTATTTTTCAATGAATTACAGATTTGATGTTGCATGTAAAGAAAGTAGATAGCCCTGCAATTGAGAACCTGATATTATGGCAGCCATAAAAAATGATGGCTGTTTATATCTTTAATTGTTAGCTGACTGGAATATATATTGAACATGAAGTATTTGCAAAAGAATATCATTTGAGAATGTTCATGGGACATTTCCTATGTAAAACTCATTAGAATTACTGGAGCAGCAAAACAAAATTCCTGTTCACTGCAGTAGTCATGTAATTAACTTTGGGAATTATATGCTATGATTTTATGTCCGTTTCTGTTAACAATCACAATGCAAATTATTACATTTTAGATACATTTGCTTTTTTTTAACAGTCAGGAAAATTAGGGCAGCTAGATTACACAAGATTTCAAGTCCACATTACACTTGGGCTTGCCTTTCAATCTGTACCTGCTGAAAATCATTTTGAGAGAACTTTGAGAGGCTGAGACAGCTGAGGGTGTTCAGCCTGAAGAAGAGGCGGCTCAGAGGAGACCTCATCACTCTCTACAACTCCCTGAAAGGAGGTTGGAGCCAGGGGGGGGTTGGGCTCTTTTCCCAGACGACTTTCAACAAAACAAGAGGGCATGGTCTTAAGTTGTGCCAGGGGAAGTTTAGGTTAGGTATTAGAAAGAATTTCTTTACAGAGAGGGTGATCAGACATTGGAATGGGCTGCCCAGTGAAGTAGTGGATTCTCCGTCCCTGGAGATATTTAAGAAGAGACTGGATGTGGCACTCAGTGCCATGGGCTGGGAACTGCAGCAGTGGGTCAAGGGTTGGACTTGATGATCTCTGAGGTCCCTTCCAACCCAGATGATTCTATGATTCTATGATTCCTATCATCTCCCCCAGAGTGAATTCTGCAGTGTTTAAAGAGAAAGCAGAGCAGACATATTTGTGAATGATATAGGTGAGGACTGAGAGAAAAGATGGTTTATGATATGCAGAAGTGGGCATGCAACAGACCTACAGCATGAAGAGAATATGTGTATCTCAAAGCAGCTGGGGAATGGGAGACGGTCCAGAGAGAAGAAAATATGCTGCAAGATAAAAGAAAAACAAACCACATGGTGTTTATAGAAAGATGAATGTCTATTCTCTGGATGTTCAATTTAAATAGCTATGTGGTAGACAGCTGAAACTTCATGTGCCAGAAATCAATGCTTCTCCAAAGAAGTCCTAGACCTCAAAACAAAAGTTATCCAATTGCTCATTGGCAAGCTTGAATTGCAGCTGGATCTTAGCAAAGACTGGGAAATGAGTTAAGAAAAATGAATACTAGACAGTCAACAAAAGTACATTATATCATAAAACATGGACAAGAGTAATTGTTTGGAACAGTTGTACTCTTTTTTTCGTTTTGTTTTTTTTAGCAGTTCTGTTACTGATTTGATACAAGACATAGGGAAACATTTTGCAAACCATCTTTTTTGGATTGCTGGATGCACATGTTTAGAATCTGTTGTCACCTTCTAGAGATGTTTCTTCTCTTAAACAGCATGTTATAGGGGTGAGAGCAGCTGGAGATGGCCAAGTGATTCTGCAGTGTGTACTGTGTGAAGCCACTTCTCTGATTAGAGGATTCTTCAGCTGTTTTATCAATTACATTTTGTGTTTAGGTAGTTGAATAAACTACCAAGCAGAAACTCACTCCCATGATAGGGAGTTACAAAAGCAGTGATTCTCACCCTTCCTATCTTGTTGGAGCATTGATCTACACCCAGAATGTTCATTGTGACAGCTAAGATGCTATGCAAAGTTACTGCTCAGCAAAGTAAAGTGTGCCTTCAGTGAGCAAGAGGACCTAATAAAATGTAACATCTAGTTGGTCATTAATGAGTGAAAAACTAAATTCATGTCAACATTATTTTCAGTATGTGGAAACACACCAGGATGAGCCTCAAGATTTCTACTCTATTAAAAGTAGAAGTTGAAGATTCAAGTCTTTGAATAATGAGGTCATTCTGCCTGCCATTCAACAATGAAAATGGATAATTTCAAGTTCTTTGGATAGGTGATGTGACAAAGTCAATAAAAGTATGATGTACTTATACCCACCCATGCAGTGCCTTCTGTCTGCTCAAGAATGTGGAAAGAATGGAAGACTCACAGAGAATGGTAACAGGGATAAATAGTAATAAAAAATGGCTTCAATGGTAGTAAGGACATCTTTGTAAGTAGTCAGTGAGGTGACAGAAATAAGCTGAGTATCAGGAGATTATAGGAGAGCAGAATACCTGAACTGGGAATTCTCATCAGATGTCGACGTAATGGCATGAAAGCAATCCCAGAGCATGGTTGATACTGAAAGTCTTTGAGAGGAGGAGGAAGAGTGAAGAAAATAATAGAACAGAGCCTGATTGTGAGAATAATACCTTTGAAAAGTGGAGGAAATCAATCACAGGTTTTAAGGATCAACCTTTTACCGGCATTATATTTAAAAGGAAGTCTGATCAGTCTTCATGCCATATTCAATCTGTTCCAATGATTTCTGTGCTAACTCCAAACATTTTCTCTGCTTAAAAGATTATACTTGCTATAATGTTATTATCCAACAGCAAACAATATTATGAGAGCAAGTTCTAAAGTCACTTGTCAAAGTTAGCAGTTAGTTCTGCTAACTCATTGTGTCAGAACCTTCCTTGGCAACTCCATCTGGAAGTTTTGGCTTGAGAAAAGTTATCTGGCAGCCTTTCACACTTCATGCTGTACACATTTCAGAGTTATTTAATTGGGGTTGACTGTTCCAAACAATTTATATGGTGCTACCCATATTCTCCATTTAGTAAATGTCTCCAGAGCTGCCTTCTCCATACTTCCACTTACAAAAACTGCTGTCATTTGGGAAGAAGTGGTGTTTGGGAGGCAGCAGTTATTCTGTCACATCTAAGTAACTGAGAAATGTTTACCTTATTATCTCACATTACAGGTTGTGTAAAGGACTAAATAGAAAGAAAGAAACAACATCAATCCATGCTCAGGCAATGTGTTTAGACTCAAAAAGTTATTGACAGAAAAGGGTGCCAGCAGCCAACAGTTACTCCACTATAGAGGCACCATTTGTCACCACTCTTGTGCAGTTTCTCTGCATTCATATTATTTTCCTGTTCTTAGATGTTTATTGAAGAGGATACATATTTTCTTTTGTTTAAAGAGGTTATGCTCAAACAATTTTACAGCACTGAAAAACTTTAAAAAAACCCCAAAACACTGAAAGTAAAACTTCCAGGGCACTACTTGTTTCACATTTTATTGAAACACACTATTCTAAATCAGATGTATAATTAAAAAGATTTTAACAAATGATCAGTTCAATAATAATCTTAGTCACATTAATTTGCTCCATTGTACTAAGTCAGTGGCAGTTGCCACCTTTAGATCTTAATATCCAGTTTCTGCTGTTACAGACTGTTACAAATTCAAAACAGGAAAGTATGTTTTTCATTGATCCAAGATCATGCTTACAGATAGATACATGTTTGAAAACAGATTTAGGAGTAGTACACAAATGGCATCCAAAAATGTGAGCTACCTGAGTGTAGTTTTGCAAGTGATTTGATGCTTCAGAAACCAAGTGGGTGACAGTTTATTCTGTTACAATAGAAAATAGGGATTATTTTGAAGAACAGGGATTACTCTGCCAACCCCTTTGCAAATACAGGATAAGGATTTTTTTCCTTCTCCTGTTCTGTGGCTAAAAAATACACTATGAAATTGAAGATCTCTCCTTGTCCACAAATCCTGGCTCTAGTGTATATGGCAAGTTGTTATTAGGGACTTGCATCAAGGAAAATGCCTAAGTCATCATCTGCCTGAAAAATGTATTTAAAGTTCAGTAAAGACCTACATTTTCTAACATTTGTCCTTCTTTTAAAAAAAAAAAATTAAATTTCCAAATTCAGTTCCTGTCATTTCCCTTCACTTGCATTTCAAACAAAATATTAAATAGTTTATTTATTAAATAGTCAATTTCTCTGATCATAGTTTTTTTATTAACATCACAAATTGTACTGGATGTGCCAGAGAAGACACAAAAAATCATTGAACTTGGAAAGCCTACAGCCAAGTTGTTAGGACTGGAAAAAGGAGAGTTCCAGCAATACATCAAGGCAGACACTTGAAGGTTTATAGCAGTTAGTCTGGTTAGGTATCAAAACTTATTTGGGGCTCATTTTCACAATGATAGGAATTTTTCTCTAGGCTGATTTCTTCTAAAATGTGTGCATTATGATACAGCTGTTTTATGTTGCCTTAGCTGTAATTTTTCACTCATGTTGATGTGAACGTGTGCATTCCAAGTATTCCTTCCCTTTAGTACAGGGCTGCTATATTTAGTGTGTGGTTTTCTAGACTACACCAAACAATCCAACACCAGAAGGGCTGGTGAACACAAGATGCAAAAAGAAGAAACAATGGGAGTAAGACTTAGGGTATTGAGTTTTGTACTTCAGTTTTCTAGAGCGATTGGGGTCTTACCACAACTTTTTTATGCAAGTGTCCCTCTATGAAATAAAATATGAAATAAAATAGTAATCCTGTTCCATCTCAAAGGGCTGTTCTGAGAATTAGACTGCAAGGATTAATTTCCTTCAGTGATAATATCTCTGTAAATATCCAAGATACTGTGAGAGGCCCTTTCCATGCTCGGCTGGAGCTGACAGATCACCTATGCAACAATTTTCTCTTCCCTAAATTCAGACAGAAAATTAATAAAAGTCAAGGCAAGAGGCAAGAGAGTGTCAAAACTGCATAAGGGACTCACATTTTCCTTTGGGCTTCCAGTCTTGAATCCAAATGACAATTTAGGACAATACTGGATTTCACCAAATCACACCCAGTGTCCCATCCTGCTAGGAAACTTCTCTTCAGCTGAGATTTTGGAAGGAGGCCGTGTCTGACTACTGAAGTTTGCAAAGGCTTTTGCCAGCCAGAGCAGAACTGGTGGCCATGCAGGGGTGCACTGGACATAGAAGACCTTGTGAGGCAGAAAACACACAAAAGGTTTGACAGGGTAGAGATTGATGCACTCTGGCAGGAAGTATACAACACCCACTGCTGAGACTTCATAAGTATTTTTTTTTTGTTCTGCAAAAAGGTCATAGGACATCAGAAATAACCATTTGTTTCCTTTACAGGTGAATTTTATACTTTTCATTAGTATTATAAGAATCTTACTGCAGAAGTTAAGATCTCCAGATGTTGGAGGAAATGACCAGTCACAGTACAAGTGAGTCTTGTTTTTAGATATTATACACCGAGACAAAAGTATCTCCTCAAGATTTCCTTTGATGAAACTGCTGCAAACCATTGCTGTGATACTATAATTGCTTTTCATTAGGAAGTATTTTAGATGTGGTTCAGTAAAGGTCTTATAACAATGCTGAAACAGAGATGAGCAAGATTATTTTTTGTCAAAACAGTAAAACCCATCTGCAGTTCCATCAAGATCAGTAAGTTATTCTTGAATTTAAGTTTAAGCCATGAATTAATATGCTGCTAAAAACTTGAAGGGTGATGTCTTTCTTTTAATGCATAAATATTTCATTTCAACATAACAAAAGATTCAGGATAATATGCTTTGCCTTAACTTAAATTTTTTATTTCCAAAATACTATTTGTTGTAACACTTACATTTATTTTAAGAGCTGGAAGGAGGTAATGTTTTAAATTTTAAAAAAAATTAAATACGATGTTTTATGTTGATTTAAAGTAGCATCTTCTATTTTTCTAGAGAAAAATGTGTTTCTGATTTAGAGCAACTTCATATCTGTTTGGGCTTTCTCTCCTTGTGTTTTTATTTGAACATTAAATTGATTTCCACAGCTTTAGAATCAAGGACTGTTGGGGGCCAATTAAATATGTTGCTGATTTGGATTTGTTCTTTACTGTATTACCATATCAATTATTGTTCTTTATCATAATAGCTGCTGGATACTGTAATCCAGAATCAAGGCTTTATTTTAGGGCTTACTTTAAAGTCTAGATACAAACACTGAGTTTGGCACTTAACATCTTATTTCAGTGACAAGACCTAGCATGGACACTGAAATTTCAAAACCATACAAGTGACCTTTGAAAAGGTTCTCCTGGATGACACCTTTGTCAACAGGAAGCTGAACATGAGCCAGGAGTGTGCCCAGGTAGCCAAGAAGGCCAATGGCATCCTGACCCGGATCAGGAACAGCGTGGCCAGCAGGTCCAGGGAAGGGACTTGATGAATATAACTTGATTCACCAATAAAGAATGCTGTTGTGAATTCACCTATTTGAACAGAAAAGTCCAGGTATTTCAAGCAGCACCATATTCTTCCCCTGTACTCAGCCCTGGTGAGGCCACACCTTGAGTCCTGTGTCCAGTTCTGGGCCCCTCAGTTCAGGAAGGAGATTGAGGTGCTGGAGCAGGTCCAGAGAAGAGCAAGGAGGCTGTGAAGGGATCCAGCACAAGTCCTGTGAGGAAGGGCAGAGGGAGCTGGGGGTGTCCAGTCTGGAGAAGAGAAGGCTCAGGGGAGACCTCATCACTCTCTACAACTCCCTGAAAGGAGGTTGGAGCCAGGGGAGGGTCGGGCTCTTCTCCCAAGTAGCTACCAGTAAGACAAGAGGGCATGGACTTAGGCTCTGCCAGGGGAGGTTTAGGTTAGATATTAGGAAAAAAATGTTTACAGAGAGGGTGATCAGACATTGGAATGGGTTGCCTAGGGAGGTGGTGGATTCTCTGTCCCTGGAGGTTTTTAAAAAGAGGCTGAATGTGGCACTCAGTGCCATGGTCTGGTAACCACAGTGGTAGTGGATTAAGGGTTGGACTTGATGATCTCAGAGGTCGTTTCCAACCCGGGTGGTTCTGTGATTCATTTTAAAAATACTGAGCTCTTGAACTAGAAGCAGACAAAACACAATGTGTTAACATAAAGCTAGGATGTGTAGGACCTTATGTTTTTTGTAAACAATGTGATATATTTCCTGCCAAAAATGAAGAATTCCACTCACAAATTCCAGTCACAAAGGTGACGCCACTGGATTGCTGTAAGGCTTTGCTGCATAGAGCTATAAGGGTCTTTTTTTGTGTATTTGCTGCTTGAATTGACTAGATAGATAAATAGGACAAAAAAGTCAACCTAGATGAAATTATGCAGTTGTCACATTATAATTTAGCACAGTGACCAACCTACGGGCAGGAAACCCCCTCAAGTTTACTCCTTGTTAGAGGAAAATTTGTTTCCATGTGTTATTTATCTATTTTATAAAAATGAGGCATTCCCATCCTCCAAGTCCCATCATTTCTCACCATTTACTGTAGTGCTTCATAGTATAAAGTGTTCGTTAATAGAAACCTTGTCTTTCATTATTCAGCCCTATGATTTCTTTGCTTTTAGCATTTGATTGCCTAATTAAGATTGGGTTAGACAGTCTTTAGCCAATACCCATGGGAAAAGCAGATTAGCCTCCTCAAGAAATACTGCAATCTAGAAAGCAAATTGAAGGTCTGGAAGGCTTGTTTTTCAAAATGCAAATGCATTTTCTAAAATACAGAGAAGAATAAGCCTATTTTTCAGGTTCTTTTCCCTCATTAAGATGTAAGTGCAGTATAGAGAAGGAACCATCAGCTAGACAAAAGTTATTAAAACAAAGATGGAGTATAAGTGAAATATGAGTCTAGAATTCATAGTACTCAGTCAAGTCACCATTTTTCTTTCCTTCCTCCATCCCATTTGTTTCTGCCTTTTTGTTGCTCATTTTGCTTTTGCAGTGGGTAAGGTTAATTTGAAATAAAGTCACTTTTCCGTTTCACTTGGGAAACCAGGGAATTTGCCACTATCATCACGTCCTCCAGTTGTAAATGAAATTCTTCTACCAAGGAAATTCTATTTGTCCTGCTTACATGTGTCTCCTTTAGATCTGAGGGTTTTATTGTTCTTGAGAAACTTTGCTGTCAGAACCGATTATTTCCACATAAATGGATGTAGCCTCTGGGAAGTTATGAACAAAGGAAGGCCATGAAAGCTAACACTGAAAAAATCTGCTTGAAATACCTGGACTTTTCTGTTCAAATAGGTGAATTCACAACAGCATTCTTTATTGGTGAATCAAGTTATATTCATCAAGTCCGAAAGGAATTATTGGACTCAACATTACAGCTTCTTAAATTTTACCTGATACCAGACATCCATAATCATGCATGACTGGTGCTGTATAACATATAAAACTGATGTTATTAGATTGAAATAAGTGATGGGTAAGGGACATTAGCAATTCACCATTTCAGTGTTTCATAGGCAGTTCATCAAAGCTGCTTTGCTTAATAATTCAGAGTGCTCCTTCCTTAACCAGTCATGTCTTGTGCTAAAATGTATTATGCAATTGAATGGGAAAAAATTGCTAATGGTATATGCCTAATATCATTGGTATAGTTATGAGGTTTTAGTAATTATGAGTAAATCTGAAATTGCTCATGATGATCCAACAGCTGAGATTATTCTGGATTACGTTTCCCAGGTCCTGTTTGCATGCTGTGTATGTGCAACATACAGACTAACAATATATTTAAAGGAAATCAGCATCAGTTAATTTCAAGAAAGATTTTTTTCTTCCATACAAAATGACATGGCATTATTCCTTTTCACTCTGAACCCTTTATGCCAGGTAAAAATACGTTGAGAGATCTGGTAGTAGCTTGTGATGCTTTGTCAGATGTGGTCCTATGGAACAATGTATTAAAACATCACTCCCAAAAATTGTGCCACGACACCAGACACTTATAAAAGACTGTTTAAAAATCTAAAGGCATACAAAGTTTATGTAAATGACATTGCATTAGCTTCTTATCCTAGTGAAACAAGAGCTTATCATTAAATTCCAGCTTTTTCCCTTTTATTTGCCCAGGAGACTTGCAAAATCCACGTTATTGCTTATTCCATTATTTGGAGTTCACTACACAGTGTTTGCTCTGTTTCCTGACCGCAGTTCCAATAATTATAAAATAATCTTTGAGTTGTGTTTGGGATCATTTCAGGTAAATTTTAAAGTTTTTTATTAAAAAGATTTTTTATCTTGATCTAGGTAGGTACTGCTCACTAACTAAAGAATATTTTCTCTTTCCAGGGGCTGATTGTTGCAGTCCTCTATTGTTTTTTGAACAGTGAAGTAAGTCTCACCTTTCCTACCAAGGATGCTAAGTATTGTTTTCAGTAAATGTTTAAATGCCCCTATAATTTCACTCTGATACATAAAGCTGTTTTATAAAACATTTGGATTCCTATTTGTAGAATATATATGAGGCAGTGTCTATGACATAGGAGAAACTTGTGTATTTGGGTGAAGAGTTAAGAGCTGTTTGAAATGTAGTTCCTTGCAAACTGAAGTGCTAGTAAGTGTATCTTCTGTTGTTTAACATGATCTAATTCTAGCTCTGTTACAAGCAGTTTGGATTGTGTAAGTGAAGTGCAGCAAGTCCAGAAATTTACCCAAAACTTGAAACACCATGGCCAGCAGGTTGAGAGAGGTGATTGTCCTCAGCACAAGAACATCATGGATCTGTTGGACTGAGTCCAGAGGAGAGCCACAAAAATAATCAGAAGGCTGTACCACCCTTTTTGTAAGGACATGCTGAGATTTGGGTTTTTCAGCCTGGAGGACAGAAAGCTTTTGGGAGACCTTATGGAAGCCTTTTAGTATGAAAAGTATAGAATATAAGGATGATGAAGAAAGACCTGTAGTGAAAGGACCTGTAGTGAAAGGACCTGTAGTGAAAGGACAAAGCGTAATGGTTTTGAATCGGAAGAGGGCATATTTAGATTGCTTATAGGGAACAAATTTTTTCTGTGAGGGTGGTGGAGACATTGGAACAGGTTGCCCAGGGAAGTTGTGGATCCTCCATCACTGGAAGTGTTCAAGATGATGTTGGGTGAAACTCTGAGGAAACTGATCTAGTGACAGATGACCATGTCCATGGCAGGGGGGTGGACTAGATGATCTGTAAAAGTCCCCAACAACCCCAAACCATTCTATGATTCTATACATAGAGGTCCTGATTTTACATCAAGTGAACATGGAAAAGTTACACATATAAAAGAATATTTTCATCTCATCTCGTGCATTTTTTTTTTAACACAGGTACAAGGGGAGCTAAAAAGAAAGTGGCGGAGTTTGTGCTGGAAACAGACAACAGGCAGAGATTACAGACTCCACAGCTCTTCAATTTCTCGAAATGGGTCAGAAAGTGTTTCTCAGCTCCACCGGAATTCAAGGGCTCAGTCGTTTATGCAGACAGAGACCACCATGATATAAATCATCTAGGTCCCCCAAAACATAAAAACCCCTGTTATATTGTTCCTGGTAAAGCTTAATGTGATATTTTATAAAATGTACAGTTTAGTGCTTTGCTTTTCTACATGTTGGTATTTGGGATATATTGGTTACATTCTTTTTTTTCTCTTTTTCTTTTTTTTTTTTTTTCAATTTGTATTCATATTAATTCTGATGTTCTCTTGCTGTTTACCAGCCATAATTATTAAAAAAATAATTTACTCTAATGGTCTCTTTACCCTTCAACATGTCTACAGCATAGATGCCTGGGATCCTGCTCAATGCAGACTGCTTTGGTACATGTTGAAAAGGTTATGACAGGAAGCAAGAAAAATTCTTACACTTTATTTATCCTTAAGGAACCGGTTCTTTCCTTAAAGATTAGGAAATCCGTTCCTAATTACGGAAAGCAACTCACACAAAAAAGAAATGTAAGATTATAATTAACCACACTGTGAGCTTAATGTGCTAATCCAGGAAAACATTAACATTATACAAATGGAAAAAAGGTACTATTTCTTGACTGGTAGTATTTTTTGGCTGATAGTATAAATTTCAGAGATTATTCTCTACAGATTTTGATTCCAGTCCTGCTGTTCCTTTTAAAAGCTCCTGGTTTTATGTTTAGGTGCAGAAAGTAGGGCTACCTTTCCAGTTCACACAGAAAAGGCTGCATCAGCATTTTTCAATCGTGCTATTGCAATCACCAGTTCTTCTCTTCTGTTTAAATCAAAGAGATTTGTGTTAATGTTTTATTAAACAATTTTCTGAAGAAGTGCTTTATTGCTAGAGCAATCTGGCATAGGATAAACAGCCTTGGATAGCATAGTACCCATTTAAAATATCATTTTTATATAATATTTTCATTTAAATATGTCTCTAAAACTACATTCTTGGCAGCTAAATCAAGGAATATTGCAATAGATTTACAACTCCCATTTAAGGAATAAGGTAAATTGTTTCAGTTTACTTCTGTTCTTTATCTTATCTGAGCTAATTTAAAATTCAATCCTGAACATGACTCCAGAAAAAAAAAAATTAAACAGAATCCCAAAGAAACACCATAAAAGGCATAAACAGAACGAATTTTCAACAACACCATCCTATCATGTAGCCATTTTATATAAAAAAAAAAAGACATAGAACTGTCAGATTCCTGTAAACATACACAGAACGTTTGCACTCTTTAAAAGACACCCAGTGGTGTTTACTTCTCATGTCACATTTAACCATGTCCACTCTAAATAAAAAGTGGGAATAATAAATATTTGCATGAGTGCCTCTGATCCATAAAAGCAATTACCCTGCTATTTCAGAGAACACATTGTGTTGACCTAGCAGAATCTGATAATATTTCCAGGGACAAGGAGGAGCAGCAGGAAGGGCAAGTCTTGGCTGGCATACGTGTACATTCTTTAAAATATTACCAGAAGTGGGAATACAGTTGGCAGCTGTCAAAGTGTCCATGCCCCTCTCAGTCTGACTTAATTTAGCTATTTATCAGTCAAACACAATTTATTTTAGCAGGATTACCCTGTAGTGATTCAAAGTTTTGCCAAAGCAAAGATGGAAAATGCCCCATGAGTTCTGCAGAACCTGTGACTGTGAATGTTACATCAGAGCCCCCTTTACACAGGACGTATCCTTTGAGTTGTTACTTTGGCTAATTTGACTTTTAGAAGCTGCTGATCACCTCCAGCCATTCACAGTGTTTTATACTGTTACTTGGTGAAGTAAACTGCCCAGTGACAGACCTGTGAGGTGTAAAGTCATGCTTCTATACCTTCATTTAAACTGTATGTATTCCCAAAGGCTTTAAACTCATAAACCAATGCTTCTAAACCTAAATTTAATACACCCTTGCTCTTAAGGCTTCTTTGTCCAAAGTGGCATTAGGATTGCTCAGATCCCACACTTGACAAGTGTGCAAACATTCTCATCTTTATTTTGAAAGGAGTTTCTTTGAGTAAACTGGCTCAGGGACAGAATGCTGGAATATAAGTAGAGATTTCAAGCAGTCAGTCCATCAGTCTGTTCTGCATGATGCATCACCAGTTACTTGTGTTTGTAGTTCATTGTATCCTAGGGAAAGTTTTATTTGTTCTAATTAGGTGAGAATGAAGAAAATCTGAATTCTAATAATTTTTTAATTACAAAACAATAAAATTTAAATAAGAAAATACATTTTAAGTTGCAACAAAATGACATAGTTGCCTTTAACAGGGCTCAGATTCTACATTGGACTTGATTCTGCATTTCATGTAAGAAGTAATGCCATATGAGACAATGAAGTTGCACCAGTGGGAGAACATAGATGGTATCACTGAGTTTGTAAAGGAATATGTGGGGATGCAAAGCATGGCACACAAGAGAGAGATGCTGCATACACTTTTCTTTCATGACAGTGAAAAATGCAGTACCATGCAGGACCTCATCCCTCTGTTAAAAATCACAGAATCTAACAAATTGACAAGACACTTTTTCTTTGAGACAGTTTCACTTTATAATGCTTTGTGCAAGCATTTTCTTAGCAGAAAATGGCCAGAGAGCACTGTGCTTTCTTGCTTTTACTCCCAGGAAATTCTGATTTCCGAATAATTTTATGCAAAGTTACAGCATCAACCCCATCATCAACCCCATCTCAGCTGCCTTTTCACACACAGATAAGCATTATACTAAAATAAATGTAGAAGCTGCAAAACACTTTGACAAACATAGTACTTGATCATTGTTTCAAACCTTTATGCCCCCCAGAAGCAAGATAACTTTTCATGGCTTTGCCTTTCATTGCATTTTGCACAGGGTCGCTGAATTAAATGCTCCTACTCTGTGACTCTTAGAAGTCAAAAGCACAATGTGAGTAAATATCCTTTACCCTTCTGCCATTCCTAAACCCAGTCCTCACTCCATCCCAGCTGCATCAGGGAGGAGGTGAGCATCAGGCAGCAAGACAAGAGTGTGCTCTCCTGGCACAGCCAGGTGACACAGTGCTCCTCCCTTTCTTTATGCCTTTGCTGCCTTTTTCCCTTTGGTTATATCATGATCCATATAGAGTTGCAAAGTTTTAAGAGCAGGAAACCTGGGGTTTTTTGCCCTCTCTGAAAAGCCAGTACCACATGAGGTAAAGTTATTGGACAAGAATGTAAATACAATTTAGTCTCTTACTGTGTTTAATTGTTGTGGTTTATTTTCCTTGGAGCTGCCAGGGTTGCACCATTTATTCCAAGTGATTTTTACCTGCTGATGATGGCTGAGGGACACAGTGACATATTACCTTCTCCTTGCCAACCATGATTCAAATTAAATATATAGTTTGTGTTGACTTAAACTTTCCCCTGCAGAGTTTACTTCAGCTAAATGCTTGATAAATTCAGGTGAAATTCATCTGCCCTGATTTTGCTATCTAAAAGCTGGATGTTTGTCTCCAAGCTAAAGACTATTGACAAGTGCCTTCCATAGTCATCACAGAGATGCAGGTACAAGTTAAAGATGGGTTCATCCCATGTTCAGCTGGGCATCTAAGCTAGGTAAATTCAATCTCCTTTCTCTCTATTCCTACTATAAAATGAGTCCAGGGTATCTGGCTAGTACTTACATTTCTCACTCTATATTTCTCTACATCTAAAGTTAGGTAAGATGAATCTTTCCAGAGAAGGTAATTCAGTTATCTGGATATTATTACCCAGATACTCCTTTTAAAAGTAAATAGCTTGGGTTGGAAAAAGCTATCCTTCAAAATATATGCAGGATGATTCAAATTTCAGGCAATGGAGGATCCCTCATTTCACTTTGTAGGGTATCTCTGCAGTTGACTCTTCTGTGATAGAGCAAATAGCCTTATGTCCTGTTATGATTTGCCTTGCTTCAGCTTTCATCACTTGTTCCTTGGTTTGGGTTAGGTGTTTGCATTTTTGCCCTTTATAGAAGGGTCATATGCTGAAACAAAACGCTTCAGACTACTATGTTTAAGTGAAATCTCTTGAAAATCACTCTTTAAATCATGTCTTGATTTCCTCTCTGAGAAACTAAACATTTTAAATATTTCAAATTCTGACAGCAAGGCATCTTCTCATATATGTTTCCTGGTTTTCTTCTATTCTCCGTTCTGTTCATAATTGCTTTGGCCAAGAAAATGCAAAGAAAGCACTTAAGTATGTTCTTCAAGAGTGCATGTACTATTGACCATATTTCTCAACCTCACTTGCATCTTATCTGGTCATATCTTTGATATCTTTGACTCTACACAGGCATTTTAACCAACCAGGAACTGGCTACTGATGTGCAATGAGATTATTGCTGATGTATTTTTTGCCATATAAACCAGTACATTTTGAAAATATGTCTTAGTGTCTGGATCAGGTGCATTAATGGGCTTTGCAAAATAACCTTTTCACCCACTGAAAGCATTGCTGGCTTTCATGAAATTTTAAGAATATGGCCTGTATTTAAATGCTCCAAGCACTCCAAGCTGGAGTGCACGAGAACCCAACAAATTGCACCTTAACAACCTGATGGTGGGTGCTGAGGAGTTACCCAGTTTAAGCATATGTTGAAACTATACTGTAGTAACAATAACTAATTGGTGACAAAAAGCATAAAAAAAAACCTTCTACAGTCAAGTTGGAGGTATCCTGACCCACTCCCTAGCATCCATTTTATGTTCTGATGGGCTCCAGACATGCTTCCTTCTGCCTTTGACATAATGAAAGAGAAAACTGCAGGCACAGACCTACAGCAAACCAGAGAATCTGTCAGAATTGCTTAATGAAATCAGGCATTGCCAAATGCACATCTCACCGTGTAAGTTCTAAGATGAGTCATTTGAATTATTTGTCTCCTGTTGTGAGGTCTATGAGTTCTAAAAACCATCTTGACTGTGAATTTGTCCAGTTCTGCAAAGTGATTGTTAAAAAAGTCCAGGTTCCCTTTATAGAGAATTTTTTCAGACATTTCTAATGAAAAAATCAAGCACTAAATATGTCTGATAAAAAAGAACTGGCAAGTAACCTGCAGAGAAAGATGCTATGTGTATAAGGGTTGTTGTTTAAGCAATTACTGCCTGTGCAGGTACAGGAAATACTTTTACTAACAAAAGTACCTTTACATTACCATGAGTGCCTCTATAAGCTGTGGGCTGTCAGTACTACTCTGACCTAACCAAACAGCAGAAGTTGGGATGCAGTGCTGTTCTGCTGATGAAGAAACAATGATAAAACAAAAATAATATGTTATAACATGCATGTTGCAAGAGCACATCAGGGTAACATTTAAAAGGGGGATTCTGTGATATTGTTTAACCCCTCTGTGTTGAGCCTGGTTCTGCCCAATGACAACACTATGTTGTTATATCTACATCAGTGACACTTCTGTTGTCAGCCAAACCAGTGGCTGAAATGTCCCAACACCCTTTATTTCCCAGCATGCTGTAATAAGTTCATGCTAACCAGCAGAGTTTTTTTCTTTTTCCTGGCACATTAATATTGTTTTGAAGTTATCTTTTGTCATCTTTAACTTTTCATCTGTCAAGTATAAATTAAAGATGATGTAAATGAATGTCATGGTTTTTTACAAAATGTACAGACTATGATGTATTGATTAATGTGTGTAAATAGATTTCCTATTTATGCTGTAATTCACTGTATTGTTTCTTCTGGTTTTGCTCTTTTTTTCTTTTCTGTTTTCAGTTTTTAATGTCACATACCTAACAGCCTTCTCTGAGATGTGTTATATATAAAGCTGTGAACAAATAAGTGTTTACATCTTTATGGTATTAGAGGTATTAGTTAATAAGACCATAATGGCATCAAGAGGAATTAGAGAATAAAAATTTTTAAAGATTTTGCACAGAACTTTTTTTATTTATGCAATTTATGTATTTCTGAGATGCAGTCACAAAGCATATTTTCAAAACTGAAAATGGTCCTCCTGCCCTGGCAGCTCAGGGTTCCTCATCAACGTGATTAGAACTGAATTGTGTTGCATGGAGGAAAGGAAAAAAAGCATGCTCCTGCCATGGGAAAGATACACCAGGGCAAGACTGGCAGGGAGGCACTGCTGATGGGGTCAGTGAGGGAGGCGAGCACATGGAGGAGGAGGTTTCATCTCATGGGGCAGAGCACTTCCTCTGGTGGCAAAGAGGGCCAAAGAGAGAGAGAGAGCTATTTTGCTGTCTCACATCGACCAGGAAATCTGTCCTCTCTGTGTCTGTAGAACACCACTCAGAAAGGTCGTCTGACCCTTTGAGAGACCTCAGCTCTCATCATCTCCCACCTTTTGTGTGTGCCTGCGTAAGTTACAGGTCAGGCTGAACCCTTTTGCATTCAGTTACATGACTGCTAAGGGCTTCTCTGTCCCTGCCCACATCATGTCCTCCTCATTGCTAACTGGGTGGTTCCACAACCAGATCACCTTGATGTCTGCACATGGCCTGGTTTAGGGCTGATGAGCCTGAACATGCAAGGGTGGAGGTGTGCAGGGAGGGGGGGGCTGGCGTCTGGGCTGATTGCCCTCAGGGCTGGCAACAGCACCTGCAGTTTTACATGGTAAGTCTGAGTCCTGTCAAACAGAAAAAGTGGATCCCTTAAAAAAAGAACAAATTAAAAAATAATTTTAATCCTATTCAATGCTGACAGACTCCTCTAGGAAGAGAAATGGATGTCCACAGAATAAAGCAAAAACGTATCTGGGAGTAGGGTGAGGAAGCATGCACTCAAGAAGCAGTTCGAAGAATCAAACACTTCAGTAACAAGTTCAGCATAGTTATGCTTGGTAGTATCAGCTGCAGGAATCTCTTCTTAGATCTGTACCCATTACCACTGTCCCTCAGACAGCCTTGAACAGAGGACAGAGCTGCCAGTTTTCTCCAGTTGTACCAAGGAGGTTCTAACTGGGACATTTCAAAAGGTAAAGGAGATCAGTGCCTAGGACAGTGAAAATAAGAAAGGGGGAAATGGCTGCATGCCCCTCTGCCCTTCTCTGCAAGAATGCTGAACCAATGAACTAAAGCAGGCATCAAAAGAAAAAGTATTGCAAACGCCATGTGTGTTGATGTATGTGTAAATTTGGGGTTGGATTGTAAAATGAGGTTGCTTTTATAGGACATTTACTTTTCCATTTGCATTATTTCCAAATTCTAATGTAGCTCCCAGTTCCAGCTCTTTTTGCTTTTACCTGAGCAGAGGTTCTCCCATAGGTGAGAGTCAATAAGAGAAACCAGGAACTCAGTGAGAGGCCTGAGATCCTGTGTTCAGGAAAAGCAGCAGCCTGCTCTGCAAGCTGCTGGGGAAGAGGCAGAGCCTGCATGCAGCCTCCCTGTACACCGGGGGTGACTCCTTCTGCAGTGACTCTGTGACAGGATAGAGGTCATTCCAGTTTGCAAAGAGGATCCCTTGAACTGCATATGCTGTATAATAGTAAGTTCTAAATAACAAGACCCTATGTGTCCACCTAAATAAAATGCTTTCTATTAATTAACTTCTATTATTCATAATTGGTTGTATTTTAATACCCTCATCTTTCCTTAACAACATAGGCTGAATTATATTGTGAGCCTGCTGATGTGCAGTTTTGGTTTTGTATCAAAGCATTTAGTAAGTAAGTATAGGTTGCATCAAACCAGCTATCAATTTTTCACGGAGGAAAATAAGTATTTCGCTAGTAACATCCTACAGAAAATGGTCAGTGCCCTAGAATATTCAATTAAATATGAATATTGAATTTGGACGACGCAAGATATCAAAATGAAGAGCTTTGCTTTATGTTGAAGGCCTCCTGTATTTCTAAGCTGCTTAGACTCATTTGTAACTGAGACTGCTTCCCAACACAATCCTGTTTAGCTGTGAAATTCTCTGTTCAGAAAGGCTTTATTTATCAATAGCCCTCAGCCACTGCTTATTCCTGGTTTCCTGATTATATTCTCTACCTGCTCTCAATTAGTGCCTTGGGCTTTGGCTGCCTGTCTCTGTAGGATATAAAATAAAATACTCTGTAAATAGTGAGGGAATCAGTAAGCAAGTTTATAATGTAATTAACAGTGGATCCTCACCACTGGGGGATATTTTGTTATACAGAGATGTATTAATGAAAAGCAATTTGAAAATTAAAATATAATCTGAGTAATACAGAAAATAGTGCTGTAGAGGGTGATTATGTCTTAGCCAGGTGATGAATTGGACAAATTAATCATTCCTGCAGATTCTAGCTTCTGTTGCTCAGATAAGTACCCAAACCATATGGCCTGTTTTAAAAAAACACTTAACTTGACCTTATTACTCAACAATAAAAAAAACGAAGAAAAATACACAACATCTTTAAAGAATCATTTTCATTTTGATTATAAAGACCATAACATCCTGTGTCTTGAATTAGAACAATAATTTATCAATTTAGACAACTGAAAGTACCATTTGGTCATGTAACATATGGAATCCATTCTGTAAACAAGTTTTTTAAAAATCCTTTAAAAACCCAGCATATACCTTGCTCAGGGCATAGCTCCAAACTTGCCCCGATGCTCCAAACAACAGCTAATGCTTGGAAGACACAGGCAACACTGAGGGTTTTTTTAGTGGGGGTTTTTGGGTGTTTTTTTGTCATTTAGTCCCCCTTCATGTTTATCTAACTTTAAACACCTCGCTCGAGTGTTCTATTTGCAAATCTGTTCTTTGCCTGAATGCAAAGCCAAAAATCCAGGCTGAGCACTGATCCTGCCTCTGGGATATCTCCTGTTTAACCCAAGGGAGGGCTGCAGGAAGGATGTGCCTGAAGCCTGTCGGGGGCTGCAGCGGGGAGATCCGTGTCCCTGCAGTGGGCTCAGCAATCCCTGGCAGTGCTGCTACCCCTCACACTCTCCTTTTTCCCTTTTATTGGCAGCCTGACAGGGCTGTGCTATAGATATGTTGAAGTTTTCCCAATCTTTCAGCTGCTTATGCAATCTGAATCTGAATTTAAACCCACAGTCTCGAGTCTTATTGTCCCGCTCCCAGGACATGCAGTAAGATGATATTTCCTTTACAACCCTCAATATTTTCACTGCAGTGAAACAGTGAATTTACAGCAATGCTTTAAAACATCCTGAGGAGTGGGAGGGGTTTTTTTAAATGGATTACTGTCGAGTAACAAGTGTTCTTGCATGCACAAATGTTAGCAGAGGAGTTTTTTATTGTTCCTCTACCCATGCAGATTTTCCTACAAAAGTCAGATATTGACTGGCATCATATAAACTGAGGCTGGAAGTTAGAAAGTTGTTTGCACTTGCCAGAGGACACGGGCTTTGAAAAAAATCTGATGGCATCTAAGGGGGTAACCTGACTTAGAGGGGGGTTACCTGACTTAGAGGGTTACCTGACTTAGAGGGGGTAATGTGGTATGAGTCTAAAACAGCAGAGGATTAGACCTCATGACCCATAAACTTATACTTCCTACACTCCTGTAAGACTGTAGAATCTTAATTGCATTAGTAAATCCAAAGTTCTAGAAAAAAAAAATTAGAAAAAAAGTATAAACTTTTCTAAATCTGAGATTATAAACATGGAGATGAATTACAAAAATCATTAGGTTTTGATTCTTTGTCAATTGCTATCATAAAAATCTCTATTAATGCTATTCCAGTCACTTGTTTGATCTGTAGATTCAGGCTAGCATGGGTCCTTTGTTCCTGGATCAACAGAAACTGCCACTGACGTAGATACTTTGAAAGAAACTGTGAGTACTATTAAGAGATTTTTAGTCTAAATTTGTCTTCTCCCTCCATTGTGCTCTGCATTCATCCTTAGCCTAGAAATTTTCTTCCAATTACCTATTCATATACTGATCCATGAATAGTACAACTGTACTTCTATATATGTTCTCCAAATGTCTGGGCTGAATACTTTATTTCCTCTGAGTTGTATCATCTCAGCATTTGGCAATGTTTTTGAGTGTTTCAACCTTCCTCATGCAATGTGTCATTAGGTTTAAAAAACAGTGGTTTCTCTGGACAATCTGTGTACTGAAGTATTTGGTTTGCTCATAGGGTAGAAATTGGCTTCTGACCTTTACAACCAAGTTGCAGTCAGCTGCTATTGCAGTGTTTCCATTCTATATAATGCAATGCTTTCAGTAGCCTAAAGTTTCCTAAGATAAAACATTTTCTTTACTGCCTTCTAACCTCTGGCCTCAACACTCTGTGCTGCTCCACGCTGCTTTGCTGCACACCAAGAGATTTTCTTGCTATTGCTGGACACTGGGAGATGTTCCTTCCCCAGCCCTTAAGACTTTATTTCCAGGCTTATTATGCAGATGAAAACATTGTGACATATCAGTGTATTTTTTTCAGAATTTCAGCTCCCCATGGGATGGAAAGCTTCATCACACAGCAAATTTCTCAGACTTTGCTGTTTCAAAAATGTTGCTGATTTCCAAGAACAGATAAAGTTGCTAAACATAGTAGACTATATTTAATAATGAAAAACTTCCTTGGTTGCTTTCATCCCAGTTTCAATGAAGATGGAATCAACTCTGTAATGTTAAGATGAAGTTTGAGATGGTCCCAAGTAGCAATTTCTTCCTGTCTTTCCTTGCTTTTCTCCCTCTGTAAGGACAGGACCCAAAATTCAGAATTTTCATGTACTCACACAAGCTAGAAAGGCTTCTTAGGCTCATGTGTCTGTTACAAACTTTGCTTCTCTGTTTCTTGCTTTTGCAAGGGAACATCTCATGATACTAATTTTTCCAAGAAGGAAAATTTTCTCCTGGAACTTGTGTAATATTGCCCATTTTATACTTTTATTCACATATTTCTGCTTTCATCTGTCATGTCCTTTTGAAAATGTACCACCATATAAATAATTTTCAAAGAATATTTTTGCCAGATTCAAAGCTGTTTTCTCCCTGTGAGACTGTAAAAATATCTAAAGGTGTTATGACAGGAGGTGAAACTGGAAAAAAGCTACTGAATTTGAGTAACATCACTTTTCCTAATACATAGCATTTAAGACCTCATTCCATTCATATGCTATTCCATTCATCAATAAATCATGGGTATTTTGGCAGTATTTGTGAGATTCAGGTTAAAGTATTTATTTCTGAGGGTGACATCCAGAATATAAATAATGCATCATACCCTGGGCAAGTGATTTTGTGTAAGGAAGTGCAGCTTGCTTCTATCTGAAGCTGGAAAAACCAGTTGAATTGGTTTTGTTGGAAAGGAGCAAGATTGTGATTAGGCAGTTAATTATGCAATCAAAGGGGTTTGTTTCTGATACTGCAGGGGTTGTCAATTCACATTATTTGTTATATCAGCTTCACTGGAGTAGAGCTGAGAGCTAATGGGTTCATTTCTGTCTCTCTCCTGGAAATCAGCAGCAACAGCTGGTGGAGAGCAGTCTCCAGGTTCCTGGTCCAGCAGGCAAGGGAAGGGAATCACAATATTTGCACAGACATGAGGTGTGCTGCTAATCAATCTGAGCCTCTCTCTCTGATACCTTGGCAGGGTTCTGTCTCTGTGCTTATCTCTGGTTCATTTTGCAGACTGAGAGTTGCTGTAAGCAAAGTGATGGAGGTGGGAAATGGGGGCAGAGGTTGGTTAAACCAGAAAGAAAGACTTGTCACACTGTGCCCATGTGTGAGGATAGTGTAAGATCCTACCTGTGGCCTTTCAGAGGATCTACAAGTTGAGTTTTCTTAAGTGGGGAGCAATTGGTTAAGTATAAATTTAGGAAAATTTTAGTAGATTCAAGAGAAGGGATTGAAGAATGAATGATGAAGAGAGAAGTCAAAGAAAATTAATTTTACCAAGAGGGAGATAAGTTCGTGCCAATATTTCACATTTAAAACCTGCAGCATATAAATAATTTAAACTAATACCAAGAAACAGAGTAAGTTCCAGGTGCAGACACCATGTGATGAAATATAAGTTATATTAATCTTGCAGCTCTATACTCTCTCAAAAACATCTGTCAAAGTGCTTGAAGAATATCTGCTAATATCTTCTTCTGATTTACTAACTTGATAAAACTAATCCCATTTTTTTTCTAGGAGGGAAACAATATTTCAGATATCCCTAGCTTATACAGGAAGTATGTGGCAGTCAAAGATATAGTCCAGACCTTCTGAATCCTAGCCCTACTATTTAGCTATGAATTCAGCTTTCCTTAGACTTGTTTTTGAGTCACATCTGAAATAGCCTCCTTCCCCACCAAAGTTCCAGTTCAAAAAGGATTAAGGATAAAATTTTGGTGTTGATTTAGGGACTTTTGGTGAAAATATGCATGGATACAAACCTCAAATTTACCAGCAGACAGGTTGGTTTGACACTGATAAGGGAGAGAGAATACAGAATACAGAATACAGAAACATTAAGAAGAGACTTTTTTTTTTAATTTTAAATTGACATGATGCAGGGTTGCATGTAAAGCATCATTAACACCATCTACTCCATTTCTGGATGACAAGGTCAAACCTGTCATTTATCTAACAGTTTTCTTCATTGCGAGAAATATGTGCAATTTTACTAAAAGTATTGTAGGCTGCCCTGGACTATTCTTGTGAAATCATTCTGGAGGAGACAGAGAGTCTGTGCAATGTGGTTTTCTCAAGAGCTGAAAATTCTTACTCTCCTTCCTTGCTGTCAGAGTATCAGCATGATGCAGTGTCTCAAATCCTACATGATTCAGAGCTTGGGAAAAACAAATTTGACCATAACATTGTAATGAATCCTACAGTCAAGACTGAAGCCACCCCAGAATCCCCTCTATATTATGTTTCTTGAATTTTTTGTTCTAATTCTGTATTACTTTGTTTTTCAAGTATGAATTGATCTAGATTATTTTCCACTAAAGCTTTACTTTTGTTTTTAAAAAGGCAACAAATGTTTTGTGCTTTATAACACACTTAGAATTAAAACATCTAGGCAGACGTGTCTTAAATCCTGTCTGTTTCGTAGTCCTATTCTCCTGTTTTTCCACTTTTTAAAGTTGAAATTAGTGTTTGCTGAGCACTGGCTACTACAGCTGTATAAAGCATTTCACTCAGAAACCTGCATTTTCCCAAATCACCTCTTATCTCTACAGGAAGTATCTTTACCAAATACAGTGGGAGTTGATAGTCTATGCTGTCTAACACACCAATCTTTCCTTCTCTCCTGCCTTCCTATACAAAAAAAAGAAATGTTTCTTGATCACTCCAGTACAGTCACATCCTCCTTTCAGAGGGAAACTGTTGCCACCCTGGATGATGAGAGCTTTAGGTTTGCCTTGCCAAGCCTTGGAACCTCCAAGGTTGGTGCTGTGGTTCAAAGTTTATAGTAGCAGCCACTTGTGATATGGGCTTCCATCTCATGTTGTATTTAATACCATTTCTAACATTTTGACCATCAAGTGCCATGTGATTATGAATAAAACACAGAAAAAAACCCTCTATAAAAATGATTTTCCTTGACTCTGTGCCATCAGTAGGTTTCATTAGAAAAGTCCCACAATTCTGGACCATGGCCTTATGACTTTAATTCATGATTACTGTTAAATAAGATTACTTTCAGGACTGATTTCTGAGGAATTCCTCTGATATCTCTAAATATGGGTTGCCTGCCATTTCAGCCTTTTTTCTACACTGCATATACTAATCCCTGTCTTCTCTGCCTAACTCACATTTTTAGATAGTCACACGCCAATTGTTTTACACTGATTCAGGTACATATAGCACTGTCTTTGTCTAAAAGATCAGCTGTTATCAAACAAGGATACTGGATTTTCCAGCACAGTTATCTATGGCAAACTCCTATTCAATTTCCTCATGTTTTAGATGTATTCTGCTTCTGAAGTTGCTTTTTTCTTAAGGAAAAAAAAAAACAAAAAACAAAAGGATTTTAAAGCTTTGCTTCACACTCAAGTCACACTGTTCTTGTAGATGTGTGTCTGATGCCCCATCCTTCCATACATACAGTTACAGCACCTCCTGTTCTTTAAACATGTCATACAAGTTTGATGCTTTGGATTATAGAGTTTTTGCTAGAGCACTTACAGTTTGGTGTGCCAATTAGTGATATGAATTTGTAGATGGCACTTTTAATGGCAAGTGACACTCTGAACAAGGGCTGACTCCTGTGCTGTTGAATTAATTCAATCAATTTAATGCTATTATGCAAATCTGTTTCTCAGAAACATGTACAGTTACGTGCTGGTAACTATTTAAGTGACTAGAAATGTCTTTCTGTTTCCCTCCTGGGTATAAAAAGGGACCATTTTTCAAGTCTCTAGCTCCAAGTTCTTGTTTATAGAAACCAGTAGAGATGTTCCTGAGATGTGTACTATTGCAAGTCATTTGTTCGATCCGTTCCCAGGCAGCTGTGAGAATGAGAGCATTTTGCTGTCATACTTAAAAGTGTGGCAAAGCTTCTGACCCTGTGAGCAGATATTTCATGTGATCAGGAGCCATGAGTAACATTCCACTGCCATATAACTGTAAAGAAGTGGATCTTAAAAATTATGTGAATGGATGAGATAATAGCTTCAATGGCTTCCCCTATTTTCATCCAGCTTGAGGTCTTTCAAGATTCTGTAACAACAGCTTGAACAGTCCCCCTGGCTGTGTCTGGATCATTTTCACCCCAAAGTGACTTAGTTTAACTATGAGCCCTCCTGGCAGCCCCATGGGGCTGTCCTGACATGCAAACACAAGCAAATGATTTGGCATCTCAGTGCAGCTTGAGAACAGTTATCATCAGTTTTAAGATCTCAGGTTATAATTTTAAAAGTTAATTCAAATAATATTTGAATGTCAACTTGTCCATCAATTCTGCTTGCTTCAGCTGGAAAATGTACAGAGCTCTGCCTGTCTCCAAATGGAGCAAAGTCAATACCATGTACAACTGGAAGCAGACTCAGAAGTACACACCTGGCACCCTTCTCCATGGCAGGGCAGCCTTGCAAAGCAGAGTGAGAGGAACTGCAGAACAGCACAACATCAACATCAGCAAGTGTCTGAGCCCATCAAGGACTCCTTGTCCACATCCCAGAACCTCCTTTGCTCCTCTGGTCTCACTGTCTTTTCTTTCCTGGTCATAGCTGATCTTCCCAGTTGTGCTGGAAATGTCTTGGCAAGCTGTGTGTGAAAGGAATGCCTTCCAGCCTGGGTAAAGCAGGAGGTCATCATGGAAGACTTAGTAAATAATGAGCTGCCCATAAGAACAAAAATGGAAGTTGAATATCTTGGAAACTCACGAGCATGTTGAAATGGCAGGAGTCATGTTATCCAGCATCTGAAATACATTTAAATTGCTATAAATGTTGTGGATCAGCGATCACTAAACTGCATACTGGAAGGAAATGGGTGATATAAAAAGTAATGAGATAAGGCAGAACTGAACATTAGTAATTTTCTTCATAAAAAGCAAGTTTCCATGACTCATTCATACACTATCAATTACATGTGTTTAGAGGCTGAATTTTAAGATTAAAATAGTCAACTAAATTTAACTGCCATTATCTTTATGTTCTTGCAGAAATGTTTTTTGCCCTGACAATTGCAGAGAACAGCAAAGTGATTGTGAGCATAGGTTATGATAACATCCGCCCATAAACTGCAGTTACTGCTTATATAAATATATGGAGAGCATTGAGGGTTTTTTCCACTCTTCCAAATACTTGCTTGCCAAGGTGACATTGTTTAATTCAGATCTGTACAGAGCTTTCTTTTTTTACAGATGTCTTTTCATAAAGGAGTTATTTATGTGCAATGTGAACTGAACTTCCTAATGTCCTGGACCTCAATGTTCAGAGATTGCTGCAGCCCTACTGGCTCCCATTAAACATGATGTTTGCTTGTTCCATCTTGATTTGTGTTCATCTGTGAATAACTTCTCTGAAAATAAGAACATAAATACCATACTATGTTAACACAGAGGTAAATTCAGGTGATTAGTCTGACTCTTGACAGTAATTTGTAGTGGATGCAGCAGGAAAAGTTATGGGAAGAAAATTGTATATAGAATTATTCTTCCCTGCATGGGTTCTCTCACTTTGTATCTCACGGTAGTGCAGGAATATCTTGAGCTAAAATTGAATCCAACTCCTTACTACTTAATATACACAGTTAGGTTTGAACTCCATGAGTTGGACTGAACACAATCACATCTTTTTTATTGACACAGCATCCTCAGTCTGCATCCTGTAATTTTACTATGCATTATTTGAAAAAGTAATTCTTTTTATTTTAACACTGTAACCTAATAATTTCATCGAGTGTCCTATAAGTGTTATATTATGAGAGGATGTGAATAAGGCTTCCCTTGTTGCCCCATTTGTGAGCTGACTCTAGGGAACCTCTTCTCCTTCGTCACTCTTCTAAACCAGGATGTGCAAAAGATTTGGCTGGTATAGAGTTAATTTTCTTCATAGCAGCCCTTAGGGCACTGTTTTTTATTTGAGACCCAAATAGTGTTGATAACACACGAGTGTTTAAGCTATTACTAAATATTTCTTCCACTGTGTCAAGGCCCCCTCTGCTTCCCAGACTGCACTGTGAGTGAGGAAGCTGGGGGTGCACAAGAAGTAGGGAGCTGGGACCCCAACTGACCAAAGGGATATTTAATACCATATAGTGTCATGCTCAGCATGAAAAGGAAGGAGGAAGGAGGACATTTGGGGTGATGTTTGTCTTCCCAAGTCACTGTACTCATGGTGGAGCCCTGCTTTCCTGGAGATGGCTGAACACCTGCCTGCTGATGGGAAGTAATGAATTAATTCCTTGGCTTGCTTTGCCTCTGTGTGACATTTTTACCTGTTAAACTGTCTTTATCTGAACCCATGAGCTTTCTTACTTCTGCCCTTCTGTTTCTCTTCTCCATCCCACTGAGGGAGAGTGAGTGAGCAGCTCTGTGGGGGTGAGCTGCCTCTTGGGGTTAACCCACAGGAGCCATCAGGTAGATTACATGTCCCTGTAATCCTGCTCTTCCCTCTTGTTCCATCTCTAGCTTTATTGTATCCCTTTTCCAATAGGAATCAGAGCTGCAAGCAGTGATAAAGAAGTGGGAGCACCATTGATTTCTACAACCTAATGATTCTTTCTGTTTGCTAAGAAATACATATTAAAGATATGTATTTTAAAGATCCTTACTTAAATTAAAGATCCTTACTTAATATTCTCTTTGACTTTTGACCAACACTGAGCACTAAGTATTTTCAAAGTATCTAAAGGCACCTCTCTGAGTGGCAATGGCTCATATACATGTGGTTATAGCCATACATAGATACAGCTAGGGGGTTTATCTCCCATCTGCAGTCTTTTGTCAGGAATAGCTTCCAGAATAAAGCTGAATTAAAGCTAAATGAACCTCAGAAAAGAATACATCAGAAATTTCTAAACCCCATCCATAATGTATTCAATTTCTTCTTTTCAGAGTAACCTACCTTGCAAGCCTTACAGAACTGAAGTCCTATGAATTTACATGAAATATTTGAGCTAAAAAGAATTGCTGAACATGAATCTGAATCCTTCCATCAGCAGATTATTCTTTTCTTTAACATTTGGTCTCTCCTTTCATTATATGGCATAGCAGCAGTATTTTGGTTTGATTGAAAAGTAATTTATAATCAGTGGAATACAGAAGATAAAAAGATGAATTTAATATGCATTTCTTTTCACATCCATCTCCCTCTCACTTCTTTCCTCACGTAGTTTTGTCCTGTGCTAAGTATTGCTGTCCAGAAAAAATAAATGCAGCCCTTAGCCCTTAATTAGAATAATTTAATTCCTAAGAAAATGGTGGGGAAAAAAAGATTAATAACTAAAACCAGGTACTTCAGCTACTGGAATTTTTATGGCAGTAATTGGAAATGCCTCTTCTTCCATTACAAATGATTTTTTCTAGTGAATAATAATAAAAAAGAAATTCTAATTCTCAAATATTAGCCATAAATCCATTTCACCAATCATCATGATTGGAAATGGTTGAGAGACAGTGAGAGGAATTGCAGCTAAAGTCAAGTCATTCTTACTAGTTTATCATGGAGTCTCAGACCAGTGTATAAAATGGGAAAATATATTAAATAATTAAAAAAAAATTGTTGCGATATCAAACATCCAAGAAAAATAATAATTAATTTGTATATATTATTTAATTAGCTTCACAAGGAAAACAAGTGGAATGTATGGATTATTAATCTCACATTCAGTAGCTCAAATTTAAACTGATGCATTCTCAGCAGCAAAAGTCTGAATAAAACACATTTGTTAGGGCATCAAGGATAACCAGTGATGAAGATCTATGCAATGCCAGCTGAGTTTCTGCCACATTGCTACAAAGCTATTTAAGTTAATTTAATGACACAATATCCCTGGTTCTATGTTTTCAGTGAATTAATATTGGATTAGTTCAAGTTACAAGGAAGCTCCTCAGAAGCCAAGCAGCATTGGATAATTACCACTATGTGCTGACAGGATAATCTCAGTTTTCTCATAGACCTTCACTAAGCAGATCACTCATGTGCCTGCATCCCTGACCAAACATTTATATTCAATTAAGAATTTCATACACATAAAGCATGTGCCTGAGATACAGTATGACCAGGCATCACCTGATTTTCATGAGATTTAAATAGATTTTGGATCAAATCCCAGACTGCAGTGGCCTAGTTCCTTACAACACTTTCTTAACTGATGAGAACTTAAAAAGGTCCTGAAATTTTGTTTTATAAGAGCTATATAACTCAGCAGATTGAAGAGAAGGCATACAAGTCCATACAGTTAGTATTAGTGTGCTAATTTCTGGTCCTGCAGAAGTTTGTTATATATTGCTGAAAATGCTATCTCCCATTGCTCCTATTTTCCAATTCTTTGTGCTCATGTTTTGAACTCAAGAACCATCTGAAGTATTCTTTGGGTACAAACATTCAGTGCATGCACCTCTCAAACTGGGATTTTTTCAAGCAGATTGGAGAAGATGGATTGTACTTGTAATGCACAGTGCTGGGTGTGCTGGTGCACAGTTTGCATATTCAAATAGCCACTTGCATAGTTTAAGGAACTTAAAGTTGAAACTATCACCTTCAGAGTGCCTAAAATTAAAGAATAAGAGAGACTTGCAGAATTACGTGAAGAGTTTTTCATTAATAGCAACTGTGGTATTGTATTTCTACCACAGTAAAATAAAAAATGCAAGATTTATTTCCTTTGTTATCTTTCGTATGAGATATGTTGCTAGCACATTACTGGGTGTATGTGGGAAACAAATCCAGCCATTTCACACACAACAGTAATTTAAGTGTCCATGTATTTCATCCTGCTAAGAAGTACAACCTACATCCTTATGAAGCTGAGTAAAACTGATTTCATTTGTCCACTCATCTCGTGGCTTTTATCTTTGAGACTTTTTACATCCACCAAGAGGTGTGTGTTTAAGCAAGATGTGCCATTTGTACTATATTAAGTAGTACATTGTACTATAATAAAATAGCACTGACCTACATATATGCCAGCAATGGCATAAAGAACACCACACAAACAATATCAGAAGTTCATTTCTTCCAAATTTTGTTTACTGATTTATTTGGAAATGTTTATAAAGGTTTATATATGTGTGAAATGTTTCTTTAGTCAGTTTTGGTCTTTTTTCATGCACCTTTTGAGGCTGTCAGCTATTATAAACATCTGTATTACAGGTTTTAGTTTTCTAAATGTAATAACTGTCTTAGTTTTATAATTTACCCAGAAAATGGACCTTTGACATTTGTTTCTGCAGAACAGGTTATAACCAAACGAGATGGTCGGTATAATTTAGTGCTATACCCAGTATTAATGCCTTTTAGTTAATATGCTAACAAGCACTTCAGGGAGTCTTAGAACAGTGACAGAAAGGAGAAACTCATATCCATAGCAGCAATTCACAGTAACCAGTCTCTAATTCTCTTTATTGTCTATTGTAAAGAAACTGCATAAAATGTTCTGCTCAGCAGGGGGGGATAAGGATGATATCTCACTAGCTGCTCTTGTTAATAGGAAAGTGGAGTCATTAGTCATTCAGGAACAAAATGTAATGTATTTTGTGGGAACAATAATGTTCTGTTAGTAAGAGCAACACAAAAGACACCCACAAAAGTAGAAAATCCATGTTAAAAAATGTTGGGGATTATTGTATTTTGGATAAAAATCAAGGCTGAATTACTAACGGTTTTCAAATCAGTGAATGTTTCTCATTTATTTAGCTTCTGTGTGTTGAGACCTGAAGAACATCTTCTACCACCTCTGAAACCAAGCTCGCAACCATTTTTTGAGGTGTTTATGCCCCCTTTTCTCACTCTGCAAAGTGACAATATTCTAACAATCTTATTCAGCTTACCACTTTACTCAGCTGTTTAGTCCCAGAAGCATATTTCAGTGCCATACTGTTAATGTGTTTTTTGGGGTTGTCTTTTCATTTTTTCTTTCAATTAACAAGAGTGTTTTATGATAATTTCTACAATGGCAAACCAAACAGAAAGACCACAAGAACTTAGTGAAGAAGCAGAATATATGCCAAGGCAGTAACTTTTAGTACAAGAACAGAGGTTGTTAATTTAGTTCTTCAGGTTGGGATCATAAAGATAGGCCAATGCTACTTATTCTTCAACTTACACTGGAGAAGGAATGTGAATCACGTTCCAAAAAAGCTGCTTTCAAACACTCAATTAGAAAGAGTAGCTTCTTTTCTCATTCTCTGCAAGGGAATTTTTTAATTTCCTTTTGTAAGGCACAAAGGCACAAACAGAGACATTAAGATGGAGACTGACGTTACAGAAGTTATTGGTGCTCCAGTCCTGACTCCCACCACTGTCCATGGTTTTTGTACTGAAGACTGAAATGCACATTTGTATGAGTGTCACCAAATCCAGACTCTTCTCCCAGAAAGATTTCTCATCAGCAAGTAGAACTTTGGTTCCTATTTTTTGACTCTTCACTTCAGTTGAATGACTTAGCTTCACTAGGAGGGATGAAGGGCTGTCACATTTTATAATCTGGTGTTAGTGTTTTAGCAAGAGAATTATAGCACCTACACATGGGACCAAATTGTCTACATCACTATTTAATTAAAATCAATTCAGTGAGGTACAAAACAGCTTCCCAGTGTTACAGTTCCTACTGTAGTTGTCTCGGGACAGTTGTCCTCATGAAACAGAAACCTCTGGACCCATCTTTTTCATCGTGAGGTATTACAGATCCTCAAAGAACTTATGTATCAATGAATATGCGTTGGCCTCATTTTCATCTTCCAGTTTTACTCCGTTATTTTACACTCAGGACTGCTGTGGCCTTGAGCAATGACATTTGCAGATAGATAGAAAAAAAGTCAGGGGGTTTGCAGCAGGTACTAGCTTGATATTTTCACAGAAAACTTTGGCTTTGGAGTCTTCACTATACTGATGTGGTGCATACTTAAGAGACATGTTTAAATTCTAACAGCCTGGGAACTGCTTGTGTTATCTACCTGAAAAGATAAGAGTGGTTCATTTACAATGGAACAGATATCTTAGTTGTAAAATTCTCTGGAAAAGTACTTCAAAGAGCTAATTCCTGGAAGAAGAGACTGAAGTAGCAGGCAGTAAATCCACCTAACATTTATAAAATATGTAGAGTTTAGAAACTGCTGAATAAAATATACTTACAGAAAATCACAGAAATAAGACGTTTTGTTCTTGGCCTTATAGTTTGTTTGGCAGTCCAAATGAAATGTGAGGTGAGGGATACTCCCACTGTACCAAGGGAGTCCTGAATCAGGACACCCCATGTCCAGCAAGGATAGTGATGGGATAAAGTCTGTTTTCTATCAAGACCAAAAAAATTTCTGTGCATTAAATAAAGCACCAGTATATCAGATGTAATTTCCATTAACAGCTACAGAAGTTCCAGCCTTTAAGTTCCTGATGCTGCATTCTGTTCTATTTTTATTTATATGTACATATATATTACAGTATATTCAGAATATACACCCTTTAACAATGCAAAGACACCACATAAATGCAAGAGATGGTTTCTGAATTCTTTTTTTGTTCTGATCTACTTAAGTAAATAGTAAAGCCTCTTGAGAGATAATTTCTTCAAGTTAAAAAACAGGTTGCATAACCATCTCTATTAATTAATGAAAATTTTAATAATATAATGCACCACCTGTAGTAGCAGAACAATAATTTAATCTAATATTCAATTGTAATTAGATGAAGAATCACATAAGACATTTTGGTTTGGAAATAATTTTTACATAGAAATCAGAATCAGTCAATAAATCAAAAGATAACTCAGCACACAGCTCACGATTCAAGAATGCTTTCTTCAGTAATCAGTGACAAACATTTCTTCAGAGATATCTATCTCTGTAGGTGGGAAAAACATCTAATGAAATATATGTTGCTGTACAGAAACTTAATGAGCAAGTGAATTAATTTATTAGAGAGTATGCCATATATAAATATTAATCAGGATACAGCTCCATCAACACCATGTTATTGGCAGTAGCATACATCATATATAAGAAAAGAAAGAGAATTTCTCATTGATAGCCACTCTGAACTTTCAAAAAAAAAAAAAAAATCCCAGAAAGATGATTAGGAAATATGTTCATGTTCCAGAAAGTTCTGCCTTGTAATTTTTCTATCTTAATTTTTTCTACTGGATTTGACTGGTTTTGTAAATAGATCATAGAATGATGCAACCCCAAAACTTCTGCAAGAAAACTCAGGAAATCATCTGACTTGCATCCTTTGCCCTGATGAATCAGCTGAATCTAAACCATTAATATAGCACTGATGTGGCAACAAGACTGAAGGACCTCTCCTGATGAACCTGGCCAAATTATTTCTGAAGCATATTGCCTCATCTGAACAGAAGATTGTCACTGGGTCACAGTCTTAGCAACCTTTTCCTTTTTCTTCTGAAGTGTTCAATATCTTTCAGGTTATTAGTCTCATGATAAACTATTTTCTGCTGTGATGGAGCTAGTTTACACTCAGAAATTACTTCCATTAGATTGCATTTAGGGAGTCCATTGTACACTACATTTTTACTTTATCCTGAATTTTTATAGAAATACCATGTGGAAAGTGCAGTAGAGGAGATGGAAACCCTTTCTTATATCATGTCACATTGTCATCCCATAATATTTCCTGGGACATTTTTAGTTTTGCTTGCTTTAGAAATTCTCTGTCAAAGACAGAAAAAGGGAAAAAATGATACAACCTTAAATTTCTCACTGCTTAAGTACTTGCACTGACATTTACGTGACAATACTTCTCATATATCTCAGTTTCCTAAATAGAGAACTGTTTGAGAAAATCACTTAAATAATCATGAGATCATTATTGCCATTGAAAGAGAAAGCATTTAAAATGTCATCACACTGCTTATCCCATAAATAAAGCACTCAAAAACTGAGTACATTTTTATGGGGGCTGAGCAGTATTTTGCAGCCAGTATCCTTTTCTGACAATGAAATACAAAAGGTCATCCCTATTACAGTAAGAGATGTCCTCAGGTTTATAGACATATGTTCTCTATCACTGCTATAGCTTGACTATTCCCTAATTTAAATTAAACTAACCAGTGCCTTCCAAATGACTAATCTCTATTTGTCACACTTTACATCTTGCTCTTGGATATACCAAATATACCATATATCTCCAAAGTACCTGAAGAAATGCTACATTTCCCATGCAGCTTTCCAGAGTATGCAGCTCTGTAAGCACAAGCTGAAGACCCATTATGTTGTTTTTCTTGCTTCACTTATTTTTGAGGATTTCCCTTCAGAGTTAGAGCTCACCTCATCAGTGCCCCCAACACAACCCCTGGCTTCTCCTCTGCACCAAAGCTGCTCCACGCACTTGCTGTCTTGTGCCTGTGTAGAGATTATATTTGAATTTCACATTAGTTATCAGATCTACAGGTTACACTGTGAAAAAAATGCTTTGCTGGCTAGCATTTGCTATCATGACAAGTAATACTAAATACTAATTTCTGCATTGTGCCCTTCCTCTATTTTTTTATAAGTCATATACTTATTTAAAGAGCTGATACAAGAAAAAATAATAATATGGGGAGTTGAAAGCTCCCAACATTTTTCATGGCTGATGATACAGAGCAAAGGGAGATTTACATTTGTGTATTTTGCCTACCAGAGAGAGCACAAAGATGCATTTGCCTTACTGGTGAGAGTGGAGCTGACCCCAGTTGGCTCTGTCTCCAACCCCCACCGGTGCTCCCACAGACACAGGGTCTGAGGTTGGGGTTACCACGCTCCCCAATCAAGTTCACTCTCTGTGGAAGGGGTAAACTCATCTGTGAGTATTTCCTACCAGCTCTGAGTGAGAGATCAAGCCTAACCTGAAAAACTCAGCACATGCAGAGATATCCTTGTGAGTGCCTGGGGTCACAGACTAAATCTGAGCCTGAGTGCATTCATTTTCCCACAGTGTGAATGGTAAAGGAGGTTTGGGCACACATCGAACCAGTGGTGAAGTACATGGTAGAGGAAGAGGAGCAGGGAGCCTGGTCTGAGCAAGTTTGAAGGGAATGTCAATAAGGTTAGTTCAGTTTGTACTGAGAAAGCATTACAGAAATATTTTCCAGACATGGAGTTACCTTCATTTCCATCAGAAGTTTTAAGTTTTGTCCCCCTTTACATACTGAGGTGATAATTACTTGGAAGGGTTAGCAGAAGTTGAGCATCAGCTTTTTTTAGACGGTGCTTCTCCCTCAGGAATGAGGCTGCAGCCAACCCAAGAACACACTCCCCTGCCATTAAGGGCAAGTGCTCAGCAAGAAATGAGTGTTTTGCCTGTTAGCATATCCTCCTTTCCTGTTATCCAGACAGCTTCTTCCCACTGGAGCCAAGGACTGTGTGTTCAGCCATGGCCACACAGTGCAGGCCTGCAGGAAGGGGGAGATGCATAATTTATGCTGCAAAGCAGCACAGTGTCTCCCACACTTTAAAACAAGAACTTCCTATTTCATAACTTTGGCCAATTTTGCAGCTGGAGAGGGCTTCTGTCTCATTGCACATAAGCCTCCCTTGCATATTTCAAAGTCTAAGTTCCACAGCAGAATTTCATTATTTAAAGGGAAATGAAAATTTCCTTCACGCTATCAGCAATCTCAAGCTAAATGTCTTTCTTGGCAGGCAGCTGCAGAGAATAAGTGTTAACCCAGAAAGGGGAGGGTGTACATCTTGTTCCAGGTACAAATTCTAATAATCAGAGAAATTCTGCCCTCATCTTCAACAGCAATAAATCTTTGGGAGGACAAAAACATTTGATTTTCTTTGTTGCTTTGTTATACCAGGTGTCACTTCTGCTCCAGCTGTGGTATGTGTAACCCTCTGCTGCCCAGTGGAGGTAGTACAGATGTGAGCCTGATGACCCCATGAAGATATTCAGATATTCAGATATTAAAATGCAGACATGTTGCATTTCAGTCTGTCTTTGCAAGGCTATGATTCCTGAAAGATGCTGACAGTACTCAGGACAGAAAATAAATCAGGATTAAATGGTAGCTAACATAACTGAAAGAGTGGTCCTTTTTCCTCCCCATGAGCCAAACAGAACCACCCAAACCAGGCAACTTTTTTGCTGGATGGGAACAGTAAGAATACAGAGAAAACCATATGATTTTTTAATGATTTTTTAAACAATATTAACGTATTAAGTGGTGCTGCACTACTGGCAGTGGGTGAGTCCATTACAAATTTGCTCTGCTCTGTACTCAGTGAGAATGGGGGTAGGAATCCTTTAATGGCATGTTGCAATAATTTTATTTTCAGTGCAATTCTACATTTTCATTGCCTTTATGCAGCTTGATTTATTTAAGGAAGAGTTGTTGCTGCAGTACAGCATTTTGCTTAGGATATTGCACTTGTTCTTGACAAATGAGAAACTGTTTCAAGGAGAGAAGAAAGATAACAAAAATTTTAAAAACTGTCAGCCTCGTAGGAAAAAAATGGAGATTATTCATTTTAGAACAGAGAAGTCTCACAGAAACATGATAATCATCTTCATATGCCTACAAAGGTTATTACAGAGTAAGATAATCCACTTTTTTCCATTCCCACCAATGTAAACTAAGATGGAGTCTGGGTTAGGAAAGCCTGGGTGTTACAGGAACTGATAAATCCTACAGTAGATCACCAAAGGAGATGAAAGAATCTCCAACACATAAATATACACTAAGATTTATGTCTTAGATTGTAAACTACGTGTACATGCCTTATGCATCTGCTAAAGATGGTCTGGTTTTACAGACCCAGAGTTGGGTAATTAAATGACAGGGATTTTCCAGCCCTACTTTCTGTAATTTATTTGAATTTATAACACAGATCTCAGGACAGAGTCCATCACACTCAACAGATAGCAAGGCACATGAAGAAGTCTTCTAGAAAATATTTCCAACTTTCACTCTCTAACAGTATCAATGTCTATATAGGTTCTTGCTGGGTTTTTAAAGCAATATAAAGATATGAAAAGGTTGTCTATGCTGCACCTCCTATAACATGGGCTCTAGTTATTCTCTCTAGTGCTGATCAAAAGGTCAAGAAGGGCATGTTGCTTTTCCTCAGCTGAAGGGACAGACAATTTTACCAGGTTATCTCAGAAAATTTGAAATTAAATCTTACCATTATCAAAATTGCTGGGAATTTTTCCACTAGCTTCAGCAGAACCAAGTTTTTCCTCTCATGTCTAGATTGGATACCTTCCAGAATGGAGGATGTTTAGCTGGAAACTGTCTGACTAACTTCATCAATTTCAGCTGTGGGAACACAACCTTGTTTTAAACTAAATGAATAGTCTGAATCTCTGGAGTCTGTGAGAGCTCATCTGACCAGACATGACAGCTGTGAAGTACTTCTACTGCTTGAGACAGGGAATAGTGGGACTGTACACTGTACCATCAGCTTCTAGTTTTGGATGTATCCATATTGCCAACTTTTGTAGGCAGTGGCTGTATTTGGAATAACTTCAGAAAGTCGATGGAAGCTGAAGAACCCTGAAGGTCCTCCTTAGCTCCCTTACTGACCCCTGACACACTCATTAAAATTACACAGCAGCTCCATGCAGATTTATATACTTCCCACATCCCCTCTTGTTTCCTAGTACCTGCAGCTCTCTACTGTAGGACTGCACAAATAACAATGTTATGTTAACACCTACCACCACCCCACACCCATCTGCCCTGTATATGTGAACCAAGGCTCATACAGGAAGCAAAGGCAGTTTCTGTCATCAGATAAATTTATTTGATGGATCTTCAATGCAAAACATGCTGCATGGTACTAAGTATGCCACTGGCCATTATCCTTTACCAGGCAGTCATTCAGGATGCCATCCAGCATTTCCCATTCTTCCCAATTCCAGGTGTATGAGAGCTTGGATATAAGTGTGGTTTCCAAAAGGTGCAGTTAAATCAAACTGCTTTCGAGCCATGGTATCCACCTCACTGACTTTCTGACTTTCTCAAAACTTCCTAAAAATCTGGCACCAGTAGACATGTATTCCATTCAGTTGTATTCATGCAGTCACCAATGCAATCTGTAAGATCCAGTAAGTACCTGCAGCTTTTCTTCTACAGTCCTCCCCAGCATGGTATAAAAGTGAATATTTGAAAAGGTTGGTCCTTCCTTACTCCAAGACACCCCAAGATGCTGTAAGGTGCTCAGAAGGAAGACCAACCTTTTATTTTGCTTTCAAAAGTCTCAGGAATATTCTACAGACTCATTTTCACATTTAGACTTTCTATGCTCTATGCTTTTCATGACCATAATCTCCTGTAGGCTGTTTGAGCTCTTGACTTCTGCATGAACTGGTATGTCTGCATGCAAGTGATGTAAGCAGTAATCACTGTAACTCTCCTTTACCATTCCTTACCATTGTGTATTAAGATGTTCATAACCATTGTGTTATTGTTTGTAATACCTCTCTTTAAAGTCTGCTTTCCCTATTGTTATTACAGACAGTTTATCAATAGTTATACAGATGGAGTCATCATACGTTATTTATAAATCGCTGTTCTAATATTTTGAGGTACATACATTGTTTATGAGGCCTGAGATGCTATTTCAATAATTAAACATAATAATTCTTCAAAGGTCAGCTTGGCAAAATGGTATCTCTGTGATGAAAACTACTACAAAGAAATACAGGAAATCAAGAAAAGCAAATTAAGATAAAACAATATGCAGCAGTTTGATGGATTTTTAAGAAACAACTATCCAGGGCTCTAGTAGATATGGCAATGGTAGAACAAAGTAGGAGGATCAGAAATTGAGCCAAGTTAATAGAAAAGGATTGCTGATGATGCTGGTTAGAAACCACAGGTACAGGACACCTTGATAAAGGTATTTTGAAAATGACCAAACACAACAGAACACCATAGAAAGGCTTGTCATTTTAAAGGTAGCTACTTTAAATTGTAAAAGAATGAAAAAAAATCCCTAAAGAAATGTCTTGCAAGACACGTGAATTATGAGGTCTCCTGTCTCTTAATCAAAACTGAGAAGCCCAGAAAACCCACACAATAAAATTTAAATTAACCAGTTGTTAAAAAAAAAATCACTAAGAGGAAACATTTTTTTAATGTTTCATATGGCTCAGCTTGGCCTTACTGCGTTTCCCTCTGGGATGTTTTGTAACAATCAGAAACTGAAATACTGCTGTTAAATGCTTCTCCATTTCCACAGGGCTGCTGCGCCAGCACTTGCTTTATGCCTACCCTCACTGCAAAGTGAAATGAGTTTCCTTAAGTCACCTGACTTGTCTCTGCACCTTTGAGACAGTTCAGAAGTCAGAAAACCACCAGTTACAGAGGCTGAAATTGGCTTTGCTGCTTGCAGCAGAGGATGTAACATGAATAGCTCCTCTGGTGTGAGGAGTGCCCACATGCTCAGAATACTTCTCATATGACTTCTCATACTTGTTTGAAAACAAGCATATGCTTAGGCTATTCTTCTATGTGAGCTCCTCTGTTTTTGACTCTGCCCATTGCCTATCTATGAGTTGAGCACTATTGTTTCTCCTGAGAAGAATCCACACAAACTGCTAACGTTGAGCTTCTTCACTTTTGCTTTCTCCTATAGTATCAACATCCTCCAAAGGCAGCTGGTGGGTTTATGAACTTTGCTTGTGTATTTGGGCTATTTCTGTTCTGCCACAGGAGCACACAGCATCACCTGCCAGTGAGCCGCTCCTGGGAGTCTGTGGGCTGGAGGAAGAAGGAACAGGAGCTCAAAAACCAGCAAGTACGAGCACCACAATGTGCTCCTCATAGCAGTGTCAAAGACGTTTAAAAGCATGCTTCATTCCAGCTTGTACTGCTGGGTGGTGAAAGCCACCGAGCTGAGAAGGAGAGGGCTGACCTATGTGTGTGTTACTGCCTGCAGAGGGAAGAATTTCATCAGTCAGCAGCACATGACACAGCAGCTCTAAATGATACAGGGGTGCAGCACAACCATGGCCAAGAGGGATGGTGATGGCATGAGCAAAATAATTTCATTTATGACTTCAGACTATCAGCAGGTACTGTTCCCAGAGAGATGAGCAAATGGCACACTCGCTGGCCACAAATCATGTACGGGCAAGAAGAAGTTAACTCATGCAACTTACCCTTGCTTCCCCAGAGGAAAAAACATTTCTGAGTTTTAATAGACCTGAATTCAGAGGCACATGAATAACTTAGGTGACCAGGATTTTGGATGTAAGAAGTGAGATTAATGGAGTTAAGCCACCACACTCTAAATATGACCTCTTTTCCCGTGCTCAGCTCCAGAGTTGCTCCCCCAAGAACAGTCACCAAGTTAGGTCCTGCCTCTGACCATCCTCTGCCCCTTGGGCACAAGTGTTAAAGAAATAAAAGAAATAATGATCTCACTGATGCTGATGGAAATCTCTGGAATGAACTTCAAATTGTACCTATGGATTTCAGATGTCTTCCCAACACTATTTATCATCACCTAGTTTCCTGCATTTGTAGCAAAACCATAAACACAACCCAAACTCTTTGGCTGTCTCTCAGAAATCTTCTGCCCAAATTTGTCTGAACTGGGGGTATTCCTTCTTGCTGGGAGGTTTGTGAAATGGAGTGTACATTATCCTCAGTGCAGCAACCATACGTTAGTGCTAAACTTTAGTTTCTCTCCATGGTGATGTTCTCTTAGTGACTGTTATCATCTCCATCTTCCAGCCTGTCCAAAGCTGTTGAGTAGCATTCTGACAGTTCAGGGCCACATCCTCATTCTTCTTTGTATTACAAAGCACATACATTATAAGGGGAATAGTAATTTTTCAGGTATCAAAATAACGGTAACATAATATTTTTAGAATATTACCATATTTTAATATATTATCACTTATGAATGACTTTTTCCCCTTACTTATATCTTCAGACATAGCCCATATAATAGGCATCAATCAATAGGCATCAGTCACTGGGGTTGGGCTCACCTTGACATAGTCACTGGGATTCCTTCTCTTTGCAAGCCTACAGCTCTAAATTCCTTGTTTCTGTCTTGCTGGGCAGATTTCACCATGAGATAGGTGCAGCCAAGACATGACACAACATCATCTTAGGTGCAAAATTCAGTGTAATTGAAAGCTTTGGAAGAGACACTTGATGAGAAACCGAAGGGAGTGAGTTGTACAGGTCCCACCTTGACAGGTCTGCACATCTCTTGTGATCTTCCAAGCACCAGTGGCACTTTTTAAATGGCACGTAACTCCATGAAATGCTTTTGAAATGCCTGCCTGCTTTCACCTACTCACCTCTTAGGCCTACCTATGCTCAAAGAAAATAGTATTTTCCCTGCCCCTCTCCAATTTATCACAATTTTTTTTAGTCCCAAGGTGGTTCGATGAAAGCCAGTTGCCCTAAATATTGAATTATAAACCTGTCCTTCTGGCTCTGCTGTCAGCTGCTGCTCTAGAGTGGCACTGAGTGCTCTTGCTAAAACAGAAGCAGATGGCAATAATCCAACCAAAGTCACTGCAGGAGGCACTGCAGGAGCTGGCACCCATCCTCTCCCTCTGCCAGCAGGCACCACAATGGCCCCCAGTGCCCGCCACCCCTTCAAATCACCTCCATTCTCAAGCAGTTGGAAACCACATAATAAACATGTAAGTACTGCCAACCAGTTTCCTTCTGCCTCACGATCAGCTTGCACGGTATTGAAAATATTTTGAGGTAATTTCACCACAACATTTGTTCAGACATTTTGGTATGTCAGTTTCAGCACAACTAATTGCTCTCCTTTATCCCAGTTATTCATGACCGGTAATTTATCTGGAGATAAAAGATTCTCAATCACAGTTTATTAGGTAGACAAGTGCAATCAAAGTGCAGCTGTCATTAGGAAAAATGAAGCACAAAGACTGCCTGGCTGGGAATGCAAATGAAGCAAGGCACATGGATGAATACAGACACCGTCATATCAGACCTGAAATAGTCCCTTTCATGTGTGCTGCTTCTCCCAGGGTGATCAACCCCCAGAGGTGGCTGTGAGGGGAGATCACCTGCACGTTACTCTTTCCCTGTGTGCTCTCCTGTGATTAAACCATTGCTGGTCTCAGAAGTTAGGGACAGGTTTACTGTGAGAACAGATGCAGGATAAAAGCATTCTTTATCTATATTGAAGTTAAGAGCAGATCACAAGAGTACTATGCTAAGCCAGACTTGGTGCTTTCAATAGATGATGTTCTTTGCTGAACATTCCCCCCAGACACTGCCCACGTGTGTGCAGGGAAGCAACATCAGTGTTCTGCTCCTTCTGAGCTGCTTTCGCCTGTCCCTTCTTGTCTCCTTTTTGAGACCTTGCTGGGCACAGACTCTGTCTTTTACACCTTTGCAATAACTGAGCCTGAGAAGTTGCCCTCCACTCCTAAGGGCACACATACCCATCACGGTATGCACTTTCCCACAATTCCAGCTTTCCACACACTGCATACTTACAATTAATCTTTCCATGAACCTTAATAGCTAGGACATACAAGCACAAACTATTTTTATGCAGGACTGCTCACTAGGCTTTCTTTACTCTTGATATCATAAGAAATTAGTTGGATTCAAGCACGCACCCTTGTGCCAGTTTTGATATTAATTTCTTTAGTGCCTGTCAGGACTCATTGCTTTCCTGTGAAGTTTCATATTTAACATATTTAAACTTTTTCTTTCTTTCCTTTTTTTTTTTTTTTTTTTTATTGGAATGTTTATCTTCATCAACTCATGGTAAATTTCTCTGACTTCTATCATTAATAAGGGTCCATCTCCTTATTAAGTCTATACATTTGCTTTTGATAATGGCTCTCCCCTCCTCTAATAGCTAGAAAGCTGAAGTTATTAATGCAGTTTGGCTGTTCTCCTTGTCCAAATAAACCTGGTCAATGAAAATGAAATTAAAATGCCCATGACTCTCTTGTCCCTTAAAATCCTGCAGGGATACAGAAGAAAAGATGGGAAGAGAATTGGGGTCCAACATAGGCAAAGCCACCATGTGTCACGATCTGAGGATGTCCAGCTGGGTAGCTTTGTACCAGCAGGTACTTCTATGCACATTGAGTGGAATAAGATCAGTAAAATCTGCAGTACTGATAAGCCATTGGATTGTAGCATCCTATTGCATTTTTACACCCGTCCCAATGCTTTTCATCTTTTACTAGCATCTTAATTAATGCAAAATGATGCTCAAAAAAGGGCAAATTCACAGGTGCTAGAAGGACTTTTTAATCTGAACTCTTCCATAGAGCCCCATCCCTTTATCCTGGTTAAATCCATGTGTTTTCCATAATGTATGTATCTCCTGAGGCTGTAAGACGGAGCTGGCAACAGCCCTTTTTTTGCATAAGGTAACTATTGCTTGCTATTGCCATTTAAGCTTACTTAGGTACTTAGGGCCCTAAAAGGGTTAGGTTAGGAGAGACCATGTGATATTGAACCCCAGGTGAGATGCAAGTAGGACTCAGATTCCAAATCTTTTTTCTCCTGACATTTTGTAGGACTGGCTATGTCTCCAGTTCCTAATTCACTGCAAAGTAGATCTATGTCACAGATAAAACCTGAAGGAATGAAATATCACATGTGCTTTGCACAGCAAAAAAGCTCCTGGTTTCTGCTCCAATCTGCCTGCTTTCCACACCAGTTTGTTTCACAAGGATTGCACCCTGTCACTCATCCCTCTGTCAGCACTTATTCAAGATAAACAAGTGTCACTTCAGCAAACACCACACTCCTTACCTTCATTACTTTTCTATCCACTGCCAACTGAAAGCATCAGACTGTTCAAGTGCTGTCAATTAAGGTACTATTCTTCTTCTCTTAAGCTTTTTTTCAGCACTTTCAGCATAAATCTTTGTAGTCAATGCTTTTAGTCAGAGCCCTAGTAAAATGCTGGAGACCTCAAGGTTTTGCAAACAGTGTCTGTGCCAGAGGCATCACAGTGATTGTTAAGTAAACCATTATAGATGTTTAAGTTTTTCCACTATATTGGTTAAAATTATGTACGCTAATACATTTGTCAACATTACAAATGAAGTTTGCAGCAAGTTGCTAATAATACATGAAGAATAAACCATAAATAATAACTATGCATGTAAATTAAATGACTTGATTATGGTGCAAAGATACAGTCTAATTTGGAACAGAAAATTACTTTGAAGTTATTTCAGCAGCTAATAATGCTTTTAGAGTAGCAGAGCTTTATGAGCCACAGTCTTCTTTAAGTCAAGCAACAAACTTTCTGATGGATTCTGCCCACTAATGTGGTTTGTTGGGTATTGCTATGCCCTGAGTAAAATGGATGTGACAGACTGACAAAATAATCAAACAATCATAGAATCACAGAATGGGTAGGATTGGAAGGGACCTTAAAGATCATCAAGATCCAACTTCCCTGCATGGGCAGAGACACTTCCCACTAGACCAGGTTGCACAAGGCTTCATCCAACATGGTCTGAAACACTTCCAGGGAGGGGGCATTCATGAAGAGATTTGTTAACCAAAATATGGAAGTGCTTTAAATCAAAGACATAAATACTTTTCTGATAGAAAGTGAAAAACCATGGATTGGGTATCAGCAAGATTTAGGCTTTCAGAAGGGCCTGAATTTTGAGAGATGACAGAGACCCATTTTCTCAAAAGGAATTACCATACCTTGAAATTTTTTAATATATCCAAAGGAATAATGGTATTATTAAAAAACAAAACCAAAAACAACCAACCAAACAAAACCCACCAGATAAAAATTTAAAAATAAAAATAATTTAAAAATTTGAGGTTCTGAAATACAAGCTGAACAGAAATATAATGTTTAGCACTACTCCCATCATGCCTTACATTGCTGGCATAGTAGATTAGATTCTGGATGAATTTCAATAGATTGAATAATGTAAAAATTATTTACATTATTTTAGTCCAAATAAGGACTTCTGTACCCAAATGCTTCTTTGATAGTTTGCATGGACAGGGATGGGATTATGGGAAAAATACTGCAGAGCTTGTGTTCAAGGAGCAGGGATCTTGTGCTGTATATCCCAAGAGAAGTACTGCTCCTGCCTTAAAATTAGAGGTTAAAAAACCCAAGATTAAGGTACATGGTAACTCATGTTAAGGTCCAAACCTTCTTGGCCCTAAGGACACCTGGAGCATGGATATACCTTGAGGATTGTTACACAGTGTGAGGGGTTTTCATAAACTGTGAGCTTTCCCTTTAAAGTCACCATTAACACACAGTGGGTAAGGGCAAACCAGCAATGATTCATCTTGGCTGGATGAGCAATTGCATTTCTAGTTATAAAGTGACAAGGGAGACACTAATAAAATATAAAACCAATCCCACTTTAGATCTAAGAACTGTGGGTACTTCTAGCTGCTTGTTGCACTCCCAGTGTGGGTTGGGTTTTTTCCCCCCTACTCCAGTAGATGCAAATGTTGGAAGATGGTGTGATCATGCATCACAAGATGTTGAAGCATTCAACAGTGTTTCAAGTAAATGGGAATTTATTTTTTTTTGATCTCTCAAACTGACAGTTAATAGACACAGTTAACGAACTGATCAGACAGCAGGCTTAAAACAGCAGAATTTATTTACACAGTGTAAATTATTAGGTGGAATGAATTGCCACAAAATTTTTGGATGCCAAAATACGAATACTTTTTAAAAGCTATTGGATAAATTAATGGGGAAAAATGTGTCTCTTTCTCTTAAACACTGTGATTTGCTATCATCTGAGTCAGAAAATTCCTATGCCACAGATGGCCAGAAGCTTGGAAGCCATACCATACTTGGAAGAAAACTCTCATTGCATGCTTCCTGCGTTATTCTGTATTCAGCATTTGCTGTTGGGCCATGTGGATGGGATAAGATTAACGTTTCTGATTCTGGCTATTTTCCTATATAGCTAGATTTTTTTAGGATAGACTTTAAACTTCAGAGATCAGTAGAGACACTAAAGAACAGGCATTCTTTGTATGTAAAGACATGGATGGAAGGATATGAAATGCAGTATGCTGTGAGATCCTGGTCTATGTAAATATTAAAAGAATGCAAATTGGAGTTCAAACAAATGTAAACTACTCTAAGCCTTAGAAGATTGTGGATAGGCAGTTTTCTACTCCATCTGTATAGAATGGACTCCATGCAGTCACAACATAATTAACAAAGTATTTGCTTAATAATTGACCTTGCTGAACTGCTAAAATGCTAAGTATTGAGTGAGAAAACTAAAAGCATAAACTTAGGGCAGCTACAGTAATGCACTGTCCCTCTGTAACCTTAACCCTGCATTCCAATCCCAACAGCCCCAATGAAGGAATTTCATTATCCCCAATGTGAATTTCATAATTCTGGATTAATTCATTTCTAAATGAAGCCCTTTGACATTGTCTCATAACATGAAAAATAGTTGGATATCTAAATAACCTCAGTAATCCTTAATTTTCTAAATGAAGGTTAGAGGGCAGTTTCAGATATTTTTTTTTTCTTTATCCAACTTTTTTTTTCATGTTACCATTGCAAATAAATGCAGAAATAAAAAAAAAATCTTTTCCACCTACATCATATAAGCTCTGTGAGACAAAGACTGTTCTCTTGGTTACTTCTTTTGACAGTGCAATAGGACTTGAGTCCCAACTGTCTATGAAAGAATATTCTAAATGAGCAAACTTTGTTAACTTTTTTCTCTTAATTCTTTGCCCCGAAGATATGACATTTGAAACCTGCAGTACTGAGGTCACAGTAATTCACTACTTTATGCTACTCACTGTAAGGATTCACTGTTTGACTCTGCTATTTAACCATGATGGAAAATATCTGATTCTGGACTATCCATTCTCTAAGCCTCTGGAAGAGTTCCTCCATGTCTCTCCGTGAGGCTTTTAGAATATCTGTCTAACCAGTTGCTGTGTTGTGTCTTTTTCTCTGTAACAGATAAAAAACATTGCAGCTTGAGTTAGAGGCAAGTTATGAAATCCCTGATGTGCAACAACTGTGGTTGAGGCTTGAATGGTTTTGCCTGGTCACAAGACAGACAACGTAGAGGAAGAGCACTGAAATGATCAGCTAGTGAAGCAGAACTCTTGGTTAAGAGGAAAAACCTCTTAAAGAATACTGTAGGCACCTCAAGGTTTGATTAAAAAGATTAGTAATATATTCTGCTTTTTATTTATTGTATTAAACCTATATTCAGCAGCAACAGATTGCCTGACCTGAGCATGGGATTAGTTTCCAAAGAATCTGCTATATTTCCGACTCCTAAAAGCAAAAACCACTTGACATCCATGAGAAAAGGGCAACAAATATATTACAAAACTTAATGAATCCAATAGATGTAAGGGTTCGACTAAAGGTGAAAAATAATCATGCTATAAATGTCAATGTGTAGTATGGGCTATAACATTATTACTTCTGCTTTTACTAAGGTATCATTGCTGTTTTCAATTGGGTTGCACCAGTATAAAGCTGGAAAACAGAGTGCTTAGGCTGCTTTAATTTATAATAGGATATAAATTATTTGGGGATGAAATTACATCAGGTTAATGGCACAATGTCAAAAAGTTTAAGCTATATCCATAAAAAGTTTAAGCTATATCCATAAAAAAGTTTTTCAAACAATGTGACTATGTTTTTGCTGCCAGCATAGTGGGCCTGGTAAGGTGGCTGCAGACCACAGAAAGGACAGCCTGAAATAAATCACATATTTTGTAGGGAAAGGCTGTGGAAAATACTGCAAGGTGGGAAGGAAGCATCTCCTTCCTCCCAGCTATAGTCAGCATCTATTCATGTAGCTGCATTTGTTGACTTCTTTAAAATAGCTATTGCTGGGTATTGCTGGTCCTATTTAATCAGTTTCAGTACAGACTGAATAATGACCAGATTCCAGACTGGTCAGCCCAGATCTCTTTTCCACCATTCATGCCAGTGATTAGCAATGTGAGAGGTGAGCAGAAAAACTCCGTAGTAATGCTAAGAGTAAAAAAATCTGAACTATAATCCACACTTAAAATAGTGGATATTTCATGTAGCACTAAAAAAAGGGAAAAATAATTCCACATGCTACTCAATTTTCACAGAACATCACCTTAATCACTACTTCCTGTATCACAACATCAAGACATAGGCCCTCCTATAGCCACTTGAATCACATGAAAAAAGCCTACATCAGAAATTAGGGTCAGGAGGTTTTCTAGAACCTCCTGAAACCTTTTGTCTCTACTCTTTGAATCCTGGCAAACCTGACTGGAAACCAAGCTAGTAATGAACGTATGGTTCATGAGCCATTTTCCTGTCCCAGCATCTTCATAACTTTCCCTTGTTTGCCACCACTGATGGCCAAATTCTGGTCACTTCCTAAGTGAATTTTACATTAGCCTATTCCAAAAGGCTGCATAATTCAATGACACTTCAGTATTTGCTTTACTTCTGCCAATTTCTACACCTAAAACAGACCTAATACCTCAAAAAAAAAAAAACAACAAAACAAAAACAAAACAAAACAAAAAACCAAAAAAAACAAAAAAAACAAAAAAACCCACCAAACCAAAAAAACAAAACAACAACAACAACAAAAAAACCCCACAAAAAAACCAACAAAACCCCTTCATGTAAAAAGAGTAACTATTTTTGTGATTCAAATGTGTTCTGCTAAAAATATTCCAGCTAGCAGAATGTTCCCTCATTGCTATGGAAGCTACAATGGTCCTGTATCCTTCAAAATGTCTTAACTAAATGAGAGCTATTATTAATTAAGGCAAAATTGAATTGGGTAGGATGTACACCTGCAGTACAATTACAAAGAAATGTTCTGGTACAAAAGAAGTCATGCTATTCCTGTTTTTCTAAGCTACACTGCAAATACAGGCTGACAGGTCAATAAAAGCACTTGCAAACACTTGTAGGAAATCAGCCATCTGATGCAAGTATTCTGTTCCTCAGTTAACTTATTATTCAGCTACTGAAAACTTCATTTTCCCATCTGTGAGATGACAAAATCAAATGAAAACAATATTAATATTTATGTTCTAAATGGAAAAGGTTTTCGAAGCACATCCATAAAGTGGAAAATAAAAGCAGAAGTTTTGGATATGCTTTCTGGCATTTTGCATAATCAGAATTTTTCAGCCTTGCTGCCAGGATTTGTTGGCTTAAGAGCAAGATGTTATATTTTATGGAAGTTATTAATATGGGTGGATAGTGATTGAAATTGTATGTAATTTGAATAGTTAAGTCTCTATTCTATGGATCATTTGATTTTAACTACAGTTCATACCATTAAGAATATGTATTCCAAAATACATATACTCCTCAGGTCAGAAAAAATACATTTATCAGGCTATTTTTAATTTTTCATGATGGTACTGTTTACATTCTATATAAAGACCAATCAGTAGAATGTGTGAGCATCTACAGATACATCAGAGCTACTGGTAAAAATTATTCTGATATGGAAAGACTTTGGAATCAACTGTGAATTTTTTCTTTCATACAAAGGGTCTTATATGTAGTTAACTGTGCTGTTGCTTCCCTCTGAAACATGCATAAAATTGAATACCTTATGTTAGCAATATAAGCTTGAAAACCATTAGAAGTAGCTGACACAAAATGAAATACTTTGTTTTCTTTGTCTGTTCAATTTTGTGCATCCTTTCCTTATATGAATGCCTACCAGACTTTTTCACTTCTCTGACCAGATTATGCTCAGAAATGGTCACACCAGTAAGCCAATCTGCTAAGGTGACACGGAGGAAACTTCTACACGTTGTTTTGTCACATTGTCATAAAAACACATCCTGTCAGCACAGGATACCTTTACATTATTAGATTAGTTCAAGATAGGAAACTCATCCTGCTCTCTGGATTGCAGATGTAGCTTTTGAGGACAGGGAAACATGCAGCAGACTACAACAGATTCAATCCCAAAGTGGTGTATGTTGTTTGAAGAAGGAGCTCATTTTTCACTGCTGTGACTTGGCACCATCATGTGGCCACTTTGAGTCTGCAAAATTTAAGTAACAATTTATATATAGAAGCATTTGCAACTATGTTTAAAAATTATTTCTGTCTGTTTTAGGAGAAGACAGTAAATACCTTAAATATATGGGCACAAAGGTCTGAACATGTTGTCTTCCAATTGTCCTTTTTCCCCCTAATCTCTGTTCATTTAATAATGGTTGTCCTCATGATCTTGATATTACCTAAATTGATAAACTACAAAAGTTTAAGATATTTTCAGCACTTGGTCTTGGTGTAAACTTTATTAATGGTCTAAAAAAAATAGTATAATATTGTAGACAACTATCCTCTTCCTCACTACAAGAGCTTGGGAAATTATTTGTTGGATTAAACAGGTCAGTATTTTCTGGTTTACATCAGAAATCCCAAAAGATTTTGAATTTCAGTAAATCTCAGAAGCGTATCATTTACATGGCTTGTTTCCAGGTAAATGTAAGAAAGTGTTACCACGTATTGGTGTGTAAAAGGCCCAGAGGTAGAAATCTCCATACATTCAGGTTGCTTATAGAGAGGCACAACTTCATACTCACCAGATAAATGATTACAATGAATTATTTCAGAGTGGAATAATGAGAAACAATAGTGTAATTTATAGTAATATATTTTCAATATTTTTTTGAAAAATATACGCATCTAGATTACTTTCACAACTTAAATACAATTCATCATTTTGAATATAATTATGCTAAACATGATTCTGTCATTCTAATAAGAATTTACATTATTTCAGATGAAATATTTTATTGATATTCTATAAAATATACACAAGATATATACAAATAAAAAATTGTATTATAAACTTTTTAATTGCAGTAAAAAAATAATCTAAAAATTTTGCAATAACATGGTCAGCCATATAGGTGTATTGCTTCTAAAAAGACTGCAATAAAATAAAATGTAGTTTTTCACATTCCTCAGGCTGAGGTAATGCCCATTTCTTCTTTACACTGTGAATGTCTATCTGTCCAGAATCTTTGGCCAGTGCAATGCCTAACAATCCATTTGTTTTTTCTGGTTCTCCCAGTAAAGCCATAGTTATAACACTGGAAAAAAAAAAAATTGAGGCAAAATTAATAGATATTGGTGTTTTCAGATGCATTTTTAGAAGGTTTCTTATAGTTAGCTACATGATTCTTTTCTTCTGCTCATCACAGTGTAGTACTTCTCACTATTTCAAGTCCCATCATGTTCTTTAGTGTTTCATCAGTTGTAATCATTGAATGTAAATATAACAAGCAATTTTTACTCTGTTCTAAGGTTCCATCATCAGTTTCTAACCATGGCTTAAAAAGTATTTCAGCCTTGTGAGAATGAACTATAGTACAGTACAGCGTAGTAACTTTAAAATTTATATTATTTTCTCCCCAAACTAGCAGCATTTTCCTATAGCTTACAAGGCTACAAGGAAAACTTTCAGCTGGAGGGATATTCACCAAGACTAAGTTAAACCTATAGAAGAGCAAGTCTTCCCACTGGGGCTCCCATCAGGGAGGAAAGAGAATCCTCAAGACAGTAATTCAGAAAGGCTTAAACTGCTTTTCCACATCCATGTACAGGATACATAGGTTTCTAAACTGACAGGAACAATATGGTGAGATTACCCTGATGTTATTCTTGCTGTTCACTTTGTGACACTGAACACAATATATTTCTCTATACAGGTAACCATGCTCTCCATAGGCATTTTTAAATGTTGGCCAATGTCTTGCCCAATTTAGGGTTTGATTCTTATCCAGTAAAGCTATATTTGAACTTCAAACATTTTAGTAGAAATAAATTTTTTCTCTTCATATAAATAGTGGCTGCTCTATGTAAAGACCTCTGCCCCAACTGATAACAGTCTCCCTGATTTTGATTCATACTAATGTTATTTTTTTTATCAGACTGTATAAAATACTAAGTAAATAAGGATATATTAAAATTTAGCTTGCTATAGTCTTTTTCCACACCTCCAACAGTTTAAAAAAATAGAGGCTTGAAAAGCATATTGTAATGAACATTTAAAGTCAAGTAAAAAACCCATTCAATATATAGTAAAAATGTAGACAATAATATTGATATTTTGTCAAAAAGACAGTATTGCATGTACTTACTTCTCTGATGGAATAGTTTGCTTTGCCACAGGCAACAGATCATTTTCAAGAAGATCCCAAATGTAAATATTAGATGATGCATCCAGGACAAAAAATACAGCAGGCCTTGTTAAAGCCCACTGTAGGGCAATAACTGGCTGGCCACTTGTGCTGTCATTCCACTGCATGAGGGGATACTCTGATGTCATTTGGTGTAATCTAATGCTTCCATCTGAACAGCCAACCTATATTTTAGTAAAAAACGAAAATACTTAGTATTATCAGCTTCACTATTACTATGATTCAGCACAACTTGAAGGTAGTCTGAATCAGGGTGAGAGACCTAGAGACCAATTCAGAGTGCTATGTAGTGTCACACATAATATGTAAATAGTATGTAAAAGCAATACTAGCTTTCAGTAGGACAGGCTGTGGTTAACATTATATTGAAATCAAGCTGATTCATACTGAACAACTAAATCCAAAGACAGGCAGATATAACTGCTTCCAGATGTTTTCTTATAGCTTTTGTCTTGACTAGTATAGGCAATATTCACAAGTTTGCTCTAATCCAGCAACAGAAGAAACTATTCTGTGAAAACAGAAAATAACTTACTCTTACTACCCTGGACCTTACAAACCTCTACATCAGAAAGACTTCCTAGAATTTTCAAATTATGATGACTTCTTACAGTGACTGCAAATTGGGCTTACTTTTAGAGGGACTTCTGCAGATACAAACTTGCAGAACCCAGTAACACTCCAAATAAAAGAATTTGGGTAAAAGGGTAGAACATCTGGTAAAAGGAAGATCTGACTCCACAGGGGTGACACAAAATACATACACTGCAGCCAAACACATTCATTTTATACCTTAGGCAATCCCAAAGAAATAATGCAAATCATGGCAAATTTAGAAAGAAAGAATTTTGAAGAGAAAATTGTTATCTTGTCAGATGTATGACAAGAGGGATAAACAGCTGAGGGTTCATCAATAGCAGATCTGCTTGCAATGAGGAATTTCAGTAAAGACAAAGAATAAGACATAAGACTGAAGTGCAATTGCCATTCGTTTCTGTGAACCAGATGATCCACCTTTTATAATAAACAAAGTTCAAACACCAGGATACAAGATCTGTTGTCACCCTTCATGGCAGACTGGAATTAGTGAGGGAAGTCAACTATTAAGTACATAAATTAGAAATCCTCCCTCAGCAAGTAATTAAAAGATCAAAGTTGTATTATATGAAAAAAGTTTTCATACCAAAAATAGTGGTTTTCCAAAAGGGAAAAAATCAATTGCATTGATGCTTGTTGATCTGAGTCCACCCTCCTGGGGTCTGAATAACTTTGGAAATACTTTTAAGTCATGTCTTGTACCATGGGCTACCAATCCCTATAAACAACACATAGAAAACAAATTACCCAAGACAAAAAAATAATTTGCTTTATTACTATTACGATAAAATATTAAATAATTCACACAGCTGTTACCCTAAAAGACCCTTAATAGCTAAAAAATTTTAATAGCTAACAGATTTCAAAAATAGTCTCAAATTATAAATTTTGTATATTTTTATATAGCAGTCTACAGCTAAAATTCCAAGTAAATGGTTAGCTTCCAAAATAAAAAAATTCAATGAGATGAATTTCAGCACATTACTCACAATGTTTGTTCCAACAATGAAATTATTAGGATTAGAAGACAGAAATTTAATAGTCTGTGTCAGGGGCATTCTCTGGCGCACATCCTTTGGGAAAAGGCTAGGAAAAACATAAAGGTAAAATATGACATAAATATTGGAAGTTCTCTCCTTAAGCTATGCAACTACATACAGGAACTCTTGATCTGAAATATCTATGACTAGCTTTAAGAAGAAGTGTGTATAAAAAAAACCCCAAACAATAAAGAACAGTAACAGCAAATTAATAAAAGTATAGGAAAAAAACAGCTTTGTGGAATACACTTGTAAAATCTAAATGCCCGTTTTCTTACCTGTTATTTAATTCCATAGTAGAGCTATGTACTAACTTCACTTTCCCTCCAGGAATTAAACCTAAAATTACATGAAATAATTACATAAACTGATATAAGAACCTTGCTTAAGAAAGTGCCACCATCAAATTAAAATCTAGGATGATAAATAAACAGATATTTCATAATTATATTGTTTATTGTACACATAGCTTTTGAAATATCAAATCTGAACATCTGTAATCTCTGACAGAAATCAAAGAAAGAGGACAGAGAAATACATTTCTTTTAGTTTTGCAGTACACATGTAACATCCCTGTAATATCACTCTATAACAAACAGTTCTATCAGTGGTGAAAATGCACATTCATTCACTCTGACAGTGAATTACAATAACATCTCTAATGAACTAATAATGTTTCTATAAAGCTGATCTATGTTGCTTCTTAGTAGAAAATAACATAAATTATTCAAACCCTTCAAATGTAAGAATTTTTTGAAGAGGAAAAAGAACTAAATGCTGGTGGCAGTAAAACTGTGTCAACAGGCAACCATAGCTTAAAAATGCACCTCTCCACAGCCATAATACCCAGCTTTAGCAGCTTAATATAGCCAGACATTGCACGCGAGCTTATGAATTAGGAAACCAATCAGAAATTCTTCTAAGCACTACCTCACTGTTTATATATATTCAATTGAAACTGTATCAGGATTTTAATCACACCCTTTCCAATAAGGTGAGCATGCTTGTTTAAATCTCTTCAAAAAAGAAAAAATGTAATTTTCTTAATTCACATAACTCAAAAGCAGCTGAACAGGCTCTGTTTTTCACTTTAGACACAAATGTTTTTCTGACACTAAGTAAGTAACTTACACAAAAGAGAAGTTTCAGAACAACTTGCAAAATGAAGATGGAGGCAAGAACAAAAGCATTATAATAGGTTTGGTAAAAAAGAAAGAAAGAACAGGAGGATTAAGAAGAACATAATATCTCATATTCTTTGGAAAAAAAGCTGCAGACACAGAAATCTGCTGTGACATTATAAGAAATGTGGTTGCCTGCTGGCAATTAGCAATACAAAATTAGCATATGGAATTCAGATAGCACTGAAAATAACTCTCATGATCCCTAACAAATAATCCCAAGTATCAGATCTATGTCCTATTTAAAATTTACTGTTCCCTCAGTAATTTTGCCTTCTTCTAATTTTGTCATCACTGACTCTTCCTTTCTGTTCTAACTTCATAATCTCAAAACTTAAGCATTTTGTTGTACCTTTAATGTACAATACTCACCTAAATCAGTCTGTGAGCCAGCTAAATCCACTTTTTGTAATTCAACAACCACCTGAGAAGTCAATATTTAACATTAATAAGCAATAAATATTTACAAGATTTTAAAGTTTTTTAACTATGTATACTAATGTATAACATAACTCTAAAAGAACATTTAGATAGATAGGTCTAACCACTATGATTACAGGTACATTCTCTATCCCTTTTCAAATGTCTGCAATGCTAAAAATAGCTTCAAATGCCTGCTGGATGATCCCTGCTGGAAAGAAGAATATGGGAATTTACAGTATACACTTGATTGCTAGTTGGCACCTAGTCAGAAAAAAAAAACCCAATAACAGACAAAAACAAAAATTAAAAAACCTACCAAAACCTAAATCCCCCAATAAGAAAATTTAACATATTTCTTGTGTTTTTCACTATACATGAAATAGAAAAGGTAAAACATGTGGCCTAAATGAATTGCTGCTGAAGTTACTTAGAGCTTTAAGGGACATAACTATCGAGAAGAAGGAAATACTTTTATCCCCTTATTATTCACTGAGTGATTCAGCTCCTTGAACAAGATCAATTCAGATGCAAACAACAGGTTCAGCAGCTGTGACAAAGCTGCATCACATTAAGACTGAAAACCTATATTAGGAAGAAGAGTTGTCAGAACAGTAGTTAAGAATGACAGATTTGGTGCTTACCTAACTGTCAAATTTTAGGCAGGGTAAGTTTACCCACAGATTTTCACATTTTAAGTCTTCAACATCTATTTTATATAAATTATGAAAATAATTTCTTACATATATTCAGGACAGTCAATGACACCACTGTGATTCAAATTCAATAAATGAGATAGGTGAAAGAGGACTGAAATCTATGATTCAATTAATAGCAATACAAGAGCAAAGACCTATGAAGCAGAAATACTGACTGCCTGTTTTAATGAATCCATGTACCTGTTAAAAGTGTTGCCTCCAGATAATAGTATGGCATTAGGGAGTAAGGTCAAACATTTTAAGTATCCCAACAGAATGGTTAGTGTTGCTATACTTTTGAGGGAGGAAATTCTTATCAAAAATCCTGGATTTGAGTTGCTACATTTGAAGAAGTATTTTATTATTCCAACACAGGAGACTCTCTCTTTTCATACATATATTACTCACCCACATGTTGAGGATTCCATTTTCATCCATTGAAGCTATCTGAAATGGAGGGCCTGATGTTTCTGTGAAAAGAATAGGAAAGATTTATATTCATACACTGACCCTCATCTTGAGCAATATAAAATAATTTGAAAGATTTCTAGGTTATCATGTTATCTGAAACTTGTATGATCGTCTCAGCTGCATAAAAAGGAAATATGCCCAAATTCTATCAGAAAAAAAAAAAAAAAGCATAAAACTACTTTGTTCAGTTTGTCCTAACAGGTAGGTGCTTCTTCTCTTGGCACCTTTTAAAACGCCAGGATTCTGCAGGGACTTGGGAACAGAACATAGAGTGATAGATGAAATCTTTTAAAATTTGCAATATATAGCACATGTGTTTGGACTACTACAGATTTCAAAGTGAAAATGGGCAATAGAAGGGATAATGCCTCCTCTAAAACACTGTCGGAGAATTTGGGGGCATGAAGATTAAAGGTTGAAAATGGAAAAGGCCAGGAAAAAACATCAAGTACAGTCACATATTTTAAGAGCTTTCTGATGTAAGCAAGTTGCTCCACTTTTTTTATATAGGGGTTTTTTTGGACATTACAGGAGCACTAAGACTTCTCTAAAGGCATTCAGATTTCTTTAAGGGTATTACAGAAGCAGTAAGACTTCTCTAAAAGCAGTTTTTGAGTGATAATTTGTTTTACCATGGAAGAACAAAATATTGTCTTAAATTCATACACTATAAGAAGCATGCACTCACATAAAATGTGGAACTGCACTGAATGAACATTACATAAAAATGAGAGCAAAAATTAAACATGAATGTTGCATGCAATTGATACTACAGACAAAAGACAGAACAGAATTATATGCAGTATTTTGGCTACAAAGTCAATCACTAGATGTACTGATTTGAACAGCAGATTACATACCATCCTGATAAGAGAGGCTTGATAGTTTGTACTTCTGATCACTGTAGAGAGAGGTTGACACAGGTTCCACTGCTAGTATAGGAGAAGTGTGGCTCACTGAGTTTAGAATGCCATCTGTAATTAAGAATAATGAAAAGAACATACCATATTATTTTCAACATAAACAACAAAAACCTAATCACTCTTCAGGTTACGGGAGAAAGCTGAGTACAAAGAAGGAAAGCCAAATAAAAACTTCGTAAAGAATTACTTCATAAAAGACTTAAATACAATACTGCAAACCATTTCCTAAATTATCAAAATACTACTAGATAAATCAATGTTTCACCATTTGCATTTACTTGCATTTATTTTCCAAATGACTGCTGCAATACTGACTGCACCAGAAATTTCATTAAAATCTGCTAGTTCAGGGTTACAGTGAAAAGAATTAAGTGAATTTCAAGCTCCATAAATAATAGGGGTAGAAATAAATCACTGCTTACTATAGAAAAGACAAAATTGAAGAAAAATTACTCTGACAGAGTACTATTTAATAGAACGTATCTATGCTTAAACAACAAATTCACCACAAGAAAATATAAATTTACCCTTTAATAACATTTTAAAATAATTATATATTTAATAATTTCAACATAGATTCTTTGTCAGATACTGCTGATTTCTTGACCTGCTCTGTGCAGTGAACCTTAATCTCATTTAAGACTAAAGGAATAAAACTTCCTAAGTACACAACATTAAAAAATGCTTGCTTATATAAGCAACAAATGAAACTGTATACACACATTCTGAAAGACAAGACCAAGCACCTTTGGTGTACTAAAAAAACTCACTAAGTCTATCAGCAACCAACTAATGATTACTCTAACATGGCTACTGAAATTAGACACACTTGTGAACAAAAGAGGATTTTAGTAGTAACACATCAGTGTAAGTTAACGGTAGCACCTGCACACAAAACAAGGAAAAATACATAAAGAATCATCATAGAATCACAGAATAGCTTAGGTTAGAAGGTACCTGAGAGATCATCTATTCCAATCTCCCTGCAATGGGCAGGGATGCCTCTCAAAAAGATTTTTGCAATGATAAAAATATTTTTAAAATATTATTATATGTTATTTTTCACTATAGTGTACAATACAGTTTCATGAAAAATGGCCACAGTTTATAATTAAGATTGAGACATCATTCCCAACCTCTCAACACACAGCTATATATACTGAGAAATTCAATAATATAAATGACTTGCTCATCTCTTTAAATTTGTGGAGTAATCTATTTTAATATTACAATACTCCTTAGGTTCTACATTTGGTCCACCTCCCTGTTCTTATACTGAGTACTGGAAAAGGTTCCCCAGGGAAGTGGTCACAGCACCAAGCCTGCCTGAGTTCAAATAGTGTTTGGATGATGCTCTCAGGCACATGGTGTGATTCTTGGGGTGCCCTGTGCAAGGACATGAGCTGGACTTGGTGATCCTGATGAGTCCCTTCCAACTTGGCAGATGATTCCATGATTCTCACTGCTTATTGAGAATCATGGCTATTGATTGAGCTGGCTTACATTACAGCTGTTGTCAACTGGGAACTGAATATAATCTCAGAACTGGCTAAACTGGGCTACTGAGAAAGAGTGCTGTCAGAGGAATCAGTAGTGGAATTGTCTCAGTGCCCACAAAAGGACCAGTCACAAAATTGATAGATACTAACCAGTGGAAAAGGTTGGAACTCTAAATGTCCAGTCAGTTTCACTGATCATCACATGAGGGTGCATTCTGGAGTCTTCTTCAAGGTCCCACACTAACAGTGAACCATCTATTGTTCCAGCAAAAACAAAGGTTGCTTTACTGGGACTAGAGCAGCAACATATCACCTGTTAAGCAGTAAAAATACACACTGTTAATATGATAAAGGCCAGTGACTTGATAAGATTGAAATATGTTTGTTCTTCCTACACATGTAAATCTAGAAAAGACAGATTACAAATCTTTGCTTCAGAAGAACAATTTATTTAAAAGAGAAGTAGGATACAGGACTTTCAGTAGGCCTTCTCTTTGCAAGATAATTGTGTAATTTGCATCTATTGTCACAAATCTGAAGGCAGTGATTCAACTGTATGATAGTGATGGGTAGAGAGAAGTCCTGACAACATTTTGAAACCAGCTGTTTTACTTGCTTATGCTCTTCAACCATGAAATGAAGTCAAAATTACAAAAAAAAAAAAACCAACAAAACCCCATGACCATCACACAAAATGAAATGAGAACAGTGTTTTGCTCACTATGCTCAAATATGTTTCTTAAAAGATGACATATCTTACATCAAACAAGAAAACAAAATACACATAATAAAGCTTCTTATTCACTGGACAAATACACAATGGTAAAACGTACCTCTGAGTCACATATTAAAACCTTCTGAGGACTGGAGGGCTGCCAGATGTTCCAAACACATATGATGCTCTTTCTGTTCAGTAAACCAACACCTGGATTTTCAGGTAACCCATGAACAGAAAGTATTGTCTGCCTCTGAACTTGAGAGACATATAAGCAGGATATTTTTCTGTCTAAACACAATTTAAAAAAAAAAAAGCAATAAACAAAAAAGCAAACTCAATGCAGATGAAAAAGCATATTCAGATGCTTAGCAACAACCACAGAAGCTAAGACATAATTATGATTATTTCTATTAAGAGCGTGTTGCTTTTGACACTACACAAGGAAAAAAGGAGGGACTACAGGAATAATAAAAACAAAAAAATAGAGTAGAAAGCAGAAAGGAAAAGAGCCAGGAACTTAATTGAATAATTATTCTGGGCATAAGCAAGCCAATCTGATCTGATGCCAGTATATTTACTGAAATTTAAGCTAAGCCTCACAGGAAATATCACAGGCCAGGTTTTGTCTGGTTCATTTCATGCTCCTGTTAGAATATGTGTGGTTTTGTGTTACAATATTTCCTAACATAATTACAGTTTCCTAACATAAATACAGCAATAATGCTTTATTTTTCATTTTCTTTCAATCTGAGCATTGACTGTTTAGATGAGGAAGATATAACTGCAGTTCAAATTTATCAGGCTATAATCTCCCTGTTCAATAACCTTGTTTTATCTGCAATTCTGGCCCTACTATCAGCATAAAAGTCTAAAAGAAATTACATCCTTTGGAATGGCCTTTCAAAAAGAGGTGCAAGAAATTACATCCAGGGCACCCCTATATCATACTAGCCACTGACTGTATTTCTGGTTTCACAGCAGCTGGGATATTCCCCATGTGAAACCAAGCTGCTCAGAATCACAAGATAAGCATACATAAAAGTGGGCTTTACATTATCCATATATCCTGCTATGTGCTTCCTGCACTTCAGTCATGACAAAAAGCATGGTATTTTGTGTAAGGAAGAAGAGTTCACACTGTATACTAAAAAGCATAGAATAAAGTTCCCTTACCATGGAGGAATGGCTGGTTAGTATTTAACTGGAAACAGCTATCACTAATAGACAGACTGGTTTGTCCAGAACTTAGTTTCCACTTGGGTTGTGTTGCAACTTGATCTTCCTCTAGCAAAACAGCAATCACCTTTCAAACATAATTACATTTATAGAAATAAAAGGGTCATCTTATCTTTCAGCTTTGATATTTGTAGCTTTCTAAAGTACATGGATTAATTTAATAAACCTTTACTAACTCTCTTGTTAATTTTATATCTTTGCAAATACAGCTTTACAGACATAAAATTTGCACAGCTATGGTTCCATTCCTTTGCAAAGAGTTGGATCTCCTGATAATAAGTATTATTTAAGTAATTTATTTAAATAAGTCAGAATAAGTACTGTAAGCAATATATCACACTGTATATTTATGTACACAAGTCATAAAGAGTATTAAGTACTTAAACATACCTGGCAAGCAGACCGGAGGAAGTTTGTTAATCTCTGTGAATCAATTTGAGGTGTTAGTGCTCTACTCACTGACACCTCCTGGCTATTAATGGGACCTAAGAAAAAAACAAAACCGAAACCAAACTTGAAGCTTCAAAAGAACCATAAGAACCATATCATTTTTAAGCAAGAGCAGAGTGGCAGGAATCAACTTCTCTTCAGCAGAAGTAACAGTACTGAAGAACAAGATCTGGCAAAAGAAACAGCAATCCAGAAGAAATAAACTACTTCTGCCACTTACTCTCCACTCCCTCCACAAGGGGATTCAGAGTGCCTACAGCAGTTTGCTGTTGATGCAGCCTGCCACATTACAAATTCTGATGATTAATGAGTACAACAGACAAAGTTTAAACACACATATCCATAGATGAGTAAGAATAAAATGTTCTTCACCTCCAGATACATGGGCACTTTCTCCTGGATGCTGTGTCCATTTCTCCAGTGTCTCAACTTCCTCAGTCTGAACATCTCGCTCAAGATTGTCCTCGTTACACTGAACATAGGCCTAGAGTAGAAAGATAAAGTGATTGATATTTGGGTAGCACAGCTAAGAATGACAGTGCATAACTGAACAGAACTTAAACAGACATTTTTTGACTGATGTGCTCAACCTCTTCTGTCTGTAAATTCAGACCTAAGCATACTGACAAGGTCACTATTTTGTTACTGCACGTTTTACTACATTTCACACACGAGTGACCTACTGCAAAAATACAGGATGCCTTATGCATAAACACTTGGGACAGTGAACCACAGACATACAGGAAGTCCTTTAGAAAATGGGGAAGGAACATGACAGAGTCCTATTCTAATATAGAATTGGAAATGGCCTGTTTGGCTGAAGTGTTTTGATATCATTGCTGTATTAGCATTAAGGGTTAGAGATTAAAATTATTAATTTATTATTTTACTGTCCTAGTGGCCTTAGTAACCTTCTTTTGTAAAGAAAGTTGCTTTCCAGAACAAGAATCTGCACTTTCAGAATCTAAATATCATTACATATTTGTTACCCACCTGCTTAGTGTTCATTTTACCAAAATTCCTGATATACATGTCATACTCATTTACAGGAGGCAAATCCAGCAATGAAAAACTAACTGAGAAGTCCAGGTCAATTAGTGGGAGAAGTTCTGAACTCCGTTTTCTTTACAATGAATTGCAAGAGAGAAACACAAAAATGGTTAAGACCACATATTAGCTATTCCAAAAGAAAAACAACCTGATTCTGTACCATACCAGAGATCTAACAATCCACTGATATATGCAAATTGAAGCTGTACCAAGATAAAAAATAACAACAGAAGAAATAAATAATACTGTTATGAATTATCATTTAATGTTATGCTAATTAGCATATTTGAAAATGCAATACTGACTGCAAAAGGAAAAACGTGGTTTATTATTAAAGCCAAACTGTCAAAGCCTAGAACTATTTTTGCCTAAGTAGTCAAAAGCTCTTCTGTGAAGTATCAGGTGAATGCCTCTTCGTTCCTATAGCTAGGATGGTGGCTAATTCTCCTACACTCAGTTTATTAACACCTACAGGATTTATCAAGATCTATAATATCCTGGTTCTGTTAGACATGCAAGTGTATTTTGAATTACCCTGTAAGAGGCTGTCTGCATTTGTACCTCTTTACATGATTAGGGAAATAAATAACGGCAGCAGCAATCCTAAAATACAGTTTAAATATATAGATGAAATAAATTAATTGCTGATTCATTACCTGTGAACATGAAAACTGACCTCTTTCCCAAAAAGTAAGCATCCAAAACCCATCAGTTCCTGGACTACTGGACCAGACCTAAACTGTATGAAAATGAGTGCTCAAGATTGAGGTAGATTATGTATTCTTCCACTTGTACTTTTTGTTTTGAAAAAGACTGGCACATGGCACAGTACTTGAGATACCTGAATCTGTCCCATGAAATCTCAAATCTTCCTATATTCCCTTGCAGTAGTGATGAAATAACTCAAATACCTTATCCAGCTTCCCTTAATATTTTCACTTTCTGCCTACCTCAAGTCTTAATTTTTCCATCTCTTCTCACAAATAAAATTATATATTTTTAATTGCAAAACAAATCTACCTTTGGATACTGTATCTTAGTCTGACAATAAAAAACTTTCACATGATATTAAAACATTCATGTGGTATTACTTATTATCATGAACTACAAAGAGATTCGCACCACTCCACTTGGATGAATGTGTAGAAACAACAATCTTTGTCACAATTCTCACAACTATCTATCTACTTTGATGTCATAAAACTGCTAAAATATTTTGGTTTAGGAGTTACCTGCTTGAATTATACACAGATGACTGTTTACAAGTTAATTCCATGCTCTTCCTAGAGTACAGATTCCTTGACAATGAGAAAATTTTTGTAGTGGTTTCTTCTTTATGTAGAAGGACAATTTTCATGTATTTTGGTACTTGATGGCATCTATTGTGTTTCCTTACCCACATTCTATGTTTATTTCTACTTCTTAAACACTACCTCTTCACAAACATTATGGGCATGGATTGCTGAGATCTAATCCAAACATATCAAAGTTGCTTCCTACTTAAAAATCTTAATGAGATATGCAGAGAAATGCTTAAAATAAACTACTAAGCCTCCTAATAATACAACTGCAAAGTGCCTCAGCTCATTTATGGGATTTTTATCAGTCTATTAACTGAGAGTGACATATTACCACAGCATTAAATTCCACAAACCCTCTCTGCCTGAAAATGTCAGTTACCGTCACAGATTATATATATTTTTTTATTATTTTTTTTTTTGCTAGCATGTACACCAAGTTATATAAATAATATCATCAATTATAGTACACAATGAGTAGAGGCTGACAAACATTTCAGAAGGCAATTCTTCAGAGAGATGCCTTCCTGAATTTTCTAATCTCTGTCCACTACCTATAAAGGAAGCCTAGTCAATGAACTTCTATAAAATTTGGGCATATAAATTTAGGTAGGGTGAATAAGACATCCTAGACAATAAAATCTAGCTTATGTGAAGATAAGCCACTGCTTTGCAGCCAAGAATCAGTGGAATCTAGTATTATCAATAAAATTTAATATCCTTGCAATTCATGCAACAGAAAATTGGAGATACATGAAGTGCTTTGGATAAATCTGGAGCTCCTGACAAGTTCCACAAGAAGAAGGCATCCGTTTGTTTCTTCAATATAGAACTGTCTTAGATGTGCCAAATCTAAAGAAATTTTAGATCAGTAATAGCATATTTTTACACCAACTGGCATTATCCCTGAGAGGGAAGATGCTATTTTGGCAACAGTATGTACCACACAGACTCTTGATTATTTAAAAAAAATAGTTTTGCAGAGCACTAAGAGCAACTAGTATTGTAAGTCATCTAATTAAGAGACTGAAGAATCATACAAAGAAATTACAATCCTGGTAACTCACTCTTTAATAAAATTATACCCATAAAAATATATAGAGATAAATTTCTGCTATAAGTGACACTTGCAAAGCCTGTAAATTATATTTACTAAAGAAGTAATTACTGTTAGCTTAGAAATGAATATTTGACTCAAAAAGCCACAAGTCTGTAAACTTTACATATTTCAAATATAATTTTAAAAATTACATCTCCCATAACAAGTTGCCATTTTGTGTGGAGTATTTAAAATACTTACTTCTGCTTACTAGCCATATCTCGGCTACTTTGTCGATGGTTTGCCATTTGAAAATCCATGAATATCCCACAAAAAGAGTTTCTGACAGAAGTGTGGTGCCTTTCTGTGGTATTACAAAACATAGTCAAGTGTTGTAATTGACACTTTACAGTGCATTAAAATGTAAAGCAGTGAGTCTAAAAAGCAACATTTATTATGACACTGCTACTAAGAGTAACTAGTTTGCAGATTACACAACATACTTTTTAACACAGTTAGCAGTACAATAAGCCTCCCAACTTCTCTAACAGGTCAGCATTTCCTCTAATTATAGCCCATTAGCAATCAATTCAAAATGCCTGACCATTGCAATTTATTTTAGAAGACTACATGCAGATAGTGCCTCTTTCTTTCGCCTGCCATTAGCAGATCCCTTGTTCCCCTGTGTACAGTAGAACTCTATGACCAATTCCAAAAAGCATTCCAAATTCACACAGACTACACCACCTGTATGCCACACCTGTAGATAAGATTTTGTCACTACAGCTAGTGGGGAATCTCATCAGCTTAACTGATGCCCTTGGGTGAATAAGAAAAACATTGAAAACTGTAGCTTTAAAAGCCACACTTAATGGAAAAAAAATGTAGTATCTGATTTCATGTGGATTCTACCCTTTTTCCTGGCTAGGTGGTGGCCTTAATAACCAACTTCCAGTAAGGAGCAATGGTGCTTCACTTCCTCAGAGGAATACTGCCCTTTTATAGAATATTGGAAAAAAAAATGTGAGCTTCTAAAAATCATTACCAAAGTGATCAACAACCTTTTTAACCAAATGAGATAAAAGCCTCACCAAAAAAGCATTGTGTAACTAACTAAAAAGCATTAAGTGTTACAATTCAGAATTTTAAAATCTAATTCTGTATTCCATCTCTTTTTTTTTAAATTTCATATTGTTTATTAGAAAAACAATAGTAATTCCATAAATCTGCAAGAAGAAATTCACACAGCTATACACTGGTTCTTACTTGCAATGACTACTTAAATAAAAATCTATTGACACTGTAAAGACTTTAAGAAAATCTGCTATTTTTCGGTGACTGTACTAACTTTATAAGAACTAGAGAAAAAAAATCTGTTTAAGATCCTTTTGCACAATGATGCTATACTGCCATTCACTTAAGTGAAGAATGCAAAGGGGAACCACAGCTGTAGTTATTTAAATAAGCAGATATGGCACTCAAAGGTATCAGCTCAACTAAAAATAAGACAATAGTGCCATAGTCACATTTCAGGGAAAAAAAAAAAGTTAGAAAAAATAAAAAGTGATGTAGAACTACATATTTCAGTCGTATCTGTATTTCTCCTGCCTTCCCACCCAGAGCAATGGCTTCAAATTTGCTACAAGAAAAATGTCAGTGAAAGCCCCAAACTGTTCTAGCACTCCTCCAGTTTTCAAAATCCAGACATTTGTATCCTCTTCTTAGCCAAAATAAGATATACTAAATGTCAGCTGGTAAACTTTTATACTTCACATTTTAAATCATTAGTAATGCCCATGAATCATTCTTTAATTTTACACAAGCTACTTACTCCAAATCCTAAATTACTCATCCAGAGGACCAGATTTCTGCCTCAAAGCAGACTTTTAGAAAAAAGTGGCCTGTTTACTAATGAATTATATGTGTTACTCATACATTTCTTAAAAAAACCCTGGTATCTAGTTACATACCCATGACTGGTTCCTTTTTTACATCTTCAGTTTTCTTAGGCAGGGAAGTATAAATTCTATCATTTTCTGCACTAATTGCTCTTTGAATTTCTTTAATTTCTGATGTTCTGGAAAATGAAGTTTTTCTTAGGCTTTCTTCTGCATCTCTTTCTTCACTACTTCTGTCTTCATCACCATCTTCAAAATCATCTTCATAATCCTTTAAAAGTAATAGGACTTTCAATAAGTAATAAACATGGAGTCTAAACTTATTTGCATGATCTTTTTAAGGAATTTTAAAATGCTGACAAATATAAAAAATTCTTATAAATCCTCTAAAAGGCACTTTACAATAAACACTTGATAGAAAGAAATGGCATATCTTGATAGCAAGATTATTTTAAGCAAGACAAGACAATCCCACAGTGTTGTTCCACAGTGTTTGGTGGAATAAATGCTTCACAGGTGTATGAAGTTGTTTATTATGATATTTTTGCAAAGCAAAAAATCAGAATGGTTTCATCCTGAAATTTATTCTTAAAAGTTAGCATTTTTCATGGAAAATTGTTTAAATAATTAAAATCCAGAAGACCAAAAGAGCACCTTGTGAAGATAAAACACAAAAGTTGAACACAAAAGTTGGTTCCCATACCCTGATGAAAGTTAAGCAAATATATAGCAGAGAGTTTCTACATAGAATTCTAGTTAGTTAGTATTTACTCTTATAAATATTTACTCTCATCATTGCCAACAGAAAAGAATAAGTAAAAACCAGTAACTTCCAGTAATTTTTATTTATTTATTTATTTATTAAGTTAATCAGTATTTTGGTACTTTAGAATTACTGCAAAAGGACAATTTTATGCTTTTACTTACTTCAAAATCATCTTCATAATTTGCTGAAAAGCTATCAACTCCTGTGTCTGAATTATAGATGTGTTTATCTTTCACTTCCTAAATGAAAAAAATAAATGAATCTGTTAAATAAGCTTACAAAAAATTTATTTGCTAAATCTTAACATAAGGATAAATGAATAGTTGTTCTCCTCAGATGTTTTAACCTTCTCAAGCAAACATACAAAAAATTCAGCTTAGAAATATAAATAAAAATAAATTAATAAGCAATGATTACCAGACAGGTTTTAATAGAACATGGTGTGGTTCTGAAAGACACATGGATGAAAGATACAAAAAAGATACATGGCTGCCCAGAACGTGAGAATATGGAAAAGGATGATTTCATTACGTACTATTATTTGTTTCCTACATTCCAAATCAGAATTTGGATTCTGGGGAATGGTCGAAAATATGACAAAATATTTTACAACTTTTTATGGTAAAGTTAGGCTTTTTCCTGAACACATTGGCCCAAAGTAAGCCAGGTCTTAACAGCTTGCACTTCAGAATTGCTGAAAACTGTCCATTTAAGCACAGGAATATACTTTCCTCTTGCTTCTGGCAACTGTTTTAAGAAACACATGAATTACACAGCTAGCTGTATTTTCCTTGGCATACATTATATATTATTTGCTTATATCAGCTGTTTACAGAAAGAAATAATATATTTTAGGTATGTGTAGATGGTTTGTATTATACATCTAAACTCTTCCCATTTAGTGAGAATTAATTTTTCAGGAGGATACTGAATTGCAGTTTAATAGATGGCTACCTTCAATACTTAGCAAGTTTATACAGAATAAATTAATTTTCTAATGCTTTATCGAGAAAGAGATACTTAAAGACCAATATATATAAACCTTATATTATCTTAGAATGCCATTACATTGACATACATATTGTAATTGTTATTAATCCCCCCCAAAATGCAACATTCTAAGTTCCAAACCAAATACTTTTACCTCTTGTCTTGTATCCCTTTCCTCTTTTTCAGGGAGTTTTCCTCTGTCTTTTACAGTCCTACTGAAAAAAAGAACATCCATTTTATCTGTTCACTCAGAAAAAAACATCAGTTTTGTTTTGTTTTTTTGTTTTAGAAAGTCTTTTCACCTCAAAAGGAAAAAAATACTTGAAAAGGTCAAAAAAAAAAAAAAAAAAGAAACATTTCTGCCTCCCAAACTACACGCCTGGATTAACTTATATCCAGTTTGCAAGGACTACAAAATACTTACTGCTATCCTGGGGTAGAAAAAAAAACAAATGGAATAAATACTAATACACACATTTTTATATGAATCCTTTTAGAATCAAAACAGATATTTTTTAAATTGCTACAGTATTGTTTAAAAGGCATGTGAAAAAAATTATATTCACCCTAGATATCTGAGATCAACCATTAATGCTTTTTGTTTGGCAGTGATTGAGTCTGAGTAGACACCATACAGTAAATACTTATTTAAACCTCTGATATCACCTTGCATCATGATGCCTCATTTCTTCTTGAATCCTCTCCTTCTTTTTGTCTTTGCTGTTCTGTAAAAGAAGTCACAATATTCATGTGTCAGAAAAGCTGGGAGGGAATATGTATGTGAAACTGTATAGGTAGCAGTGATGTTAAACAGTAAGGAAAATTTTTAATTAAATTTTTCTATGACACATTTTTTAATCAGTCATTGCTTGTAAGAAGTTCTGTGTATAACCATCAACCATGGTAAGCAAAGAAAACATACACTTATAAAAGATATGCTATATCACAATATGAGCTTCTGAAAGTATTAAATACTTGGGAGTAAAGTTTGGCTACGTCCCTCTCTGTAATGCAGAAAGGAAACAAGATGGGATCCTGAATCTTCTCCTTTGCTTTACAAACCCTTATAATGCTTTATCAGAGTAAATTCCAGGTTTTTTTATAGATAGACTTTTGAATTCTACTGCAGAAAGTCACCTACATGTATCACTAGTGGTGGTGGGATTCTACGCTGAAGAAGCCTGGTATTTTCACTAGAAAATTCCCAAACCTTTACTTAAGTAGCTTGTACATCTTCACTCTTCAGGCAACAGAAGCAACTACCATAGATCTGAATGGTTCTGTACTCCATAAAACTTCCCATTTTCAGATTTTAAAATTCCTATATATTTCTGCATTCTTATACAATGAGTACTTATACTACAAAAACCAGTAAAAAATATCAAAGTTTTGATCAAACCTCTAGGATATAACAACTTGACCTATATTAGAACCATAGAAGACACTCTGTGGCTTCAGTGCCAGAGCCAAAAAACCATAAATATAATGGATCTATACTCATGTTAGAAAACGTGGTGTTTAAACATGAGTTAGATATCCATGCTCCCTTTACAGGCAACATCAAAAATAGATTAAATAATAGATTAAATAATAGATTAAATAATAGATTAAATAATAGATTAAATAATAGATTAAATAATAGATTAAAATCATAATTCTTTCCTGTAAAGACAGCCAATACATTTTAATGGACCTCTGGCCTAATCTCACCTCCATGATGTTATTACAAATTTCAAAAGTCATCGCAATAAATAATTTTATGAATAAAATACATTAACAACATATAGACAAGTTTCAGGTTTAAAGTTTCATGGAAGGAGTCAGCTCTGGGTTAAGATACTTAAATGCAGATCAAAAAATAGCATTTTTAATCTACCACTTCAGCTTCAAATTTCAGAAAATTTTGACTTAAAAATCCAAGTATTTCTTTGTTCATCTTATCAATTGTGATATATCAACAATTAAAATAAGTTATAAGGTAATGTTTTAAACTCTTAACAAAACTAACCCGTTGATCACTCTTCTTTCTTTCATTTTCATTGCTTTTTGGTGTCTCATTAGCTTCTGCCAGGTGCCCTTCTCTGTCTCCATGGGAAGATCCCTCTTTAGATCTCTTTGATTTATGCTTTTCTTCCTCTTCCTTTTCATAGCGTTTATGACTTCTCTCTTTTGAAAGCCTCTCTTTTCCTGGCCTAACAGAATGCTCTTTTTTTTCTCTCTGTCTTCTTTCTCCCTCTTTAACCAGCTCTAGGTCTTTCTGTAATTTGTGTACATGTTCAACTTCTTCAGCTTTGTATGCTAAAAATTTGTCAGTTCTCTTTTTGTTATCATTATCCTAGAAAGAGAAGGATAACATGAGTTAGATTATGCTCCATGAGTTTTATTTTCACAAATCTTTCAATTTTTAACCACTGAAATGCTGCATTTGTAAGTAACCTAATGTTTTTCTGCCATGTGGAACTTTCAGCCATTTTTGTTTTTAATCAACAGTGGCAAGTTTCAAGATACTGTATCACTTGAGTTTCTGTTATTTCTTATGGGACACCATGTCCTTAGCTACAGAAAAATCTTTTGATCATGTATTCTTCACACCAAAAATTAATTCTTTGTTACTAGGTGGTCTAACAAAAAATACAATGGATAGTTACTCATATCCTTGCAAAGAATAATGGCATAAATAGCAGATGGAAAAATTTTATCTAGTTGTATAATACTAAAATGTTGTTTGCTGTGCAAATTCTATTTTCTTTTTACTTAAAAACATGTACTTAAAACAGAATGGCTCAGATATATTTTGCTGTTGTTTGTTTTGTTGCCTTGTGAGGATTTACTATCTATGCATCTCTTTGATTTCTTAGGAACTGGAGTATGATTCAGTTTCTTAATTATTCTACTATTGTATCTTATTCCACTATGAAACACATCATTTCTTTCCCTTTGTTTACCTCCTTTTCTGTACGTCTTCTTTCTCGCTCCTCACTTCTTGTTTTCTCCTCTGGAAAATATGCATAAATTAGTGAACAGATTTTATTATACTCAAACTCTCTACTTAATTAACTCTAGCAGCTAGAAAACAGAATTTCAGTGGTGCGGGTTTTCTAAATCATATGAGTTTTCTAAAAATAACTTAATATTCCAATGAAAATTTCTATCCAAAGATGGTTACTTCTTTTTCTTTGCTAATGACTCCCTCTGTTCTCAGTTGTCTTGTGCAATGGTAAGAGTATGACACATGATACTAACTTCATAAATCATCCTGCAACTTGGGGATTAAGACGGATCCCTCAATAGAGGACATCTAGGCAGGAAGGTAGTAGTTACTCTCTTATTATCAAATGATCAACAAGAACAGTGACACTGACTCCCTCTTCAGAGAAAGTGAAATGAGCACTAAAAATTTCAAAAGCACCAAAATAAAACTACATGACTACAAAATTCTGTAAAGATACGCATTTCAGCAGGCACTCACATCTTCCTGCCTTTATTGTCTCTGTACTGATGGGATATGGTTTCATAGTATTTCTACCCAAGTATCAAATATTTTGAAGCACAGCATCAACCCAAAGCAACTTACCCAAATGATGCCTGCTTTCTCTTCTTCTGTGATGTTCTTTATCTCCTCTTTCAAATGATTTCAGATTACTCTGTGTATCTATTTGCTTTATCTCATGTATTTTATGCTTTTTGTCTCGTTCTCTATTGCTCTCCCTGTCTTTATCTCTTGGTAAACTGTATCTTTCCTTCAAATTTGACTCTTGAAGTTTATCTTTGTATCTCTCCTGGTCTCCTCTCTGGTGTTCTTTTCCCCTTTCTCTCATTTTATCCCTGTCTCTTTCACCAGATTTAAATCTCTCTCTCTCTCTTGTTCTTTCCTTGCTCTTCCCTCTGTCTTTGTGTTCATGTTTACGATCATCTGTGCCATGAACAGACTTCTCCCTCTGCACTTTCTTTTCCTTGTGCTTTTGGTCTTCATTTTGACTACCTGGCTGTGATGCCTGAAATAAAATAAAATAAAAAGTATTCAAAATCTATTATTATAATTGAACAAACTATTTTGATAGAATACATTGATACAAAAGAAAAATTGTAGATTGCTAACTGTGAATTTCACTTGTAAAAATAAGTAATGGATGAAATTAAAAATAAGCTGCATTTTCAATGTGTCTGAAAATAATTTGATAAAAAAGAAAAATTACAGTGGAACTGTGCATTTTTTGGGGGGAGAGGCTGAAAAATTAACTAAGCATCCTAAAGCTGTTAGCTCATGTAGACAGAAACTGTGCCATCTTCTAAAATACATTACAAGTATAAATAATAATGAGAGATAAGTGGGCATCTGGCAGCTGCCTTTAGAAGAGAAGATTAACTTTTACTTGAATAGAAAGCAGCAAACAAAAACTGTGAAGTAAAGTTTTTAGCCTAAATTCCTTGAGGATTCAACTACTCTTAGATTTTTCTAAAGTCACAAGTGATATTTTAACCTTCCTGAAGCAAGCAGCACAACTCACAATGATTTCACTACGTCCATTATTTCAGCTATTTACTCAACACAGAATGAACAGAACTTGATCTGATTACAGTCAATAAGCAAAGTGAATTAAACTTTACCCATCTGTTTCACACAACCTAAAATCCAACCACACCACTTCTGTTAGAACTAAAGCATTTCAACTCAAATTTGTTTGCTTTAGCCCAGATGGAAATAGTGGAAATGACTAAAGACTAAAAGACTAAAGACTAAAAATAAGAAGTGCTGATACTATGGAACTGGTACTGAAATAAAGGGGAGCTTTGAAATGTAATTGATAGAAAGCTAAGCAATAGATTAACAAATGGGATGTTTTAGTTCATCAAAGGACCAATGAAGATCTGCACATGACACAGAATAGAACAGAATATACATACTGGAAAAGAGCTTTTGAAAAATATAGAAAAATATAGAACAAAACTAATATGAATATCAGTGGTGGAACTGACTGGAGCCCGCATGCCTATTTGATCAGCAGATAAAGTAACGAGCCAGTTTTAAAGTGCATTACAAACATGATAGATTATAAAAAATGCAATACATAATATATACATGTAGGACAGTGAAAAAGTATATATTAAGTAGAGCTCTAACTTGGATTTGGGTGGCCAGCAAATCATTCTACTGTGTGCTGTGTTACCGCCATAGTAATGGAATTTTTTTATATTTACCTAATGAAGAAACCTCTAGAAATTCTCTGTGAATTGTATACATTAAGTGAGTGGGTCAGCCTCTGGACACACTTGGACTACACAGATTCCAGAACAACCAGTTGTGGCAAGGAAGTTAGCAGCTACACATAAAAGATCTGTATGATTTGTACTCAGAGACACAGATTTAAAATGTCTGGTGTACTAAAAAGCCTTAAAGAGCTATTATAGATCCCACAAGGCACAGTAGCTAGTAGAACAGAATCTGATCCCTTTATCTATATCCAATATCTCTGTATCCCTGCCCATGGTAGATGGGTTGGAACTGCAATGATCTTTATGGTCCTTTCCAACCCAAACCATTCTATGATTTTATGTTTAAACTGTCACTAAATTTTACTGCTGCAAGGTAACCTAACATGAAAACTAGTAGAAATAATATAAAATAAATCACCCTAAGATGCTTCCTAAGTTCTTCTGATTTCCAAGTATCTTCTTTGGTTCGTCTCTAGAACAGAAAAGACAAAAGACTGATTAATCAATTTGCAGACAGAAGTCAATCATGGAACAATGATTAGTTTTTCAAAGAAAAGCATCAAAGTATAAATGGCAAGGACCAATGCATTTTGCAATGTAAACATTACACTGATTTGGATCTGACTGGACCTGGAAGAGGCCTAAAGATCAGACTTCTACTAAATTATCCAGCTCTGTACACAAATGGTAACTAATTTTGAGGTCCATACCTATGGTGGATAACAGTGCAGCCCCTCAAGAAAGACTTAAAACTGATCTTTGATCAACAGACCAAATGGGTCCACACAGTCAGGCCACTCTTGGAAAGTAATCAATGTATCAGTGTAATTAGATTCAATGACCTGCTCTATTAGATCTAACTTCAAAGTCCTCGTCAGAGATTTATTTAGGTGAGGTTAAGTAATTCTGAGGTTGAGTTTATATGAGGAGACTTGTTCTTGGGTTTCACCACTCACAATTAAAAATGTTTTCATTATACTAAGTTAATATAATGATAGTTAGGGCCACTACCTTCTGTTCTTTTGCTATATAGCTCAGGGAACTTGGCTCCACCTTTTCCACAGATCCTCTTTAGATACTTGAAGACAGTACCTAGATCCACTCAGTTTCCTTTTCTGCAGTCTGAACAGCACCTTAGCTTCCTCCCCATGTACTTTTAGTGCTCCAGCCCCACAGCCAGGCTCAGTGCTGACTCCAGAACCTGTTTAGTATTGGAGACTTTAAAACCAGAGTACTGCAGGCAGGGCCTCACAAGTGCCAAGTAGAGAATAGCCTTCCCTACACTTACTAGCTGTATTCTTCATGATACAGATAACTAGTATCCAATTAACCATACCCAAATTTTTTGTCTAGCTCTAAAGAAAAAACTGAAAATACAAAGAAAATAATAAGAGTTTGTATGGACATTGTTTCACTAGAGTTATCCCTAGCTATGTTTAATTTCCCTACACTCGGTTGCAGCGTTACTGCCTTTACCTGATTGGCTGCCACCAAAAACACCAACAGAAACCATACTGTTTGACATCACTAAAGCAAAAGAGGAATTCTAATCTAATGAATATTTTAACCAGTTCACTGAAAGATGATAGTTATGTCCAAAATTACATGACAATTTAGTCTTGGTAAAAGTTACTTAGAATTACCAGAAAAATCACTCATCAATATTTGAATTATGAGCTGCACCAGTAGAAAAAAAAAAAAATATATGGTGCACAGCTTTTGCTTATTTATTATAAGAAACTAGCATTTTAGCAGTACATTTTAATTTTTAAATTATTCTACATTAAAAAAAAAATCTCATTGTTTTAAATTTAGATTTTATAAGAGATTGTAGTGGACTGCTAAACTTCATCTAAAGTCCATCAAAAGAATCAAGAAGGCAGAAAAGTGCCCTTTACTTCTGTTAAAAAAACCAAAACAACCAAATATATATTGCTGCAGTCACCTGAGAAAGTAAAATCAAAGTTTATCACATGCTTGAGTGAAATTTTATGGAACCCTAAAAAAATTCACAGAACTGTGTGAGGGTAAGCTGGAAGGACAGATATAGGTGGGAAGAGAACAGGGTGCTCAAATAGTTATGCATTTAAAATCCCAAAAATATATTATTATGTTTTGGACAATATTTAGATACAATCATGAAACAAACAAAAAAAAGAATGCTAATGGTGTTATTAGCCTAAAGCCAGTATCACCAATGGACAATATCAGATAAGGTAATCTGAGATTTGTTTCAAAGCTGAGACAAAATGCATGCAGTACCCATTTAGACATGATTCTCTGGTGCCCCAAAAGGTGCATCAGCCACTCTTCTGGGGTCTGCAGTTTTCATCTCACCATCACCACTACAATCTGTTGCTTTTATAGATGATGGTTTTGCACTCTCTCCTCTTGCAGGAGTCTAACAAGCAAAGAGAGCTCTTCAATAAAGCTTGAAGGAAGTTAATACCTCTGAGACCACTGTCCCTCTGTTGCTAAAGGAATCATTGTATACACACAAAAAAATTTTGTAACAAACTTTAAAAGGAATTATTGAAGTTTCTCACCTGTCTGCTAATTTAGAAGTCCTTATATACTCACTTAAATCCAGATTAAGATTAGTTATTTAAACCACACTAGGGTTTAACTTCATTTATCCACCTCAGAGCATGGGAAGCCCATCAGCTGACATAATATGACAGATTTACTGAACTCAAGAAGTACTACGAAAAATGTCAACATTCAAGAACATGCCCTTTAAACAAGAAGTATATTGCACTATGAAGCTAGAGGAACAGGAGACCTTGATACTTCAGATGAACTCTTCAAGAGAGATCAAGAAGAGTTTCTTCACTCACAACCTAGAAAGATTGAAGGCTCTCAAAACTTAGTATTAAGTGTGTAAGTTAAGAACTTAGGTAACTATGATTCTAAAAAAACAAAAAAACACCCCCACAAAAAACCAATAACAGTACAATGTCGGTAGCATTTAAGCCAGAGAAAAGTACTTTATTTTTTTTTACATATATAAATATCTTTCTTATATCCAATAGAAGCTACATGTCTGAGAGCCATCGAATAAGTAACAGACTTGATAGAACAGAAACAGCAAGAGGAAGGTTTCTTACTCAGTCAGGCTGCTAGTACAACACTCTCTACATCCTTGGCAGTCTTACAGCAATGCACTTAAAATTTAAATTAAAGGTTAACTTTCCATCACAATTAAGTAACTGACCCCTTTTCAGTAAAGAGGTTCTTGACTTACCACAGATACTGAAATGATACCCCAAATGGAAATGTGGTTATAACATACTACTTCACATATCCTGCCCACCCACTCTATTCCCTACTCCATTTTCTATACAGCATCACTACAAATTAGTTAGCTCTAAAATCCAGGTTCACACAACAGTACTAGAATAGTTGATATTTCTGCCTTTTCAAATTATTATGTAACACAATAATTTATGTTACCACGTCCATGTGGTTTTGTTTCTTTTATTTTGGAGCTCTACAAACTTCCCATAATTTAATGAAATCATGCAAAAGTCACGTATGTTCCTAAAGAACTAAAACCCAACAACTAGTGGTTACAGGAGTATCAGTCATTAAATATATTTTATCTACAATCTGAAACACTAAGAGGTTTGGATATTGTCATAAACCACCTCTCATTTTCTGAAGAAAGATCTGTGGCTGACACGACCTCATCCGTCTAACTAGAGGAATAAGGGCTCCCTTACTGCCCCGCTGCTTGGGTGGGAGTTTCATCGCCGGGCTGACAAAACAAAGAATCTTGAATTGTCCCGGGAGTGCCACGGGGGTTATCAGGGCCAGCAGAACAAACACTGGGGCTGTTCCCTGCCTCTGCCCCACACAGACCTCCCGGTTACTCAGCGCCAAGGGACACGAGTGGTGGCAGCGACACGCGGCCGGGTGAGGGAATGGCTTGGCCGGGTGACGGGGATGGCTTGGCCGGGCTTCAAGGCCCCTAAGGTGTAAAGGGACAAGGGAAGCCGAGCACAAGAAGCCGGGCCGGGCCCCGCTGCCACCGCCCCCGGCACCTCCTCAGGGCCCTCCTGGAGAGGAGGGATAAGGGGAGAGGCGGAATGGCCCCCCACGCTGTGTCCGCAGGAGCCCGGCAGGCTCGTCCGGCTCCCCGGAGCCCCGACCGCTTCCCAACTGCCCCTCACCTTGTCACCCTCCATGCCCGGGGCGGGCGGGGAGCCGCGTTCCGCCGCCGGCCGCCTTGGAGCGGGCAGAAAGCCGCCGCGGCCCTGCCCGGGATCCCCTAGCAACAGGGGCGAGGGGGAAGCAACCGATCGGCCGAGCGACGGATGAGCGATAGATGAGCGATGGATGAGCGGCGGGCCCGCAGAGAGAACGGGAGGATTGGGCTGCCGGGCAGGGAGGGGGGAAAGGGAGCGGGGTCCGGGCCGTGGCGGGGGGGGTTCCGCGGGGGATCTCACTCCTCTGTGGCGCGGCAGGATGGCCTCGGGCCATGGTCTTTAGGCCTTTCTTAGCGAGAAGCGGCGGGAGCGGCTGCCAGAAGGTTTTCTTCCTCCTCGTCCCCGGTTGAGCTTCCCCTGGTGGCAGAGGCGGCCTGGGAGCCGTGGGGCAGGAGGGGGCCGGCAGCAGCTCGAGTCCCCCTGTTCTGTTCACCTGGACCTTTCGTATGCCCAGGGTGCCCTGAAACCACTGCTAATCGCAACTGGGTCACTTCTTGTGAAGTCGTACGCGATTGCTGTGAGGAAAAAAAAAAAAGTTAATGGTGATAAGCATAACCTAATCTGTCGTTTACCCGATGTTAGGTAGTGGCACGTTTGAAGAACACCTGTAGAAAGGAAAAATGTTAATATTCCCACAGTAACAAATGCTGGAGCTGTTTCCTGCAACAAATAGAAAAGAGCAGCTTACCAAACACGTGAAACGCGTAAATAATGCTTGCCTGCAGGAAAGGCGTGTGCTATTTTCACACCAAGTATTTGCCACCTATTAACAGCCTGTGTGATTTAAAAGACCTGATGAAGATTCCTCAAGGCCCTCTGAGTTTTGTTGCCTAATTTTTCTAAGAGTAAAAATTACAAATACGTAACACTGCTAATACATATTATCAATATATGTGGAAAACATTACTGAGGTGGAAAAAAAGCAAAGGAAGAACAGTTTTTTCAGGCTGACTCCAAAGATAAAACTAACCTTTATACTTGGTCTTAAACAGTTGACAAATGGCTGCTACAGTTGCTTATTACTCATGTTTCCATAATAACATAAAAAGACTGTAAAATATCTCTCACTGTCTGTACTATGAAATATTTTTCTTTATCATGTAGCAGAAAAGCAAAGGCAAATAATGAAGCACCATTCACTGTAACTGTGACCTTTAAGGGCTAAATTACATCCTCTAAGCATCTATGGATACTAAGCTATTTATAAGCATTCTTATGCATTATTTAACTGTCTTTGACAAAGCAATAATACTCTGTAAGCATTTTATATTTTCTTTGAATAAATAAAAATGCACTTACAAGGCATCTTGGATTAACTCAAATAGCTCTTAGGCCAAAGTGGTGAGATGGAACAATGCATCTCCTCAGTAAGGGATACTGCACAGAAATGCTATCCTACATCCAGAGGCTGAAAGGAAAACTGCTTTCAAGTACTCTAATTGAATTTTGGTTTTAACAACAATATAGCAAATTAAATTTAACTAAAACAAGCAAATGTGACAGTGATACCAAAAACAGAAGAAGCAGGTTCTTTTCAAGTTCTGGTCCTACTATCTACACTTGAATATGGATATATATTTGTTACCAAACAAACAAAAACAAGTTTTGGCTGCCAGTCACATATTCTTACTCCCATTGGAGTGCACTAGTTTGGCAGCTTTATGGCAAGAGAAGAATTACAGGTAGGGGAAGGCACCACTAAAGGGTTTGGAAAGAACTTTTCAAACCTTAAAGACACAGCTCGAACTGAAGTTTAAATGCTGCATGAGAACACAAGCTAGAATAACACCTTTTGATTAAAGGAGCTAAAATTTGTGCATGTTTAAGTGTTTCCACCATGTAGTAAAAATAAACTACAGTTTATCACCAATTTAGTGTGGAAAAGATTAATACATCAGTAGCTGTGCTGGATTTTATAACAATGGGGTTTAGAATCATGTGAATATAGGCAATAAAATGGCACGTACCTATTTTATTACTAGATAGTATAAAAGGATGCCCTAGAATTTCTTGGAAAGAGAAGTGTGTTGTTAGGAGAGCTTTTGGTAGCCCTGGGAACTTTGATATGATTTTAGCTTCTACTTGCTTTTATCTTCTCTGGCTTGGTACTCATATCTTACTCCTCACCTGCACTGTTACCTTAAAAACAGGAATATAGAATAACTCAGTTTTATTCATTCTCTAATAATAGGCAATTTTTTGTCTTTGGATGTTCCTCTAATTCTGGGGTGTGATACTGCTTTTTTTTCCACCTCTGTACAGAGTGACAGATCACAGGAATACCCAAAAAATTTACTGGAAATATCAACCCTCACAGGGACAACATGACAATCCTGCAACCATGCTTAAAAAGATATTTTTATTATTTAAAAAAATAAGTTTTATAAAGGAGGGCTTTGCATGAAGGAAGAATCCCGTTAGAAAAAAAATATGATTATTATGAAAACTTACAAAGATACAGATTTTAGTGGAATTTTTTTCTGTCTTCAGAAGCAATAAAAATCTGAGGATCTTATCATGAGAGAACAATTTATACATTCAGTGATACTGAAGCCAGACTGGTTGATAGCAGGGATCAGACATATTTTGGTTTCTTTCAAACCTAAGAAGCTCTATGCACTGAACAGGTATGGCAGAGTCTTCTGACTTTTCTTTGTGCTCTCTATATTAGAAAATTTGCAGCAGGCAGAAAATATATGTGCTACACACTTGGTAATCTGAAGCAGGTTGAGACAGCTGGGTAAAATGAAACACAGAAGTAGTGAGTAACCCTGCACGAGAATTTAGTACGTTGAAACTTCATGTAAACTACCTTTCCATTAATAATTACACTCTTTTTTAGGAAAAAAACTCCTGAGTAAACATTCTCAGATTTCTACTCAATAAAGACTTCCATTCAATAGTTAAAAACCTGTAGAGAGAAGCATCAGATTGAAATAATGCTGTTGGGTAAGATGAGGTGTAGAGCATCAAATCCTGTTTTTCAGGAAGATTAACTTACTGAAAGTGGTCAAGAGGCAACAAATAAAATTGCTTCCAAAACATGTTTTCTTATTGTCTCATTCAAAGCAGTCAGGGACACTTAGATTTTCTTTTTCACCATCTGAACTTAATTTTGCCTGTGGTTCTCATCCTCAAAAGCCCAGATGATCTTTTCTGAAGAATATTTATTTTTCTGAAGGATAGTGTTGGTATCTACTGGAAATAAAGCATCATGGGAAACTGATGTGATGCAAGATGAGGATAGACATAGGCTGACTACTTTGACTACTTTGATTATTGAGTTTCAAAAAGCAAAAAAGTAAGAAGGGGGAAAAAACACTTGGCTAAGAATGGGAGTAAAGGAATACTGCAAGCAAAAAGCATTTATGAAAATTCTTAGAAGGAAACAGACCTACACAGAATGGTATGAAAATTATTAATATTACCTAAATTGTGACACAATTCACTACAGCATACTTAAGGGAAAGCAAGAGGGATCTCTGCACCATAACTGAGTAGCTTCAGGAGTTCCTCATGCATTGAAGACTATCATAAGTATTAAAAAAAAGAAGCAGGAAATAAGTGCATTACCAGTTCAAAGGTTCTCAGGCAAATAGAATAAACAAATAACTTGTGTTTATCTAGAAAATTTTATGGAAAACTGTTACATATAATTGACCCTAACTTATTCCCTAGTAGTACAGTTTATATCTTGATTTTAACAAAATTCTTTTGTCCCTGTTATAATAGTGGCATGCTAACTTCATGCCACCCAGTTTCCTCATCAAAATACTGCATGGGGCCAAATAAGTTATCTACAGAAGTTCTAAGAAGTCAGCAGTAACCTCCTTATCAGAACTTTCTATTGATGTTACAGATAAATGCTAGCAAACTGATGCTACAAGATCTTGCTTCCATTTTCCTATTTGATTGGCACAGTATCACTCATCTTTAATTCTGATTAATCAAACTCCCATATCAGCTGATTAATTACTCTGCCCAGTATCAATGCTAGGCCTACCACTATGTGGTTGCCATTCTAAATGCTTCTACAAGATTACTTTGTTGGGTTTTTTCCTGATGTGCTTCTCCAGTATAATACTGCCTGTACAGAGTACTCCTCTACAAATTCTATATCCAGCTCATTTGCAGAATACACACTGAAATATAAAGGAGAGAGTAGAGTAAAATGCAGCATATGGTAGTGTTGGTTGGCAAACATGTTAATTACTTTTTTTGTTTGCTTTGAATTTTCATTTTGGTTTGTGGTAGAGTTGTATTTTACTTCAGATACTGTGAAGCCTGATAGGGAAGTAACATGGAGCTATGGAATCCAAGACTGTGAACAAAGGGCTTGGAAAAAGTGAGGAAATATTAACAATATTGATTATAATGGAGGCTGCAAAGGTACAATATGATTGTTTTTACTAGGTGTTACTGAAACTCAGGAGTAGGTTCTATATAAGCAACCAAAAAATTAGAAGAGGAATATAATAAATGCAAAAAAACCCCTCATATTTGCTCTAGTTTGATAGTACTGGCATCCAAAAGGGTCACACAGCCATATCTGATACCCCCAGTTCAAGGTAACAAGCTGCAGGATCCCATGCTGCCCTTCAGTACCCTCCCTGTTACAGCTTGTAGGTGTTTGTGTTCTCTAGAAGACAGAAAGTATATTGTCATTTCAAAATTAGGATTATCATATAATTGTAAAACCTTGATTTTGTTACTTTTTTTTAAATATAATTTGATATTTTGTATTATCATCCTGCTTAAGCTTATTCTACAGGTGGAGAACACACCAAATCAAAAATGAGTTTCTGGCCAGAAATTGTTTCTCCATATGTGGTCCCTTGTGTCTAACTGCAGACATGGAGAGAACTGGGAAAGATGATACAACAGAACACCACATTCAGTCATCAATACACAGCTTCTTATTTCCAATTCTGCTGTGCAGTAGTGAGCAAAGACCTTTTTCTTTTATGCCATCGCCTATCTGAATTTCCTTTTCTCTGAATAATTGAGACTGAAGTTGCTTTCACTTCTTAAAGAAATGAAGTTTATGCAGCTTCTCTATTTGTCCATTTTTATGTGTTTTTGTAACTTCTCAGCCTATTGGCAAACTTCATTCTCCTCTCTCTTCATTCCCTGCCTGCAAACACTTTAAGTTTCTTAATGTCCTACAAATTTTGTGATTATTGGCAGCTGAAGAGAGGAGAAAGGACCCTCTTTCCCACTAAGTGAAAGGTTGGCTATTTAAAGCCAAAGGACGAAAGCCTCCTGGTAAATGCTGAGTTTAATCAGCAAGCGCATACCAGCAAACTGATTAGCACACAGCTAAGGACAAGCAACAGCTGCTCCGTGTAAAACTGGTGGGTACGTAAAAAATATTGCAAAAATAAAGGAATGGCAGCAGGAATGATGTGAGAACCAGGTGTTTCTGTGATAAAAGGGTACAGGACACAAGCCTATATAATATCAGTTTGCGTAGTTTCACAGATCAGAGTTTGGGGTAATAGTGAGTGTGGGTGCCACCCTAGGTTCTCGTGTCTATTAAGATGACAGAAGAGCCAACTTTAACTGAGGATGCGTGAGCAAAGCTTCGCGAACACCTGTTGTAATAAAGGAGCGGAGCGACGGACCTCTGGTTCCTCTGAGCCACAGATCAGTCGATCCGTTCATAATATCCCTCAGTGGAGAGCAAAGAAAAACACGAAGGGTGTAACTGAAGGGTGTAATAGGTAGAAACCATACAACCCTACTCATGACTGAAGAGAGTGAGGAAATGGTGCGGTTTGCCCGTGAGGAAGCCCAAACTGGCACGTTCGCGGTCCCTAACGCCGTGGCAACCTGGTTCTGCTTCGTGCCACCCAGCAGGAGCCCGGATCCCTGCCACGGTCCCTTCCTCCCTCGGCGCGTTGCCCCTCTCACTCCTGCGGATCCCGGTGGCGGTAAGGGGGGGATCGGTCGGGCTGGCGCTTCCAAGCCGGGGTGTCTGAGGTGGCGGGAATCCCAGCCAGTGAGGGGAGCTCGGCGAGAGGCGGCGACGGTCTCCTCCAGGTCGGGATCCCGGCGTGCAGGACAAACTCGTACTTCCCATGGCAGGCCTGGAGGGCAGGGAGGAAAGAAGAGTAATGCCGGCTCGGGCCGGGCAGAAGGGAGGGGGAGACGGTACGCCGGGCTGCCGGGGGCGGAGGAGGGGGCACAGCAGAGAGGGCGTTCGCGTGCCGCGCCGGGCGCCAATAGGGGCGGCTGGGGACGAGGCGCCTCCTCACAGTGGCACCACCCGCCCCCCGCCGCACCACCCTCCCCTCCCCGCAGCGGCGGCGGCAGTTTGGGCCGGGCTGCCCCGAACCCGGAAGCAGGCGGCGGCTGGTGTCGGTGCGCGGCGAGCGGGGCCGGGCGCAGGATGCGAGGCGCTGCCGCCGCCCTACCCCCCTGCTCGCTCGCAGCCAGCGCCCGAGGAGGAGGAGCAGCAGTAGCGGGAGGAGCGGCAGCAGTAGTAGGAACCGCCGCTGCCGTAGCATGAGCGGGGCCGCGGATAAGCAGTCCACCGGCGCGGGGTCCGCCACGGATCCCGCAGCCGGGGAGAAGGCGGTGGCAGCTGGGGACTCGGTGCCGGAGCCGCCGCCGCCGCAGCCGCTGCTGAGCGTGGACGTGACGGGTTTGGTGTCGCAGTTCGCGAGGAGCTTCGTGCTGATCTTCCCCGTGTATGTGCTGGGCTACCTGGGACTGAGTTTCAGCTGGGTCCTCATCGCCCTGTGCGGGCTCTTCTGGATCCGCAGGCACCGCGGCGGCAAGACCTCCCGGCTGGGCCGGGCGCTCGCCTTCCTGGAGGACGAGGAGGAGGCGGTGCGGCTCAGCGTCTCCTCCGCAGATCTGCCTGCGTGGGTGAGTGGCCAACACCCTTCGGCGCTTCCGAGGGAGCACCCGCGCCCGGCGGGCAGCGCAGTCTCTGGGCGGGCTGGGGTCTGTCACCTCCCCGGGAGCAATGTGACGCCCGCCCCCGAGGCGGCCCCCTCCTCCGCGGGCAATGGGGGAAGAGGCTCAGTACAGGCCGGAGGCCAAAGCCCTAAAGCCGGCCTGGCTAGAGGAAAAGGGTGAGCAGGCGGCATCTCCCGCGTCCCCTCTGCTGCTCGTCCCGGTTTGTCAGCCTCTTTAGAGACTTGGCGTCCAGCAGCGGCGGTGCTGGACGTGGGCAGGCGGAGGGACCCTCTCTCCGTCGGGGTGGCCTGTTCCTGTCCCTGTCCCTGTCCCCGCCGCCCGCCTGCCCGCCCGCCACGGCGCGGCCACCTGGTCCTGGAGCGCCCGCGGCAGCTGAGGCAGCCGCGCCGCCTCTGCCGTGTGGTGACAGCCCCGCGGCGCTGCCGCGCAGCACCGGACCTGTCATGGCCGGGATTTCCCTTGCAGAAATAAACTTTACCGCAGGGGTTGGTTTTTTTTTTTCCCTCCCCCACCCCCCCTCCCGTCCCCTCCTGCCAGATGCCAGTGATGGACGCGTCTTGGATGTAGCGAGGGCTCTGCGGGGCACGACTCGGACAGGAACCTTTTATTAAAAAGTTGAGATTAGAGGCAGACAAAATTGGCATCGGTCTTACCGGTTTGAATAAAGCATTACTGACAAGAGTGACAGAAGAATGAGGTGTTTCTGGCTGGTTTCAGAGTTGGGAGGTGAGGACTAAGGGGCTCTGGTAGCCTTAATGTGCATTGCTGTGGTTGGTTGGCTTTAAAACGCTTTCTTCGAAAGTGGAGTCTTTTGAAATTTTCAGGCTTTCTAAAAAGTCTTTAGAACTGCATTTATTTATTTATTTATTTATGTATTCACTGAGACTTGAATACCTTTTCTTCATAACTTTTACTTTGGAGGGTTAAGAATTTTTAATACGGCTGACAGCCAGCTACCCGACAGTGTCAGTGCTCATCCAGGCCTCTCTGTCTCTCCTGGTCTGCCCCGGTGCAGAGCTCGCTGCTCTCTTCGTCTCCATCCCTGAAGTCTTGAGGATTCATGTTACATCTTTTGGTGTGATTTCCTTGTTGTCTGTTCTGCTCCTTAATAATAGGCATCCACATCTCGGATAGGTAGGGCTGTGCATCAAGCTGGGCTGCTATCATCAATAACCAAGTAGCTGTTTTCATATGATCAAATTGCTATACCTGATATGACCTGTCCCAGCTCTGTTTAGGAACTTATAGGACTTCCAGGCATCTGGAGAGCATATAGTGTGTGAGATGGGATTTTTTTTTTTAATCCTGTTTCCTAGTATCTTTTATCCAAGTTTTCTAGCAGAAGGTCATGGTAAGAATGGGGGCAGTGTTTAAAAGGGATGAGTTCAGTTTACTTGAAGCTGAGAAGTGAGTCTTAAATAATGTGGTTATTAGCTCTTACGTTAGTTCTATGTTGGTAGTGAGTTTTTTTTTCTCCCTGTTACCATGCAGCTATATAATGAAAGTATTCTGACTGGGTGCATTTAAAATTAATTAATTGAAGCTAGATTTGTTGTGGAGAGTTGTATATAATAACTGTCTGCTGGTAACTAAGCATTAGATATTCAAACTTAGTGCTACACGTACATTTTATCTTATCTAAGTTCCAATTTGTTACCTTTGATAAAATGGAAATTATTTCCTGTGCGGAGTTGTCCAAATAAATAAAGATTTAGAAAGGGGCCTCTTGACTGAAGTTAGAGGTGAGTGCTGTCTGCAAACACCTGCACATCCTATGGCATTATGAGAAATAACTGATCATATATATGCATGGCTTCCCTAAAAGTGTGAAATTCTGATACACCACTTGGCAGACATACTGTAAATCACTTGGGGTTTGGTGTTGTTTTTTTTTTTTTTTTTATGTTGTTTGTGGGGGGTTCTTTTCTTTCTTCTGACCTACATACTATATATATTCTGGAAATACCATGCTTCCAAATAAAAGTATCTTCCAGATGAAATGTAATCTGGAAAACAGAAATCTTCTGACAATTGAAGGCCCCATTAAATCAGAAGTACTCTTCAGTGACTGCTGTCATAGTCATTAAGATTTATATGGGTTTTTGCTGTATCTGTAATGTGTCTTGGAAAATGGCTGTTTTCCATCCCTCTGCTTTATGTGTGTTGTCTTGGAGATTCATGGATTGCAGTCATATTTCAAATTGGAGCCACTGGCCAGTATATGGAACCTGAGGTCTCTTTAGTAGGTATTGAGTTTATCCATCTCAGTGTGAACTCCAAACTGGAGTATGTTCCCTGTGTTTCTGGTCAGAGAAATAAACTTTAATACTTAAGTAGGACAATGCTGTGTTTTAAATATAGGAAATATTTTACTCTTCTGGGACTGAAACTGAGATGTAAGATTTTTTTCAACTAAAATTACGTAACATTCCCAACATTTATTTGACATGTGGTGTCTTTCTGAGCTCTTTATTGGAAAAGAACTTTTAGCTGAGCAGCAGTGTATGTAAGGTGTGATTTCCACCCACTGTGCCTCCCCTCCCCACCCCTCCTTTAGATTGATTGATACTGTAATGATACGTGCATGAGTACATACAGTATTGCTGCATTATTTATTTTTAGGAAAGTGGTTATTGCAGGAGAAATTAATTCAGATTTTCCTGCTGGCAATATGGTTAGTTACAATTTGAAAGTGATTCTGTTGTGCTATCACACTAGTGTTTGTAATGTTAATTATTAGTTTCCTAAATTAGATTTACTTCTTCCAATAAGCAGGTGGTTATACAATAGGAATATTCTCTGTGCATGTTAAATTAATTAATTCAACATGAATAAAAGTTGTTATTTGAAATGTCAGCACTGAACTATTTAAAAGAAAAATAGGTGTGCTAAATAATATTTAATTTACTACATTAGAAGAATAAAATCTGTACTCCTAGACTTGCTAACACATAGTTGTAGATCTGTGCCATCCATGTTTGGAAGATGTCACTGATTATATGGGGTGGGAAGGAGCAGAGGTGGGTACTTTTCCAACTAATTTAGAGCAAGGCTGCAGAATTTACAGTGTGAAAGGATTGGAGATCAAAATGGGCTTTAAATAAAGTTGACATTTCCTCTTTTTTAGCAATGTTTTAATACACTAGATGCATTTTATATTGGAATGAGTGTCATTAAGACACATATATTAGGTAAGTGGCAATTCAAGTATAAAAACTTATGTGGTAGAACATAGGAAATGAAGACTGAATTTTAATTTTTTAAAGGCCAACTATCATGTTGCCCTTTATTTTTAAAAAAGTAATGGAATTTTATAATCTAAGTGGTAAAATTTACTTCCATTTTTTCTTAGAAGAAGCAAAGAAGTTAATCTGACTTTGCCTTTGTGGGGGTTTTTGTTGCTTAATGTGATGTTTATAACTTGCCAATATATCGTGCTGAACATCTTTTTTTTCATAAGTGAAAATTTGCCTCCTGTTTTCTTGAACATACAGATAGAAAGAGCCATGCTGATATTTTTTCCCCAGATGAGTTATAAATTTGGCTTGGTATCAAGAACTGTATCTGTGTGCAGTCTGTCAGCAATCAGCAGGAGACCAATACAGAAATAAATTTTAACATTTTGAAATAATTTATTCTGAAAACAAAATTAGGGATTTTCTCTGTATCGCCAGCCATGTGTTATACAGGAAATGAAATACTACCCAACTGCAGTAAAAATAATGTCATATTAGAACATTAATTACAAATCTGCTGTAGCATTTTGGGTCTTAGACTTGCTTAGGTTTCTGCTCTAGTTTGGGGTGGTTTTTTAGGGTTTTATTTTTGCTGATTTTTTTCTCGTATTCTTAAGGAAAAAAATTTTCCTAAACTTAAGTAGGTGCCTAGTTGCCTTTTTAACTAAACTCATTTATAGTCCTATAGCAAAGAAACCTGGTCCATTTTCTTTCTTTTGGAAAGCTGTAGCAAATGATTGCACTGTGAGTATTGTGAGTTACCACATACCACTTCAGCAGTGGGCAAGAGAGAATGTCAGCATTTACTCTTTTACTAGATGCTGATGTACAGCTACAATAATCAATGAAATAATTATCAGCCCATGTTTTGATGACTGTTTTTGCAATGGTAAAGTGTGACTTCAGTGGTAGCTGCCTATTTCCCAGTTGAATGTCTTGTTGAATGTTCAACAAGCTGCTGGTGTTTGAGGGAGGAGGAGCTATTCTGAGCAAAAGCAGACCTAAGAACACATCTGAAAAAGGAAATTCTTTTTTATAAATATGAAATTATTTGTATTCAGCCTTGTGCTAGAATAAAATCTGCATACATCCACCTCCATCCCCAAGCCCAATCCATGAGCTTATTGTCAAATACTCCAGTTCTGTGGTTAAAGTAACAAAGACTTTGGTACCTGCTGATATTAGCAAGGCTGACCCAGAACGTTTGTGGAAGAAAAAAGGTTGAATATCTGCAGGTTACATCCTGTACTGAGTGACATTGGCAGAGGTGGTCAAGGTGTTTATTGTGTTAAACATATTTCATATGAAGATTTAATGATGTAGAATCAAACTTGCAAACTGGATCTTAGATGGATAATTCAGGACAGGAATCTCCAACCAATCCCTGCTGACGGGCCTTACGTATATACTCTGTAAAGCTGATTAGCAAGAGGATCTCTGCAGTGTGATGTTTGATTTTAATTGCCGTAGAGCAAAAGATCTTTCTCTTAGCTTCTAGCTATAGATTTGGTTAATTCTGTGGTTACAATAGCTGTAGGATTGTAGATGAATTTTTATACAACATAGGAAAATATGAAAAGGAAGGCGGTGAGGCTTTGTGACACATTCGTTTGATCCTTTCTCCAAATGTTGCTTTAGTACGTTAGATTGAATTTGTTGAGAAGTGATTTATAAGAAAAATTATTACCATTTATGGATACTTAATGTTAAGATGGATCTGATCAGTTTGTATGGTTAGTACTGCAGATGGCCATTTACTCTAGGCTGCCAGCCTGTGTCTGGGAAGTGAGTAAGTATAGAATAATCAAGTGTGAGTATTTAACAACTGAAGTCCGTGTCCTTCTCCTTCCTGATTATTTTTTTTTTAGCTGCCATCAGTTCTAAGTACCTGATAGTTTATGTATGCATACATTTGTGTATTGAGGGTTGTATTTTTGTGTGTGTGTGTTTTGTTTAAATTTTAAGTTTTGTTTGGTTCACTGTTACTTCTTGTTAGTTAAGAAGGTAACATGGTTGACTTCGTAGTAGTTAAGAGACACATGAATGGTGGTCTTAGGAATGGAGAACCAGTAAAAAAAAAAGGCATTTATACTGGACAGTTGACCATATTTTCCTGTTTCTCAAATGTCAGATTTAGTGTACTGAAACTATGCTGAGATGATAACTGTCACATAAGATGTAGTGTGGTAAACTGACTGATTCATATATAAAGTTTCTTTTCCAGGATGTTTATAGTAGAAAGCCATGTAACAGACTGATGTTTATGAACATGATACTGAGCTACTAAATGAAAATGTAAACCTGGAAGTATTAGTGTGCTTCTTGAACTGTTTTAAGTGCCTTCCAAACAGTGTGTATAATACCTTATTTTTTCAAATAACAAATTGATATTGCATAACATTTACTACTGACTTTTGGAACTGATGGTAATGTATCCTTTAATCCCTGAGTAACTAAGGAAGATGTGTACAAGTCTTAAGTTGTTTTTCTGTTTGTTTGGTTTTTTTTAATTTGCATTTTAGTCTGCTGTTGTTTTCATGCCTAAATAGTTCGGCATATAAGGGCTGGCTTTATCGAAAAGTCGACCTTTTCTGCCTCTTGTGCAAGATTCTTCTCACTTTAATTTGCTACTGCTTTTTGAGATTTTTGGCACGTTGGAGTGCAGCTGAATATGCATTATAAGCTATTTTTTTCTTAGTATTTTTTGCACATGCTAGACTGTTGGGAAGATGGAAGATGCATCAGGGTCAATGTCAAAACATTTTCATTATAGTTTATGGTAATGAAAGCCTGTTCTAGAAATTTTTAAAAATTCAAAACAGTTCTTTGGTGTCCTGTTTTTTTTTCCTGTTACTATAAAAATCTTTTACTTAAATAATTAAATTTATATTGCAAATTATCTCCCATTTATTAATTTGATTTATCAAATCAAAGTTTTGAGGCTTTTTTTTTTTAAATTGGTTGGAAGCAGAAGTCCTCAGATACTTAGAGGCTGATTCCTGTTCTACCTCTGCTGTCAGAGTGGTTCCAAAGAATGTTTATCAAAGCTGATAGGCCCTTTATGTATATAAATATATAAATTATAGCACTGAAAAGTTCTTTAATTGCTGAAATCACCTCTAGCATATCTTTCTTTGAGGTTTGGAGCAATTCTTTGCTGACCATGTGCCTGTACTGAATCTGAGGTGTGGGTTTGTGTAAACGTTTTTTAAAACTTGTTTTAAAATAGGCAGTTTGTCAGAGCCTTATAGTGATATCTCAGATTTTTGAATGCAGCAGTTAATGATTAAAATAACCTATGCCAGTGATTTGGTATGTTTCAACATGTAGATACAAGGTAATCGATAAGTAAAGATGTGTGTATATTGTTTTGAAAATAAAGAGCAAATTGTAAATATTTTTCTTTCTGGTACTCAACCTTTTCTGTGTTTTAATTTCACAGATGTTGTTCCTTTTATTATGTTTTTAATGTAAGTTTTGTGACTTGTTTTAAAAGGAAACTTCATTGCAAAGGTGAGGTTCAGGAATCCTGAATCTTTGGGAGCAGTGTCCAACAAGAATGTAGCCTTGCTGAGTACATTGGAATTATCTCAGCTTCTTAAGATGCTTTTTTTTTTTTGATCCCTTGGTCTATAAAGTGGTCCTGTATTTGTCTCAAGTCTTTGTCTTTATGTCAGGGTTCAGGTAGGGAGCTCTGTCCCATGTCCTTTTGTATCCCATCGTTATGGTGCCTGGGAAGGGTAGGAAGAGTTCTCAGCCTTTTTGTATCCCCATGTCCAACCTACTTACAGTTTTTACTCTTGATAGCTCTTGCCAAGCTTCATGTACCAGTCTTTGTTAGACTGATGGAGTTTGTATTTTACTGTTTAAATGTTGCAGTCATATTTTTTGTTGTTGTTGTTTTGTTCTTTTTGTGTGCTTCCTGTGATACTCTTAAAAGAGGAGCAGTAAGAATTTTAAAGCTTCTTGCTACTAATGATTCCATATTCATGAGTATATATTTAAAAAGCATCCCAGAACTTTATTTGTAGGCTTTTCTTTGCGTTCAAATAAACACTGCAGAGAGAATCAGGGAGCTCAGTAGTTAAAGAGAATGATTCTGAAGTTTCAAGACCAAGTAAATGTGCACTCCTGATAAAAAGTTTCCTGCATGCAGTTGCATTTTCCCACTCCCTTCTTGTGCCAGCATTAGAACTTACTTGGCCACCTAATTGAGATTTTTTTTTTTTTTTTTGCCAGGTTTAATGTTCAGCTAGATCAGTTCCTTGAGATAGTTTACTGTGCAACCACACAAGTGCTAGTGCCTGCAAAAAAGAAGGTTATTGAAGCCTGTGGTCAGGTTTGAAGTGAAAGAGAACAATAGCCTGCATGAGAGGACTTAGAGAAAGTGGCATATAGCACTGCTGAGGTGTCTTTTGGGGAAACAAAGTTGGAACTTGAGCATCTGGTTTGTCTTATAACATTTCAACAGACCTGTTAAGATATTAAATCATCAAACATAAACTCTCAGTACTTGGATCCATCTTAAAAGTTGGCCCAGTTTTTAGTGCATGTTTGGATCAAATGACCTCCAGAGGTCCCTTCCAACCTGAATTATTCTGTGGATTTTTTGAACTGTCATTTGAATTAACTTTTAGTCTCTGGTTGTGGCTTAAAATGGTAAGAAACCTTTTCTACATAAAATATCAGTGTTTGCTTAACTATTAAGCATACTAGGAAAGAAAAAGTTATTTTTAGAGGGGTGTTTTGTGGGAGGTAGTGAAACACTTGAAGCTTCTCAGATGCTTGTCATTTAAATAGCTGGTATTAAAATTCTGTGCAGCAAATTGATAAAACAGAATTTTTTCAGATGGAACTCCTGTTATATAAATAAACCTTGGAAGATGAGTGTTCCAATATAATGACTCATTGCTCAAAGTTTTGTCTGCTACACCCTGATGAGTGTAGGAAATTTTCATTAGGAGTTACAATTTTGAAACAGAGCTAACGGTTTTCAGTTGAAGCAGTCGAGAATTATGTAGCATGAGGTTGTTACCAGAAATATGAAACTAGTTTTACTTGGCTGAAAATAACTCTCATATGACAGACAAGCATTACATTGTCATTTGGCTGTCCTTATCATATAGCAGCATGGGTCAAGTTTACATTAGTTCAATTGAAATCACTTTCGCCTAAGAGGTTTATATTTGCTATGTAAATTGCATACTTTTGCACCTGTTTTAATGAAGACTTTATTTGAGAAAGCCTCCTACAGACTGTAGCACTGTTGTTTTTGCAACCTTTGTTTGCATTCCTTTGGTTAAATGCTGACTCAAACAAATCATCCAGACTGACTGAAATAGTTCAGGAAGATTTTGAAAGATGTAGTACCAAATGCGAAGTTAAATGTATTGGCAGTCCATATTATTATATTCAGTCACTGTCTACCTTGAAAGGATGGTGGAAAGAAAACAGGTGAATCTCTAAAAATGCAGTGTTTTCTTCTTTCATTTTTAAAAGCAACCAGGAGAACTATTGAAGCATGAAGGTAGTTATAAAACCTTGATTATTCTGATTTGAATTAATTGTGCTCAAAGTTTGTGAGTGTTCATTTTAAAAATAGCTTACTAAAACTTACCAGTTCAGGAAGCTTAGTTTGTTTTATATTTAAGCATTAATAAATGTTTTTTTGTAACATGTGGTTCTTCATTTCAGATCTGTATAGCCTAATATAAAAATCCATATATCTGTATTTTAGATGCCCTTCTTCACATAGTGTATTCTGTAGACTACTAACTTGATCAGCTTTGAAAAATAATAGTGAATAAGTTTGCAACTTTATATCCAAAACCACCACAGCTCTCGTGTGTTCTTCTTCAGGGAAAGAATCACTGGTACTTGGTACCAGTCCCTTGGTACCCATTTGCTTATTTACTTCAGTCCCACCTGGGGGCTTCAACTTTGTTTTCTACCAAGCGTGGACTTCATTATGGCACAACGCATGTGCTGAGCTACATGGTTTTGTGCTGGTTTAGAGAGCAAACACCCCGGACTTGTTCTCAGTTGGCAAGTTTGATGTGTCTGCACGTTTTGAGCAGACTGTTAATGTAGTAAATCTATGATGCTTCAAATGAGGAAATACCTGTTCTTAATTTGTTGGTACTTCCTAGTAGAGCAAGCTTGGTGGTGCAATAATTTGAAAAAATTGCAGTTTGTGTTGTGGCAACTCTGTTCTCTCCTCCCACAGTCTATTGATTCATCTTGTTAATTGTTGAAATAGATTGCTAAGTTCTCTAGTATGTGTGGCTAGGAAATTGTCTTGGTCTAGTAATCAGTTTTATGATGCAGAATATATTTTTATATGCAGTGTTCCTCACCCAATGATGTTCCCCTAAACCGCCTGAACTAGAAAAAGAACACTTTTCCACCCACCCACCCTCTGCCAGTTATATGTCAAATAACACCCAGGAAGTAAGAGTGTTTTTTTTGGAAACAAAGTGTTCAGTCATTTGAAGTGTGTGTGTTATAAGAATATTCAATAATGATTGACACACCAGTTCAAATTGTAGTATTTGTTCTTCTTTATTTGTTTGTGCTGTTTTTTATTTTGGTTTGTATTTCAGGAAAAATATTTTGGCATTTGGAATGGTGGGGGTTTTTTGTTTTTTCCTAGGTTATGTTAGGTATGAATACGGTGTTGATGTGAATGCTCCTAAACTATCCATGTTCCTCTGAGAAATGAATTTTATTTTTTTTCTTTTTCATACGAGTCTTCATAATGAGAATTCTCTATTCAATTTGGATATATAGAAAGCTTTTTAAAAAGTTGCATATAAGCTGTGCTTGTATTGTTTTCAGGTCTTAACATAGATACATGGTAACAGAAAACTTTTTTGTCAACCAATGTTTGGGGTTTTTTTTTTGTCAGTTCCTTTGTGTTTTGAAAATTTTATAGTTACAGTCTGAAGTTGCTTTCCCTATGTGTCTGGTCTTTCATCAGCTCCCTAGAGGGAGTTAACAAAAATGTTCCAAATCTCTTGACTTTGTTACTTTGATTTACCAGAAAAAGAGCAGAAATTTGAGGCTTTTTTCCTGTTTTTGCTCTTTTAAGTAATCCATTACATGCAGGGCCATAGTAACAGTCGGAAAATAGGGATGATTTGGAATTTTTTTTTTTATATATACAAATAAGTTTCTCATGTAAGAATAGGAACTTAAATTTTACTATGTGAGAGATGAACTATGGAAGTGTTCTATTAAAGCAGTAATTTAGGGTTAAGTGATTTTGCTTCCAGCCCATCTTGTTATTAGTACACCTGCTTCCTTTCTCCTAGATTTTGTGCTTTTATGGCACAGCTAGGAAGGAAGTCTGTTGTACTGGTAATACCATAACAGTACTTCTGACAATAGATGTAGAAGAGTATACACCTGAAATTAGAATATTTTTTTTTTCTCTTTTCTCTCTCTTTCTTGTGCTTAAGCCTTTGTTGGGTTTGGAGACAGGGTTTTCACAGTGTTGTTCTGGGTATTACTCTGGAGTGATAGGCAATTATAATTGCTAATTATAGTTGCTTGTTCTTGCTTAGGAATGAGTGTAGACAGAATCTTTAAAACCTAATGGACATTTTTTGAAGGTGTTCAAACAGTTTCCTGGGGGAAATGGGTAGCAATAGGATACTGGGCTACACAGTCTGTATTTGTTCTGGCTGAAGACATCCAAGCTTTCATCTGTGTATTTAGGATGTAAATATTTGGCAGATATTTTCTAAAACATTTTTATATTAAGAAGTGGAGACATTTGTGCTTAAAGTGAAACTGCTCAAAGATATGGAAGGGTTTGTAGCTTTTACTTTCAGTTACTTTAAAGCATTCTTGACTTAGTAATATTGATTCATATCTGTGTCCTCAGTGTGGAAGCTGAAAAACTATAGAACATCATTTATTTTATTGAAAGGCAATAGAAATGTATCCCCTTGCCAGAGAGAAGAGATTAGTTCATCACTGTTCCTAAAATTAATGGGTCTTAAGGTGACAAACTACTCTGGAATTTCCTTTATTGTGATGTTCTGATTCTTGATTCCTGTGTAGCAGATTAGCCTCTAGTTTAGATGTAATGTGTTACAACTTCTAAGATTTCTTGCTTGAGACTTGCAGTGTTTGAGGAAATGTCAGGCCCAGCTGTATTGTGAGTTTTCATTTGTTCTGTTTTCTTCTTCTGGCAATTAAAGTGCTGAACCCCATTGCTGGTTTCTGCTGCTGTGATGGTTTGCATTGCCAGGCACGTGGAAATAACATTTCTGTCTGTCATAGTCTGGTGAGGAACACAATATATGAGTGAAGCTGTCACATTGCAATCTCCTGCTGTGAAAGGAAAATGGAAAAAAACTCTGATTTGGAGCAGCTCAGATTATTCAATGGTGTGCGATTCATGATGTCACTGTTTTAATGGAAAATAACTATATGAGCTCCTGAGTATAAAAGAGAACATGGAGCTTGAGACATTTAAATATATATCCCAAAGACTTTTCTTTTTCTCCAAAAACTTTGCATGTGCTTTTAATTGAAGACATTTCCATAGATAAATAGATCTTCAACTATTTAGTTAGAACAGAAATCTCACATTCACTTTTTTTTTAACTAAGTAAATATTAAGCTTGCTGACTATTTGATGTCTTGACAATTAAAAAAATATATTGAGCAGAACCAGACTGTATCAGATGCAGCAAAGTGTATATGGCAACAAGAACCGTGCATGTGATTTCAAGATCCCTTTGATCCTGAAAAGAAATAAAAACATTGATTTTTTTTAAAATTTATTTTTTGTCAGAGGCTAGTTGTAAAAGGAAAAGCCTTCATCACATTGTTGAAAAGACTTTTTTTTATCTGGAATGCCATAGTTGCAAATAAACTGCTCTTTATGCAGATCTCTGAAAAATAACTGTGGCACTTTATTCAGAAGATTTGATTTCATTTAAGTGTCATCACTGCATTCTTCTGTAAGGAAGCTATCACATGTGATTAAGAATTTCAGCAGTCTAAGATCTGTATGAAAATATCTGTCAGTTTTACTGAGCCAAGATTCAGGCCTGAAACAGCACAGTTAACAGTAAAAGCCATAAAAAAACTAATCAATTGCAAATTACTGCACACAATTAAGTTTAATGTAGCAAACTGAAACATAGATTCATTCTGCTGAACCTTGGCACCTCATTTCAGTTATGTCTCTTTCTGCCGTCTGTCTTTATTCAGTCGTGAACTGAATTTTTTTCAAGAGTTCCCTTTTCTCTGCATAATAGCCCAGAATAAGCAGGTCACAACTTCACTGCTACTTTTTACATGCCTAGATTTATCAGGGAATAATGTTGGCCACAGCTGTTAGATTTTAATTAATACATGTAGTAAATATTCTGTTGTAGAACTTCTAAAAAAATACTAGCACTGTGAAGCAGCATCTGTTCTAAAATCTGCTGATAGTTTAGGAGCTAACAGTGACTTGGCTGCATATGTATTGTGCACAAACCCCTTCAAGAACACTGCAGGCTAAGGAAGGTTCTGCACATGAGCAGTCAAGGTGGCAGAGCTATTCTGGCATTGCCATGGGTTAGAGTTCTTGAAGCTTTCAGGGAACTGATTGCCTAGGGGGTTGATTACTTAAAGTTCAGCCAGTTGTCTTGAATTGACAGAAATTTCTTTCCACTCATAGAATTAATAGTCAGTTTATTTCTAAGCACAAGGCATTAGATTCCCACTTAGGCCCAGAATTTGCTGAACTTAAATTTAGATATAAGAGTCTGAATTCTTTTGAGATTTTTGTTATGATCAGTACAGGCATCTCTGGAGGACTCTACCTGACCATAGGAGAAGTGTTTCAAGATGTCAGGTATATCTTTCTAGAGGTCTTTATATCTCTCTATTAATGACACAGAAGATTTAGTGACCAGATTATTCTTGGACATGTAAAAGATAGAATTTTGAAATTCAGAGGAGAATAATTCAGTAATTGCAGCTGCATACTTATCACCAACATCTGAATCTTTAACATGAAGACCTTTGAAATGGCCACGAGGCAATCTATTGGTAAAATGTACACAACTCTTCTTTCTCTGTTGCAACCTCTCCATCCTGTCTTAGCAAATACCCTACAATTCTAGCAGTCTAATGCTGGAATGTTCCTCCTGTGTATCTAAGAGAATACTGACTCTTAATCACATGCCTGCTTGCTACCCATCATCTGTTTGAAGGTCAGTCACAGCCTTTATCCATGGGTTTGTTTCAGTTGTGGGTAAACACTTTCATGCAAGCATTTGCAAAGCATAGGCACTGGCTGTGTGTATAGAAGCAAACTTGTGGTTCAGGTCAGCAGCTACACACACTTGACTGGACATGCTACCTGGGAGTACATTGGTCATTTTAAAAAGTTTTGGCATATACTCAACATGGTAGTTTTTACAGTTTACATTCCACTTAAGGGATAGTTTTGTAACAACTTATGTAAAAACTACAGTATATTCTTTCAGAAAATATAGGACCTCATCTCTAAACCAACACAAGTAAAATAAGTGAATTTACATTACAGACAGAGAAATTAAAATGAACCCATTTAAGATAACGTGGCAAAACATTCAACTTTCCAAAGGGGGGAGGCTGATTCCTTAGTTTCCAGTATTGTCTTTAAAAATAGCTTAGTTTAGAAAAAAGCTTTGTGGTTTTTAGGGTTTATGATCACTTTCTTTGCCTCTTTTTTAAGATGTAAAAACTCTTTAAGAAAAGGCTGGAGAATGTTTTGGTACAAAGTGGTGTAGGAGAACTATTTTGGTATCAGTGATGTTTTGCAGTCATAACATGAGTGAAAGTGTCTGTGGGAAGCTGGAATCTCAGGGGTTGTTTCCTGGCACAGGGCTCTGCAGGAATTTTGGTAGGAGAGCATTGCAAGTGGGCTTTTTATTTTGTCATTTGTTATTTTTATATTTATATTTACTCTTAAATGAGTCATATCCTTGAAGGCTGGTCAGTAATCTAAGAAAAACAAAACCTGTAAAAGTCAGATGTTGGTTTTAAACTCCAGATTTCCTACTTAGAGTAATATTTTTTCCCCCTTGGCGGCTTTGTTGATTTTTAAAGGCTTGCATGGGAAAGACAAGTGGTTGAACACTTGTCTGTGTACACAAGTCAAGGGATCAAACAGGACTGTCAAATATCTAGGTTTGTTTAAACTGAAGTATTGCAACAAGCAGTCGTGTTTTGAAGAAAAGGTACTGCCTGCCCTTTGGTACTCATTTGCTTATTTGCTTTAGTCCCACCTGAGGGGCTTCAACTTTATTTTTACTAAGTGTGGACTTCATTATGTTCCAAACCCAGAGGTGTCTTCCAGGCAGTATCCTCTGGTTGCAGATGTTCATAAATACTGTAGTGCTATGGATGGTATATTTTGGTACTGAATTGACTTTCTGATGAAAATTTTTGTACGGTTCTAGAGAGATTGCAAGAACTCTTTGTCCTAGTTCTGTATGTATGAGCAGCAGCTTTTGTAAGTGTGAAATTCTGTTTATTTAAGTTTTTTTTATTATTTTCAATGAAACCTGAGTTCATCAGTGTCAATGTTAAGTCTCAGTGATGGGCTGTCAGTCTATTTTTAATGGTATATTTGTCTTAGGCACTGTGTTCCCATTCCAGAGCACAATTGTGTATGTTGTGTCCACCTGCTGAAACGTTCTTCCTCTGAGCCTATTGCATTCATAGGAGTTTGGCAACTGACTTTACTTGAACCAAGATTTTACCTACATTTTTTTTTTTTCATTGAATTAGAGAGCCTTGTATTTATATATGAACATGAACTACCTCCAAGCTGCACATGATATTTTTGTGTTGGTTGACAGAAAGTAGTGGTTTTGTAGGAGATTTGCAACCTGCTGGATGTAGTCCTGTACAGGTACCACGTGTGTCAATCCAGCAGCATGAGTGTCCGTGTTTTCTATAGAGGATCCAGTTCCAGTAGTATCCTTTCCTCTGTAGGTTTAAGTGCACTTACTCTACTTTTCCTACAATAGCTTCTTGGATAAGAGCTGCTAATCTCAGTCATGGGTCAGAAATTCCAGATGAAAGAGAGAAGCTGTTGAAACAGATCCACGATTTTTATGAACACAAGAATTACAAGCTGTGGGTGCAGATGGAAAACATGCTTATAAAACATTTTCAATATATAATGTAAAACTTTTCAATACCAAGTAGTATTACTGGGAGGGATTTTGGTTGGGATTTTTATTTATGTTGAACATTATCTACTGTCATTTGAAGATTTTTCCTTATTTTGTTGTTAACACATAGAATGAAAATAGTAAGACTGATATTTAAGAATGCAAATAATAGTTAATTTAGTTGGGAGGCAGTCAGGGGTTTGTTTCCACCCTGTAACTCAAGTGCATGAGGTAGCATACCTAAGTTTAGAAACTTGGTTTAGCAGGGAGTGCTTCAGTGTCTTTCCTTAGCAACCCAGCCTACCAAAAACACAGAGTGGCCCTTCCTGGTTTCTTCTGAGGAATGGTAGCAAACTCCATGGTTTTAAGGTGGAGTTTATAAACAGAAATGGGATAATGATGCCTGCAATTGCAGAGGACTGGAATTCAGTGGCCAGAGGATTTTCTGTTATGTATTCCATTGGTCTTGTGTTTCCAGCATGATCCTGCGTGAGGATAAGTGCTGCCCTAAAATATAGTGCATCAGCTTTGTCTTAAGCAAATGTGTCTGATACAAGAGAATTTATAAATAGTTAAATAGTTAAATAATTAATTTTTTGGGTTGTTGTTATTGCAAGGAGCTGAACACTTTTGGGATAGAAGGGCTGAAGAAGGATGACAGTAGCTGCTAGGGGTTACAACCAGCCTTTGAAAAAGCTGAAAGAATATGTAGGAAAGGATATGTCCATATTACAATTTTTTTTCCTTTTCCTTAGACATCCCTTCTTGTTGCTGTTTTAGCTGTACCTTTGATCTCTAGTGCAGAGGTTCCTATGTTGTATGGTGTCAATGAACTGGTGATATATTTTGAGTATCTTTTTCTAGCAAATGGCATCATACTGTATTTGTGTTGAAATACAGTCCACTAGGGGGTCAAATGATTTTATAGAGGACAGAGAACAAATGTAATAAATCTTTGAAGTTTTAGTGTGTGCCTGATTATTAAAAATACTGAATTTGTATAAGAACATGGTATAACAATCTGGTTAAATGCTTGAGTGTAAGAACCGGAAAGAGTTACATAAGCTGTTTGTCATCTGATATTTGATGCTATCAGGTTAACTAGGGCTTTCCTCTCCACCATTTGTTATCACTATGTTAAATTAAACATTACCACTCTTTTTGGGTTCACGTTATTAGAAGGTTCTGCTTTCTTTTACTTTCTCAATAGAATTTTATAGTTTCAGAGTTTATCAGTAAATATTTACAGATTCAACAAAGCTGCCAGTCTTGCTATACTTTTTATGCCTTCTGGATTTTTTTGTAGTAAGTGTCTAGTGTTTCAGCTAGAAAGCAGGGGGAGGGGGCTTTTAAACACCCGTTATGCATTGTATTATTTATGATTATATTTAAAGAGTGTTTTAACACTAAAGAATAAACTCTGGTTGAATAATATTAGATGCAGTGCAGTAAACAGATGTTACACACTTTTGCCGGTGTTAGGAGTCAGATTAAATTAAGACATGAATGTGCATATGTTTTCTTTTAGTGTAAGAACTAAATATGCATGTCAGAGCTAAGTAATGAACATTTTCTATAGGCTTGTTTGATTTCTTAGGATGCAGGTTTACCCAACTTGAATGTGCATGCTCTGGTACCGTATTTTAGCTTGAATAACAACAACAAAAAAAACCCCCACCAACAAAACAAAACAAAAAAACCCCACAAACAAACAAAAACAAACAAAAAATCAACCTCTCTCTTTTGTTCTGTTGTCTTTTCAAACATGAATTTGCAATTTCCTCACCCCCAAACCAATCAAAAGCGAATTACATTTGTCTAGGTGTGCACACAAATTTGTTTCATATGTGTTGTACTTAAAAAAAAATAAATCAGCCTATGAAATCTGGGGTTCAATAAATGGAAATGTTTCTTGCCAAAATGTGCACATTGAATCAGAGAAGATCATTTTACTCTTCAGTAATTAGTTGCTGGTAAATCAGTTAAAGATGGGAAAGGACATTTAATCTGCCTGAGGAAGAGGACAGGGAGTCCTGCAGAAGATGGTCAGGAGTTTACTCAGCTTTCTTGAAAATTGGGTGTCCATTTTCATCTGCACAGAACTCCTGCATGGTTCCTTTAGAGAGATTAACTAAGTCATGTAGCAAATGTTCACAGGAAAAGGAGCCTTAGTCTTAGTGAATAAGAGCTCCTGACTACAGGGGCTAGTAAAGGGGGTAGTGGGTCAGTGGAGTGAAAGGAGAAGAAACCTTCAATGTTTCAGTCTAGACAGCAGCAAAAAGGATGGCTGACAATTTGGTGCAGAGCCCAGCACTTCTTTTCATAGCTGTAAACATTCAAAGGATAGTAAGTTGTGCTGCAACACTGGTTGTATAAGCTATTTTGAAAGCTAATATTTAACAGTCCAGAGAGAAAAATATTTCTTCTGTTGGCCATCAATCCAGCAAGACACCCTGGCATGCAGTGGAGTGGGAACATGCCTGGATTCCCAAGGGAGCTGAAAGGGAATTTGTTATAGAGGCTTAAAAGTACAGATGTTTGAAATGTAACAAATTTAGAATAAGGTGCTAATGCCTCTAAGTTTTTTTTAAACCCTGAAAGCTCAAATTTGAAGGCATTAAGCTTATGTTGTGGAAGGAGGAGAAGGAATGAAATTTCTTTTGAGAATAAAAAGGTGAAGTTGATAACATGAAAAAGTAATACTGTGCAAGATTTTTCAAGTGCATCCTTACAGCTATGGTTCATGCCAAGCTTTTCAGTAGTTTAAACATTTAAAATCTGCATCTCTGCTTTCAGTAGTGGTATCAGTGCTTGTGGGAATCTGGAGATGTGGGTTATCAGCGAATGGTTTTTTTACTGCTTAAAATCGGGGGCACTAGGTGTCTGTAATTTTGTGTAACAGCAAGACTGAATCAGGATAAAGTTCTTTATATCTTGCTTGTGTAGATAGCTATGCTATTCAGTTTTTTCTTTCTTTAACTCTCCTGGTCCTGGCTTTTCACTGGACATAAGCATTTAAAATATAAATGTTACTGCTGTAAATGCCCACTGAAGATGGGATTGAAAAAGAGCATCTGGATATCATAACAGTTCATAACTGATTCTGGTCTTCTGAATAAGACAGCACAGTTGTAAATCTGGGTAGTGAGTGATCAAAGTGCTAAACTTAGTTTTTATGTCACTTCTCTTTAAAAAGTGTTCAACATCACTTCTGTGCCAGCTGGAAGTTTAGAAAAACATTACATGAAGAATGTCTTCAAATGCTTTTGATAAAGTGTTCCACTTCCTGTAAGCTTGAAGACTGTTATCTTTCAGTGAGTGTTTATTCTTAATGGGTTCTGAGTGGTGGATATGAACTTAGACTGTGTAATGGAAGGGCTTTTGGCTGGGCTGCCAGGCAGCAGGCACTGCTCAGGTTGCATTCATTGTTTGCACTAACTTATTCTGAGTCTTAGGAATATTGTCTGTAAAATTTGACATGTTGTGGCACACTGCTGAAGTTATTTGTTGTAAATCTCACACCCTGAGAAGTAAAGTTCTTGTTTTAGAAGTGGTCCAGTGACCTTCATTTAATTCTAGAGAAAACTGCTAGCTAGGTGTGAAAAATGTTTCTGTGTCAAGAGACCAGTATTATGTCAGAGGTTCTGCATGTGGATCTTTCAGAAAGTGGAAGCCATTCAGAAGCCTACAACTTGCAGTCCTTTTCCATCTGGAAAGAAGAAAAAAAGGGTGCAAACAATGATTCAGGAAAAATTACAAGATCTTGTTAAACTGCGTAGAGAATAAAGCAATCTGGTTACACAGTTGACTTTATATTGAAGCCTGAGTTATGATATACATTATTAGTATGCTACTATTTTATAGTAATTCTGAAAGTATGCAGCACCAGAAGAAAAACCTGTGGTAGAGGACTGAAGGCTTAAGAGTTTGTGTTTAGAAAGAGTTAACATGAGCGAAGAAAAGCTGTGATTCTCTCTAGGAGACCTACTACACAGTGCTTAGGGTAGATTCTGCCTCCAAGTATGACAGGAATTCATGTCAATGTATTTCCAGGTGTTTGGAAGGAAATTGTGTAACCACTGTTGGTAAAGCAAGGGATTTTTGTTGTATGTGTTCTTCAGGTGATTAAGCAAGGATGCTTCTGGAAGTTAGTGATGCTTATTTTTTAGTTTCTAGGCTTAACAGTTTTTCTCCAGTTGGAGTTGCAAATGCTGAGTGTCAGGCTAGCAGAAGGATTTCCCAGCTCCCTTACTGGCAGACTACTGTTCTGTCATTCTTCCAGAGCAGCTGCTTCTAATGTGTATCCCAGAGGATTTTTATTTTTTTTTTTTATGGCAAGCTGCTGCTAAGAAGGTTTCTGGGTAGCTTTGTATTGTAGCCTGCTTGCTCCATCTCTGCTAAAGCAGCAGCAATTAGGCAAATTTTATCTAGTTTTTGTACTGGTGATTTATAGTGCTGAAAAGTAATGCAGTTTTTGACACTACCAGTATGAGTGAAGCATATTTAACAGTTATTGGAGTGAAAGATACATGTGGAGAAATTGAAACTGTTGTGCTTTGTCTCAGCATCCTTCGGTTCTGAATTGCTTGACTGGCTTTGTGGCTGCTGTTTCAGTCCTGTCAGAACCCTAAAGCATCTCTAGGCAGGGCTTTTCTTTTCCAAGTACAGCATTATTGTACATTGCCAAAGACATTGTTTGCCACAGAAGTTGGGGGAAATACCCAGGTGAGAATATTGTGGTGTCATACCAGGGCTGCAGAGGGATTCACAGCTGCCACATTTTTAAGCTGATTGCTGTTTGATTTTTTTTTTTTTCACCTTGATGCCCATGCTGACTCTGAAGCAAATAACTTGTGAGACAGTGGAGAATATGGTCGAGATGAGACTGGAAAATTTATGCTGAGTAGCTGTTCATACTTTGTTGTGGCAGCTCCTAGGACTTGCTGATAATGTCAGTTCACGTGGGATGACAGGAATGTTTTAGGAACATCTGGTGGTGCCCCAAGCGTGTGTTTCCAATACCAGTCTTGTCTCATACATTCATATCTAACTCAAAGGGCATGTAGTGTGCTTTTTTGTTTAATTATTTTTTTTAGGGTTTATTTGATTTTCCAGTGTGTTGTCCAAACACTTAAATGGCTTCTGTCCCAGTTTATAAATAAATACCATCCTTAACCTTGCTTGGCATAAAAACTGTTTCTTCCATTTGGATATTTTTCCACTGTTTACAATGTTTCCATTTTACTTAAGGGTTTTATAGCCCATAGCAATGACTCCAGGGCCCTTCCACACCTCCTGTATCACTGCATCTAACGTGTAGGGTTTTTTTGAGTGCCCGACCCAACTGTCTATTGTATGATTTTTTTCAACATTCTATTTTCTTTTTATTTTTTAATTTTTTTGTTGCTGTTGGATGTGGGCAATTACTACAAAAACCTGTGCTGTTTATTTTATGAATTTAATTTTCATAGTGATGTGCACAGGCCCTTCTAGCTACTTTTTTATGAAGTACCCTGTGGGCTTAAATAATTATTCAATGTATTCATTGAAACTGAATTTTATGTATTCAGCCTGCTTCTGGATCTTCCAGATCTTTCTATTGAAAGACATATGCAACATGCCCCGAATGAGTCAGTGAAAATGTTTCAAGAGTCCTTGCTTAATCCCTATACTGAAAACATACAGCATTTGCAATGATGAATAAGAGTTTTTACTGTGCAAAGGTTAATAATTTCAATGTATTTAAGGCTGCAAACACAAAATCCATGCCAAAGCATGCTAAACAGAATCAGATTACCAGAAAAATAATGGAAATTGCAGTTGTTAGTTAGTTCAATAGCAAGTGCCTGTGGTTAATTGCAGCTTTTTTGAGGAACCTTAGTTATTAAGCATTTAACCTTCTCTTTTAGGGATACTGACTCCTGCAGTTCTGCAACAGTAAATATTTAGTGCATTTTTTCCTTGCAATTCAGAAGATATGGAAGGTACAGTATTTGTGGTGTTGAAGTAATTAGGAAAATTGCCAGGATAACTCTGGACATGGATTATTGGAGTAACAGGAGGCAACCTGGCTGCTCTGCTTTCCCTTCCAGCTCCCCCTTTTTCTTACCTCCTGTTAGAAAGAAAAGTTTGTCCCCTCAGTCTGTGTTTGAGGATCTCCAGGTTGTGTTGAGAAGCAAAAGGCAAGGGATTCCTCACTTCATCTACTGCTGTGCCTTGTTTCTCCAGAGAGAGAGGACTGCTGTGTGGAATATATGGGCTTAATTCATCAGCCCTGCTCAGCTCTGTTTTATTTAAAATGTCCTTAGGCCAGCCTGCTTTACCAGCTGGAAAACACCAGTTAAAATGAGCTTGAATACCACTTGTACTGAATAACACTTGTTATTGTCTCCATGCTGAGATTTTTAATTCTTTTACTAAATTTCTCTGGCCTTTTTGAGCTACAGGTGCAGGTAGTTTAAACAAATTAATATGACAGTTGTAATTAAAAGGATAATTTAATTTTAATGTGTTTCTTTTCTACCACACCACTTAGCTTTAGGTTTAGTAACTAAACAGCTGCTTATGCTGTGTGTTTAGAAGGTGGTCTAGAGCTCTGAAGTCAGACTTCTGCTCTGTATTTCTGATGCTTTTCCTTTGCACTGATGTTGCCTGAAGAGACCATGAAGAGTAATTGTGATGCCCTTTTTTTTTTTTTTTCTTTTTTTGTATGTAATTTTAGCTTTCCAAAGTAAGCAGAAGCGATTGGGATCGAACATAAGAGATGTTGGTGAAATCTCTGCCAAACTGCTCAAGTTGCATATAACTACTGTTATCAAGAAACTTTGGTATATTGTGTGACCTTGTGGTTAATGAAAAAGTTACACCTTTTGTTTCTTCAAGATTTTAATCTGGAGCAACAAGTAATTGAAGAAACTAGATAGAAGCTTGGTAGTGCTGACTCAGAGAAGTATCTGTTAAGTGTAACTATTATAATAGATTATTTAAATGTAGTTTAAAATCGAATTAATTCTTGGGAGGTTAGGAAAAAGCTCAATGTACAGTAATGGCAGCATGGTTTCAGTTGTTTTTGTTAGTGTGGGTTTTTGGTTGGTATTTGCTGTTTTTTTAATCTAAGCTGCTTTCTCTTTTTATTTATTGTGTGTTATAGCACAGTAAGGATTTGATTGGTTTGCATCAAAAAAGTTTTCACTTCATGGGATACTCTGGTTAATAGAGGTAGTTACCTCTTTTCAATGCAGTTCCCCTTTTTCTTTTTTCTGTTCATGTAACACTTAGGACCTATGAGCTGTATTAATCATAATAATTAAATAGAAGTTAAATACAAGAAGGATTGGCTGATGAATAACCTTAAGGATGGAGAAAGGTCCTAAGATAATTCTTAGAAGAAAAGTGTTTTACAGAGAGGGGATCAGTGAATAATAACAAATACTGTGCAATTTTTATTTTAAAGTAGGATACCTTTAACCTGTGCTGAAAGCAGTTCACCATTACTTCCAGAAGGGTATTGTAACTTCTTTCTGATTTTCTTGTCACTGCTTGCTTTTAGTGACATCTCTGAAGATATGTGAAACTTCCCTTATCTGAATGAATCCCTTATGTTTAGGGCAGCAACACTGTTATTTGCACTTTGGGATTCATTTGATATAATTTGCTGATTACTGTTTGACTTTTCAAAAAATGGCCAACCAAGCCTTAGTTTGTGGTGTTTGAGTTGAATGGTTATTGTTCTTTGTCTAGCCTTGTTTCCTTAGAAAGGTTCAGATGATCATCTGGGTAGAAAACTTGAGTTAATTTACCCAGTATGAAGAGTGTATGTAGAGAATTTGAATAATAAAAAAATTGTGGGTAAGAAGTATTTCTGCTGTTACTATGGAAATAAGAGCTTGTTAGTGGTTTTCTTTTGTCCCTGTTTTGTTTTATTGTCTTCCAGAACAGAACAAGGAACTGAGTACCCTGGGCTCTTTCTGTTATCCTATTGATCATTACAAAAAATAATGTGTTTGGAAAATAATGTGTTCTGGATTGAGGTTTTAACTGCACAGGATATGAGGGCATCAGAAACAGGATGTAATCATGAGAGGTTTTAGAGCTCTGACCACAGGCAGTTGTGTGAGAAAGCTAAATCATGTATTTTTAATGTGCAGAAACAGATCTTTTGAGCACTTCCAAGTGTTCTGCAATATAATTTTTACTATTAGAACGTTCCTGGAACTTGTAATATTACAGTACTTCGGTGCTAAACATGGTTGTTAGCCTATTTCTTGCAACAGTTCTCTCTAGTTACACTAGGAATAACAAGGAACTGTGCCAAGTGGTTAAAATGAAACAGTACTTACCAAAACCTGCATGAGCAATCTAGTAACAGAAACCAAGTGGAAAATGCTTTTAGTCTTTGTCTTTGGTGAAATCTTCTGTGTCTTTCTGTTATGCTTGTCTAATAGATTTTATACAGGAGTTAACAGATTTTGCACATCACTTAGTCTGGTGCCTGTTTCTGTGTCTGGCCCTAAAATGTTTGTGCAATTGCCTTGATGTTCTTGTGCCAGTTCTGACATCTAGAGTACCAACTTCCATCTTTCAGGCTTTTCCCAGTTGTCTTTGCATAAGATTGTGTTAAAGACTCTTAAAGCAAAAAAAACCTCAAACCAAAAAACAACTTACTGCCATTAGCATTGCAGTCTCTGTAACTGAATTATATTAAGAGTGGAGTGAGTAGAAAAGCAAAGATGCAAAAGGGGTGAGGAACAGGAATGGAAGATATAATTCATTGTATTACATTCAAGTGTAGGAGTAATCTAAGCATATATAATTAAGGAGTTAATTTGGTACTAACTCAAATAATGGTAGTAGTGGGATAGATGAGGCACACTAAAGCACAAGTAATTTTTAAATCTGTGGAAAAATTAAGAGCTATGTCTGTTTAGGCAAGGTCTTAATAAAGACAGCTGGTAAAAATCCAATTAGATAAATTAGCACATATAGGTAGATGTTAGTGTATGTGCCTTCTTGCTTGTTTCCCAGCCTGTCTCAAGTGATTCCACATAATATGTGACTTTGAACTCACAAAACAACTCCTATCAAATGTTTTTGTTACAGCCAAACAGATAATCAGTCATTCATGTGCCACGTGGAATAGTTTGATAGCTGTGTGATATATTTGGAAAAAGGTCATTTGAAGATGCCAAGAACCTCTCTTTTGACAGTGGAAGTCAGCAGTATTTATAATTCTTTAAGAATCTGTAAAATTGTGTGTCTTACCTTAGTTTTGGATCTGAGAATATTGAGAAGGAGACAGACCAGAGAAGTAAGTGACATTATTGATTATGCTCTAGGGACCAGTAGCTAAAACATGGATGCTTAGATCAAATTAAAGACTGCTCAGAAGATAAATTGAGTATATTCAAGAATATGTTAGTTAGTGTTGCTTGTTAATGAAAGAATTTAATAAAAACTAAACAAAAAGCATCATTGCTAGAGCTTGCTTTCAAATCCAAGTTGTTGAAAATAGAGTTTAAAAAGCATGTATTTAATTGACTGTTCACATTTGGGGCGTATGCATAATAAAAATAACAAGTAGGCACTGCTGTTAAAACCAGTGGTACAATCTGCTATGCTATGAAGAGATTAAGACTTTGCAATTCAGTTAAGTACAGACATTGCTTCATGAAAGTCAGTATATGTAGGTCACAGTTTTTTAGTGTGTTCAAAGGCTCTTTGTGTTTCAGAAGTGTGATCTGCATCTCATTGTGGAAGCTGTTGGTATCTGAAGAAATGGGGTGGTTTTTTTTTGGGGGGGTGTCTGTTCTTCCAGAGCTTAATTGATGTTTTCCTGTCATGTGTACTTTTCATCCTGTGTATATATGTGTATACATACATATATATCTATATATATATATGGCTCTCTGTGATTTCTGAAGTTGTTTAAGAAAACACTAAAAATGTCTTTTGAAGGACTTTTCATGAAGCTTAAAATGTCTATTCTTGAGCTTAGTTTCACTGACTAAATATTTCAAGCCATGATTTATTGATATTGCACTGCTCTGCCATGAGTGAAAGGAAGCAGAGGTTCAGCCAGCACTCTGGCAGTCGAGTGTCATGTTAAAAACCCTTGAAACTTAAGAGGCAGATTTTGTTGACACGAACTTTGTCAGCTATGCTTATTGTTTTTTTAAATTCATTTGAAGTGTTAAAGCAATATTTTATTTCAGTTGCCACTATTCGATATGTGCTTGGACTTGTATCTGTGTAGAGCTGAACTGAGTTCATATTTTGGATTCTGATATTCTTATCATGAATGTTCTCTGCTTAATATGTAGCTCACTCATAGGGAGGCCCCTAAGTTTTCCTGTTTTATAAATGACTGGACATGAATAACTAAAAAGTGTTTTGTATTCGTATTAATTTTTTAAATTTTTTTTTTAGGTCCACTTTCCAGACACAGAGAGGGCAGAATGGCTCAACAAGGTAAGGTTGTTCATTAACATTGCTTCCAAATGGGAAGTGGAAGGAGAGAAATCTGAAACTAGAAAAAAAAGCAAGGCAGGATTCTGAGAACAGAATGGTTTTAATTTTCTATGCTCTTTTTATACTTGAAGCTTCTGGTCATTGATCCAATTAGTCATGAGAAAGATTAAGTCTGTTTTCATGGTCTTGCAATGATGAGTTTTGGAGAATGACTTTAATTGGCATTAAAATAATGACAGCTATAATTGTGTCGAAGTCATAGCAGCTGTAAACAGTCCTTTATGTTCTACTTATCTGGGATCCAGTTCCAGTTACTGTAGGTTTCTGACCTACAATCTAAAAATAAATCAGTTTTGCATTTTTGATTTTTATGTGTGTTGATATAAGATAAAGATCCCTGGAGCTTGGCTTTAAAAATATCTTTCATTCAAAGAGCATATAAGAATGAGCTAACTAGAAAACAGGGGGGGATGACACCAAGATAGAATTTTCAGATATGACAGTAAAATACTGTTGGTTTTTTTGTTGGGTTTTTTTTTACATCTATAAACCTATGCATGTGTTTTAAAAATGCATTTGACCCATTTTTTTTTTTTCTTATTCCTCTCTTTACTTGTAAACTTAACCCCCTTCTCCCCAACATTCAGCACCAGTGCTGAATACATGTGCATTCAAGGGATAAGAGGTGAAAATTCTTTGTACTGTTTTTTTTCCTCTTCCAGTGCTTCAGATTCATGTAAAAGTATAATACACAAATTGAGACTTCCAGAAAGCTTCCCTTTATGTAAAAAAAAACCTAATTCTCATGTCTGCAATGAACTGTGTAGGAAACGTGTATGTTTAAAACTTTGTAAAAAAATTTCTTATATATGCCTTAAAGAATATTTTCAGTAATGTGTGAAGTTGTGTTCCACGTTCCTTTTTTAATTTTGTTTTTTATTTTATTCCTGATAGACTGTAAAACAGATGTGGCCTTTTATTTGCCAGTTTATTGAGAAACTCTTCCGAGAGACCATAGAACCAGCAGTAAGAGGAGCAAACAACCACCTCAGCACCTTCAGTTTTACAAAGATTGATATTGGAAATCAGGTCAGCATCTGAAGTTTTTCTTAGAGGCTCTGTCTTACCTCCCATTTTCATGTAGCCTGTTTTAAATCTACACAAAATATTTCTCAGTGGCATTTGGTGGCGAGTCTTACTCTGGTTTTTGTTGTAACAGTAAGATAAAAATGTGTATGGATTTTTTAGCAAAGGCTTAATTTTTTTTGTTTGTTTTTTAATTTTATTACTTCTGGGGGGGAGGGTCTCTCCTTCAGAAATTTGCCTGAGAACTGGGACAGGACTCCATGTGTAATAACTTGTAGTCATGTGAAGAGCTCATAGCAATGTAATTTTAATACTATTTATGTAATGCTTTCCACTAAGTGAGCAGGGACCGTTATGCTTTTCTTGCCAGATAATCCAAGTGTTGTTACCTTTGTTGTAATAGAAGAGCTTTTTGTTACATACAGAGTTCAGTGACAAGGCTGCTAGCTCAGCTTTCCAAAGGAAAGCCATAATGTAATGCACTTACCTGCTTGTAGGAGAGCCTTGTTTGACCAGAACAAGCTAAACCTAAGTTACTTCTGGGTGCAGTAAGTTCAGGACTAGTGACTCTTACCTGCATCAACCATAACTTCTGTTGAGATGAAGCTTAACAGTTGTTTTGTGAAGTTGTCTTTTATGTTCCTCTTGCTTGCTATAAATAGTATTTTAAGTAAGGGTTTTAAAATTATTCCTCCTCCCCCCCCCTGCACCTCTGAATATCAGATAAACTGAAGGTGAGTATCAGATGTGATGAATGGGAAGTATTTTTCTCTCTCTGTGTCTCTGTTTCCTTTATATTACTGTTCATTTTACTCTACTGCACCTTTTGTGCGGGCTTTTTTTGTTTTGTTTTTTAAAAGTTGTAAATCCTTTCATTGATGGGCTCTGTATTACAATCTGTAGAATAGCATTCCTTTTAAGTAATGCTAATTTTAAGTAAGATTTAAATTAGCTCCCACGCTTCTGTACACTCCTGAGAACTTCTGAGTTCTAGACATGAGAAAGAAACAGTTATTATTACTGTATCTCACAGCCTTGATTGGGTTGAATCCTGTGAGCTGCACAGCCCCTAAAACGGTGGTAGTCTGACAGCAGGAGATTCCCATTTTACTTAAATTACTAAAAAGGTATAAATAGAAATATGGCAATTTTTCCCAAAAGGAATAACAAAAAATGTGACAGGAGATTGTGCTAAGCAAGGTCATTGTTCATCCTCTCCCACCTCTAGTGTTTGAGGAACATTTGAATCTTGGAATGTTTGATTGGTCTGTGTTGTTTCTATATGAGAGGGAGGGGGAGGGAGAGCACAAGCACTGTGGTTTAGAGAGCACAGAGTAGTTGACAAAACAACACAACTTTTGTGGAGATAACAGGTTATTTTCCCTGCATTCTGACTGGATTCTGCTTAAGGCAGCTGCATTTTTGTGAACTAAATTTAGGTTATTTTTTGTTTTAGTTGCACAGAAAGAATGCTTTCTCTGGGAGTGTTAGATGTAAGCTAGTACCAAGAAATGAGAAGTTTATTGTGGGGAGAGGGAAGGCGAGATATTAAATCTTTGGTAAATCTTCAAATCTAGTGGTCTAAACCCAGGGTAATTTCCAGGAAGGTTGTGGCTGAGTGGATCCTAACAAGGTGAACATTTTTAAACTAAACGTACCTTTTGCTTCACACCTTTTAATAATGGTTATAACAAGTTCTTCAGGCATGAATATGCATGTATTCATGTTTGTTTCAGAGTTAAGAGTTTCATATGGTATAGCTCAGTAGCAGGGTTCAACTTCTACATAATTCATTTTTTTAGCCTCTACGGATCAATGGTGTAAAAGTGTACACTGAAAATGTGGATAAGAGGCAGATCATTTTGGATCTTCAAATCAGGTAAACTGTATTATCTTATTACGATGGTGCTCATGCTTTAAAATATGTGCTTTGCTTGCTTTGGCAGTTATATTGGCCTGGAAAGAGAAGAATTGCTTTATTACAAATGTAGTTAGTTCTAATTATGTATGAATGGAGGAAGGAACTGCATACTGTAAACATGGTTTATTTGAGAAAAATATTATACCAATTCTCTACACATCATTAAAGTAACACTGGTTAATAAAATTCACATAGCTAAATCCCTGTCTTTTGAATTTTTTTCCTAATGTATTAAAACTTTTCCATGAAATTTAGCCTGATCTAGAATTTAGGATATAAGATATTTGAGGGGTTTTTTTTACTTTTCTCAGTTACATAGATGTTTTTTTTTAATAAACACATTAGAAAAAGAGAATGACAGCTACTGAAGTAAATCTGTGTATTATGTAATGCCAAAGTGACTGTGCTCTGCTGCTTCAGGTTTCTTTGCCCTTTCCTCATGACCCCTTTTGTATAGGTTTATAAATAGATATATCCAACGTTTGCCAAAGTCTTGATGCAGTCTGCAGTTAGAGCTTTTTTAAAGTTTAGTCAGTGAACCCAGTGATGTTTTTATATTTCACCATCATAGATATGTGTTACAGTGACTACTTTTAGCTGTTTGTAGCTTCTGAAAGGCCAGATTTGTCAGTCAGTTGTGATGCAGCAAAGAGCAGCCTTGTGGGTTTCTTGCTACTTCCCTTCCAGTAAGCAGAAAGGCAATTTGGATTCACAGCTTTTCTCTTTCAAGAATCAACTCCAAAGTTTGATTTTGATTATTCCTAATTTTAGATTACTTATCTAAATCTCAGCCAAGTTGAAAACTGTTCTTCTTTGTCAAAGCTGGACCCTAGAGTGGTAAGATGCTGCTCCATCCTTGCCTGGGTTTCAGAGCAGAGTAAGGCCTATTTCTGTGAGCAGGGCCCACTCTGAACCAAAACATGTTTTTTTCTGCAGGAAAAAGACAGGTTTTCAGAGCTGGATTTGGTGCTGCTGTGTGAAATACAGCAGGATTGTCTCTTGAGAGCTTGTTTCACTGGATTTGTGCTCTTAGCCCCAATGGAGAAATTTCCTTCAGTTTTCTCATTGTTGCCACTTTCGATAGCATGTGTGAGAACTGCTTCATCTCTTCAGACTTAAGTCCTTAGGAAAAGAGAGTTGTCTGGCCACTATGGACACACAGCAAAGAAAATGATTTTGAGAAACTAATTTTGAGACACTTGAGGGACCAAGTCTCTTAAGTCCATTTCTTCTCTTTAAAGCAGATTTTTTTCCACAGGAAGAAAGGGCTTTGTACAGAAATTTCATGTCCTATTACCTAGACCTGAAGGAAATCTTCACCCATGTGTCTCATTACATTACATTGCAACCTAGTTAGAGAAGTGGGAACAACAGTAGTATTATCTAGTCTAAAAGGCTGAAATAGATTCCTTGAAGTGTTTTAAATAATAGTGCTGAGTCAGCTAGGTGCCCATTGACTGCCCCAGGCTTCCGGGGAAAAAAATGGAAACAGGAGATCTTTGGAGTTACTGTCATAGCTTCTAGCAATTAAGGCTTAGACAAAACAGCCAAGGAAGGAAGTCCCATTTCATATTTAAGACCTGACCTTGACACTTTCTCATTGGGAAAGGGCTGCTTTTCAAAGGCTTTTACTTAGGCAAATTTAAGGCAACCCAGTGTCAATTGTTATGATTATTTTATTTTGTTTTTTCTAAGGATCTGTCACTGGGATTGCTTCAGTAGTGACAGAAGGGAAGACTGAGTCTCTGTAATAAGTGCTCTTGCATATTTAGATGGAGTTATGTACAGATACTAACCTTAAACTATTTCATAGGGAGTTGCCTGAAGTTGATCTAGTTTTGCAATATTGTGAAGAACAGTCTTACTGCTGGAGAGAAGTTTGTCCTTCAGAGTATTTGTCCCTGTAGATTTTAATCTCCAGTTAAATTAGTTTCTTCTAATATTTTTTCTTTTTAAGTGCATAGTTAGGAGCTTTCTATATACCCTGTATTCTATAAGTACAGTTGAGAAGGAAAAAAAATCTAAGCATTTGTCAGAATAGCATATGAAGCCAAGCCCCCTGGGAGGGTGTGGCAGGAGGGGCAGAAAGGAAGGTTTTATTTATATTTTTAGTTGTATTTATGTACATAATCTCCTTTTATCCTGCTGCTTTACCACTGTTGCTTCCTTTAGTCCTTTATCAGTTGTTTGTGATGGGGAAATATGCATTTGCTTTGGACCTTCCATATTGTATTTAAGTAGTTTCAGTGTGTTTCCACACTAGTTCTTTAGTATATTTTTGCATCTTACTTTAATTTTTTTTGCTTTTAAGTTTAGTTGCAGAAGGAGTGTGTTAGGTATAGATTTTATTCTTTGTGCAATATGATGATTCCTTCAGAGTTTTTCAGAACCTTTTGAAAGAGGTCCTGTTCACTGAGGATCCAGTTAACAACTTCAGTCTTGTAAGCAGGTGGACCAGCTAATCCAAGCAAAATCTGGAAAATGTATTTAAACATTCAATTGTTAGGCTTATGTTAAAAGACATTGTTAAAACTTATTATTTAAAAGTCTAGTTCCTGGTTGCAAAGAGGTGCAAGGGAAAAAATTTTGACTACCTGAGCAAATGAACATTAAGTCTAAATAAGTAGTTAATAAATAGAAATCTTAATTTGCTGAAGCCCATGAATGTAGTAATTATTTGGGGAAAATTAAAGGAAAATTATGGATCAGCACAAAACAAGATAAACTGTCAAACTAAATGTGAACTGTAGCAAAAAAAGCCAGAGAAGATAGATTGAGGAAATACTTGTTAATAGTGTACAACTGAGTTTTTTCAGCTTCTCATGACTCAAAAAATAGAAATAGTACAAGCTTTAGACTACGAATTTAAATACATTGAATTTTGTTTTTCATGTGACATACTTGAATGGAGAAATTCACTACTATTTCACTGGCAGAAGACATGTAAAAATGAGGTCTAAAGACTTTCTAAAAAATAACAAAGATAGTCCAAAATAAGGAATCACAGATCATTGTAAACAGGGAAATATGCTTGTCATACTCTTTGGGTTTTTTCTAATTGTCTTTTGTGGGCTACAGTGACCACATACCCATTACTGTGCTTCTGGTTCAGTACAGCTGCTGTTATGCTCTTACAAGACTGTCCTCATTAAACTGTAATCTATCTTGGTGATCTGTACTTCATAAATATTTCTGGGATATTATGAGCTGAATGTATAGAATTTGCTTACTCAACGAGTTTTCAAATTTTGTTATGTTAAAGTGGAATTCTGTATGGTTTGATGCTAATGGACACAGCCAAATATCTTAGGGTAGAAAACCATGTTTAACTGTAATATAAGGTCAAAAGGTGTTGACTTATTACCCTCAAATAAATTTGTTTCTATTTTTGCTTCAATTTGTCGTCATGGATTTTCAAACAAGCATGTTGCTTCCCAGTCTTCATAACACAAATAGTTCTGATGCTGCAGACTGCCAAGATTAAGGTTCCAGTTTCAGGTTTTAATTGACCTTGTGTCTTTGTGTCATGTTGTTATGCAATTGTATATGTGTATGTATTTATATACTTGTCTAAATATATATATTTACTATTGCTATATATAGTTAGATAGGTAAAAATAGAAATTACATCTATTTAAATAGTATATTAAAAATGATGTACCTATTTTTAAACTGTACAGTCACACTACATTCTTTCCAGGGAAAGCTCTGATCACCTTCCTTTCACATGGACCTCTGTCATGTGATGTTTTACTTCCCCCGAGTGATCATTCTACCAAAATGATTCTGTGTGGTGTTGTCTTTTGAGCAGTCCAAAATAAATTCCCAAGTTGGATGTTTACAAGAATCTTGCAGTATTATTATTTCTCTTTAATGGATTGAAAACAACTGCTTGAAATCCCAAAGACAGCCCCATCATACACAGAGCACAAGAGGCTACAGATGATTCAAATAAAGGATATCCTGAATGCAGCACCTTCAATTTCTTTTGATAGTGCTTGGTGGTCATCAGCTGGGGGAGGGAGGGGAAGGGCCACAAGTCCTGCTGTTCTGTTCTTACTCTAAGATCAATTTATTTTATTTCGACTTAGTCCTAAAATTGCCCAGTGAGGAGAGAAACTCCACTTTCTTAATTTCTCAGTTATTTCTAAAATCAGATTCCATCAGACTTATAAAGATGACTTAACAATTTTTTCACTGTACAAGGAAGGTCTGATGAATGTTCTGCAGGCAAGTCTGGACTCTACTGCAGGATTTGGAACTGGATGCCATGTAGAGAAAAAGAATTCCCTCCCCCTCCTGCAGCAGTGTCTGGCTATGTTGCAGCTGCCCTGTCTCCTCCCCAGTTAGTTCCTTCTTCCATTTTCTTGAACTGGGATATCTTTTGAGAAGGTTCTTCAGATTATTTTATTATAACTCATTTCATTATAGCCAGTGTCCTTTTCCATCCAGTCTCTCCCTAGCTGTAGCTTGGTCTTCAGTCTGTTGGTTTTTGGTTTTAGTTGTTCTGTAGAATCAGTGACTCAAGCTTTCTTGCTAAATTCCTTGTTGAGTCTCAGAATTAGTTTTCAGACCCAATGTGACTCACAGCAGCCTCAGTTCTTGGAAAAGATGCAATCATCTCTGCATGGAGCTTCAGGACAAGCAGCTGCTGCAATCTAAGTCTGAGTTGTGTGCAAATAATCTTCTAGCTTTGATGCATAGACCAAATAGACTGTTTTTTTACCATCTTCTATGTATCTATCTCTGAGATACAGGACAGCAACTGCAAAATTTCAAGTCCTTGACTTTGCATCTCCCAAAACAGGATGCAAGAACTTAGATTGTTTTTAATATATTATTTTCTAATTTCTCTCTCTTCAGTAAAGGCTCAGCTGGTTTTGACTTAATCCTTGTTTAGATCATCCAGCTTATCATGCCCAGCTCACTGGATTTATGAATCTGACTTTTTGCAAGTCAAATCTTTCAGACAACTTTGATTTTCAGTAAAATAACCACCTGTATCTAGTGTTTCTCATGGTATTAGATGAGTGTGGATTTGGGTACATGTGCTATAAATGACACCTATATAGAGCTTTCTTCAAACAGAGTATGAATCCTGTATCTTTTATTTCCCAAAAGTAAGGCTACTTACATGTTTTGTCATATGTGTGTTTCTGGAGATGATAACATAGCTCAACATTACTCTAATCAAAATAACTCAAATTAGACATGTTTTGAAGAGGATGTAATTTTTTTAACAATCCCAACTTTGTTTTAATGACTTAACTTTTTTTTGTGTATAGACTGAGATACAAAGATACATTGTCAAACAGTCCATAAAAGTGAACTGCATACTTTCTTCTTGTTTTAGTTTTGTTGGAAATTGTGAAATTGACTTGGAAATAAAGAGATACTTCTGCAGAGCTGGTGTGAAAAGTATACAGGTGAAAATTAATTTTTTTTATTTTGATCTTGAAATCATCACTGAATCATTACTTTGCAATGAAATAATTTATAAGAAAGAACAAGTAGTAGTGTAGTTTTGTTGCTTAGTATTTTTTTCTCCAGTTGCATAATATTGATATTGCATAATAATTTCAGTAACATGACTTGGCTGAAAGAGTAGATTTCTTTCAGGTGTAAATTGTTAGAAGTAGATAACATTTTGTACAGGAAAAGGTGGAGATAATTTCACATCAACATTCATGTGATGTGCAAGTCCTTAAAGGGAATAGCTTAAAGCTTAAAATTTTTGTTTTATTTAATATTTGTGTTAGATGCCATTACTAGTTTAGTTGTGATTACCTTCTGATATTACCTATAAGCATTTAACTACTTGTATTTTAGTATCTGTGTATGCCATTGTATTGGTTTGTGCCACACTTGTTTACACTGACCTGTATAAATAATCTACCTCATATTTTTAGCAAAATTACCATCAACATGACACAACATCATGTACATGAATGTAATGAATTTCTAAATCGAACTATTTAGTGCCTTTGTTAATTTTTTGGGGGCTGGATGACACGTAAATTCACATATATAAAATTCTTCCATAATCTAGAGTTTAGTGAATTAGAAGTGTGAGCATTTGCCAGTGAATGAATTTTATTTAAAACTTCAACTAAAATCCATCCTGTTGCTTTTTTCCCTCCCTTTCTGTAGATCCATGGCACTATGAGGGTTATCCTGGAACCACTAATTGGAGACATGCCCCTAATTGGAGCTCTATCCCTTTTTTTCCTTAGGAAACCTGTAAGTACTTCTGTCTGTGTTTCTACTCTTTTTAGAGTGCCAGTGGCAGCAGTCAGAAAACAACGGAGCAAGAACTGCAAAAGGAAAAAAAATGGGAAATAACTATCATTTATTGGGTTGAATTTTCACAGAAAAATAGGGCACAAGTTTTACGAATACCAGAAGAAACCAAGATGAATGATTACCTTGAAATTGTTTTCAGTCAAAGCTGTCAATTTTTTCTTGAAAATCTTCTAGATACACTTAGAATGTTTTTTAAAAAAGCATTATGTGCTATTTCTCACGACAGTCTGCAGGTGAGTGTAATCTAAGTTAAAATTCCACAAGACCTGTGTAAGGTTGTTTTAAAACCGTGGTGTTACCACACATTAAACCCAGACTGATTGTATTGAATTTACTCACTACAGTGACTGAAATTTCTATCCTAGATGGCAGGTGGGTAATTTCTGTTACGTTTACTAATGGACCCAACTATGAGAATGGATGAAGCACAGAGTTGGAAGTGGAATTCAGACTGATCAGGGCCAGTGCAGTGTGTCTGGGCTGCTCCCCTGGGGTACCTCCTGCAGCTACTGCTCCTGTGCTGCTTCCTAGGGGAGGGGTAGGAAAGCTGGTAGGGAATAGGGAGGGAGAGACCAACAGCAGGGGTGCTCCTCAACTGTTTCTGACACTTGCTCTGTTTCCCTGCATCGTGCTCTCATGGTGCTTGTCTGGGCCTTTATTTCTGGTACTCCTAGATACTTCTCCAGTCATCTTTTAATTCTAGTACCTGTGCTCAGTCCTTTCTCCCTGATCCACTCTAAGTGCCATGTGTTTGAAAAGTTCTTAACTTAGATAACTTGTACCTGTGTTAGTAAGATGAAAATAAATCAACTGAAATGCCTTTTGTTTGTGGTCTGTAGGATAAAAAAGGATGGGAAGTAGACTGGACTATGAAAATTAAGAAGTCAACCTCTCCCCAAATGTATTCAGTTTCAGAAGCATCAACAGTGCTTCTCACCCTCGTTTTTAAGCTATTGGTCAAGCTGAGCAAACTTAAGGGTGGATTGTTCAAAAAAATGCATCTTAAAATCAAACTATTCCATAATTTTGACAGTTATATGTGGACATTTAATTTTTAACAAGGAGACTTCTCTCCCCATTGCAGTGCATTTTCGTAGTGTTCATTTTTCTAACTTATGTAGAAAATTCTAAAATAATGCTTATTATAACAATAACCAAATTCTGGCCTCTTACTAGAGAACAAGTGGCTGCAGCCAAGGAAAGCTTTTCCTCAATATTTTTGTTAGAAGAGGAATTAGTTGGCAACTAGCTCTAGGGTTTTTCTTCTCATATTTTCCAGTATAAAGTAACTGGCAACAATTCCTCTTGCTCTGTATCATCTGTTTGCTAGGATTAATGGCTATATAAGGCAATGCTGTCTAAATTAGTAATTCCAAACATACTTGTTCAATGAGTTTACCAGTCTTGTATTTCTGAGTGATGCATGAAATGCATTGATGCTACAAGGGTTCTTACTTTATATGAAACTTTTTAAATACTGTATTTTGTTGTTATATAAATACAGTATGTAAAATACTGTATTTATTTGTTATTAGTACCTCCTTTTGTTGTGAAGGAGGTACTGCAAGTTTCGTCAGCTTATGAAATATGTCCAAAAATGTAAGAGCTTTCAAGAGAGAGAAGTATGTGCATTGTAACATTTTGAAGTTGTCTTTTAAATCTTTGAGCTTCAATGCTAGAGACAAGTTAACACTGTGTAAATAGTCAGGATTTCTAAGTTTTTTCGTTAATTCTCATTATGTTAACATTATCTATATTAACTGTATATTCTGGTTCTGGAAGTGCAGTTATATTTACTTTAAAAACAAATATTGCATAGTTCATTATTTTGGTTTTTGGTTCAGTTATGGAAGTGTGTGTGGCTTATTGCTGTACTGCAAATGGGTAATTTTCAAAAGCTTTTTTACTGTCATACTCAATATTGATGGTGTGTTGTAACCCAACCTGTTTCTCTTTTAAAAAAAAAAAAAAAAATCGTGACAAAACAGACATGAAAGTACTAAGACTATTGTTTTAAAAAACAATGGCTGGAAAACAGGATCCCTTCCAGGAAAATGAGCAGCTCTTCAAAAGCTTTCATGTTTGTGAGCACAGTTTTGTCCTCCACCTGCTGACTTGAGGACCACTCTCCCTCTATTCTATAGATTGGTTCTATCCTGTAGTTCTGATTTGTTTAGTATTGTTTTAGTTTCACTTAATATTGGCTGACTTGGGAAAATTCAGTGCTGGTTGTGGCTTTCAAAATGATCAGTACTGATGAAAATTGGACTCACAAGGAGTCCTTGCTCCAAGAGTGAGTCTTACTGCTGCTTTTCTAGATGATCATTCACAAGTAACAGAAAACGGGGTGTTAGTCCCCTTCTTGTCATAAATTTCTGAGAAGAAACACAGCTTATCCAGTGGAATTCCATCACTGTGCAATGTAGCAGAGTTCAATTTGTCCTGCAGAAATCTTATTCCATAACTTGATGAGCAGAAAGTAGCTCATCATCATTTTAAAATACATTGTGGCTTCTGTTCTGAGAATTAGCAGTGCTTATGGCAGCCAAATCAAGCCACAGCGTTGGCAGTGTTTAGAGGCTGCCTTTTGTGCTGCTGTGAACTCCAGTTGTGGCCCTGTACATTCTACATTCCAGTGCATTCTTTTCACTTTGTAAAGGCTTCTAGGATATTGAGAACACAAAATACATAAAAAATGGTCATTAGCTTTTAGCCTGTGTTTCTTACAGGCTACAGGGTTGTGTATATTTGTAAACCTCAGTGTCTTTATTGCATGAATTCTGAGTACAGAGCCTTGATGAGACACAAACTCCTTGGTTTTCAGGAAGGAAACAATTTGTTTTCACTGCTCTGGGCAGAGGAGGAAATGAAAGAGCTTTGAATAATATGACACTTACTATACTTCATTGGAAAGTGTAACTGGTGTTTGCAATCCTGCTCCAGGCCCGTGAGCTGGTTGGTAAGAGTCTCTGCAAGGCACATCACCCTTCTTAGCTGCAATCCGGTGTGGGAAGAGGGACCAAATCCTTCCTTGCTCCTGGCAGAGTTTCACTTGGTGACAAATCCTGAACGCAGTCTTCCCAGTGCCCTGTTAGTTCTGCAGCAGAGAACCAGCTGGCACTCCCTGAATTTAGCTAAACTAAAAGAATTATGCATTGCTCAAAGTGGTGACAGAGAAGGAAATTATAGCGTAAAGCTATTTTTTATATTTATAATCCAGAACTTTTTTTAAAGCCTGGAATACTTTTTTCTTTTCATATTCATTTCTTCATAAAGTGATTCATCAGCTGGCAGTTTTCTGCTTGCTCCCTTTTTCTCCACAGGGTGCTTCAGTTTATTAGGGTGGTGATGTTTGGGTCATCTTCATCATGCCTACAGCATAGAATGAAAATCATTATTATTTGTCTGGACTGTGGCTGGACGGGCTCCCTCTTGTGCATCAAGCTATACTAGAGATGTGACTGCTGTTCTGCCTCTGCTGTGAGTTTGTCTCCTGTCAGAGCTATTTCCATTCTACTGCAGGTATAGGCTCTTTTTGGACTGAATTGGTGTTGCTTTTTGGAAAACTGTTCTTACGTTACAGAGGGTGTATCTTATGCTGAAGTCTGATTATGTTTGGTAACCAAACATGCGGACCTGAAACAACCTTATTGAGAGGAATGGGGAGGATGAAGGGTGGAGGGAAAGAACACCAACCCCCCAAAAGTAAACCCCTGAAAAGAAGAGGCATCAGTCACTAGTATGTATAGAGACTAAGATTAGAGAGTGTGTGTTACTGCAGTGTGCTTCATTACTGCTGGGATCTTCTGGTAGAACTGGGAAGGAAGACTCATGGTGGGCAAATGTAGTAAGTCTTGTCTGCAAGGAGAACTTACCTTCACAGCCCAAATAGTTAAAACTTGAATTATGACAAGAGTTTAAAGACTTGTATTTCTTCAAGAGTATTTCATGGCTTAAGATTAATTTGCAAAGCTTTTCTAATAATACTGTAGTATAGTGCTTAGTGTTAGAAATGTTTTTTAAATTTCTTAGCTTCATCTTTGAATGGGAAAGGATTTATCTTTAACATTTCTGAAGTTGACCTCTGTATTTAGTCCAGTACAGTAAGTGAATGAATAGATATTTCTGATATTGCTTGTACTAGTTGCATATCTTGTCTAGATGGCCACTATTTTTTTTTCAGTTTCTCTGTGTGGTAATTTTTTACATTCTTCTTGGTCTAAGGGACTGATGGTGGAATGAATTGGTAGCCTTGCTTTTGAGAAGAGGTGTGTAATAGTCAAAGTATGAATAGTGAGGTTGTACCATAGGCCCTGAATGTGTTTCGTATGCTGAGCTGTAACCTTTTGAAATGATTTTCGGTCACATAAATTAAAAATCTTTCTGTTCTTAGTGGTATCTAGTAAGTTGTTCTTTGGGATTTTTTGGGGTTGTGGCAGTTACCACAGAAATCACCATGGTAAATGTTTCAGTCTAGTGTAGGATATGTTTCTCAGTGCCAGATTTCAACATGCATTGTGTTGCTCTGTTCATGTAATTTGGTTAAGTCTGTTTAGGAGATGGCACTGGGCTATGCTGACAGCTGTGTGCAATATAGATAAAGCATAAAAAAAAAATTAAAAGGAAATGCAAATATTTTCTCATTTGCTATTTATTCTGAAAATATCAGTATGTAAATATGGTATGCAGATATGAAAACCTTAGGATAGTGGCTTTTTGAAATGTTTATGGTGTTTGTTTGCCTTCTGATTTGCCTATGAATAATGTAAAAGGGAATAAAGGATTTATTAAATCATCACACTTAAAAATAAGAAGAAAGACTGTTCAGTGTATCATATGAGTTTTAGGTGAGATCTTGCTCACTTCAGGAAGGTATTACTGGTAACTTAGCCTTGCTAGCATTCAATGGATGAACCTTAGCACATTGAGCCTCCCAGCTACCTCAAGAAGGGCTTTTCCAGCCCAGTTCTTCATTGTACATTCCCTTGCTGAAAATGTTTATTACAAAACAGTTCTCCTAATGTGTGTTGAACTTTCGTGTATGACTTCTTGTTAAATGTTGGACAGTGAGCCCAAGACCCTAAGTCTCTCAAAAGCATGTTCTAAAAATCAGTGTTTTTAGAAGTGTGGGAAACTCATATGTACTGGCTGTACTTTCAGTGTGTGTGTGTGTGTGTGTGTGTGCATATGTATAAACACATAACAGTGTGGTAAGTGATGATGGGAATTTTATCACAGAACTTATTTTTTAAAATCTGTTTCCATCTATTCCTGCAATCTGGTTTCTAGAGCTATTTTATTTGGAGAATATCTTTCCTTATAATGTTAATTTGTTTCTATTGATTACTGTATTTTAGCCCACACAATGTAAAATTATGAGAAATAAGAAAATTGAATAGAACAAAACCATGAAGTTTAATTGTCATTCAGACAGCACTTCTGTCTGATGCTGTAATGACAGAAGGAGTGATTGTTTTGACTTACATTCACTCTTTCAAAGTCTGGGAAACATGAATATCCAGAAGGGTTTAGAGAATTGCATTTAGAAGCAGAAAACAAACTTTAATGATACATAAAAATTTTTGTTTTTTTTCTAAATGCATTGATCTTCTAAGTGTTGAAATATAGCAGATCTCCACTGAACTCCTTTAGGTTGATGGAGATAGAAAGCTTCTTGGTCATCCACTGGAGTTTAGATGCCCATATTGGAGGTGTCTCTGTTTCTTTTTCTCTCCTGCCTAGGCAGAGATACTGGAGTGTATCTTCTAATAAAAGAAGGTGAAGGAAAATCTTTGAGCAACTTTCTGAATGGGTATCAGTAGAGAAGGTGCTAAACTTAAAGTATTCATTTAAGTCTGTAGATTTATTCACTTTGCTGAATGGCATAGTTAGAAAGACAATAATCTTACTCCCTGAATGGGACCAAATATTTTGCTATCATAGTATTTTCACAGGCTTGAAGAACAGTTGAGGCTGGCAGGGACCACTGCAAGTCATCAAGTTTAACCCTGTTGCTCAACCAGGGCCACCTAGGGCAGGCTGGCCAGCACCATGTCCAGGTGGCTTTTGAATGTGTCCAAAAGTGGAAACTCCTCAACCTCTCTGGGCAACCAGTGCTCAGTCACTCTCACAGTAAAAAAGTGTTTTCTCCTTCCTTTTGGTTTGTGCTCATTGCCTCTGGTGCTGTTACTGGGTACCACTGAAAAGAGATGGCTCCGGGGGGTTTGCACCCTTCCTTCAGGTATTTGTAGACATTTAGAAGATCTCCCCTGAGCTTTCTCTTCTCTGGGTTAAACAGTCCCACCTCTCAGCCTTTCCTCAAAGGAGAGGTGTTCCAGTTGCTTTATCATCCTCATGGCCCCTTGCTGGACTTTCTCCCCCCACAGCTGGACACAGCACTCCAGATGTGGCCTCTCCAGTGCTGAGCAGAGGGGAGGGAAAGTTTTCCTCATCACTGCTGGCAGTGCTTTGACAAACCCAGCCCAGGGTACCATTACTTATACCTCTTGTTGGCAAGGGCATGCTGCTGGCTCATGCAGTGAGTAATGCACATAGCTGGCAGTGCATACCATGATACATCTTGATTTTTGTGGTGGAATAATCAGTTATTACATCTTACTACCCTTTCCATTGACAGGATAATGATTTTTCTGCTGCATTGTTTTTTTCTACTGGTATTCTAGGTGCTTCATACACAGGTGTTTTAAATATTTTGCCACCATTACAAAAGCATATTAAGTAACAGTGCTTCTTGTGTATGTAAAAGTATTATGTGTTATCTTGGTCAAAATATTCACAAAGGAAATCATTAATTAAACTACTAATAAATCCCTTATAAAAAAAAAATCCCACATGCTGGGCTTTTTAATAGAAAATTAATGTAGAGGTAATTATTCTTGCCTCTTTGTGTAAAGATGCTGTGTATGTTCTTGTAGAGATTTGTTGTTTTGCTTTAGCTTTGAATTGGACCACCACAATTAGTTTCCTAGCTAAGGAGCCTCAGAATTCTTCTAACTTTGTTCATGCAGTTATTCCTAAACTGGGTTACTTGATTTTGGAAATATGGTGGTTGTTGGGTGAGTTTGGAATTACTAATTGCTTATATACCTTTAACTTCTATACAATTAATAGAAAGCTTTCAATAAGAAGGGTGATAAGAAACCTAATGCTGTTATTTTGTTATTTAAAATTAGAAGCATATAGGATTTTAAAATGAGAAATCAGTTGTTCATGCTGGCAAACCCTAGAAAAGAATAAGAACCATTGCAGAATTTGTATGTCAAATATTCTGTAAAGATTTTTAATGAAGAAAGTATGTATGATCTAGCAATGACTTAGACAAGTTATTTCTGAGGATTTATCTCACTTTGATACCCTGATGATACCTTTCTTCCTTATTGCATGAATGATAGAATGAATTTGTGTCTTTGTATCTGAAAATAGCCTTATCTGTGTTTACAAGCTCATGGTCAGCATCCTCCTCTCACCTTCTTAAACCAAATCCTTCATTTTTTCTCTTGATCGTGTCTTCCACATCTGCTTTTTTCCTGGTCTCAAACGGGATTCTTTACTATCTTAATATACTTTGCAAATCCATGTTGGTGACTGTTCATCTATAACAGGTCTATGGTGAATATGAAAAATTTTCTCTAGGAAAAAGGAGATTTCATTTGATACTGGTTGTATGTAGTAAGGACTATGTTCATGTGTGTATTGGGGTGTACATGTATGTATTTATATGTATGCATGAAAGGTAATGAAGAGATTGCTACATTTCTACAATGTTGTGAGTTCTAAATTTCTGAGTTGCTTAAGTTTTGTTTTGTTTTTGTTTTTTTCCTTCTCACCCTCCTTCACCTTTTGTCTGTAATTTACAGCTTTTGGAAATTAACTGGACTGGACTGACCAATCTTCTGGATGTTCCAGGACTGAAGTGAGTATATGTAAAGCATTTGTAAATATGTATTCCTCCATGACAATAAATCCCAGAAAATCTGAACACCACAAACTAAATAATTTTAGATTTAATGACTCTGAGCAGTTATCTCTTAATTTAGGATGATACAAAATTGCTCAATATACAGCAGTAATGATTTCACTACCAGGGAAGGTACATCAAAAGTATATCTAATAGCTCATGTTAAAAATATTTTAAATCTTCTTTTCTTAGTATTCTTAATATTGTCTTAGTATTCTTCCAGATTTTGAGAATCTTACGAGTTTCCTATCTGCCAGCAGAAAGATCCTTATTTTTCATGCCAGTAGGCTCACAACATCTTGGCTCATGGCTTTGTAGGCTGATACATCTCTAGCTCCTCGTGTAAAGGTAGTTAGAAATTCCTTATGACAGTAATCAAATTAAATAAACTTTGTGGTCTTCTCAAGTACTTCTTAAGAAGTGTTCAGTTTATTATGTGAAGATCAAATGGAGTATCAAAAATAGAAACTATATAGAGCTAGAAGAAATGCTTGGCTTATGCATAGCTTTTAAAAATAATACATGATAAAAACCTCAGAAAAAAGCAGAGGAGGAAATGAAGCTGCTTTGAATAATTGCAATCCTGATGAGGTTAAATTCATTAATATTATTATAATTATTGAGTTTTAATAGTTTAAGAGTTACCCAAGGGCTTTTTAGTAGAGACAATGGCTAAGGGGATAATGGTGGATCTGATACATGCTTGGGTTTTGTGATTAGTATTTTTACTGGGTGCAATACTCAAAAGAGTTGTCAGACTCCGGAATTATTGTGTTTAAAAACGGGAGTTTGAATATAGGTATCAAATTAATCATTTAGTACTCAGTTTTGTGACTGAAGCTGTTTTGGCTTTGCTTAGACAAGTGAAGTGGTTGCATGGAGTCCCAGTTGAACTGTCTGAAATTAGAACTTGCATTAAGTAGGTTAATGGCTGCAAGAATTGCTTATGTTTCAACCCTGCTTAAAATTGTCTCTAAGGGAAGAGGTTTTCTTGATGAGTGAGAAAATGGCTTCCAAAATACAGCTCCTGAGTAATTCCCTTTTGACATACTTAAGCTTACTAGGCTTCTGAGATTCATATCATACTACAAAACCTCAAATATAAACACAGTCTCCTTAAGTATCTCAAGTTTATGGTTTCCAGAGCAACCAAGCTTGGCCACACACACATAGAATGGTGCCATCTAGATGTGGTATAGTTTCTATAGTAACTGTAACTGTGGTGACTCATGCTCTGCTTGCCAAGAGCTTTCTTCAGGGCTCTATTTGTTTTTCTTATCTGTATAGATTGTGGGGTTTTCTTTGTTTTCTTGGTTTTTTTTTTTTTTGTTAAATTGTTTGATATCTTGTAGTTGTTCTACATGATGATAAACAAGAGATTGCTGACAGCAGTTACCTTTTTTGTCCTACCACTTCTGGCTGCACACTAAGCTAATTATGTGTACTCTGCAAATGTCTTCTGCTAAGTGAATTTTTGCTTTTGCTGCTGGAAGCTTCATTGTCAGCTGTTAACAGCAACAATTGCTCCTCGTATATGGCTCCACATGGAGAAAGCTGCAGAAGTAATTTGTGTTCCCTCACTGGTATAATTTAGAGAGGAGAGGAATTAAAACCTCTATGTGAGGAGGGGCCAGGCTGTGAGAAGAATCAGGTGGTGTCACGAGGGGATGTAGATGGTGGGAGGATGAATTCTGTTGTGGTTGCTGCTTGAGACATAGTAAAAAATATTTTTTTGCATCTAGAGATGTTCTGTCTCTGCAGTATGAATAAAACAATGCAGGAAAAATGCATTAGTACTTGTTCTGTTACTGGAAGTTGAGTAGAGCTAGGGAGCAGGACAAAGAAAAATATTTGGCAATTACTCAGTTGTACTGTAATTGCCAAATATTTTTCTTCAATGAAATGGAGCTTTAGAAGTTTATTATAATAAGCTATCTGAAGCATTTCACACTTCTCTCAGTTCTGTGAATTAAAAAATTAATGGATTTAGAGTTTTATGGTCTTAAGCTGTTTATTAAGGATACATCAACATTGGGGTTTTAATTGATACACTTTTCTCTGATGAGTGATTTGTCTCTCTTTTCCATAGATGAGACCTCTTAGTCTAAGTAATAAAATAATAAAAAATATTATCATCTTGCCTTGTATCTGTGAAGACTACTTAGCATTCCAATTGGCTAGTGTTTGGTTTAGATCAGCTTCAGTGTTTTTTTACACATTTTTCCAGAATTTACTTGATTTATTGCTTAGTATTCTTTTCAACTTCCTGCTTTTAGACTATGCACTGCTTTCTATGAGTGCAGTTTCTCTGCGTAAAAGTCTGTGAAATTCAATTAGTGCTGTTTGGTTTTTTCATATTAATTTCTCAGGTGTTTTAGTGAAATTCAAGCATTTATGCTGGGAGGGAATTGTGAGACTGACCTTTGGAATCCCAGAGTTGGGCTTTAGTCCTAGTATAAAGGACTGAAAATCCTCAAAGTGATTTGGGCTCTGTTGTTCTTCAGGCTGGTTCTTTGTCTTTTAAAAGGAAGATCTATTGTATCTCCATTTGAACATTAATCAATCCCTGAACCATTTTCTAGTCTAGTCTAGGTTATGTGATTGTAATTAAATACTAGAGAAGAACATGATGATAAACCCTCTTCCAAGGCAGCTTTGGTAGCATTGCTTCTCTTGCACCATTTGTTTGCTGTCTCTGACCTAGGTCAGTTTCTTTAGTAATTATCTAGTAATAAAGCTCATTAAGGCATGTGCTTTACTGAGCATAAAGGCAGAGCTTTCTCTTCTTGCCAGGTAGGGACACAAACAAAAGTAAGAACAAAGTAAGCCCCTCTATTGGAGATTTATTGTCCGACTTGTATTTTGAAAAGTGTGATTGTTGCTTATCTTGCCATCGCTTCAGTTTTTTGGTTTTTTTCCTTTTTTATGTTAAAACTGTTAGAAATGTTTATCTTAATTTTTTAAGTCAACTCTGACAAAATAATGGGTTCTATTTTTGTTGACTGATTTTAGAGAAAGCATAGGATACACAAGTTGAAAACTTGGTACTTAGCAAAACAACAGAAAAAGTTTGAAAAGCAACATGTTACAGTAATGATTAAAAGAAGCTACTTATTTTCAGATAACAATTCTTTTTTTCTAGTAGTTAAGAATTACTGAAAATATGAAGCTGTAGCGTTTAGTGTAGATGTAGGAGGAAAATCTTTCTAAATCTGATTTGATAAGCTTTGCAAGGAAGGAAGAGAAGACTCCTCCTTAGAACACAAGAGAATTAACTATAATAGAAGGAAACTTTTCCTCTGAGCAATATCCTGACAATGTCCAATGTTGGTTCTTCCAGAAAGTAGATGAGGTCTGCCTAGAGCATTGATCTTGATACTGATACTTGATCTGAGTTTCTTCTGTTCCTGTTGTCATTTAAGTGTCAGCTGTGTTCTATCATGTACCACAGTTCATTTGGATTAAATGGATTATAGTGGAAGTGGGCAGCCAAGGGGATGCAAACTATACAGGTTGAAAATCTCTGGTGTTAAAGATGAGTGTAGATTTGAACTGGGTCAGATTGTGTTTAATGGGTTAATTCTGTTACACATATCAGCCATAATATATTTATTGCTCACCATGAAATATTCTCCCCAGCTTAAAGGGTAATGAATACTACATTTCACTGGAGGTTTTGTGTTTTTATAAATACGTGGAGTCAAAGCAACTCTCAATTGCAGATTAAATCTTAAAAAAAAAACCTCCCAAGATGAACATATAAGTGCCTCATCTGAAAAATGTTCCAAGTAATCAAACATTACATGCGTTTTTATTTCATGTGAAAGAAAAATCATGAAGTGTATTTAGGAGAAGTCATCTCTATTTTTACCATTTTCTTTATTAAACTTTGTACATACCCTTAAACTCTTCCTGGATACTTGTCTTCCATGGGGAATCCATGGAATCATAGAATGGTTGGGGTTGCTGGGGGTCTTAAAGATCACCTACTTCCAACCCCCCTGCATGCAACACCTCCCACTAGGCTGGGTTGGTCCAAGCCCCATCCAACCTGGTCTTGAACACTGCTGGGGAAGGGGGCATCCACAGCATCCCTGGGCAGCCTGTTCCAGTGTCTCACTACTCTCACAGTCAAGAATTAAACCACTCCAGTTCTGCAGCAGTTTTGCCAGTGCAGGCAGTGTTTGTAACCAGTGGTGGTCTGGCAGCAGCATCCTGATTTGTCTGTTCAGACCCAAACTGAGTGAACTTGGAGCTTAGGCAAACTTTTCTTTTTCTTTGTTTGCAAGGGGTGTGGGGTTGGGTTTTTTAAATGATTCATAACCAATGTGATTGTACTGCCACTCCCTTTTTGTCAGAACAAAACCTGTTTTGCTTCTCCAGGCTATATTTTACTGGGCCAGGAGTGTGTTTTCTTTGTGTTTGTGTTTTAAAATGATGGTCCTCCCAGCACAAGCAGACAACTTGCTTCATAACAATACATGAACAGTTAGCCAAACTTCTAAGGACAGTTAAATCATTATTGAAACACAAAAGTAGATTAACAGTTAACATCTGTTTCAGTAAATGCAATGCAGGCAAGGAAAGTTATGCAAGAGCCTTTTACCCTGGGTGGCTTGAAAAGGCGGGGAAGAGGGGGAGGGGGGGCACGGGGCTGTGGAAAGGAATTTATCTCTGTGGTTTCTGCTATTCAGTGTCAGCTGCTTCCACCTGGTGGCCGTTTTGGCAAGAACCTTTCATTTTAAAAAAGTGTCTAAAACCCATGTATGTTCTACTCCCACCCTCTGCCCCGAAGTCAAATATTATCATCGTTTAGGTTGTTCAGCAGCAAAAGAAGTATATTAGTGGATATTACATGTTTAATTCTCGTGAAGTAACTGAGGATTATTCTCTTCAACAGTGGCTTGTCAGATACAATAATATTGGATATAATATCCAACTACCTGGTCCTTCCAAATAGAATTACAGTCCCCCTTGTCAGTGAAGTGCAGATTGCTCAGCTGCGGTTTCCTATACCAAAGGTAAGCAGGTTCCTATTAATACTTTCAGTGTTAATGCTTTCAGTTTTTTCTTTAGTAGTAACTGTTAAAGATATGCACATCCATGTGAATTTCTAAATACAGTTGCTGCAGTAGTAGAAGTCACTGTGAATCCTGTCACTTGATTAATTTAGTTTATGAATAATTTCTGTGGAGTCAATGTTTCATAATACTGCCACAAATTTGTTTGTTTGGTTTGGGTTGGGTTTTTTGGTTTGGTTTGGTTTGTTTTTTTGGCTTAATCTTAAACATCTTACTGGCTAAAATATAGCTTAACTGTATAGACTAAAAATTAAGTAGTGCATGTGTTATAATGGTAAAATATGGTTACTACTCTCACCTTGAAAGTTGTTACTGTTTATTGCTACTGACTTCCAGTAGCATGGCATTTCTTGATATAGCTGATATGTTTCTGATTGTTGATGGCAGTTTCTCTTTTCAGGAATCTGAGTACACATTATTGATATCCCTTCATTTACAGTGTGTCCAAACTAAGTTTCATGTTAAAAAAAATCACAGTGGAAATTGTAAAACATATATTGCATAAACTGTGATGACAGGGAGGCTTTCAGATTACTACATGAACTCATCTTTTCCTTTTTCAGGGTGTTCTGAGGATACATTTTATTGAAGCTCAGGACTTGGAGGGGAAAGATACTTACCTAAAAGGGATTGTCAAAGGAAAGTCAGATCCTTATGGAATCATCCGTTTGGGCAACCAGATTTTCCAAAGCAAGGTCATCAAAGAAAATCTCAATCCCAAATGGAATGAAGTATATGAGGTATAACCAATGAAAACACCTTGTTTTGTGTTCTGTGAAGTTGTCTTCTAAAGTTTCTTTTGTTAAAAAAAAAAAAGACTGTGGGGACTTCCTGGAGGAGCTTCTTGGTGTCTCCTTCTAAAAGCCTAAATTAAAATTTTCTAATGAAAACTTATGAAAAATTTTCATTGGTGTATATACTTTTTTTTTTTTTTGTCTGCACTAAGCATCAGTAATTGTGAAAAATGGTCCAGTCTCTTAAAGCTAATATGAGCAGATCACATCTGAAAAACTCTTATACTTGCTCATTAATTTGAAGCAGTTGCTTGTTGATATGCTTTAATACACAAAGGCACTGCAATTCAGTATTTTACTGTTACTGTGCCATTTAACAAAGCTAGATAGTTTTAATATTAACTGTGCTATCTTAACTGTACTTCCAGGCCTTAGTATATGAACATCCAGGACAGGAGCTAGAGATTGAGCTCTTTGATGAAGATCCAGATAAAGATGACTTCCTGGGAAGGTATGTGTTATGGAGATGTTTGTAGGTATTGAAAAGAGATTAAATACTTTGCTGTATTTTTTTCCCCCATTTTATTGCTGCTATAGGTCTACAAGTTAATTTGCTTTTAAAAATTATGCTAATAATATAAAAAAGCCATGACAGATGCTCAGGCACTGGCATGCAGTTGTCTGCCCTGTTTAATTTTTGATAGGTTCTCTGGTACATGTTCAGGTAGTGGGAAGTAACACCAAAGCATGAATTCAGTCATAGCACATGTCCAGGGCTATTTCAACTTTGTAGTTTGGATGTGGTCACTGTTTTTAGAGTTTGGTCATACATATGTGAGCCATATTGTTCCAGTTGTTCTTGTAGCTGTGGAATGGGCTCTAATATAGGCAGATTTTCTGTTATCCTGCTTTAATCTTTGCTCTGCCATCTCATTCCCTACTTCTTCATCTCTTAGGGGCTGAAAGAGTAGTATTCAGCTGGTTTTGATCTCAGTGGAAGCCTGGATACTCAGCAAGCACAGGGTGGGATGTGACTTCTCTAATAGACTTTTTGCTTGATGGTTAAAATACTGATTGTTTATTTTTCCTTTTTTCTAGTTTGATTATAGATTTAATTGAAGTTGAAAAGGAGCGTCTTCTAGATGAGGTAAATGTTCAGTAAGTTTTGGTTTTAAAAACCCCACTTTGTTCTTCTGTTTTTTTCCTGGCAATAATTTCTGTATGTTCATGAATAAGCTTAATGCTGTAGGAAAGGTCTCTTGGTGATCAGCACAGTGGTTTAAGGGATATCTGAACTGGCAAAATCTGAAGAGTAATGCCATTTTTCTTCCTTGGGGTTTTAAGTTTACAAGTATGCAAAAGAAAAATAATATGTATTTAATGAGAGGTGTTTCTTGCAGTACAGTCAACTGCCCTGTTTAGCTACTGCAAGCCTTACCAGACTAACTTTTACCCTTTATGTTAAAGAGTTCAGAGAAATTTTATGCAGGTGTTATTCCAGAACATCTTTGTTCTTGAAGAATTCACTTGGTATTTTAAAAGTGCTTTTACTATCTAACATAGAGGTTTGTGTGACTGTTTTAGTTATTTGGTTTTGTAATATTTAGCACAAAATAGGATATTTTAAGCTGTGAACCAGATCTTTTCAGATTATGCAGCTTTCTGTTCTACAAGATTTCCAGTAGAGTTTATAATTTCCTAAATGTCCCAGTTGCAATAATATTTCCATGTTTGGTGTCACATGATTTTTTTTAACTTCTAGTGGTTTACTTTGGATGAAGTGTCCAAAGGAAAATTGCATTTAAAACTGGAATGGCTCACATTGATGCCCACTGCTGAAAATCTAGACAAGGTATTGAAGGAATTAATTGTTATGGGATTTTTTTCTTGGTTTGGATTTTTTGTTTGTCTGTTGGTTTGTTGGTTTGGTTTTTTTTTTGTTTTGTTGTTGGTTGTGTTGTTGTTTGTCTTTTTAATATTTTAATAATTTAATTCTCTTAACTGTTGCAAATTTGGATAAGCCTTTAGCTTTATTCCAAGCTGGTTATTATTTAGAAATCTCAAAACAGCCATAACTGTCAATGTACTCTAGTGGCACTGGATTTTAAAATGCTTGTTTTTCTCTTCTGTTACTGTAATGGTTTAAGAATAACAGCTAAAATTTAATTAGCCTGGATACAATATTTCATATTTTGCTTTATTTATGATCTGTCCAGTCCAGAAAAAAAATTAGGAAATGGAGTGGAAATTTCCATTAGGAATGGCTTGAAATATCAATATTGAATCTTAAAAACTTACTTCTGTGCTTTTTAGTGTTCCTTTGTGAATATCTGCATTTTGGAAAATTTTTTGTTTGATTTTTAGAAAAGCTTACAATATCTTTTTGGTTTAGGTGCTAACAAGCATTAGAGCTGATAAAGACCAAGCCAATGATGGGCTGTCTTCTGCTTTACTTATTCTCTATTTGGACTCAGCAAGAAACCTTCCCGTAAGTCATATTCTGATGGGTACCCTTTTGCCATGGTTCTCTTGTGTACTTCAGCATGTCTTGCTTGGTAGAATGGCACACTGCTTCACTAACACACATTATGCCATGTTTTATGTACTTTCTCTCATTTCAAAACATGTAATGTAAGGTCCACATTTCTAGTAGCATAGTATTGTAGGTACATATTTAATGAAACATAACACTTTAATCAGTGTGATTTTTCTCTAAAGAATGCTCCTTTCCTGGACTTGAAAGTCTGCATGTTTTTATTACACAGTGCTTTCCATAAATAGTACACAATTAGCATGAGGAATTTTAAGGAACTCAGTGGGAAAAGGCCTGCTTCCTTGAGTTCAGATAAACTTGCTTGCTTTGGTTTAGGGTGTCTGTAGTAGATATGAAGTTACTGAAGTCCTTATCATGAAATTTATAGTGTGCAGTTGATGCAGATTTTCTGTCAGGTTGTCATATAGAATATTGTTTCTTTGCTTGTGCAGAACATGAACAAAAAAAAAATTGATAGTTCTGTCATTATTTGGATTATAATACAGGACTGTGAAACAGATTGTTTATGACAAACAGAGACTGCCTCGTGGTTTGCTTCAAATTAGCAAAGTACTGTTCCTGGTTGTAACTGATAGCAGTGATGAACCCTACCAAAAATAGATATGTGAAACATATTTCATGCTTTTCAGCATTGGTCTTAGATGAGGAATTCTGGAAGTGATGACTAAAATACTAATTGGAGAATAAAGTTTTGAAGCCTCACATATTTTCATTTTGCAAATTTATTTATTCAAATGTACTTTAAAATATTGCATCTGAGTGGTAAGGAAGGAAACCTTAGTAATCTGAAAAATTTCCATCACTGACTACTGATTTCATGTCTGCTCCAGCCTGTATAGAATAGTGTTTGGAAGAAATATTTTTAGCTTATTCTAGAAGCTAGAAGGATATAGCTTGTTTGGAAGTCCAATCTTTTTAACATTTTTCTGTATTGAATTCAGGGGAACTCTGCAAGTTTGCAGAAAGAGAATTACACTAGCACAGGGAAGGTCCTTACACAGGAATAAAATAGAATGATGGTGTGCTGGAGACCACCTTCAGAACACTTCAACACACAGAAAACGTTTATTTACAGTCTTTTTTGTGCACTAGAATAAATTAAACCCATTTCTATATTTTCTTACTTGACTACTGAATTTTACTCAAGCTGTTGCAAGTTCAGTATATTTGTTAAAATACACTAAAGTCTGTTACTTAAAAGAAATAGTTTAAAGTTCTCTCATCCACAATTTCCATTATTTTTCTATACATCTCTGCTTCTCAATATTAGGTTAGCTTATCCGGCAAGTACTCAAAGGCTTTTTTGTAAGTTTAATGTTTTTTCCCTTCTGATTTTAAACAAAAGTTGTGTAACATTGTCTCCCTCCTTCGGAAAGGTTAGGCTGCAAGTCTTGACTTCTACCTACTTTGAGGGCAGTATTTAAACTTCAGTGTCTTAATCAGTGCTTTTAATCTCTAATCTCTAGGACACAGAAAAGGGAAGGTCCTTACACAAATCTGACCAGTTAGGAAATTTGGGAACAGAATCACAAATTTCTTCTTACTGTGTCTGATGTTTTGTCTACAGTACAATACTTCCTGGGTGGGTAGAGAATAAAGCTGGTCTTAGTGTGAGACCTGTTTAACCCTCTTTTTTTTACTTGCTCTATCAGCCCAGAAAAGCAGTTGCTGCAAATGACTCAATATTTAAATTCAAGTCAATTTCTTTCCTGAAATGTGTTGTAAAGAATATGATAGAACACATTGAACACTTGAAAATTCCATTTACAAGGTCACAATAAAATAATAAAATACTGTGTTAAATTCAAGTTGGCCAAACCAAACACAAAAAGGCTTACCAGTTAGATGGTGGGAAAAGTTTTGTGGGAAGACTTATTCATGCAGGAGAACTGAAAAGGTTCCAATAAATTCTTGAAGACAATGCTTATGTAATAAAAATCATAAAGCTGCTAGACAAACTGCAGTGAATTATAGCAACTACAGCTTTTTAATGTCTATTTGATTCTAAATGGAACAACATTTTCAAGATTAAACATGAAAGTCTTCCGGATTCCCATGCTGTGTTCATAAACATTGATAGGGATCATGTAGTTAATAGAAAAATTAATCACTCTTTTGGATTGCTTGTATTTATGGGCAACATAAAGTTCCAAGAGAATGAAGTTTGTTGAAGTTACACTGACATTACAATGAAGACATTTGTCCACAGCTTTAATATTACAGCTGAAATTCTTTCTAGTAAGTACTTTTTATTACCTTCCAGATGGATTTCTTAAATTAATGCTTATCACTGGTACATTTAGATTATGGCATTAGCCAAGCTGCATAAAAGTTGTAGGTTTCTGAGACAGAGGATGATTTATCTGAAACATATTTGCAATGAAATAGAAGCAGTGTAGAAAGTTGGTGTTTCAGTTGGAGAGAGTTTACTTAGTTGGGCCTGCCGTAAAAATCTGAACTACCAAAAATAAGCTTTGAATGTGAAATTATGTATATGAGTTATTAATAAAAAATAAGAAATTGAGCTTGCTCCACTACAGAAAGTCATTTAACAGTATAAACTATTTGTAACGATGAACGATTAATTACTTTTTGTTATCTGCTGTTTTCTCTGGAATCCTTTGACTGTTTTCCTTAACTTTTTTGTGTAGTAAAGCTGCTTATGCATTCATTCTGCCACAATCCCATCACTCTGCTTTCTCCTTCCATTTCCATCTTCCTAAGAGTATCTACGAGGGAAACTTTGGGTGTGGATACTTAAAAGAGAGGAGAGCATCGGGACTAGTCTTTTGTGAAAACACTACCTCACTCTATAGAGCACTATTTGTGAGTTCTCTGGTATTATTTGTATTGTACCTTTTATCTGCCAGAGTGTGGATTAGTGCTACTAAAGCCACTCACTTTAGTGGAATGAGAGCATGCAATTTGTTTTGGTGCATGGTTTCAACAAGTGTGCATTGTTTTTGTGCTATTTTTATTGCATTTTAAAGGCTACTTAAATTTCACTGGTCAGCATATCATTGGGTAAGTAATTAACATTTTGAGATTAAAACCCAAGACAAGTTTGTTGTAAAAGTTCCTACATTTAACTTAAATTGCTGATTCGTTGAGAAATAAATTTCATACTGCACTAGCACACTGTGCTGGTGAACTGTTGTCTTTTATTGTAAAGAAATTAAACTAGTAAATATTGCAACCAAGATTCCTGTAGTTTTGTTAAAGGTGATGCACTCAATGTTTGTAAGAACTTGCAGCCTCTCCACACTGGTTCAAGTATTGCTTTAAAAATTATTGATTCTTTGTGCTCCTTAAACTATAAATTCCCTTGTAAATTCTATTTCACTCCATGATGCTCCTTGTTTTGCAAATTCCCAAGCTTTTTTTTTTCTTTTTTTTTTTAATTAGTCTGTAGTTTTTAAAATCCCAGCTAGAGAGAACCACCAATTAATCTTATTTATTTGAATTAAATGTTAGAAGATTATTACAAACTAATAAAACTCTGAATATCTTAAACTTACTTCTGTAAATAAAACCTTTGTGTCTTCAATAAGAATGAGAATCTGTTCATAATAAGAACTCTTTTGCCAGAGAGAGGTTAATATGCCATTGTAGATTGTGCAGATAAATTTTTTTCTGGGTAGCTATTTTTAGCTCATATTGTAAACCTTGATTTAAAAGCACCTTCCATCCTGCTCCCCACCCCAATCCAAACAAAACCCTGTTCTGTGGTCCTTTCGGTTAGTTTTCTATGAAGTTAATTTTAAAGTGTCAAAAATTTATCTACATTACCAAATCTTGTAAAAATTCAATTAATAATAAATGTAGTTCATCAGTTATAGTTCAGTTATTTTAGTATTAAAACTAACAAATAGTTCCTGTTTCTTTTTAGTTTTTAAAATACTAGGTACTAGGTATCCTAAAAATAACGATAGCTTAAAAAAAAAAAAATAAATCAAATTGCTTGATAAAGAGTCCCCATTTTTCTGCTGGTCTTAGGACATGTCATCTACATCTAACACCTGTTTAGACAGTGGACAAAACTTTCCAAATCTCTGAAGCCATTTGTGAGTCAGAGTGGAGCAGGTATCATTCTGAGATAGCTGGGTCTGAATTTCCTTCAGCACCATGGTTACCTGCCCCTGCTCAGCAGCTGCATATTGGTGCTTGACTTGCAGTAAGCAAGAAAACAAGATTTATTGGCTGGAGGCAAAGAGAGAGGAGAGACAGAGATAACAAAGGCTTCAGCAGTTATAAAATTGCACCTTGTTTTCAGAACATCTTTAAACATGAGGTATCATGCAAACATTCACACCTGCAAGTTCAGGTATCCAACTGACACGAGTTACTTGGCAGGGTGGGGGGGGCAATGCCAAAAAGGTGGCTCACTTTATATAGAGAAGGCAAAATCCAGTGCCCTGAGTACTCTCTGTCCTTTCTAGACAGTTTTATTGGGTGCTGGGGACCTGAGATTCATGAAACATCGTTCAGACATTTACCATCTAACCCTTATTTATCTGAACCTAAAGGCTATGAATAGTGATCTTGTTATAATTTCCCAAAGTAACACTAGTTTTATCGTGTTATCATTAGCTTATAACTATTTTTTTTTTTAATTTTGTCTTCATATAAATGATCTATATTTAAAATCAACTGTTACAGAGCAGTGACTGTCTTCTGCTCATCAATAGAGGATGCACTTGCAGATTTAGAAACTTGTAAAGCTCCATTTTAACCCTAAGCAAGACTTAGTGAGTCAACAGAAGTAGTCATACTCCAAAGCCCACTGAATCAGGATCTGGCTTAGTAACAGAACAGATTGCTAGTTGTAATGTAATTTCTGGATATTTTATTGGGATTTATTGTAAATGGTACTTGCTGTTACAGAATGCCAGCCTAAAATTTGATTTATTGCAGTTCTGGTTATCGATACAGTTCTTGGATACCCATCCCCTTTTCTTATAACTGCACAGGCACTCAGAACTATACCAAAACAATTTTTTCACCCAAGGCAAGACCTTTTCTTGGATTTTTATATTGAATCCTCCCTTTTCTTCTCCTGCCCAGCCTTTCAGCCACCATCCTCATGGACCTGCAGCTCCTTCCCTTGAAACCTGAAGTATGGCTTAAACATATTTGCCCCAGCTGATGTTCCTCTTGGCCTGTCCTTGCTATGATTCCAGAGGAACTGAGACATGTTCAATATCCAGGAATCATTGGCTGTCTGCTTTTATAATTGATCACATAGGTTTGTTTTTGACTTCTAAAATGCTTTAAAATAGAGGGGGAAAAAAAAAAGATGAATTAGCAGGTGTAAATGTGAAGGAACACCGAGGAGTGGTTTAGAATGCAAAGTGATCTTGATGAATTGCAGATATCTGAAAAAATAAAAGTCCTTTTCCATAGGGGAGGATCATTGCACCAGTATAAATACTGGGTGGAAATAGTTGTCTGATGGAGAGCCCTACAGAGCTAGATCTGTAGCTGTGCTGTACCATGTTGTTATGAAAGAAATACACCATACTGTATTTACAAAAAGGGAACGTTGCCTGTAATGAATCCTTCTGTTCTACTTTGCCATTTGTGAGGCCCTGATTTTGGTGCAGCAGTTTTAAGATCTGAAGGACAGCAGTGATGATAATGAGGAAGCCAATAAAAATAACTAGCAGAGGAAGGGAGCTCAGCATTAGAAAGTAAAGATGGGGGTGGAAATCATTTCAAGGTTACTGCAAACAGTGTTTAAAAGAAAATAAGAAACAGTGCTTGAACTCCAACAAGGAACTCTTGGGAATTTATTTCTAATGAAAAAGCTGGTTAAACATTAGGACTGATATATATATATATATATATATAGGGATATGGTGCAGTCTCCATCTTTTAAGATATATAAGTACAATAGTAAGTCCCTAATGTGTCAGATGCAGCTGTAGAAGATGCCTTTTTTTTTTTTTTTAAGAAAAAAGAAATTAAGAAAAAAAATTGTGGGATTAAGGAAATCTCACAAAACCAACTAAAACCTTATTCCTGGGTTTATCCAGTTTCACCATATTGTATTTTCATTCTGGAATAAAAATTATAAAGCTGAGTGACAGGAACCTTGTCATACATACTGTCCAGCTTCAGAATATAACATTCCAAAAGAAAATGTAAAGAAGTATTTCTGCATAAATCTCTTTTCCAATTTTAGTCACTTTTGGATTTGAATTTCAAGAAAGCATTTCTTTCGGCAGAGCATTAATAGTATCAGTTTCTGTTCATAAACCAGCATGTTTAAAAAGGCCATTATGCAATTTTTGTTGGCACAGACTACAGATTTAAAGCAGACTTCTCCCTTGAAACAAGATTTCATGCTTAAAGAAAAAGCCAGCCAAAAGTATACTGACTTGAAATCTGTTTTATTTCAAAATAGTATTTCCTGAAATTATTTCTTATGCATCGAATGCAAATTTTCTGTAACATTTTCGTATTTCACCTGTGTCACTTGAAGAACCATATTTTATTCTTAAAATGATACTTTAAAACTTGCTTAATTAATGCAAAGTAGTCAGAGGTCCTGATAAATCAGTTTGAATTCCTATTTAAATGTATTTGCATGTCTTCATTCAACTCAGTAAAGTAGGAGTAATTAATTCTAGTTAGCATGCAGTGTTTGTGTCGCTCATCAGCAGAAGAGGCTCAAGCTGCTTGGATTTTTATAATGATCTCAGTCCTATAAATATTTTCAGCCTAGTAATTTCTCCCATAAAAGGACTCCTTTGCATAATTACTTGATTTGTCATCGGAGAAGTTTCTATGTTGTAAAAGTTAACTTGACCAAATTTTAAAAAGATGAATTCAGAAGGCAGCCAGTAGGCCATCAGGCATTCAATAAAGCCTATTTTGTGAGTGTATATATAGATTTAAAGCAAAATACAAACATTTGAAGAAGACAAGGGGAAAAAAAAAGTTTTGTCAGATGTGTCGTTGTGTTTTCTTTGGTTGGTTGTTTGAAAGATGTGTTTTTAAGTTGATTTTTTTTTTTTTTTAAATCTGCTTTGTCTTATGTTGTTGTGTCATAACTAATTAACTTTGTGAAAGTGCTTCATTGCATGTCTTATTAACCCTTCCTATGTTCATTCTCTCCTGACTTAAAAGCATAATCCATTAGAATTTAATCCTGATGGCTTGAAGAAGGCTGCTGTTCAGAAAGCCCTAAAGGTAAAATTCATGTAGTTGTCCATTTCAGGTCACGAAAGTAATTGAAAATTCACAAATGCCTGCATCACTTCTCTTCCAACAGGTGATGGAATTTCTGTTGCCAGATATGTATTTAGTACAGTTCCATTTTACTTAAATTTGGTTTAAAGAAGCAGTCAAGACACTGGTAATATATAGCAGTTTGGGATAATTGGAGTTTTAGATCAGTTGAGTCAAGTATAGACTGCTTTAGAAATCGAGGGAAAAATTGTAATGAGAACAAATTTGAAATAGTAACTAAAGAACAAAGCTGATAGGAAAGCTGACATCTTTTACATATACTGAGTGACACTTTATTGGTCAGCTCTGAATGACTAACCAATAAAAATCAATCTGACATGTTTTGAAATAACTTCATTTCTCCTAAATATTTTTAGAGGGCTTTACATGCTCTATAAATTTAACCTAGCTTTTTGATATGGAAAACATAGAGTTGAGAGGCAAATTTAGACAGCTCAAGCCAAATTCTGAGCAAATCCATCTATGGCAGGTGGTAGAGGTGCATTATACATGTCTGTTCATATTGTTTCCTACTTAGCATGAATTGAAATAATTTCTATTAACATTTAGCATAAGCAACAAGGTCTTTTTGTCAACTTCTGTAGTTTTATCATTTTATGAAGAAAAGGAAGTTTCAGGGACCTTTTTATGGACAAAGAAAAAATTAAACCAGCTTCACCTACCATTTTTAAACACCGTTACTTGGAGTGTAGTCAGACCTCTGATTCTTAAACCTTTGTGTTCTGTTATCCTTGAGAGATAAATATTTTCAATTAGAAATTATGAAGAAAAGAAATGCGTCATTCAACCAAGAAAGGAGTACTTTCCTAGCAGATTTTTTTTCTAAAGGAAAGTATGGTTATAAGCAGAGTGTCACATCAAAGTCAAATAGCATTAGTGGAAGTAAGAGGCCCTAAATGTAATTTATATAAAGAAATATCTAAAATGGGCATATACTTAAATTAAAATAAAAAATATCCGAATCATTTGGTTGTAATTGTGACCTTACATGCATTAAATAGATTTCAACTAACTTTCTGTTTTCATATGTGATCTGTACAATTTCTTACATGGTAAAATTCAACATATATTATTAACCATGTATACTATACTTCCTAGGTCTTGTAAAGTGTATTAACATCTGTTTGAGATGATTAACTTTCATGTCTAACTTTCCTTTCTGACTTAAACTTTTGTTAGGTTAAATTAAAGCTTGTGAAAGAAACCTCTAGTTGGGAATGTTCCTCTGTGTGTATGATTTGTTTCTAAATTGATGTTTATTTCCACAGCTTGATGTAATGCTATACAGCTGGTGAGCAAGGCTCAGATATGGCAGATGGTCGAGTCTCTAATAAAAGACTATTTGGTAAACTGTAAAAATATACCTCAGGTACATTATAGTGCATCTTCTTTCTCCCCAGACTGAAAAGGGGGAATATCAATGTTCTGATATTACGTACAATTTAATAATACTACTGCAATGTGAATAAAGAGAGCTTCTGAGTTTGTGCTTTCTCCATATCCCATCTGCTTGCAGTAGTTGGATGCCTTCATGTTAATGCGTTCACCAGTTGCTAGCCAGTCTGTCATTCAAGCCTGTTGAATAAAAATATTGAGAATAATAGAGAAGCCTCTAGTAGAAAACATTATGTGTACTTTTAAGATACAAGTATTAAAGTTTCAGAGGAGAGAGATTTTGCTTTATTTTGAAGGCAAAGGTTTTGCTTTCTCTTTATCAGTCAGGAAAGAAAATAAACAGCAACCCCAACCCACTTGTTTTGCTGTCAGTTGGACACAAGGCACAGGAAAGTAAGGTAAGTTCCTACTCTTTATACTTGGCTCTATCTGCAAATATTTGGTGGCTCTTTGTTCCTGGTGCTGGCTTTCAAGCCATTGAGCATACCCACTGCATTAGAAGTTACCACCAGAACTGAAATTGCTAACAGGAAGCCAGGGATTGAATGGTTGCTTACTCAGTTTTAATTGTCTGTGAGTAGAGACCGGATTTTTAACTATTTGTAGATGTCCTTCCAGTAGGTTCTGATCTTCAACTGGTATTCCTGCAGTAGTGATTATACAGATAATACTGTAGGCAAACTGTAGGCTTCAAAATACTGGTCATGATTTGAAAGTTTACAGAATAGAGTTAGAGAAGTGCCCAGGTCAAAAGAGATCATTGAAGGTCATCTGCTTGAACCTTCTGTTCAAAGTGGGACCTTAGATGAGCCAAAGGCTGGGTAGCTCTCAGGAACTTGTAGTTTAGCCATGCTACTTCATTGTTACATCTGCTTCTTTTTCTGCTTGGACATGTGGACCACTTCTGTGCTTTGAGGAGGCTGTTTTCTATCCTCCTGAGCTCCTTTGCCCTCCAATGTAGACAGTTGTGGAATGTCTTCCTACAGTTCCTAGAGCAAGTTGAAGTCTGCTTTTCTGAATTCCAAAGATTTTATTCAGCTGTTATTTTCTGCACACCGTTCAGCATCTTAAGCTTTGTGATCTTATGGTCACTATGGCCAAGGCTGCTGTTAATAGTCAAGATCTGTAAACTGATATTCCTCTTTTATAAATTGTAGATTCAGAAGAGCACCACTCTTAGTCAACACATCCAATGATTGAAAGCAACCATATGTCAAAACATATTCTATTAAATGTCCTGTGTATAATTTTACAGGTGAAATTATATCCACCTTGGTAGATCCCACTTGCTCTTTGTTTAAATATGTCAGATGTCAGGTTTCAGATGTAAATTTTGCAATGAGAAAATGAAAAATGTACTTGGGGCTTGACATCAAGACAGAAACATTTTTATCATTTGTATGCTTCATGTTCTCTAACTCTAGATTCGATACAAGACCAATGAACCAGTATGGGAGGAAAACTTTACTTTCTTTGTACACAATCCCAAAAGACAAGATCTTGAAGTTGAGGTATGTTGTCTCACTCTTTAAATACTTTTCTAAGACATTTCAGTAGTGACATTACAGCATTACAGACTGTTTTGAAATGAGACTGAATATATTGTGAACATCATTAAAAATGGTAAAGCATTTTTTAAGCCCAGGCTATGAAATGTTTATTTTTGTGTACTGCTAAAGGAAGGAAGACTGTAAGTGGTCACTCAACAGGTCATTGTCTTACTTAAAAAAAAAAAAAAAAAAGTAAGTCTAGAACTTAATTTTTAGCAGAAATTGCTGTTATCTTTGTCTAATTCTGTTTCCTCTCTCATCTCACAGAGGTCTGTAAGATACTGAATTGTAAATAAGGACTGTTCTAGTTACTATTTCTCTAACAGTTGTTGGAATTCATTTTCAGAAAAGGCAGTTTGGAAATGGTTATTTTGATCAAGGGCTAGGTAGAGTGTAGCTATGATGGTTGGTTTTCTGTTTGACTTTTGCTGTAGAAGATTGGGATGAAGAAACAAGGCATTGAGTATATTTCCTATTTCCTTCTTCAATGTAAAATGACCTTATGATTAGGGAAATTTAATTTAAGAATACATTTGATACGTACGTTGGAATTTTTTGTTTTTTAAAAAAAACTGTAATTTCCTTTTCTTTCTCAGAATTCTTAACAAGTCACTTAGCTTCTGTGTTACTTCAGGTGCGGGATGAACAGCACCAATGTTCCTTGGGGAACTTCAAGCTGCCTCTGAGCCAGTTGCTGGAGAGTGAAGATTTAACTATGCATCAGAGGTTCCACCTGAGCAACTCTGGCCCAAACAGCACTATAAACATGAAGATTGCACTCAGGGTACTCTAAACTTTACCTGTTATAAATATATCTGAAAGCATACTTAAGACTATTATGACTTCTGATTTCCAGATTTATGAAGAGGCTTCATTGGGTGTTACAATACCAGATACCTGTAGTTGTGGAAGTGCTATTGAGTACATAAAGATAGCCACTAGTTTAAATATATTGTATTTAAAAACCAGAAAATTCTCTGAACAAAACAGTAATCAGGAGCATTAAGACTGAGGTTCCCCCATGGTTTTAGATTTGGATATCATGTTTAGAGTCAGAATTCCTTCAAGTCTTGTATGACTGCATCACAAGTGTACAAGAGCTACACAGCTACAGATCAGTGAAATGTGCTTTGTCTCATAGAAATGGACGTCAGGTAGTAATTGTTTAAAAAGAATAAATTTTATAGGGGAAGAAAGTACCTTCACAGTAGTGGAAAAATTCAGACCAACTTCCAAGCAGACAAGAGTTCTGAAGGTAAAACTTGCATACCTGAAAGTTAGTCTTTTTCCTCAGCTAAATTATTTGGTTTAATAAGGTGCACCTTCTTGCAAACACTGTCAAACTTCTGTTAACTTCTATTTTCCGTTATTTTATAAAGCACTTGTCTTACTTTTTTAATGATTTACTTGTTATTAATAAATTCAGATAACCTATTAGAGAGAACTGAGAAGAACTTGCGATAGAAGATTTAATTTCAGAATATTAGAAGAAAAAATTATGGAATACATTTCCTGGTGGCTAGACCTGCAAAGGGAATATCACTTGCAAGAAGTGTGTAGAGTATGGGAAGGGCATGATGAGGACAGTAGTTCTAAATGAATGGAGAATTTCACATTGCTTTATGGTTACTGCAGTTGCCACAAATAAGATGGTGCTGTGTTTTGCTATGCAAACAATTTCCTATTGTAGAGTGAATGAATATAAGTGTGAATACTTTTGGTCTTGCATTAGTATCTGAACTTAACTTGTTGCCAAGTAGTACCTCTGTTCTACGTATTTCTTGCTGGTTTTTATCCTGGAAAATAGTAATATTATATGTATTTTTACTGTATCTAGGTCCTTTCTCTTGAAAAGCAAGCACGATCTCCAGATCATCAACACTCAGCCCAAGTAAAAAGGCCATCCCTTTCCAAAGATGCAAGAAAATCATCTTTTAAGCCTCAGGTTCCAGTCTCACCACCACCTGATTCAAACAAACCTGTTCCAGCTTCCCCAGTGACTGATAGTGATAAAAAGACTGATACAGCTGAGAAAAGTCATCCTTCTAATGCCAGCCCTCAGTGGCCAACAGATCTCAGCCGAAGCTCCTCCAGTCTTCCTGCCTCTAGCTTCTCTTATTCTCCCAGCCACCTCTCAGTCAAAGAACCCACTCCTAGCATAGCTTCAGACATATCTCTGCCTATTGCCACGCAGGAGCTACGACAAAGACTACGTCAGCTTGAAAAGTATGGTGTTAATAACTATTTTGCCATATATCTAAGCTGATTTATAAAAAAACATCATCAGTGCAGCCAAAGAAGGAGTGCTTAGTTTGTGTTTCAGTTATATTTTTTTCTATTGCAGTTTGAGCCTGTTATCTGAAAAGCACTCACTGTGATTTTCTGCTTCCTCCTGGTACCTGACTTAGACTCTGCAATTAGAAGTTACCTCACCACTACAGTGATCTGCAAGCTAAAGTTCTTGTAGCTGTACTGTATAGTGCTAAGAACAGTGGAATGGCAAGAGGGAAGGGTATTTTTCAATACAATATAATGACTTTCATGGCAACAGTTGCCTGTTTCACCACTGAATCCTATTAGTCTTAGTATTAAGCCAATTAAGCTGAAGATATCCCTCAGAGGGGTAGTTGACTGTAAAGAATTTTAAATTAATAGACATCTACTATTCAGCTAATGAGGATTGCAGCAGCCATGCTTTCTTAGATTCTCTTGATCTTTTTTTTTTTTTTTCACTTGCCTCAACAGGCAGCTATACCTGCCAGTGAAGATAGCTGAGAAGTCATCCCACTCTCAGTAGGAGAATGGAAACCATTAATTCTCTATTCATGTAGCTTCCCTGAGGATGTAGAGAGACTGACTTGTTTAGTTTAAGGGATTGAACCAATTTCTCCTTTTCTCTGTTGGAGTTCATAGAATCGATGGAGTAATATGGGTTAGAAGAAATCTCTGGAGCTTGGTCAGACCTCTGATGAGAGCAAATCCCACTTTAAAGTTAGATCAGGTTTCTTGGGCAATGGCCAGACAAGTTTTAAATACTTCCAAGGATGGAGTATTAATTAAATTTCCACAGCAATTCAGGTGCTTAACCATTCCACTATGAAAACATTTTTTTTACTTCCAATTGGAACGTCTCACTCAGTCTTTTCTATAATGTCTAAGTACTGAAAGACTGCAAATGAATCTGCTGTTGGCCTTCTCTTCAGTCTGTACAAACCCATCTCCTTTACCATCTGTTCTTGTGCTCCAGTTTCCATTTATCTTTATGGTTTCCTTGTCTTCAGTTAGTCTCTCTTCTGACCCAGAACTGGGTTAGACTTTGTCAATCGTGATAAATCTTGAAATACTTTTCCTTATTTAATACACAAATTTCACACTTTCTCATTTGATGAGTGGTAAAGCCACAGCTAAGGAGGGCCTTTACTGCAGGCCCTATGTGTTTAAGTGGTCTAAATAAAAAAATTTATATTTCTTGATTTAACTAAGAAAATAATAAACTGAAATGCTTCATGCTAGTTTTTAAAGGGAATGACTTGGGAATTTTAACTGAACATTCTGCAATCACTTTGTAGTAGCTTTTCACAAAGGAGGCACATCTCTCCCTTGAAATAAGCATATTCATCAGATAGCTGAGAACTGCTAAGCATGCCATCTACTGTCCTGTGTGAAATGAGCAAACTGAATTAATTGGCGCTTTTTTTTTAAACAGACATTCTTAAGATGGTGCTTTCTTTTTCTTTAAGCAATACTTTTTGTTTAAGCAATACCTTTTATCTAAGCAATATTTAGTGTGGCATGAGCTACAGAAAAGTAAGATGACTGTATTTGTACTGTGATACGAGTTTTTAAGTGGGTTTAAGAATCACTGTTTTAAGCCAAGAACATTTGTATTTCTGCATTAGAGAATTCAGAAAAGAATGACATGGTCTTCTAAAGGAGCTAAAGGAAAGAAAGTGATGAAGATGATGATACACTCCTGTGACAATTTGTGTGTCCTGTCTTGCACATTAATCTATCGAAAAGTTAAATGGATAGTACATGATTCCTGGAAACACAACTTCACATGTATTTCAGTTAGTTGTTTAAGTATACATTTTAAGAGCTAAGTGTAAAGTTCTGTTTTTTTTCCTGCAGTGGAACAACTCTGGGGCAGTCTCCATTAGGACAGATTCAGCTAACAATTCGTCATAGTTCCCAAAGAAACAAACTGATTGTGGTAGTGCATTCCTGCAGGTAAACATGAAATACCAAATTCTATTTCTACACACATCTCTTTGTAAACTTTTTCAGATGTTGACTTATTCCCTTAAATTGCTTCATTCCCTGGATGATCTTTGTCATATTTAAAATTACATACCCATTAATTATAATTGTATGGAAATACCAAAACATGGAGATCTATACTCAGAATTAGTAAATGCTGTGTTTAAGATTTTGCTGTGATTTTGTATTTACATATTGTGTCTCTGTATGATTTTAAATGAATAGAGATTCATTTAGAATTCGTCCAGATTTTTATCAGCAGTGTGTGAAAGCCATCCTTAAGAGACTGAATTTTGAATTGGAATGAAAAAAATGCCTGAATTTGGAAGTGACATCTAAATTTTGAATTAGAATGTAAGAAACGTTGGATTCCCATCTCTGCTGGCTGCTTACTCTCTGATCTTCTACAAGTCACTGCTTGGGATTTTTTTCGGTTTTCCTTTCCAGTGCTGTTATCTATGTGCTTTATCCCACAGCTGATTCATGTACTGTATTAAGAGATAGTAGTGTAGAAATTTCATCCAGCAATGTCTCATTTATTTTCCTTGTTCTGTTTGTTTTTCACTGATCACAGAAATCTCATCGCGTTTTCAGAAGAAGGATCCGATCCATATGTGCGAATGTATTTGTTGCCTGATAAGAGACGATCAGGAAGAAGAAAAACACACGTATCAAAGAAGACATTAAACCCAGTGTTTGATCAAATGTATGTTCGAAACTACATAGAGTAATTTCGTTTATATTGCATAATTACAAAGCTGTCAAATCAAGGTTTCTCAGCTTACCCAAGTAGTGTGCCGCTGAAACTCCTACTTGTCACCACCAGACTCACTTGTGCCTTTCTCATCTGCTATAAGAGCTTTTCCCATCCTCTTTTTCTCTGTTACCATTATAGCCTTTTTCACTCAATTACCAGCCCCTTCTGTCTTCTTTTCTGCCTTGTCCCATGTAAATTATATCCCCTTTGTGCTGGTAGCTAAGAATCAGTGTGCAGTCTTTGGTCAGAACATCAGTGCCTTTTAGCAGGGCAGTGCTGGTATCCCTGCCAGGAATCGTGTTGATTCCCAGTGTCCAATTGCCTGGCTGATTGATGCTGCCCCCTTGGTGTAGGACTGGCGAGCCAGTGTCTAAGAATGATGAAATTGCTCAACCCGTCCCCTTGGTGGCACTTCTCAGTGTTCAGGGAGTCTGGAAGTTTTCTTGTAGGCTATATTCTGGCCTGTAGGTTGGACGTTTTGTAAGCTTGTTCCACCTTTTGTTCCATAAGAATCCCTACCTTTGTACTTGGGTTTTGTATGGAAGTTTCTCTCCCTTTCCTCCCCCACCCATTGCTTTTCAATAAAGAACATCTTTCTGTACAAAAGGTTAATTTGGGCAAAACAACCCTTCAGTCCATTCTGTCCACTAGAATTCTGTACATCATTAGAAGCTCTAGTAGGTTTTCCTGGTAGTGTAGCTCTTTCCTATTAGTTCCAGTTAATAGACTTGTTTACTGTGCCTTTCCAAGTAAAATGTTGTTCAAAGCAATAAAGCTGTTTGAGATCTGTAGTGACAAATAGATGCAGATTGTGGTATAATTTCTCACTTTCTGCAAGTTTTACAATGAGTAAACAAACTGTGATTTTCCCTAAAAGTTGGCAGGTTTCCTTGCTGTGCCAGGAAGGAAAAGGAGCTCTCGTTCTAGAGAATTGAGGATCAGTAAGGCTGACCCCTCTTACTCTTTGGATAATAGTAATACTGATCTGCCAGGATAGCAGGATTCCTCATTCTCCTCTCTTTTCTGTAGAGTCAGTGGTTAACATTTTACATGTTTGGTTTGGCTTTTCTTTGTTTCAGCAGTGGCCTCTAGAGACCTGTCCTGGTTTGGGCCAGGATAAAGGTGATTTTTCTGAGTTAATGTTATGGTAGCAGCCCCTTCTGTCCAGCATCGGAGTAACCAAGAGAGAAGTGGTTCACCTGAAAAACGGCTGTAGTCTTTTCTCAGAGTACGCAAGTCTCTCATGGAATAGGACTGAGCAGATTCTGAGTCCGAGTCCTCCTCAGATGACTCTGCTTTAGAGTCTCTTCTAGCTGCTCTGCGAGGAGAGGCAGTATCCTCTATCTCCTCTATCACTTGGTCGTCTCCTTCAGACTTGGAGGGGTGAAGGCTCGTTTCTGATTTCCATTGTTTTACTTTCCTCCTAGTTACAGGGGCAACAAGTAGCTGTGTGGGCTGAGGGGGAGAGGCTGTGGTATCTGCAGCAGTAGCAGCAGCAGGGCTCGTTTTCTGAGCAGCAGCAGTGTCCATGGGGGTAGAGACAGGAGCTGCAGCTGTAGCAGAAACACTGGCAACGCTGGCCGGCCTTATCTGAGTTGTGCCCTTGTGTGAGGGGGGGCGAGAGGCGGCTGCAGAAGCAGGAGCAGGGGTGCTCTCTGCACGAGGAGCAGCTCTCACTCTACGGACAACAACTCTCGGCCTCCGTAAAGGCATGCTCACCCTCATTACTGTGGTTTTTCTATTACCCCTCACCAATATATGGGTAAAATTAACAATACCCACGAGAAGATTGAGAAATGAAATGCTATTGTTACTGAAATCTGGGGGAGTCAGCCCAAAATACGATGAAATAGTATAATTTCCCAAATTAAAACTGGGAGTGTAATTACCAATCAAATTGTGTACCTCTGTACGAAACACTACTACACAACGCACCATTATATATATCAGTATTGCGGACCATATCGCAACAATGGTTTGTACGCAGCCCTTACGAAAAATAAACCACAAAGTAGCAGCAATTCCAGCTGCAAAAAGACAAATTGCGTACCCTAAATACCAAAGGTACGGAATGATTGGCTTAATCTCCAACCCTGTGAAGTTTCCAAGGAACAAGATCTGATTCCAGCTCAGCAATGCCATTTTTTTCTGCTGGAGTTGGAACTCAAACTATTCAGGCAAATTAGTAGAAATTTAAATTGGACTCGAGCCAATTAGCTCGGGCCCCACGTTGGGCGCCAATAAATCTGTCACGGTTTAACACTGGCCCGGCGATTAAACCGGGTGACAGATGCTCTCTATTAATTTCTCTCTCCTCCTTGATAAGAAAGGAGAGAGAATAAGGGAGAGAGACTTATGGGTTGGAGGCTAAACCAATCAACTTTAATGAAACAATAATGGTAAATAGGAAAAAAAAGAAAAATGCTATATATATATATATATATACACAAATATACAGGAAAATGAATATCAGAGTCCTTCCCCCTTTTCCCCCAACAGTTCTCACACAAGCCGGGTGAAGGCAGGCAGGCAAGCAACTGGGCAGCAGGCAGGGCAGCAGGCGGGCAAACGGACTGGGTGGGATCCTTCCAAGATGCCGGGTGAAGGCAGGCAGGCAGGCAACCGGGCAGCAGGCAGGGCAGCAGGCAGGGCAGCAGGCAGGGCAGCAGGCAGGGCAGCAGGCAGGGCAGCAGGCAGGCAACCAGGCAGGGCAGCAAGCAGGGCCACAAGCAGCCAGCCAGGGAGGCAACCAGGAGCTTCTGCTGGTCTTTTATAGTGCCACAGGTGAGACCAATTGGCTGTTAAGGGGGGTGGTACCCAGCACTTCTGCTGATGATCTCAGGTGAGGCCGATCAGCTGGTAAGGGTGTGGCTCAGTCCTCGAGATCCCCCAACTCCATACCGAGGACGACGCACATGGGATGGAATACTCCATTTGAGAAACTTGCTGTCAACCCCAGCAAGTTCAACCATCGACAAGAAACTCAGAAAAATCACCTTTATCCTGGCCCAAACCAGGACAAGACCAAAGGTAATAAAAGGCTGAAAAATGTGCTGTTGATCATAGTATTGAAAAAAATGTTAGGCAAAATGGTTTGGGTTTTTTTCTTCATTTATCTCAGACCTCATTTTTTGTTTGGGGAGGGGGATGTTTTGGTTATGATTTGAATTGTTGTTTAGCTGTAGAAGCTGAACTTGCACTTCAGGTACAGAATTCTCTCTAAAGCATCACTTTGCCTGTCAGATTTGATTTCAGTGTTTCCCTGCCTGAAGTACAGAGAAGAACACTGGATGTAGCAGTGAAGAACAGTGGTGGTTTCCTATCCAAAGATAAAGGGCTGCTTGGCAAAGTAAGTTGACAACAAGCAAATGCTGTTCATAGAGCTTGTTACTATATAGGGCTAAAATCCTCTTGTGATATGAGCTTTTTTTAGTGTTGACTGAAGGACCTTATTCAGGTTCAAAGTTTTAAAATAATATGGCTTAGATGTCAAGCTCCAGTAAGAGAGGCAACAAACATCAAAAGATGAGGCAGTAATCTCTTCTAGAAAATGGTAAGTACTATAGCTCTAAGTAACAGAAGAAACTTGCATGTCAGACCTCTTAATCATACAAAGATAGAAGATAACCAGTAGAAAACAGGTAGTATCTCAGCAAATATTTAGACAAAACTTGAAAGACAAGCAAAAGTACTTAGAGAAGTACACACAACAAAAGTGTATGTTTGGTAATTAAAATTCCAGGTTATAAAATCTGTAAGAACTGATCCTGCAGATATTTCCAATGCCAAAACTAGCCATTGTGTTCTGTAGGCATTCATTAAATCCCTCTATTTCCTACACATGTGATTTGGAGCATGCAAAAAGGAATAGTAAATTCCTACACCCCTGTAAATGGCTATGTTTAAGCTCTGTAAAGAGGATGAGAGATACCAGAATCATGGCCAGTTCATGGTGAACAGTGTTTTTATTTTTCCTGTTACCAGGAAGGTTGTTAGCATAAACACAGCTGATTGCCATTGCCAAAATATGTCATGTTCAAAATTTTAGCCTGTGAGATGATCTGGGATCATACAACTAAAGGGTACAGATTTTTAAGTCAAAAAGGGGAACTTGACTACAAGTTGGACAGATAGCTATGATGACAAGGAGGTAAAATATATTGTTTATTAGTGGCATTACTTATACTTTAGTTTATAGGATTGTCAGATTTGCTCTTTAAAAGATAATGAAGGGCAAACACCATGCACTGATGGCTAATTTAACTTTCCACAGTTATTAATACCTCTGGCATCTGAAGAGCTTGTTAAAGGCTGGACCCAGTGGTGAGTGTATTTCCTTCATTAATAATAACTGCTCTGTACTAATAATTGATGTGTTAGTACTTTTTAATAATGCTAAATGTAAAAAAAAAATAAAATAAAAATGGCTTTGTTTTTTTAATTTTCAGGTATGATTTAACAGAAGATGGTACAAGGCCACATGGTGCAAGTTAGGCCCATGAAGCCTGGGAATTCCCCACACATAATTTTGCCAACCTTTATATATTTTTAATGCATTGTTCTCACAGATGTATCAATATTATTTTTATAGCTTTACTGATTTAGTTCTTAGACACATCCCAAATAATTTTATAACACTTGGTCATTTTATGCAGACATATCATTGTTAAACTTTGTATTTTAATTTGCTAAACAGTTTTGTGTTACTGTAATGTGCAATAGTACAGTAAAGTAACCTTTTGTGTTTAAATTGATCTTTATAATGGGCTGTACCTGTTAGACAGTGAAAAGATTGTTCTGCTGTTCCTGCCTTGTTTTATATCTCACCAAGGTATACTGTACCATGTAAATATATCCTATTTTTTTATAATTCTTTCATGCTGGTTTGAATTCAGAGGAAAACTAGATAAAGGATATAGATATTTTCTTCTAAATGCATGTTAATTTCTTCAGATCAATCTCTTTTGTCCTTGCTGCACAATGGTCTTAATCATTTTGTGATATTCTTCAAAAGCAAACTGCAGAAAAACATTTTTACTTTATTGTGTTTCTGGCCCAGTGTGGCTAGCTTAAAATGTACAAAATATTAACATTTTAATATTTATATATAAATGTATTATTGGGAAATCATTCTATAGATATTATAAACAAAGATTATTCTATAAATGCTGTATAAAGAGAGGGTCCATGAATCACGGTTTATAAGTCTGAGTTTTCATGTAATGGAGTAAACATAACAATCAGTACAGTTTTATTATACAGGTTCACTTGGATTTTGCTATTTATTCCTGTACTCTGTAGTACTAGAGATGACCTTTTGAAGATGTGAGGACATGGATTTTTCTGTATGACGAACAAAATCTCTAACCACTTAGAACTGTCCTTACTGCCATGTTTCACTTATTTTTAAGATATAGAAATCAGCTTGCAATGTAAGTTCATATAGTAGCCATACCTACAACAAATGTGTTAATTTTATTGTACAATACTGTTCTAAATATTATGTTGTATCTTCTGTAATACTAAAATGGAACACCAGTAGGTAAGAAAGTGTGAAACTGAGTTGGAGCTGACAGTCTCTACAGTTGCTTCATTGCTACTGAGCATGTTTGGTGCATGTAAAAAATGCACTTCAGTAGTCCACCCAGTTTTTTGAGGTAAATGGCATTCTAGTGAATTGCTATAGTCTACTGCAAGAGGTAGTAGATCACTCCAGCAGTGATACAGTAAGCACAGACTGATAAAAGTACACAGTTGAGAGTTGAAGCGGGAGTATCAGCCTCAACAGCTGAGCTCGTAACTCTCATTTTATGAATTATGGGGAACTTTTTTGTATTGAGAACTGTTTTTTCTTTTTCTGGTAAGTTTTCTCAGACTGTTATACAAATGTGCATTAAGAATCCAGTTCAGCTCTTTCAGAGCCACCATCCTCATTCTTGGATAAGTATGCAATTAAAACAGACAAAGTATATTATTTAGCTAAGATGTGAGAATGATCTCTCAGCCAAGAAAGAATTTTAAAACAGAATAATAAATTCCTGAAATTAGCTTTATTGTAAGAATACTGACAGAACCTTAATTCTAGATGTAGAATATGCCTACATTACTAGATGTACCAAAGTGCCTACCATAGATGTAGCTTTTTGTCTTTTTCAAGTTGAAGAATCGACACATTTCAGTTTGTCTAAATTCAGTTTACCATTAACATCTGTCAAGGATGTGTGTGACATGCACACGTTCAATTCTGTACAGTGATGGACTTCTTATTGCCACATTTTATACATTACAATTTTAGAAAACAAACCTACATTCTAAATTTTGCTTCTTTTACTTTCTGATGGAATGGGCAACAGGGAGAATGTAAAAAAATACTTCTATTTGAAGGCTTTACTCTATATTGGAATGTATTTTAGTATCTAGCTATATATATACACATGCTCATCTCTTCATATAAATTACACTATGAAATACTTTCTTTGCGAGTTCTCCATTAGCATGTCAAGAATGGAAAGAAATGAATTTTGTTACTGCAATGAAAATGCAGAAAGCAGAATCTGATCTAAATAAGGGAGATCTAAGTGCAGCCAGTTTACTGCAATTGTCTTGTCTGCAATCTTTCCCCATTTGGGACACTTTTGCCTTAGTTTAGTCCAAGGTAGAAGGACTTCTGTTGTACATCTTGGCCACTGACTCCCTGGAGATTCATCCTAAACCAACAAATAGGCTGTTAGACTGACTCAGTGTTTCTTGTCTTAAGTGAAGTCTGGGGACAGATGATAGAAGACTGCACTTAAAAGAGATACACATTTTGTCCTCTAAAATCCAGAGGGATGGAAAAATGCAGTATATGGGTAAATGTGAGAGCACAAAGTGAGCAACTGTGTAAGTATATTAGGCTAGATTTCCAAAATAGTTCATGGCCTAAAATTAGGGATAGATTCTTAATAGAGCCCAATTCCATTTAGGAATTGAAAATTAAGAGATTGAATTGTCATTGCAATTACATAACAGTAATTGCCATTGACTGTAATCAGTCCTGGATGCCAGACTCTACGAGATTTTACCAAATGCTTGCTTACTGAGCAAGTTTGGATCAGAATGTGACACTCTCTAGGTGAGACTGATTCTTTTGTTAGTGGTAACAAACCTCTGAATCATCATTACCAAATTGTGACTGCTATGTTTGTATGGAATAAGGATGGACAAACATCATTTTTTCTTCAGGTAAAAGTTACATTTCATAATCAAGTCAATGTATCCAGTATCAACTGATAGCTTTTCCTGTACTTGTTTAACCTGTGCCTTAAAATATGGACATATGAAGATGTTTAAGAAATGACTAAAAGATTTGTTACCTGTATGTACTGACACGTTCTCTACTATTGAAATGGTTTTTAGAATTTATTCTGCTTCACTGACAAGAAAAACAGCTTTCTTAATTATAGCAGTAGTATAACCTGAACTCAAATCAGCATGCATATCACTTTGGATTTGGATTAAAGAATTTTCTTTTTCTGTCTTGAATTCTTTATCAGATCTGCAGCAAATGGTGACAGTCAAACTAAGAACAAAGGGGTAATCATTTTTGTACAGATTGCCTTTTTTGCTCGTGTACTTCTACATTATGATGCATGTATTTATTCAATAAATGGTTCATATGGAAGTCAGTGTTTGCTTCCCTCTACACACACCCTGCCTTTTTTGTGTATCCCTGTCCTAATTATTAATACAATGAGGTGAATTTTAAAAATACTACTGTATGCCACTGCTCTAAACTGTGCAGCCTTGCTGAAGGTGTCTAGGCAGATTTTCTGGTTTTACATGAAAGAAGGTGGAGTACATGATGCTTCATGGGGGAATTCCTTGCTAGTTGATCTGGAACAGATTCACACGTAAGAGTTAGTAGGTCCTTTGTTCAGCTTGTATAATTTTTTTCTCTTAAAATTATCAATGGAATAAATTGTCACAATTCTAGCAGTTACTCATCAATTGCCATGAATTATATTTTCAAAAGGACATAGAACTGGATTTTATTACATTAGATTTAGAACCAGCAGATTTCTGTGTGGCAATCTTTCCCATCCTTCTACCTGCTTGCTAAGGCAGATATTGATAGAAAATACTGCTACATACTGCATAAATAAAAAAAGTATTAGATCATCTATTATAGGAAAACAATCATAGAATGGATGCTGTTTGCATTAAATAGTAATTAATTCAATCCCATAATTAACTATGAAACCTATTCCCTCAAATAGCTACAACTTGTGTGAAATTCTGATGTCAGTCAGTTTTCATCAGCCATAAATAAAAGCTGCAGAAGTTCATCAAATAGTCGCTCACATTTAGAATGGATTCCACTGGATAATCTTTATTAATACTGACTACAAAGATATGTCTGGTTGGTTGGTTTTCCTAGGGGAGGTACCTTCATTTTTTTGGCTGTATTGGAAGGCTTCTGCTACTCAGTGGGAAGGCAGCTAAGCCAAGTAATGCGTCCTGTCAATATAAGTACTGATCAGGTGTTTGCATTTTCCTTACTTGGATCAAAATCAAATCATTCACTCAGTCGCACAAGTCAGGTGGTAACTTAATCAGCAACTGCAAAAGAATGCTGCCTGTCTCTTTACAAGATGTTACTAGAGTGCAAAAATAATGGTGCAAGACACTCCTCTATATTGATTTGGTTTGCATTTTTTGTGCTGAGCCACGCCTAGACTTTTTTTTTAATGTTTGCCATACTGTTTAAACAGTTTTGGACCATCACTGTGTTCGTCCAGTTTCCATCTAAGAGCAGTGTTTGCCAGTACAGTTACCAATTTAGGTATTTTCTCAGCTCAGTGCAAAATTATTTTCCAATGAAGTTTCTGTTTTAATCAGTGAGATTATTTATACAGTCCTGCAAAAAGCCTCTAAATGTTGGGTGGTACCTTTGATATTTGGAGGAAAGAATCAATACTTAATATGGTCCTAGACCTACTTGTGGCTGTAGGTGGCTGCTTGAAGGAATCAGGCTATTTAATCACAAATGCTGGTTTTATACATCTTAAAGTGTCTATCTTTATTCTTGTATGTTTTCCTACTCATTTCTAAGGTGAACTCTCAAGCTCTCAACAATATTCCCAGCCACCTTCTGAAACGTGTTATTTGTAAAATGCAGAGCAGCTGAGGTAAAAAGCACACTTGCATTTCTTTCAGGGAACACAGTGAATTTAGCTGCTAGATTAGATGGCAGCTCTGGGAGAAAAGCTCTGTAATCTGTATTCATATGATAGAGGCAATGTTCTGTTCTCACTCTCTGTGGGGAATATTGCTTGCCAGTCACCTACAGTGGAATCCAATTTGAACAGACTCACACATATCTGTTTCCTCAGATGTTACCAAAGTGAAGCCAACCTGTCTTCCCCTGTTGTTTCTTTGACTCTTCATTAGCTCTAAACTTTATTGCAACTGAATTAAGGGCTAATAGTGACCATTTTAATATCTGTGTAGAAACAGGTTCAAGGACAGACAAAGCTAATCAAGGTTTCAGCCTTTCTCACCGGGGCTGTGGCAGGGGTGGTTCCTGCCAGGACTTGATAATCCAACTGCCCTCAGAGCTGGATGTGTAGCACCTCAGCCTGAGTGCAAGAAATGGCACAGGGAGGGAAGCTGTGACACCCTAACACCCTGACTGCCATCACACATGCACACCATCAATCATCAGGTGCAGAGTAAGAATCTGTTGTGTAACTGACCATTAGTTTTTTTTATTTATTTCCTAAGCACAGTAGGTCCTTTCAGCAGGATGTTGAAGTAGATGACCTGCTGAGGTCCCTTCCAACCTGAATTGTTCTATGACTCTTGAGTATCTTTTTTTAATGTTTAAATAGGATCAGTAAATGGACTGGAGCTCTTGAGCAATCTTGGGCCTGTGCATTCCTGAGCATTTTGCTGCCCGACTTCAAGCACTCAGAGATGGGTGTGTAGCAACTCTGGCTGAGAAAAAAAAAAAAAAAAGGTGATACCTAGTAGGAAGTCACAAACTTTGCCAAGTCAGGGTGCAAAAATTGTTTAGTAATTAAAAATACGACGAGTTGCTATTTAGACAATGCCAGCAAAGTGGTAATTGTCTGTAGGTACTGAGTGAATGTCATTAATTTGACCATTGTGAGATCCCTGAAACAGAAAATGGTGCATTCATTTAATGGTGATTGTTTCCAGCACAAAATTTCAAATAAGGGGTTTTTTTCTTCAGCTGGACTTGCAAGGTAATGTGTTATCTATAAACTCTCAGAGACTGACAACTGGAGGTTCCCAAACATTTCCCAAAGATTAATAATTTAATAAAGAATATTCTGTAAGACTTCCATGCAGACTTCAACACGGGAGAAATACTTGAACTGATAGGCTGAAATTCCTGGCGTATTCTGCATGTTTTTTCTTTTGCATGGTTTTTCTTTGCTGCTTGGAAGTTTAGCTGATGTTACCGTGTTGCAGTGTTTTCAACCTCGAATTTATAAGACCCTTTACCTGTTTTTCCGCAAGTCATTAAGTGTTCTCTGAAATAAATTACATATGGCAGCCACTGAACTGGTGCTCCAGTGTAGATTTCAGATCAGAGCCCAGCTGGATAAATGTGATGAACTCTGATAAGAGCATCCAAAGACCTCAGGATGTCTCTAGACCTGATATTCATACAGGTGATAAAAATGAAATGCAAAGTATGAAAGTGAGTTAATGGCAATAGCTGTTTGTCACTAATAGAATGGTATTTTTATCAGTGCTGGAGGTTTCTGTTTTATTTAGTAAATCATTAATTACTTCGTGAACTTTCTGAAAAAGAGGGGTAAGTCTCAGTTTTAGGCAACCTTGTTCTAAGTAATATTTTTCATTGTATTTAATGTGAAAAAAAAGTATCTTAACAGTTTTTATGAGGTTTTAAGATTTATATTCATTACTGCATATTTTTTTATCTATTTTAAAGATGCTGTTATATTCCACTAGATGGTAGTGCAGACTCTATTTCTGGAAAGCCTTTTTGGCTGCCTGTGCATTTCATTTCTTGCACAATAGTGATGTGGTCTGGATTCTAGGCATCTTTGGGAGTAAAGCCAGATGTCATCCTAGCTTAAAAGGTGTGAAAAACAGGCATGGTCCCACTGCACTCTGCTCCCTCTGCTTTGCTCTGAGGCACAGGTGATTCTAAAAGATTTGAGTTCCATAACTGGGAATAATAGCTGGGTTCAATTTGCCAAAATGTTTGTGTAAAAGCATTTAGCCATGAGGCAAAGGGAAATAAAACACATCTGAGGAAATGTGGGAAACTTCTGAAAGATGAAGGTTTTAAGTTCACCATAGATTTAGAAAGCTTCTGTCAGCAATCCATGTAGCTGTTCTGTGCCTTAGATACCTAGCCTAGATGATTAGAGTTGATGATAGAACTCTCAAGGAGCTAACGCAACTTTAATAAGATTAAGTGCAAAAACTTGAAATTAATAAGAGGCAGGCAGAAATTAAATTACAGTTCAAGACACAGGAAAGGGCCCTCTTAATGTTATGAGCACATCTTAAGTATTTATTTCTACTCTTGGTTCAAGAATGGGACTAGAAACTCAGGATATCTAACAAGGAAAACCATAATGGAACAGTATAATAAACAAGGGGAAAAGGGGCAAAGACCAAAGTCTACTAGAAATAGTATCTTACAAAATAGTTCTTCGTCTATAGATAGGGTCAGAAAATAATTGACAAATTGTCCAGTATTGTCAAGACATCATCACAAGGTCTTGTGATACTAAAACTGTTTGATGAAGTACTGGAATAATGACAGCTATGTCTGAACTGGTGATTGTGTGAACACTTTCAAGTGCCTGACTCCAAATGTATCCTCCTGGCCTGATGCTGCACTGAGCAAGCAGCACACTCACTTGGTTCCGTGTTTGTTTGTTTTGAATGAAGGCACAATGGGCTTGGGTTATGTTCCTGCTCTGGATCAGGAATGTAGAGAACATTCAAGTCTCAGCTTTGATAAAGCCAAGGTTGATGTGGGAGCCAAGTAAATGCTGGTACATTTGTCCAACAAAGTAGTTTGTCCTCAAGTACACTCAGGATAAAATTCAAGGGAAATGAATGAACTATTAAGAGCCTGCCTCAGAAGATGAGCAGATTTTGTGGATACAGTATTAACTACAACAAATTTTATATATTTAAATTAAAAGAACTAGGAGTAACAATCCTAACGTATTGTTAGAATTGTAACATATATGTACGTGTATTGACATGTACAAAAATATTATCAGAAACTATCATCCAGAAAATAAGGTAAATATGAAAAAAATGTGTCAAGAAAGCATCTGATGTTCAGGGAATTGCTTGTTAATTTTTTTACATGTATTTATAATGTTGAATCATATAGGGTAAAATAGATTGTATGCTATATTCCATCTCTGATATTCTTGAGAGACATCTATAATTGAGATATCTTATACAGGCCACCAGCAAAATAAAGACTAGCTTATGAAGCAGTAGCACAAAAGCAAATCTTTATTTGCTGTTGCCCAGCAACCATGTGTGGAAGGCTCATTTTTCATTTTTGCCTTAACTTGACTTGACAGGAAAATGGTAATAAATATGAGATTATTATCACAGGGTATAGATTATTTTGAACAGATGAACAGATATGTCAAAAAGAGGCATGTAATTTGGTACTCCTGAAAGGGAGAACATTAGAGAAACTGAAAATAGAGTTGTAGCTTCATTACTGGCTTGCAGTTCTTGCACAGTTCTTGAGAAAAAAAAGAACCCTACAAATTGCTACTTTGCTTCTTGTTTCTCTTTGTGGTCCTTTAAAATGAACCATTTGGTGTTTGTCTGTTGTTATCTGTGTCAGCTTTCAGTTTCAGTACTAGGAAAAAATCATTCTGTGGTTGTTGCTATGCGACAAACTTTATAAGCTAAAATATATTTCAGTTTGTTTGCTAAAGGATATGTGCCTGACTAAATAAACAGTAACCAGGTGACTAATGTAGCATCTGATTAAAAGACTAATCAAGGTATTAATGACATATTCAGTCCACAAGAGAAATTATAAATAAAACCATGAGTTTGGATCTTAAATAGAAAAGTTTTTTAACATGTGCAGGAAGGGAAGACAACACAATGTATAGGTGTCATTTTTCATATTTTTTTGTTCACTTTTACTGTTCTACCAGTATGATGATTGCTCATACAACTTATTTAAAGCAAGCTGTTTCACAAACTTCTTGAACTTAGACAAATACCTAATGAGAAATAAAGTCAGGTCTATAGGTTTTGAAACAACCATAATTCTTCATCATTCTTTACTGTAGAACAGCAAAATGCTCCCCTCTTTTGGTAGTTTGCTTCTGGAAGTCAGTGCATGCCAATTGCACCGTGAGGGGGTTGGAGGGCAGATGCAGTTTCACACGACTGCCCAGGGATCCAGCTCTCCTGGGACCTTTCTCTGTGGTTGCTGGTAGGTAGATGTTGTTAATTTGCTGGGTTTCCACACTTCAAAGGAGACAAGCCTCTGTCATGAGGGAAATATAACCTGGGGAGGTTATGTGTGTGTTTGGCTTCTGGTAGAGGCAAGGAGTGGCACTGAACCACAGGTGTGCAGTTCTGTTGCTCAAGAAGCTGAGATTGGGGCTGCTAACTCCTTCTGCCACAATGTTCCTGCCTTGGGTCCAGGACCATCTCAATTACAGCTGTCAAGTAATGCAACCCATCCACCTATGCTGCCTGCACTACTTTTTGTCTGGCATATATTTCTTTTAAAATCCAGTTGTTTCAGTAGTTTCACATTCATTTGGTTGACAATTCAGGAACTGAAACAGTTTTCATCTTTGTTTTCAGTAACATTAGTGATCTCTTACGTATGTTTTTAAAGCAATACAGAATAACAGTAACTATATGGAATAAGCATAAAATAAATAATTTTTCATCCTGTAGTCCTTAAAACATAATAAACCAGGCAAAGAGTTTACTCAAGTACTTAAAAAAATAAACGAGAAAAAGCCTGTAAATCAAATATATACAGCAGAAAACGTTCTAGTATTAATCCTGAATATAAACAAATACTGTGAGAGGTAGAATGATTAAAGAAGATTCTGTGTTAAAAATGAAAATACTACATGACAAATATTACTTTCAAAATAGTGCATTTTTACATATAATATAGAGCAAAATCTTAATTATATCGTTTTTAAAAATTACACTCCAGAAAAGTCCAATCAGATGTGAGAACTTTTACAGAAATTATTTTGGTGTTCTATTTATTTGCATAGTAACATGGCAAAGCAGCACCACTACCACAGACTGAAAGTGAGCGATGTCAAATATGTACCTCTTCTCAACAGCCAACAACTCAGAAATACTGAGAAATATTATGCTACTGCATATGCAAAATTGAAATAAATAAAGCCCTTAATAAGACATATTGACTGGTTTTGGTTTGTAGAGGAGCTCAGACAAATGGGAGTATTACAGAATTTGAAATCTGATTATGGTTAATTTAAGGAACTGAGTCCAGCTATTTCCGAGCGCTGCAAATCAAGTTTGAGAAGGAACAGAATGCAGCGTTTCCTGATATATTAAAAAAAAAATCCTTAGCAGTGGAAGTGTAAATACAATTATCTTACCCGATCTATAAATTCTGGTGATCAGCCTGTTTAGCTCTTCATTGCTTTGGTTGATGAGTGCATAATACAGGTACTGTTCACTGTGTCTAAGATAAAATGCATAGCTGTCAACACTAGTAACAAAAATATTATTGGACAAAAAAAGTCTCTGGTGTAATTCAATGGGTGATGCAGGCTTTGTGAGCTAGCAGAGTTGTTTTTGTAAGAATAGGACATTCATGTTATGCAAGATCCATGAAAGAAGGCATACTGCTTCTTGAGCCTCTACATAAATTTAACTAAACATCTCTTCCACGGTTTGAAGGCTTTGAAATTTAAGAGATAGCTATAGGAAGGTACCAGTAAGCTGGGATGTTAATCTGTGAGCCATCTCTGAGCAATTGCTTGGATGCTGCTAACCTTAACCCTGACCTTTATTACAGCAGGTGAGAGCAGCAGAGAATCGTTTCACTGAAGCCGTTTTAAAGCGGCAGGAACGGCTTCCAGAGATCTCCTCACTCATGGCCAGGCTGTGGCTGTCCAGACGTGCCCATTACTGGGCCTGCCCTCTTCGGGGAGATTTAGGGTGTCTCGTCCATGCCTTCAGAGGTCTGGTCCTACAGCAGTAGCCTGTTCTTCAACCCTGTCCCACATAAAACGTGGCCTCTGAGGGACGGGGACAGCCAAGGGCTCGGCTGGAGCTGGCACTGAGGCACCAGAAGTCACCCAGGCGGCACTTGACAGAAAGCAACCCTCAGCCCTTCCGAGTAACACGAACGCAAGCGCAGAACACCCAAGCAAGCGCTGAAAAGGCGGAAACACGAGTTCTACCGCCGTCCCGGGGCAGGGGTGCAAAACCGACACTCGCCTGCGCGGGACTCCGGGCTGCCCCGGCACCAGCACCGCCCCATCTCCCTCTCAAACCTCGGCGGCACTGAGGGCGCAGCCACTCCCCAGACCCGCCCCCTCCCCTGCCCTCAGCGCTGCTCTCGCGAGACAGGAACGGAGCCGCCCCTCTTCCCCCCCTCCCCGCCTCCCGCCCGCGCCCAACGGCCGCCGCGGGAGAATTCGAAAGCGCGGGCAGCGCGCGCAGTGCCGGTCCCCGCCTCAGCGCTGCGGGAGGGGAGGGAGGGAGGGAGCGGGGGCCGCGGGAAGGGGCTGAGTGAGGGGTACACTGGGGAAGGGCCCGTCCCGTTCCGTCTCTGAGCGGCACCCGGGGTTGGTGCCCCTTCCGGTAGCGGAGCGGCGGGACTCTCGTACAAACGGTGTTTATTTTCTGTGAGCAGCGGTGCTGAGAGGCTCCGGCCCTTCCACGCCTCAGCCCCGGCGGTCGCCGCTTTTGTTTCCCTCCTGTGCAGGCAGCTCCGCGTTGATGGAAACGTAACGTGTAGAGGATTTTTTTCTGAGGAAGCACCAGGTAAGCTGCCCGGCTGTCCTCTCTCTTCCCCCTTCTGCTGGCGGCTCAGGGAGAGCTGTGGGGCCGTGCCAGCGACATGGGGGTAGCCCGGCAAGGGACCAGCCCCGGGATGATCGGGACGGTGCCCCCTCCCCGTTCTGTGGCTCCACGCCCAGTAAAGGCTGTGTAAACCGGGCTTCCAACTGGTAGGGATGGAAGAAGGACGTCAGGAGTCATCTAGGATGGAAGGGGTGTTTCGGTGCATGAAATAAGCTCTTGGTGACACAGCCATAGAGTTGTAGAATGCTTGGTTGAAGGGACATCAAGGATCATCTAGTGATCTTGCTTGTTTCCCGTAATCTTCACTTGACAGGGGAGAAAGATAAAATATTTTTCTGCCTTCACCACTTTCTATACGAGTAAATACTATCATCGGGAATGATGGCTGTGGGGATTAGGGGGTATGTGCTGGATTATACTGTTTCTTTAAAAATAAAAGTATCCATTAAAAGTGCTTATGTTTTAAGACATATTTAATAAAAAGAGGACAAAAATGAATGCATGCAAATACTGTAGCCCATTGACAGTATGAATCCACATGTTGATTCAGATAGTTGTAAAGTATTTTGGAAAGGGAAACATCTCTTACAACTATGTAGATGAAGTTCTTATATTCTCCACTGAGGCCAACAATTATCTTATTTTCAGATAAGGAATTTTCTCTTAACATTTGGGTTTGTTTATACAGGTAGGAAAAACAAGAACACAATGAAACGTGAAGCATTTTTACAAGCTGTGTCTAAAGAGTCGATTGAAGATTTCTTGCTTTATACTCAGGATCCTGTAAGTAAGCCACATAATGCATTACAGGTAGAATCTTGTCTGTTTTCGTGCAGAAATTTTGTGACATAGGGGTAGAAGCTATTTCTTTGGTACCTGTTGATATGCTAATATAATTGCTGTGGAAAAAATAATTTCAAATGGCACTTAAGGGAACATAGTTGAAAAAGTTGTGGAATCTGGAATTGCTATTTAAAAGCTAGCTAATTTTTTAATATGCCGTTTACTTTTTAAAAAATAAATAATTGATACTGTGATAATATAAAATATTTGCTGTTGATAAAGTCTTTTAAAAAATTTCTACTTATGAAAGAGTTTGTTATTCTGTAATAAATATGTCTTAATATACAAACATAGCAGAGGCATTTTTCACTAGCATCTGTTCATTTGATAGTTTAGGCTGTCCATTTATTCTTTAGTCTGTGTGTAATGACACTTGGTAGGATTTTTTGTCAGTGAATGTTTAGATATGATAGATTGCTGTCTCTAAATGCAGTGTGGAGCGAAGCCAGAGGAACAACAAAACGAATCCACAGAAATCTACTAATTAAAATTTCCTTCTTATATTGTGTGTATGATATTGCACAGTACTCAGCAATAATAATTTGCATTGTGGTGTTTCCCACTAAGCTACAGTTTGTCTGATATTAAGATATACAAAATTTCTCCTAAATATCTCCTAAACATGCTAGCCTTAATAAATAATCTTCCGAGGTTTATTTCTGAAGCTTTCTAATCAGCATTTTCCTGATGTTACATGTATCAGATTAAAGTATGTTGATTAATTTACCTCTGTGTCATCAGAGACACAAACTAGTTTACTAATGTAGCAGATGTGATAGACCTATGTAGGGCTCATATTTTATGTAGTAAGTTTAGAAAGGTTTGTCTCCCAGACATCACTGACTCTCTTTTTCAAAGAAATTTACTTAATTTTTCATTTGCGCTCCTGTATGTGATTATAGATGATAACTTTATTAACAGATTGCTTTCTTCAAGTTTCCTTCTACTTTTCACCAAATCTAAAAACTCTAACAAGAAACTATTCTGCTTAGATTCACATACAGTACTAGCAGTGTTTCCTTGTCAATTAGTTTCGTCATGTTTTTCTGCTGTTTTCATCCAGTAATCTCTCTTAATATATCTTGGTCTGTTAAAAATGTTTTTTTCTCCTTGATTGTTCATCACCATTTCACAGGAGTTGTCTTGCAACAGGTACCAGCTCTTGCCAATATCTCAGGAAACTGTACCTCACCAGTCAGAGTGAATATGTTGATTGAAACTCTTTTCATGCCTTTATGGCATAAGGAAACATGAATATACTTCTATTTATATTTTTGATTGTCTAAGAGACCTGAGTTATTTGAAACCTTCAGCAATGAAGGGTGTTTGACCATGTCTCATCTTAGGATGAGTATCCTTATGTTAGGATCTCCCCTGAATAATTCTTCACTGCTTTTCTGGAGGAGGCTGTGGAAGCGCTTTTTTTCCTTTTGAAATAGATGTATAAATAGAAAGAAGCGAAAAGCATGGTTAGAGTCTTACCACTTTGCTTAGTTTTTATATTACATTTATGCCCTGCTTTTTCTATTTTAGGCTCTAGCCTCAGAATTTGCCTTTTCAACTTTTTTAAGGGTCTGTTCTTAGCATCACTACTTATTTCACTGTCTCTTATTTCTGCATCCCCCATCCCTTTAGTTTTCTTTTTCTCTCAATGTTTTGTTTCATTCACATCTGCTAAAATTCCAGGGGTTTGCAGGATTCCCTCAAGGTTTGCCATGACCTTTTCACTTCTCTTTCTTTGTAATCTTTTAGAAATATTACCATATTGTGCTGTTCATCGATGTCATTATCAGGTGCTGTTAAATTTTTCCAGTTAATCCTGTTCCAGTTCAACTACATTATTTTTTAGACAGGAAACTAGGAATCACAGGTCTGACTATCGCTCAATGACATCCTTTTCCCCTCTTAAGTTTTGGAATACTCCTTATATGTCATTCTTGGATCAGCCCAGAAAAAGACCAGAGAACTCTAATCTTATTATGACATAGTAATTCTTGTTCAAAATAGCACCACCTTAGTATCCTGTCTTTTGGGTTTGTTTGAAGTAGAAGGCCAAACAACTCACATTGTGTCCTTAGGTTTATTGAATTTGGTTCCAGCTGTAGAATAGGATATAAATTCTGTTAAAAATATGTAACAATATTACACTTCTGGGAACCTGCTAATACGTGCTGCTGCTCCTTTAATTATTTTCCATTTTTCTTTTCCCCTTCAACTTTTTGTTCTTTTTGATGCCTGTTTTTTAGTGTATCTTCAAACTAAAAATACTTCATTTCAACATCATGGACTCATTCACATCAGTCTTTTAGTGAAGTCCCTTACAGGGACTAGAGGCTTCCCACTCAGTATTGTTTAAGATGGATGTGTGGGGTTAATGTGCTCAGGAGTTAGGTTTGGTGGGGGTGAGAGTAGGGGTTGTTTGGGGGTATGTGTGTGTGTGCTTTAAAATAGTGCAGTATACAGAGCAGACTGTACCCCAAAATCTGTAGTGCAGTCCCTATGGCTGTACTGACTCTTACATTTCTACTCCTTGCATAGGGATTTTCTTTCAACACCCTCAAACAATCTATATTTAAGATAAAAAAAGATATGATCATGGACTTCTGTGTAGTTGTGAACTTCTTGGCTAAGGATATGGAATTGTCTCCATTGGAATGAAGTATTTAGAACCCTATGAGAGATAGTAGTTATTTAGAGAAGTGATTTGTGTTCAGTAGTGTTGTTATCAAGAGTGAAAGACTTCAAAAAGAAGCACTCATTTCACAACAGAGTTATGAGATAGGAATTTCTTGTGCTTTTCTTTAAAGAAATATGACTTCTATAAAAGGTATTTTATCCCTATCACTAGAATGGAAATTAATCCTTAGTGTAAAAAAAGTTAATTTTAGGAAACTGAAGGATGATGAAATATAGGCTACTTCACTGATGTGGAATTGTGTGCTATCTTCTGACCCTACACAGAAAAATAAATTTCCTCTTTTCGACTTGAATGAACTTCTTCAAGAATTGCCAAGAAAGCAAAAGGAAGTACTATGGGAAAGACTGACACAGCTATTGACAGGGACTTTGATGGAGAACCCTGTGGAAACATGGCAAAGGATCGAAGATGATGAAAGGAATAATGCCATGGAAGTTGACACACTTCCAGTAATGGTAAAAATTGTCTTAAAAAATCCCCGAACAAGTGAATATTTCTTATTTCCTGGAAAGTAAGATGGGATATTTTCATAGCATCTGAAAACATGCAGGGGTTATCACTTCCAAACATCATCTCCCTCTTCCAATCTCAGCTGACATCTTGACTATCATGCTCAGGTTAAGCTTATGATTGGTCTATAAAAGATTAAAATCTATATCTATCTATAAAAGATTAATCTGATAATTTTAATTATGAAAGATGGGACTTTTAATTTTTTCACTGGAGTTGAGTAGGCTTTTCGTATGTCTTATTTCAGTAATGTTGTTATCTCAGATGTTTCCTAAGTATTTAGCATCTGCTATAAGAAATTCACTGCCTGTCTTATTATTTCATTTAACTGAATGAAGATAATGAAATCTAGATTTGAATACCCCTCTCACAAATTGAGCTTATACAGAATTCCTCTGACTCAGACCCTCATATACTGCCTTCTGTACTGCACTCCATGTAGTTGTGAGAATATCAGGGAAAAGGGTTATATAGTTCTGGAAGGAAAAAGGAAATGCAGTGGTGAAATCATTAGGGAGGCCTAGAGGCTTGTGGATAACCTGTCATACCTAGAGAGGTCTATAGAATTTTCTACCTGAATCTAAATTCACCAGATCTACACATTTGAGTTTCACAAGACTCTGCTAATGATGGTCCTTTTACCTGTGAAATGGGTGCATGTTTGAGTGGTTTTGTTGTAGGTGAAATTTTTAATGATGGAGTGGATAGACCTGAACAGTTGCAGTTATCTACCAGCTGGAGCTGAAAGCCCTTTTCAAACCTCTTGAAACAAATGTACTTTAGAATGTGTGCTTTTGTCTGATCTCATGGCTTTTGGGTGCCAGTAAACTCTTTGTTCAAAATGGTAGCTAAATAACAGTTCAGCTTTACTCTCTTTTCTTCATGTTTGTGTCTTGTCATAATTATCTTCTAAGTATAAAGTCAAATGTAGAATTGTCTTTCTTTCAGAAACAAACTGTAGCTGTGATCCAGGGAGTGACAGCTGTAGTTACTGCTTCCATACCTGTAGTGGATGAAACTGCAAACTACAAAGCTCTTCTAGAATGTATTCTTATATTAAATGGTGCGTACTTCTTAGCTGTAGAATACAGTATTATACTGTCTGTTTTTAGCAGGTGAGTATACTCTGCTTTTTTGGTTGACCTGACTCGCCTCACGAACAGAATTTACAGGAGAAAAGTTGGTGGAGTTCTGAGTTTTTATTTATGAGACAAAATTAAGGGAGCATTTACTTAAAAATCAGTTACACAGAACTTTGTTTTCTTTCTCCCAGCTGTTCACCCAATATTCTGTGGTTTGTAGTATTTTAAGGCAAAACTTCAGATCATTGTTACTCATCCAAAAACTTGGTCAAAACCTTAGAGTTAAGAAAGCTGTCTAAATACCCCTAGTGAGAATAAGTCACTAGATATGCAAATATGGCAATAACTGGTTTACTTTGGGGGGTATAGTTAGTGTGCTAACATATTAATATTTTACATAAATAACTAGGTTTATTGCAATAAATAATTGTTTTATTACTGTTGTAGGTATTTTTCCTGCATTACCTGAATCTGAAAGAGTCCTACAGGGTGCACTCCAACGTGTTTGTGAAATGTGGTGGGAGAAAGGACTGGAAGGAAAGGAGCAGCTGGGAAAGACTCTATTTGTCATTCTGCTAAGAAAAAGCTTGAACAAAGCTGCTACGGTATGCTGAAGCTGTATAGATTTAGATAACTACTGAATATTCCAAGAAAGATTATCTCACCAAAATGCCTGTTTATTTCAAACTAACTTGTTTTCAATGTCCGAGTGGTTTTCAGTTATTGGAAGTTGGATACGTATTTGTTACAAAGTACCTTTTTAGTGTTGTTTGTAAAAGGACTATCCTAAAATGATGTCTTCTCTAGAACAAACTAAATATTTTTTGGCCTGAATTTTGCAGCTGAATTTGATTTTTTTATCATCTTTTCTTTTTAGGTTTTGTCACACATTTCTGAAGTCTAGTGATTAAGGTTTAAATAATAATTACCTCTTTCAGTTAATTCATGTTTTAAGTGCATTGTTCAGCTACTCAGAGAGTATGCGGGAAGCTTCTTGTACTCCTAGTCTGTATCCCTCTGAAAACTTCTTTTAATGTGTCAGTTAGGGTATTGTGGTGTGTTTTGGGTTGGTTTTTTTTTTCAATTACAGAAAATATCTCCCTTATTTCTTTTTATTTTTTGCTGTTAACGATTTTATTGTATAAAGCTTCAAAAGCAGAACAATACAGTTTTAATTTATTTAACATTAAATACTGCCTTTCTCACTATCCTTGACCATGTCTTCATTTGTTGGAAGTCAGTATTTTTGCAGTTACACATTTTTTAGTAATTTTCCCCACTGATACGGTTAATCAACCAGTGTTCTCCGTTTCACAGTCTGAAAACTTTATACCTGTAACAATACATTTAAAATTCATTATTAAAAATCCTTTAAATTGTTGTTCATGGTAAAGCTATAGTTACCTTACTATAATGGCCTTTTATTTTATTTTTTTTTCCTGTCAGGGTGCAGATATAGTTCGTCTATGGAATCTACATCAGACATTACTTTGTTTTGATTATGATTCAGAGGAGAGTAATGAAGTCAAGGACTTATTGCTTCAGTGTTTTATGAGTGTAAAACACATTAAAAAAGAAGAGGTAAGCAAACTTTTATCTTGCTGTGATATTCTTATCAGTCAGTTTTGGTTATTTGATTACTTTTAATGGTTCTGCATTAAGCCTTTTTTTATAGTAGAGTACATAGAATTACAAGACAAACGAGCTCTGACACCAGGCTATATACAGTTGGTATTTCTGTCTCACTTGGAACATATCTTTTATTCCTGTTTCTGACTTGGTATAGAAGTATCTTTTATTCCTGTTTCTGACTTAGTATAGAAATATATGTCTAAATCATCACTCCAGTTCTTGTATCCCTAGGTAATAATTACTAAATGTCTTGCTTCCAGTGCACATCTCTCAATATTTAAAACCATTCCCTTTTATAATTCTTTTCTTCAATAGCAGTTTTTCTTTTACTGGAGACAGATAATTGTAGCAAAACGTTTTCTCTTCAAAATCATTCCATGTAGAAGATTGCATTGCCATAGGCTATTTTTAAAGTACCATAAAAAGAACCCAACTTTACAGCAAAATGTACAGCAAAAAAATTATTTTATTTGGCTCCCTATATTTCTGTCAGTGAAGAACTGCTATGTTGTTTTTAAGTTTCAGTTTTGTTTTTTTTTTTTTAATATGCACCAAGACAGTAGGAACCAAACTTTTTTCTATTTAAAAGCTGTGTTGATGAGGGTGTCCTTGATGAGGGTCCTCAGTTGCCCAGTTCCTTATTATGAAATACCACTGGAAGTCACACCAAAACAGAATGCACATTGAAGGAAATGCAAGCAGATAAATAATCCATGTACTGATTCTACATTTTCTGTAGAATAATGTACAAATTCTGTACAATAAAAATAACAATAATACTTGAATTCTGTTAAAAAAACAAAGATTTTTTTTTTCTGGAACTATCTCATCTGTGCTTTTTAAAATTAGAGGTGTCATTTCTTTTCATCTTCGAGCTCTGTAGTTACTGATTTTTGAGTTGGTTCTTAAACTGGGTATTCCTCTGGCATCTGACACATTTTTTTTTTCCCCCTCCCAACAGGGAAGAAGATTCTTGAGCTTTTTGTTCAGCTGGAATGTAAACTTCATTAAAATGATACATGGAACTGTTAAAAACCAATTACAGTTCTTTCCAAGGTATGCACCATGGAGTTCTTAATGATCCTTAAGAGCTGGGCTAAAATCTTGTCTCACACTCTAAAATACATAGTATATTGATCAAATAAATCAGAATTCAGAAACCTTCAAATCTGCTGGATGTGTAAATACTGTATTGTTTCAGCAACTTCATTTGATAGTTGCTCTGCACATGCTTATGTGTACAATTATAGGTGTAGTAAAATGCTTACTTAACATTAGCTAATGCAAATTACTTTTGTGTAAACTGCTGCATTGCTTACAATGTTTGTGTGAGAATTGCAAGTCTATTTCTGCTTCTGTAAGGTGTTTTTATTTTTTTCTATGAGCAATCTCTAATATAATGTGGCAAGATTTTATATAGACATTTTAATAAGAAGTGCTTTGCAGGCTCATAGCCTGAAAACTTGGCTGGTGGATGAAAAACATGTATTTTTTTTTCCCTTTCATTATTCAGGGCAATATTATAGAAGTAATTCTTTATATTAAAATCAGAGAGACTTTCTAATTCTTTCAGTTATGTTAATGTGTACCTGTACATTTTTACATTGAGGCATTTGGTGTGAAATAAATGATAATGTGTCTATGCTGATGTTTTAACTTTCTCACCATAAGTATTCTCTTGTGTTTTAAAATAATTTTGGGGCTTATTATTAACAATTAATTGTTTTTTCAGTAGTTATCACTGTAGGCTTTTTAAGATACTTGCTTCTTGTAAAAATAATGTTGCACAAATGTAAGAATAGTATTAGTTTTGTTATTACCTTTGTGAATTGTACGTAGATATGATTAGGACACTTGCTTTAAAATGTTTCCATATGTTAATACAGATCCTTAATGGAATACATTTCAGAAGTTTACTTCAGGGCCTGGAAGAAGGTGTCTGGAGAATTCTTGGAGGTAATAATGTTCTTGAAATTTTATTTGGGCAGTTTTGAATTTCAAGGTTAAGAAAACATGACTTTTAAAGCCTGGAATCACTCCTAAGCAAGCCATACGGAATTATTCCTGAAGGAAGGGTCCTGTTCAGCATTACAAAGAAATAAGAGCATCTCATGCTTTGAATGCTTGCTCATTGTGATTGGATTGGTTGCATGTAAGCACCTTGGAAGGGACCTTAAAGACCATCTAGGTCCAGCTCCAATGCATGGACAGGGACACCTCCCACTAGATCAGCTTGCTCAGCACGTGTTTTGTGTAAACACACTGATTTATTGAAGCTTTTGGTCAGTGTGTGCAAGTCTATATGTTTGGTAGCTTAGATATTTGTCTGTTTTTTTGTGGATTTCCATGCAGATAATTAAAGCATCACAGCAATGGTACAGCCAAATTTTGGATAATTCTTATTCAATTAGCAAGTTCCATTTTCAAATAATTCTTTATTACTGTGTTGTCCTGGTTTGACTTTTATCCTGGTACTCTTAAACCGAGACATGTGTGGAGGTGCTTTTGAATTCCAGATTTGGTTTACAGAATCAGATTAATTGCATATTTTGAAATTTTGAAAATCACTTTAAGTGGAGAACCCTAGCATGGAAAACCTTGGCCAAGTAGAAGCCAGACAAAAAAAAAAATGTCAAAGACTATTTTCAGTTTGTTTCAGACAAAACTAAGTTGTTGCACAGCCTACAGTATTTAGTGTTTTATTGTGTGTACAAGTAGCATGAGTGTGTTTTTATTGTAGATACTTGAACATAACTGCATTCAGGACTTCATGCATCATGGAATTCATCTTCCCAGAAGTTCTTCTGTTCATTCTAAAGTTAGAGAGGTGAGTTCCTGTAAAGCATTGGGGTACTGTTAGCCTAAAAAATCAGATCAGTTACTATAAAGGGGAAAATTTCAATTTCTTACTAAAATACTGTACTAGGTCTGTCTGGAATGGAATTAATTTTCTTCACAGTAGCCTGGATGGTGCCATGTTTTGGATTTATTGACAGTGTTGATAACACACCAGCATTTTAGCTGTTGCTGAGCAGTGTTCTCATGGTATTAAGGCTTTCCCCAGTGTTTCCCTAGCAAGTGGGCTAGGGATGTACAAGAAGTGAGGAGGATGAACAGCCATGATTCAAAAACAGACCAAAGGGATATTATATGCCATATAACATCATGGTCAGGAATAAAGACTGAAGTGGATTCCTGGGAGATAGCCAGTGCTTGGATGTTTGCTGGGCATTGGTCTGCTGTGGGAGGTGGTGAGTGATGCATCTGCATCACTTGGTTTGGTTTGCATTTGTCCTCTTTCCTTCACTTGCTCAATTTTCGTTCTCTTGACCCATGAACTTGCTTATAGTTTTGCACTGGATTTGTCTTTGGTGCTCAAAAGTATAAATGTAATGGGATTTTCCAGAGTGCCAGAAATATTTTTTGCTGTTATCTAAACTTTTTTTTGTTTAGAGAACTGACCTTTTCACAGCTGATAGCAGGTATGAAAAGTCGTAAGCTCTTTGAGGCAAATTTAGTGATGGGTTTTGAACTACATTTTTTTTTCTATTTTTTTTTTTCTGTTAGATGCAGGAGTTTTGTGTATGTGCTTAGAGGGATATACCTTGATTTAGTTACAGATTCTAGTTGTCTGTCTTGCTTTTATTCATGAGCAAAACACTTGAAGCAGAATGAGAAGTGTGCAGAGCTTTTAAGACAAAGAATCTGTATTTGATCTTTGTCCTGTCACCTCCACTGCTTTCACCTAAATGTATGGACAGTAGTATGTATAGTACATGCAATATACAGTTTGATAATCCAGCATATGGTCCTGTATTGTTTTTTCTGTTTGGTTTGTTTTGGGGGGTTTATTTTTTCCGAATCAAATGTAAATAAGTTCTTGTATCTGCAGTGAATTCCGTTCTCTGATTCCAGGTTGATGGAGTAGGCTTTTGAACAGAATATTTCATGGTTTTCAGACTCAGTCTTATGATTTTAAAAGGGGATAGTGATGTAAATAAATATGTCTTAGAGTTGTGAGGGGTGTGGGTCTTGGAGTGAATTTGAATGATTTGTTATGGAAAAAATTGAGATAAAACATAGCATCCAGAAGCTCCTGTAGCAATTAGGAAAGTAACGACCATAGTCTCTGTACTTCAGTACAGTTTGGATTATTTTATTGAAACAGTTGGGAAGGAGGACAAAGCAACGTGTACAACTGCCTCCTTCTGAATTAAAAGTTCATATTGTAAAACCTGTGTCCATTTTTAAGTATCTTGATGCTTGCTGTTCTCATGAAATCTGTTACAAAGCAGTACTGATTTGACATTAATCCTGGGTTAGATACATCGTTATAATGTGGAAATAAAAGCTACATAGGCTCTTGCAAATTGTATCATGTTTTTACTTAAGTACATTTCAAAACGAGAGAGAAGATTCTTCCACCATAGTAAGGCTTCTGTAGATGCTACTCCCAGGCTTCCTTGTTTTAGCTGGAGCTGCGAATACCTGAAGTTGCCACTAGAGGGTCAACTTCTTTTCAAGCTGTCCACTGTTCTGAGTAGGGAAATTATTTCCTCTAAAGTTACAGGATGTCTTTTCTGATATTTTGATCTAATCTTCTGCTTTCCCTTTTTTGACTGCATAATTCAGATACAAAAATAAATGGGACTTAAGCTAATGAAGTACTGTTCTGAGTCAAAAGGAGTGCTGATATTTGCTTTTAATCAATGCATACACAATGGTTTACATTGTTGTTAAAGAGGAATGAGTTATTTACCTGTAGTTTCAAATTATTTCTGGCAGCTACTTTAAAAACAGTTTTTACTGCAATGAAAAATGAGTGGTTGCTGTGAAAATAACTCTAGCCATAATTTTATTTCTCAGTTAGAGAAATAAGATCTATTGAATCTATAAATTTGTAAAATTTTATATTTATTAACTATTTCTTATTATTTTTAAGACTTGTAAATAAAATATAGGGTCGATTAATATATCTAGTTTTATAATTTTCCTTACTATGGAATGCTCTTTGGTCTTATATAAATAATGATATGAGACAACTGCTGCACACTTTGTGAATGTAGAAAGTACTATTAAATTTTTTTTTTTGATATTTGTTTTTTTCAGATGCTGATTTATTTTCATAAACAAAGTAAAGTTCGTCAAGGAGTTGAAGAAATGCTCTATAGGTTGTATAAACCTATCCTTTGGAGAGCACTGAAGGTAATTATCCTTTTCAGAATACAGGACCATTTTTCTCCATTTACTAAATTTTTTACACCTTCCATATGTTCTGTTTTTAATAAATGCTTTTTAAATAAAATGAAAAAAATTGAAAAAAAAAATCAGTGTGTTAGCAATTCAGCTGTAGCATAGTAACTTTGCAAGCTGTAATTAGGTATAATTTACACAATGCTATTCTAATTTGTTGATATAATTTACATATATACAGTTTTGTGTACAAGTACACAGATAACCATAGACAGTGTGACTAACAAATTTTGGTCTTTTCTTTTAAATTTGGGAATTTTGTGTAATACTCTATTCTGTTTTCCAAGTTCTTTATGGAATAATCAGAGCTGTATTGGTCAGGGACAGAAATATTGAGGATGATTTAACCTCACCTTCTGATTAATTACCAGCCTTAGAATATACCTCAATTAGTTTACTAGTATTATTTTAGAAAATCTTTTATTCTATTTTAATTGTATGTACAGGTATTCATTCTATAGATGTGCTTTTAATCAAGCATTTGGAATGACATTTCTGACTCCTTGTACTTTTAGGGTCAGTGTACATCTTCCTGTGCATGCACAGACTCAAGTGTATCTATTCAGTTGCATTCCATGATTAAGATAAGCCAAGCTTCCTTCTTTGTGAACAGTATTTTGTCTGAGATTATGAAATTTCTTCAGTGAGAGCATATATGTATCATTTGTTACAGCCAAATTAAGTGCTGTTTAACATTTACCTAAGTTTCATTTACTGATTGGTCATGTACAGCATCTTCTCAAGCCACGAGAGAAATATTTAAAAGCTTGTAAAGTTGAAAGTATTTAGAAACAACTAAAAAAATTGTTTAGAATAGATTTTGAGTTACAAGAGGTAACTGAGAGCTCTTTGGTTTCAGCAGAACCTTGTGATAGAAGTGGGAAGATGGTCAGATTCAGCTGTTAAAAAAAACTAATTATTGGTTTGCAGCAAGACAGTAAAATTCCTCATTCCAGAAGTAGTTCAGATTTTTAACATCTACTGTTCATAATTTTCACATTGCTAATGGTTCCATTTCTAGAACAAATCTGAGTTTTTTGGGCTGTTTTCTTTGGTTTGGAGTTGAGGTTTTATTTGTTTGGTTTTGGTTTTTTTGTTTGTTTCATGTATATCTTGGACAGCTTTTACATATGCAATTAAGCACTTTAAGCTTAGACATCAATAAATATATCAAATAGATCATGGAGAATTTGTTTCAAATAATCCAGCTATTGCGAACATAGATTTCAGAATTGTAAAAAATCAAATTCAGTAATAATAATAATAATAATAATGTAATGATTCAGTGCAGGGAAAGATTCTGAATTCCAAATGATTCAGTACCATATTTGTGATTGGTGAAAGTAAATACATGACTAAATGTCAAAATTTGGCTTTAGTTTTGTATAGGTTACTGTCTTGCTGGTTTGATTTTTCTTTTTTTTTTTTTTTTCCATGTAGTACTGCATTTTGTTTTTTATAATGTATGTCCTTGTGTAACTTTCTCCTTTTTTTTCCATATCTTTAATATGAAAACTAAGTGTCATGCAAACATGTAAAAGACAGTTGTGCAGTGATTGGTTATTAGTGTAAGAAGCTGTATAAATATAAACCCATGGATATTTATTTTGAGATAAGCAGTGATTAAGCTATTTCCTATCAACCACAAAAAGTCAAGAAGCACTCCTCTAGGAGTTCAAGCTGCTGAAGGAAATGACTCCTTTAAAGTTGAGTGTTTGGTTTTTTAATCATCCCACACTTCTAAACTAAATTTTACTCAGAAAAAACAGTGTTTTCGTTGATTGGAAGTGACTTTCAAAACCTGTAAGACCAGATGAAACTTAGAACAAAATATCTGAAAAATAAGTGCAGAAAAAAAGTACTGTTTATAAGGTTCTGAATGTTCCTTAGAATAATACAAGCATGAAAGTAAAGAAAAGTTATTCATTTAAATAACTGCAGGCTCTTCTTGCACAGAAAAGTCAGCATGAAATAAAATAGAATATGGATTTAAAGTCTTAGATTGAACATTTGTGAGGACATTGACTCTCTTACAAGCTTGAAAATTCAAATACATTTGAGATAAATTCCAGTTAATTAAAGGCAGAAATTTAAACTCTGGATACTTGCTTCATAATTAAAGTGAGCTTAATGGAACTTGGTGTGATGCACTTTGGGAAGTTATGAAAATTAACTTTCTGAAATGGCCATGGTAGAAAAGGTCTAGGTTACTGCACAAAAACTTATTTGAATTGATTTTTACATGACATATTAGTGCAGAAGAGCTATTTCACCCTGAATTCCCATATTAGCCTGTATGTTCAAAGTTAAAGAATTTTCTGCAGCTTTGTAAGATTGAATTGGGAATTATAATATTTACACTTTTAGACTTTTCATATAATCCATGGTATATAAAAACAAGTTCATAATGACGGAAGATAGGTAGGTAGGTAGGTAAGTAGGTAGGTAGGTAGGTAAGTAGGTAGGTAAGTAGGTAGATAGGTTGGTAGGTAGGTAGAGGCTTTATTTGCATTTCTGGTATTTCAGTTTGGATTTTTGGCTTGAAGAAATTGGGATTTTTTTTTGTTCTGCTCAGAGATGTGACCTACCTTATGACGACGAATCCAGAAGGGAAATACAAAATAAATTGTAAATAAAGTAATTGTTTACAAATTTTTTTCTTTATTTAGCTCTAATTATTACATGGTTAGCCTTATTTTCTTTTTTCCCCATCTTCAATCTGAACGTTTCTTTTGACAAGGGAGGGAGAAAATTGGATGATTAGTCAGTAGGTTCCCTGAGCTCTCTTTTATATTGCCACTAAAATTAAGCCTACTTCATTTGTTTTATTTAACTGGGACCCAAATCTGAACACAATTCTTCCTTCCCTCTTCTTTCCAAGAGAAGTGTGCACAGGCTTTTATCATTGCACTGCTGTCTTTGGTAAATAAAATGTAGCCTGGTGGTTAGATTTCAGGTTTTTCCCTGAGATACCTTGAATTTCATCTTCATTTAATTGCCTGATCTCTTATATCCCATAAGAGTCCACAAGGCCAATTATTTTTCACTGACTGAGAGTCTAAATACAGACTTTTTCATTCTGCTTTAGATTTGGGGTTCTACAACAGGCAAAATGCATAGGAAAACATTGAAAACACTTAGAAATGGTAAAATACCTGAAGGTTATGAGGCTTGCCTTAGATTTTCATTAATCTGCCTGGAGAACATGGTCCTGTTACTTATGTGCATACATGCAGAACTGAATATATTTGTTGGACAGCAGGCTTGCTGGTACTTAATTTCTAAATACTCAGGGGTGAGGAGATGGTTGAAGAAATAGGCATCAATTTTTCAATTACATCAGCTTGTATTCAGGAGAGGAGTTTTAAGGTGACCAAGAGAAATCCCTAATACTTCAAATTTATTTAGCATTAGGAAGAGCAGAAGAGCTCTGCTATTAGTCAGGGTCATGGAATTTGATGTGTCTTGAAAGCTGATTATGCTAATAACTGAGGTTTTAATAGGAACAAAAAAATGGTTAAAAAATACAAATGTTATTGTGAGTTCTTCTATAAACTTAAAAATCAATCTCTTCCATCTACTTCATTAAAAACACTACCTTGCTAGAAGTGCTTTGGAGAGTAGTATTTGTCAGGATATGCCTTTTGGTACTGAAGGTCTGTACTTTCTGAAAAATATTTTTTCCTTCATTGTAACAGGCCAGAAACTCTGAAGTTCGATCAAATGCAGCATTTTTGTTTGTTGATGCTTTTCCTGTTCGTGACCCCAGTTTTAATGCTGAAGAGATGGACAATGAAATTCAGAAACAGTTTGAAGAACTCTTCGTAAGTTTTAATGAAACTGAAATGAAACTTTCCTGAAAGCTAACTTGAAAATAAGGTGTTGATACAATTCAAATTTATGAACCTTCAGGAATTCAGACTGTAATGCAGAAAACACAAAAGTATTTTAAATTTCTGAACTAACAGATGACTCGAGTTATTTTCAGCTCTGAAAATGAAATATTTGGGATTGTTTTTCATTAATCTGTGAATTAAAGATGCTTTTGAAAGACTAGATACATGAGTATGGATCTTTATCCTCCCTTAACCTAGTATTGGCAAAGAGAGCTTTGCATTTAATAGGTAAGCATTTGAACAGAAGTTTAGTACTGTATAATTAAATACTTCATAAGTGTAATGGAGATATGAACATAAAATCTCTTTTCTCACCCATTTAGGCTTGTATAGGAACAGTATTTTAATTAAGAAAATGTTTGGGAAATCCTTAGTATGCTCTTTACAAATATACATACTAGATAATTAAATCAGTTTCACAGTTTTTATATTGTTGCATAGGAACAGTGGCCAGTGTAAACTCGTATGTAAATAGAAACCTAAATGTTCTTAATTAAATCACAGATGTAAGACTTAATGTGAGCTATTTTTTAAAAAAAAATATTTCCAAAGGTTTTTAATTTTGCTTCCAATTTAAATTTCCTTGTTTGCTTTGCAATAAAATGCCTTGAGGAGGGAATATTAATATTACATTTCTTTCATAGTGTGGTAATTTGCATAATGGAATGCTGTTTGTGATAGGTTAATGTTAAACAGCAGTAGAGTCCTAATAATGCATACTCTCATGTTACTGCTCTTCTGTTTGTCTTAGAGTCTCTTAGAAGATCCTCATCCAGTTGTTCGCTCTACAGGGATACTTGGAGTTACTCAGATAACCTCCAAATACTGGGAGATGATTCCTCCAACAATTCTTGCTGATCTTTTGAAAAAACTAACTGGAGAGCTAGCATGTGATGTAACATCTGCAGATGTTCGATGCTCTGTTTTTAAAGTAAATCTTTTTCTAAATTTAAAATCATGATTGTCCTGCACAGGTTTCTAGTAGAGGCTGCTTTAAGTCCAGGAAATAACTTAATCTTAATAATGTTAATTTGCAAAGTGGTGCTTAGACTTGAAAATGCTTGCAGCTGGGTTCCAATAAGTTTCTGTCACTGTTTTTAGACATGCACAATTATGGTATGATTTTGTACCCCAATTTGTGTTTATGAGATTTGAACAAATTTAACTACGTTCTGTTTCTCTGGGAATGCTGGTTTCTCATGTTCAATATGCCAGGATTAGTTCATCTGTCTTTCTGGCATCTAATAAATAACTATTATCTTGGTCAGAGGGATGAACTCTTTAAGAAGTTTTTTTATTTAAAAGTTTTGTGTGATGTGTCAATTCAGCCTTAACTTGGAGCTATCTTTGTTAATCCTCACTTGCTCCACTGCAGCTGCTTGGGGTCCATACTGAGTAAGAAAAAAGTGGTAATTTAAAAGTAACTTGGCAAAAAAAGATATATCTGAAATCTGAATTCAGCAGTGTTTAGGGAGCTTGAATTGCTAGCACAAAGAGCCACTGATGCTGTGCATTCAGGTAGAAGCAGGACAGTGGCCTCAGTGTAGATATGAAGCTGTTTAATCTGAAACGAGCTCACTGTTCAATGGAAATTTTAAATAACCATAGCAATTTTTACTAAATAATATTACAAGAAAATAAGCATTCAGAATGTGTCTGTCTCTAGTTAAGTTAACTGTAGACCTGCCATGGTCCAGTTCAACATTTTGTAGCTACAACTTTTTGCAAATCTGCTCTTCAAATTTATTTTTTTTCCTTGAAGTGCCTGCCGATAATTTTGGACAACAAACTAAGTCATCCATTGCTGGAACAGCTCCTGCCAGTAGTCAAACACAGTCTGCATGACAATTCAGAGAAAGTGAGAGTGGCTTTTGTTGATATGCTGCTGAAAGTTAAGGCTACCAAGGCTGCTAAGGTAGGATAAGTGACACTTGTTAAGTAGCATAAAAGGGATAAAATATAAGTATTTATTTAGAAAAATAGAAAAAAATATTTAAAAAATAAAATATTTAAAAAATAAGAATACCTTTTGAAACTATTTCAGTATTCCTAAAAGAAAAAAAAATGAGGGCTTTTAGCTTCTTGCTTACAGGATCAGGATAAAGATTACAACAATGCAACAGTAAGTTGAGTACTTCCAAGTTCTTCCAGTACATCAGAGAACTATTCTGAAAGTGTTGGACTCTGAAATCTTAATTAAGATTTCTATAATATTGTGTTACTATTTATTATTTTCAAAATACTCAAGCATATTTCCCTAATAATTTGATTTGTGTAATTTTTATGTAATAAAAGATTCAAATCTTCTAATAGAAAGGATCAAGTTTACATAAAAGAAAAATCCTGATAAGTGTTAGATGTTTTGAGAGTAACTTCCCATTTACTTAAAAACTGTAATATGTATGTCTGGTAAATCCTGGGATTAATGCTTACTTGAAGGACTTTTTTTTTTTATGATAGTAAGTAGGGATGCCCATAGTTTGAAATCAGTGGGGAGTTAGCTCCTGCAAATATTTCTACTCATGAATAAAATAACATTTTTGGGGTGGTGGGTTTTTTTCCGCTCACCTGAAACTGCACAGCATAATTAATTCAATATCTTTTTGTAAAAATTACAAATGTAAATAATATTACTACTGGCATAAAAAGCTGTTTATTCTTTGTGATTTTTATAGCCTTTTATTAGTGTTACAGACAAGCTAGAGTCCTCCTAATGATGAGATGCCCTTAATGGTTTGGGATGATTTGAGAAAGGATCTTGTTCTGTAAAGGATTTTAGGGTGTGTACTATACTTGTATAGTTTGGTCCTACTTACAATGAGAACAGAAAACATGGCACACCATGGCAGATAATTTGTGGTCATATCCTTGTGGCATAAATAATTCTTCCTAATTCTTTCCTGGAATTGGCTGATTTATAATTTTACCAGTCTGTCAGAGATATCAGGAGATTCAGAGGTTTGTCAGAACAATAAATTAGCATTGTTGCAGCAGTCTATGACCTGAAGCAAATGCTGGTATTGCAGTGAATATTAAAAATGCTTACGCTTTTCTGGGAAATGCTTCTTACATTTGTTCAGACTTCTTATGTGGACAACACTTCATAAGGTAATTTGTTTTTTCCTCTTTGTTTTTTAACTCCTTTAATGTCTTTTTCTCTCTCCAAAAAGTTCTGGAAAATCTGTCCCATGGAGCATCTTCTGACTCGCCTTGAAGTCGATTCACGTCCTGTGTCACGGCGCATCGTGAATCTCTTGTTCAGCTCCTTCTTTCCCACCAACCAGCCTGAGGATGTCTGGTGTGAGCGCTGTGTTACTCTCATCCAGATGAACTCAGCAGCAGCCAGAAAGTTCTACCAATATGCTTATGAATATACTGCTCCCACCAATATAGGTAAAGTACAAAACCTTATGAGACTTTGGAAATATTGATATTACACCATGTAATTGCTTTTTAATTTTTTTCTCTAAAAAAAATGCTATGTTGTTGCTAGATCCTTTGTTTCTAGCATAATAGTAGTTTGTAGGTTTTTTGTCTTGACACGTAGTTTTTAGTCCTGACACCAGCAATGAATCCTGGTGACAGCACTCCTGAGATGTTTCAATGAGGGGACCATTGTTTTTTTTTTCTGCTCTTAGGTGCTGTGCTACTCTCTACATGGTATTATCTGGTTTTTCTCTTCCTCTTCCTCTTCACATGTACCTTAAAACTATCTAAGTGGATATTAATTTGTTATGAAGAAATAGTGAAATAAAATAACTTGGTGTCTCAAGTGATCTCAGATCTGTAACATTCTAGAACATTCTGGAACATTCATCTAGAGATGAGCTCCTTATTACTGATTAGGCTACTACACCTTTTATTAATACTTGAAATTTACATTGGAGGGGATATATTACTGAACATAGGCAATTAAATTAATAACTGTTCTAGATGAATGTAAGAGCTATGGGAGCTTCCTCTGATCCTGATTTGGTAAAGGAGATGGTGGTGGGGTTTCTAAGAGATTTTATTAACAATAAAATTATGGAACCTGGTGATAATATTGCCATTTCTCCTTCATACCTTAGAATATAAAATATTTTCACTATTTTACCATTTCCTTTTACCAGAAATTATATCTTTTTCCCAGTATTTTTCTGGTTCTGCTGTCTTCTTTTTGCAGACTGGTTTACCAGCATTACACTTGAAGCATTGACCAGTAGCATTCTTAACAAATAGTAAATCTCTTAATTTATTCTTATTATATTTCAATGTAGCAAAGCTGATGCTTACTATCCGGCGCTGCTTGAATGCCTGCATCCAGAAAGCCAAGACAGAAAGTCTTCATGACAGTGATGAAGATGATGAAAATGAAAAGGAGAATACAAGTGTAAGAATGTCCACTTTATGATAAGTTCTGGTAACTTTTTTTTTTTTTTTGAGAAATAGGCAGTTACTGATATGAGAGAAATCTGAAGGAAACAACTTCGCCGTCTGTGGAATGAAAAAGGGAAAAATTGCCATCATGGTGTTTTCATTCCTTGCAATAGCAGAAACTTGGTGAAGTAGCTAGAATAATATAGAAAGAATATGATGCAAATATTAAATGTACACTTCCCTATTTTCAGTAATAATTATAAATAGGTTTGATTCCACAATTAAATTATTAAAAAAAATTATGTTGAAGGATGACTTGAGTTATACAGAGAAAATAAGGATGAATCATGAAGTTCATGTTCTACAACTAACACATTGCCTTTGTGAAATTAGCAGAAAGATTTTCAGGTTTTTTTTGAAACCTTTTTTTAACTAAAGTTTATATTTGAGTCTATAATAGGTAGTACAATCTAAGTGTTTGTATTTCAGGTGTTGAATAATGTGTTGTCAACAGCTGATGTGGCCAGCATGGCAAGTTTATTGGAGATAACTGTAATTCTGTGGAAAAGTATTCACAAAGCACTGGATCACAATGAAGATGCCAAAGAGTATGCCATCAGAAAATTTGCTTCTGTACTTCCTGAATATTTTAAAGAATTTAAGGTAAAGAAAGCCTAAATTTTTGTGTAAGTGCTTTAGTATTTTTCTCAGATGCTTTTAGGTGTTATGGCTTCTCTCTTTTTTCATGGCATTAACTACTCTTTTCTCCTGTGCTGTAAACTATAAACACCACCAGCTTTCTTGGAGTTCCACAAATGCATAGAAGCTATTGTCCAATTCCAGTATCTGACTGATGAACCATTATCTACATAGTCAGCACTGAAATTCTTCTGCAATAAATTGCTCTCCTTGTAATGTTTTTATAGGATTCCATTCTTTTGAATGTGTTCAGAAGTTTTGGAAGTCAATAACAGAAAATATGCCATTGCATAATAAATACTCAGTGTGGATGAGAATCCATATGTTTTTCCACCCACTCCCTTGCAAACCCTTCCACCACCACCCCTTCTCACAATGATCTAGTTGCTGGAACAGACAGCAAAAGCAGCTGAGGCTCCTTTTTCACTTTGTGTTTGATTTCTGCTAATTTCTTTCTACTCTAATGATCTTTTGTTGCACCTCATTATTGTTGGGGTTTGATAAAAGCAATTAAATCTATAATTTTCATATTTTTAGTCTCCTTGAGCTGTTCAATAGTTCTATTGTTATTCTTGAGGATGCTGTCTTTTGATAGTGGTTAATAGTATCTGCTGCACATTCATGTAATTTGGAAGGATTATCTACAGGATGCCCTTCTATTATTTATGGGTTTTATGGTGAGTTATGCTGGCTGTTATACTTAAAAACATCAAAGTTTGCTTTAGTTAATCAAGGAGTGGGACACAATTCATTGCTATGTAATGTTCTGCAGCACAGATACACCAAAAACTCCCTCTACTCTGAAAGCTTTTGAAAGTTATGAAAGACGTTCTCAATCTTTTTTGGTAGAGGATGTAACACCCTTCCTGGAAGGTTCTGGGAAAGAGACAAGATATCCAGCTTTAGCAAACAGCCTCTTTGATAGTTCTATAGTGAGTAAGCTGCTTGGATCTAAAAAGACCTGTCATCAGATGCTTGGTTTCTAAAAGACATGAAACAGCATGTTTCTTTCCTGAAAAACTACAAATATATTTTTAAAAGTTCTTCTAAAAAACATCTTTAAAAGATTTTAGCTTAGTAGGGATAATTTCATTTGATTCTATTCAGGAAGCTTGGACATACACTATTTTTGCTGAGTCTTTCACATAGATTGGTTCCTATATAATTAAATCGGCACCATGTCATAATCTAGACTTTGTATTATGATGTGTTGTAACAACTTGTAGTGCATTACTGAGGTTATATATAAGCACTCTTTCCTCTAGAGTATTTTTTTATAAATTTCTGATGTGAATACTCATTTAAGGCACTAGTTGCTTGAGAGTTACACTTAGGTGGTGTGATGATTGTGAAATTAAATATTAGCCTCAACTAAAAAAAAAATCACATAAGCCAGAGCTGTTACTTCTTTTGCAATGGTTATTAATCTAGTGGGGCCATAGTCATGGTTGTTTATCAGAAAGCTGAATGAGATGATTGATAATTATCCTCTGAGAGCAGGACTCAGAAGTTTCAAATTGCAAGCTTCATGTTGTTATAAAAATCTTTGAGTTCCATGTGTACTAAAAAAAAGAATCTTAATTTGATACAATTTAATAATACTTTTTCAGTACTCTCTTCAGTTTTCTGTGTATGTGTCTATCTGTACATATACATAATATACTGTACTTTTTTGTCCTAGGATGACCGCTGCACAACTCCCTTGGTTATTCTGGCATCATTTATGCCACCTGCTTCTATTCCTACATTCAGGTACTATTTTTAAATCCAAAATAGGAATGACAAGAAATCTCTGACTGTATTTGTTGATTTTTCACAACTTGGTGTATTAAGTGTCCATTTTGATAAGTTAATCCATTGAACAAATTCAAGTAAGTTAATAAATTCTGTGAGGTGCAAATATACCTTTGAGCCATTGGTCAACCTTTTTTTGTATTATACTGGTTGATCTTCTTTGAATTATTTCTGCATTGATGGATGTAAAACTAATGCATTTCTCATTTGTTTTTGTTGAAGCTGTGGTGTGATCTCCAGGCTCAGAAACATTGACAATAGTGCTGACCAAAGCAAATATGATACCCTGATAGACTGCATGTGTCGCTGGGGTAAAGTGGGACATGTTTTGGAATTAATCTGTGATTGGTTGTCTGACACACTAGTCCAAAGAAAGGTGTGTACATGCATACATGAAACAATTATTTTGTTTGTTTTGTGGGGTTTTTTTTTTCTGCTTTGGAATTAGTTGTAAAGTAAGATACTTATTGTACTGGTTTCATGTTTCATCTAGAGCATTAAAACATCTGAACGACGAGTACAAATCCATGTAACACATGAATCAAAGCCAGAGTTAGCACTTGACTACACTGAATATTTATTGACTCATCCTGTTAATCGTGGATGCCTGCTGTCAGTTCCTAAACAGAAACTGAAGAAGCTTTTGAAAATTCTAGGTGCTGCAAAGGTAATATTCTCTTTACCATAAACAGTGCTTATAAAAGAGTGCTTAACTATATATTGCCTGGCTCAAATTCAAGGCTGTCAAGAATAAATCAATGAGATTCATGACCTCTTCTTCCCCTCTCTAAAAGGTTATTCTTTTTACTTGTACTGCAAACAAATTCTGAACTAGAAGCATATTAGTTTAGAATTGCTTACAGATGGCATATTTTAACTAGTTTGTCATTTTTTAGATGTCTCAATTTTTGTGATCTACTTTAGAGCATTTTTAAGGGACCTGACTTTTGGAATGTACATGTGAGGGATAGTCTGAAAATCAGCTATGGTACTGCAAAATGAAAGGAATTGAAACTATGCCTGTTAATTTTTTGGGGTTGTTTTTTGTTTTGTTTTTTGGTTTTTTGGTTGGTTTGTCAGGTTGGTTTTTTTGGGGGAAAATGTGTTGGGAAAAGAAACATTTGAAAGGATTTTCTGTAAAATATAAATGCAAATCTTGGTATTTCAGGACGTTCTTGGCTCTATTCTGAACGCAACTGATGCAGGTTCTGGTAACTGCAAACAAGCAACTGCCCTAAGAGCCTTCAGCCTCTTTTGCAGGTTCAGTATTCATCTTCAGAACAAGGTATGGTTATACTTTTTTCCTATAAGCTGGAGTAACAGTTGGCATTGTAAGGAAATTCCAAAAGAATTGGAATGACAACTGGTAAACTTATTCTATTTTTTTCCAGTTCTCTGAAGATGGAAAAGATCACCTCTCACTTCTGAGGGAGACAGGTGCTTGGATAGAAAGTCAAGTTGTACCTTTTATACAAGCAAGTGATCAAGAGGATGGCATTTTAAAACACAATAATGTTTCTGAATTAATTTTCAAGGTTAGAGGTCTCTTTTAAAATGTAAATAGAGAGCTACCAATCTGAAAAGCCTTATATGTAACAATTGTATACTGCAGTTTATGGAGCCCAGCAAGTGAATCAGATATAGTCCCATTGTTCTGAGGTTTTTGTACTTTTTCTATTCCTTTGATTGCTTGAAATTGCCCAATTTTTATAACTAACCTCAAAGTAATTTTAACCTTTATATTTAAATAAAAAAGTATATAAATATAACTGTACATACCCTAGCAATTAAATCATGTAGTTGGAGGCAGCAACAACTAAACTTTTTTTACCTACCAGTGTATAATATATATTTTTATCTTATGTTGAAGTGAGGATGGAACATGTTTTATGTTTCACATTTGCAAAAATGCCCACTCATGAAATTTATAGCATAGCAGGTGATGTAGCCTGGGTTTCCCAAATTTTACATTTCTAGCAAGTAATTTTTGTCCTCAGTCTCTGACCCCCCATATTAAATGCTGTGTTGATAATGTTTTATGAAAGCTGCATTAACAGAAAGTTAAGAGAAATTAGGTATGCATCTTGTGCTGAGTCCCATAGAACTTTGGAAGTCAGCAGAGAAATGGGGTGTGAGTTACCTGGAAACTTGATGAGGTCATCACTGATAGTGACCCTTACCCCTTATCTTCATTTGCCCTTCAGAGAAAGCATTTGATTATACAATTTTTTTAGTTACTTTGAAATTGTTTTCTCTTACATTCCCATGACTTATCACTTAACCCAAGGTGGGTTTTACATTGAGTTATGGGTCCTTTCAGAGTTTGGTCAAGAGAATGGACTAATGTTGGTCACAGTCACTGTCCTTGTAACAACCCAGCTCACCCAAATCAGAGACTGATTAAAAATTCTCTGCTCCACTATGTCTGCACATGATTATTATAATCTGTTTAGTATGTAATGTGTGTCTCGAGGGAAAATCTCTTCTTGTATGCTGTTTTTAATTTTGCTGTTTGAGATAAAGATACCATATTCTGCCTCAGTAAATGTTAAGTATCAATGCCTCTGATCTGAGCCTGAGTAAAAATGATCAAGGATTTACTGCCTTTGGAGTGAAACTGTTCACTGGAGAGCAATAGAAACATTTGGGGAACTATTTTGGAACTGAGTAACACCAAGTAGATGCACCAGCATTAAAAGCAGCTTGGCTAAGATTTGATGTTTTTTATTATTCTTAGGTTTTACTGATTTGTTAGTAAACATAAATACTGTTTCTCATATGCTTCTGCATCTTTGTTCTAGGCCTACCTGACAGTATGCAAAGATGTCATTATGGTTGGCCTTGGTGATACCATGTTGCAAGTGAAGCTTTTAGATATGTGTCTCTTAGTTATACAAACAGGTACCATATTTTGTACTAACATCTCCATGTGTATTTTAATGACTTGTGTTTATCTTAACAGAACTGTTGCTTTTAGAGTTTTGAAGTCTTGTTTCTCAGAAACTGGTGTTTAGAGCTTATGTTAGCTAGTACCAGTAATATGGTCAAAAGTTACAGTAGTTTTTCAGAAAGCTGATAATAAGCAATGAACCAACCCAGAACCATGTTGCTGTGTAACTAATGATTCTTACCTGCTCTTAGATTCCTAATATTAGTATATAATTAAGGGGTTTTAGAAGTTTTAAAAATATGTATAAATAGTGATAAATATACATTTGAGAAGTACTTATCATTATGCCTTAGGAGACATCACTGTAGTACTATTTAAATGTGGCTCACATTTGGAAAGTTATGTAGACAGTACAGGCAGAACTAAATTCTGAAGAAACTGTAATTTGTATCCCTATACTTCAAGAAGTAGAAGGAAAATTGCTCTTATACTTAAAATATTGATTGAAAATTTCAGCTAAATATGCTTAGAAATTAAGTAGACAAGTCCATATTTGTAAACTATAGCTATTTATGATATATGACTGAGTTTCATTCTAAGCTGATACCTGAAGGATATCTCATTACTATTTTTATATCATGTATTTAACTCTTTTTTTCCAGGGAGAGGTGGCTTTTGTGTTCCAGTGTTACTGTATTCTCTAAAAGAAATTATTGAGGCTTCTGTAACTCAGAATACTGGGTCAGATGAAGTGAATAATCTTTTCTGTGCTGTACAAATCATCTTCCAGAAAGTTTTAGAATGTGTGGCACAGATACTCAAACAGCAGCATGAAGAAGGGATTCAGGTATCATTACACTTAAAATTTCTGCATATCTGTAGATGAATCCATATTTTTTTCCTCAGATGTGTTAGATGTTTTGAGATTATTATTTCAGTCAACATCTTGTTCAGTTTTCTAAATTTGTTCATTACCAATGTGTTTATCCATTGTTGGTCTCATCATGACAGAAAAACTGGTAAAATAGAGAACTGTTACTTATCCTGAACTATCCTATCATTTAAAGAATATTAATCTTATCTGCAAATAAGTGAAATTTCTTAATACAGAGCAAAGAATTATATTCTATATATTATGATCTTGAGACAGAGAAGTGATATTTTTTTGTTGTGATTTTTTTTCACCATAAATTATATAGTTTCAAAATATTTATGATATCATAAAGTTCTTCATAACTTTCCATCTTCACAGAAAAGTTAGCTTCATGTATTTTATAGGAGAAATTAGATAGTAGTGATATGGCTGGATCACTCTGGAAAATTTGATGGTCAGCTTTTCAGGACTTCTGGAAAACATTCCAGGTCTTTTTCATTACAAGCATTGTTTTCTCTCAAATGTATATAAGTACAATTCCCAAACATGTTGCTAGTTCTCTCTGATCCTTCAGTAGCTTTCACGGTGTGATTTGCACTTCTTCACAGAGAAGCAATCAAAAAAAATCTGTTTTTCTTTGGTTTTAGTTGATTCACTCTATTCAAATGCCTCTTGGAGAATTCATACATGCAGTCCAGTGCTGGCAATCATCTTGCCCAGCAGTTCACCAAGGTGTGGTCTCTACTCTCCTGGCAGCAATAATAGCAGAGATAAATTGTATGCTACAGAAGGTAAAGTTAATCTTGACTTTTTTTTTTTTCTTCCTTAAATGTATTGCCTTTTAACCAATATATGGAATAATAAAGCTATATTCAGAAAGTGTCATCTTTGTTCTGCAGATCAAGATTTTGTGTGGATTGGCATGGAATAAACAAATTTTATTTGGCATACTTCATATCATGGTGCATCTCTCAGATTTATGAATACAGTTGTGTAATAACAGAGCTGTCCTGATACCTAATTCTCTATCTGTCTCTGACAAAACTTTAGAAATCAGGCAGTGTTGGAGATTAACAGCCTGTTTTCTGAAACATTCTCTCTGTGTGTACTTGTACTGGCTCTGGCTGGGAAGGAGTTAACTTCAACCACAGTAGTCCCTTCAGTGCTGTGGTTTGAGCAATGCTTGCAGAGTGGCAAGGCTTTCTCTCTTCCCTTTATTCCTTGCCCTAAAAAAAACCAAGCAGACAACAGGCAAGAATTTGAGAGGGGACACAGCTGAGACTGTTGACTTAAGCTGACATTCCATAAAACATTGCACTCAGCAGTAAAAGCCTTGGGAATTGAAAAAAAAAACCCACCTTACCTCATCTCACCCAGCATTAAGGAACTTGAAGTGAACCAAAGAGCTCTGAAATATTCCAGTTCTCTATTCTTCAAATAGAGACCCATAAGGGTCAGGAAAAGCAGGCTGATGCCTTATTTGGCAACTTATACATTCTCTGCTCCAATACAGATCCATTTCTCATTTTCTCTTTTTTGGTTCCCCTCTACTACAGAGAAGATGTATATAAGATGATACATAGACAGAAGTTATTGTATGTGAAAGTCCAAAGAACCAGTACTGTCCTTGAATGAGAAGAGTAACATTCCTAATATTCCTAATGCATGTAGTGATAGGAGCAGCTATGGCCAGAAAGCAATGGAAGCTTTGAGAACTATCAGGAAGAGCAGAGGTTATTTAGAAGAGGCTGTATTACTATAGCTGCTGTTCAAGTCAGAGTGCAATAACTAGTACAGAAAGTACTGATTACAACAGAGCTGCTTCTAATATTCTGTGTAACAGAAGGAATTGAAAGAATTTCATCTGCTGAGCTGAGGGGCTGTGGGGGTGAGGGAGGCTCTTATACTGCAGGGTAGAACTTTATGCTCTTAAATGATACTTCAGATTCATACTTGTGGAGTATGAAGGTTCATTGCAGCAAATCACCTGAGCTGAATTTTTCCTTGCCTCCAGATCATTGTACTTGTGAATTAAAATTAATTTCTAACTATATACGTGCCATGCTATTCAAAACTTGATACCAAAAAAAGCAGACACAGGGAAATCAGAACATCACTGTCACCTAAGTTATGTATGCACACTTAAACTTGGATACACAAAGAATGCTCATTTATGTGCAGCAGGCTGTGCCTTTAGGAATAGTGAACAACAATGTAGTTAAATAAAACTTCTCTTCAGAACAACTGTAAATAATACATTGATAAAAATACTATTTATTTGGTTTAATTTTAGCCTTTTAAATTAAATATTTTTTGTTTATGTGGACACAATTGCATTTATGCTACTGTATTGAAGGATTCTTACAGTTATTTAAAGAGAGATCTTGGTTACTGGAATTATTCCAATACAGATCTGTTTTGATCTTTTCTTTGTGCATGTATTTATCTAAAACAGCTGCTCACTTTTTTCTCTTTTAGGCTTCCACTGAAAAAGACTTAACTCTACCAAAGACTAGTTCAGACCTTCCTCCTCTTTCAAGCAGTTTAATGGCCATAATCTTGAAATCAGTAAATGTTGTCAGGTAAATGTTTCTACCTTAATTTTTCCAAGGTTTTTGATAGTGTAGAACAGCTTATATGTTGAGAATAAGGTTTTAATTTCTAAATTCAAATAAATTTTGAGGGTCTTGATAAATTTACCTGCACTACTTCATAACCCCTTTCCCTTGATGTATTGCTTGTAGGTATTGATTGAAGGGGGGGGTGGAGTTGTCCATTTTTTTAAATGCTTCTCAGAGAACATTTTATTTACCACACTGTTCATCTTAATGAATTCTCTTCATCTTAATGAATAACTTAATAACACATATTGGTTTCCAGCTTTCATAAGGTACTTATAAACATGTCTCCTCAATATAGAGGAAATGTTTATCAGAAATAGTATCATTCCTTTAGCTGAACATTTCAAATGAGGTGATAAATGTACTATAGCCAGATTTAATAATTTAAAAATATCTGAGTCTTAAAAAGGCCCCAAAAGTAGGGCTATATAATTTTTTTTTTTTAAGAATTAAATTGGTTTTGGTTTTATTTGCTAAATTTAGTGTGTACCAGGAATACATTCTAAAATTGTATACAAGGGCATTTCATTATCTTTCTTTGTTTAGTTTGTTCATATGCAGTTTTTACTTACATAACTATACACACTGGTTATTTTGAAAGATGAAGGGGCTAATGTGTATTCCTTAGAAATCTCATTACTTAGAATGAGGATCTCTTCCTCATCTTTCTCAACTTAATACGTGATCCAAAACACTTCTAAAGGTTGCTGGTAATACTATCATATCTTGCTAGAGAATTGTCTTAAGATGTATATAGAGCTATTATTCATCTCAGACTTTGCAATGAACAGTTGTTCTGATTCTGTTAGTCTGTCCATCCTTTCAGTATCTAAAATGTAATTTGGAAGTGTTCTGGGGACTATATTTAGTTATAAATGTTCTATGCTGTTTTTTAATTTGAAACCTATGTATTCTAATTTGTATGAGATAAGCATTTTAAACTACAGTGTTAATTAATTCTGGTTTCTAATCAGGCCACAAGTAATAATAGTACTTCTAAGAGCATGAGTAGTTACTAACAATCCATTGCAGTCATAGAATTTATTTTCTTAAACACCCCCCCTAGAAACTGAACTTAGAAATTTCAATACAGAATACATGAGTTAAATTCCAGTAGAACCAGTCATTTTTTCACAGACTGACTTTCCCAGTGTAGTCCAGAAGCTCCTCATTTCTCTTAGCAGCTTGTTATTGTGTGTACAGACATTTTTTTCTTCCCAAGCCATTTTCCATTCTGCTAACTCGTGTTCCAGAAGCAGGATGTAGCCTTCAATTACCCAGTAACAACTGCCTTGTCTCTTAGGGTACCTTTGAAGTTATGGTGGCACCATAGCATAATCACAAACTTGTTGAGTTCAGTTCTATTTTGAAAGAAACATGATTTCTAACATTTTTGCTTTATTTTTTCCTCAGGTCATTTTTATGTGAATTAATGAAATACATTCTCTCTGAAGAATCTGAAGGGACTTTTAGTCTTGCATCTACTGTCTGCATTCTGAATATAATTAAAGGTCAGTCAATCCCTATTTGTCTATTTTCTTTGGATTTTCTATGTACTACATTATGAAAGCTCAGTTTTTACACAATTCAACAGGCACTTTTCTCATCCTGTTAAGTTACTATTTTTCTACAGGATTTAAGGGTACAGCACTTGTAAATTATGTTGTTGAGCTTTGGGCTTTCAATCTTTGTGTAGTGAGTTTAAAAATACAACTGTCTGCTAATTCTGATTTGCTGAAATATGCAGTAATTAATCCATGGCAATCAAATTTAGTATCGAATATTTATTAAACAATCTCTTCTGTTTTAAAAAAAATTATGAAAAGGAGCAGGGTTTTCTTTGGCAAATCATTATTTTTGTCCAACTTTTCACCATAATCATATTCCAAATAGGAAAGCACAAAGCTTCACTTCTAAAGGATATTGCACCTGCTGTGCAGAGGAAGCTGACTGCATGCAGGGATTCTGCCACAGAAGAATTGAGCAGCATGGAAAGGTAAATGTGTGAAACCAATGTTTCTCTGTACCCCCTCTGCAATAATTGGCTGTGGTTTGTACCTACATAAGACAGAGCCTTCTGGTTTAAACGAGTGTTTAAAACATTGCAAGATACTGAGCACAGAACAGTATAAAATCTCCTATCCATACAGTTGCAATCTTTAGACATTTAGTTTGGGGGTTTTGCATATAATTTGATTATGTTATAACTTGATCTTGCATATTGCAGGATTTTTTTCTGTTAGCATCTGGTATAGGACACAGCAAGTCGGCTATTTGCTATTTCTTATTATTAGATTTTTCTCCCACTTTTTTGGTATTAGGCATTTGAATGAATTCCTATGCAGATGGTAAAAATTTAACTCAATAATCAGGATGAGTGCTTTAGCCTTAAGTGTCTCAAACTTTCTTCAGTCTAAAAACATGTTAATATTTGATTTCTGCCTAGTTATTGAACTGTCTGTGAAATTAGAAAGCAGGCAAAGTAGATATTAAAAAGCACAAACATAGCCTATGAAGAAAATAAAGTATGGTTATGAACATTTACTGAAAAATACTGAGAAAGATACTAATGTACCACAGTGGCCTGAATGTGCAGAGGCTCTTGCAGTCTTGAATTACATAAGCTGATGATCCTTACTCTTCATATTCATACTATATCATACATGTAGAGTAGATAGACTTCAAATTAAAAAAGAAAATAAACCCACTTCATTTTACTCAACATTTCCTTGCATGATCCTTCAGACCTAAGCACATTTCCACAGTATGGATCACTGCCCTGAGGCACATTGTTCTCTGGCATGGTAATGATAAGATACAGACCTTTGGCTGCTGTGCTGTCATGGAATTAGTGTCACTGATTTAAAGCCAGTGCTGAAGTTATGAGATGCTACAGTATGAGAAGTGTGGTAGTTTATCAAGGAGACCACATGGGATATATCTCTTTCCTGTCATGATACTTCAACTCCTTAGAGTCTGCACTTGAGCTGTATCAAGATGCTCATATACTGTTCTGGCAGTGCTAGAACTTCCACAGGGCTGTGGAATTGGAATTGCTTTAGAAGTGGATTTTTTCAGGAGGAAAAAAAAAAAAGTCTGATACTAGGGCAATACAATAGAGTAGCTGTGGTTTTTGCTAACAATATATGCATTCTTTCATTTAAGTCTGTCATATCAGAGCCCAAAAAGAATTAAATAACTCTCTTTAAAGAGATTCATAATCTTAAGAAATAAACCAGAATTTTTTGTGATATTTGAGCACTTCAGTTATATACTATCAAAACTAGAATTATTTTTCAAAAAATAAGAGAAAATTAAAAATCAAAACCAGTGCACCCTGCACTTCAATTTCCTGTCTGTCATATGTAAACAGAAAACAGAAACTTTGCTGCCAAGACTTTGGCTTCCAGAGAGGACATTGTGCTCTTAACACAAACTTGATAAAGAGACAAAAAGTCTTACTTAAACAAAGAAATAAATCACTACATAGTTGGACTTCTAAAACTCAGAGTGATTCTTCTTCCTATGTAGATTGTTTTAATTAAGTTGCTGGGTTGTGAACAAAATTTATTTTGGTTGAGACCTCATTTAAAAACAAAATCAAACAAAACCCATTTTTCCTCATGAAACCATTTAACACTGGATTGCCAAGTGTTCTAGTAGAACATTTTTAAAAATAATAATCTGAAAAAGAAAGATGAGCAGCAGCATATCATGATTCAGTTCCAATTATTCTAATTAAGACAGTGAAAAAGGCTGAGAAATAAAAGCAAATCTTAACATAATATATAGACACACTAAAATGAATAATTGCTGCCACTTGAGTGCACTACTGACTATAAATTTCAGTGAGAACACGGATAATTGCGTAATGAATCTGTAGGATCAGCTCTGCCCAGTGAACAGGGACAAAATAACCTAGAAGCTGGGGCAGAAAAAGAGAATAAGATGCTACAGTGTTTCGGTTTTGTGATCTGTGAATGGTTCCCTTTGTATAATACAAAATTGAGATATCTGCAGATTCAGGGAGTAGGAATGTGATGATGGGAACTGTTTTTTAAATGAATCAGAATCACAATATGATAACAATTCAGAGTCTACCACACAAGTTTGCACAATTTGGAAGGACTGATGTTTTTACATGTATGTGGGGAATTTCTTATCTCCAGAAGGGTAAAACAGTTCATGTGGAGAAATTATTAGGAAAAATCTCTTCAATGATTAGTTTTTGCTTGACTAATTTAAGGTCTGTTCACACTTTTTCATATAGGCATAATGCTGGACCAGGCTGAGCCTCTAGTGTCTTCTGACAGGGCCTGTGTAGTGCTGTGGTACTGGCATAATTAAAATGTGATTATATGCAGTCTGAAATGTTGCTTGTAAACTATTTTATCATCCTACCTTGCTTCTCAAACCCCAAAATTTTAGTTATGATGTGCTGCAAGCTAAATCTCTGCTCATTGCTTTGAGCACCATCTTGTAATTCGCAGTGCTGCACTGATGCGTGCTAAAATCTGTTACTGTTTTTTAAACTCATCCTAATAGTATTATTACTTTTTGCTTCTGAATGCATTATCTCTTAATAAGTCCCTGAGGGATTATTTTATTTAATACCCAGGTATAGCTGGAAATAAGGACATTCTTTAATTTCCCAAGAGACTTGGCATTCTGTGCCAACATCTTAAATTTAGGCTTAGGAGTAATCTATTACTTATCAGCAAAGAAAGAAAAAAGTGAAAATGCTGCCTTGTGTAGTAATTAAACAAGGAATTGTTGCAGTAATTCAGAAGCCAAACTTTTATTGTAATTTAGTCATCCCTCTTCAGCTGAGTTAGCAGTTTAAGATGGCCCTGTGTGCCTGTGTATCTATTATTTTAAAAATAGTGCTCAGGGCACTGAAAAATTGTGGGCAACATATTGTATATTGAGAGGATTTCCTCAAGAGTAGTGGCACAAAATTAGGGTTTTTTTAATAAAATGCAAATATTTATGCCTAGCCAAGAAAAAAAAAAAACCAAACAAACCCACAAAAAAAAAAAAAGCAAGCCTGTCAGTGTCCCATGCTCTAAAAAACAAAACATGCTATAGCATAATACCTTTGACTTAATATTTTGTGTTTACTTTAATTAGCATTATGATATATGGATACTAGAATTTAAATTTAGCTAATGGCTGTCCTGAAAGGTATTCTTTTTATCATTCAGCTAGTTTTCAAAACTTCTATTGCACTCTTATTGCATCTGTAAATACTGATTCTTCGTAAAATAACTTTGTGTATGATTTTGTCTGCCACCTATGTAAAAGTTCACTAGGAAGACACCAGGTAAAACTGACTTTAATTTGTTATTCTGAATGTGGACTTATTGCCCAGTGTGCTGCTGGTACATGGTCCAACATTACAGATCTATTGTTTTATTAGCCTTAAATTCTAGCAAAATGAAATTTATACAAGTAGCATTGTGTCTACAACCACAGTACTTCACTGATTATACTTATTTTATAGTACATTATAATATTCACTTATTCTGACTTCTGAGTTCCATCATGGCTTAAAGGATGTGTAGCACTTGAAAAGAGAAGCATGTGGCACACCTGTGGGGGTCTGAATTTAGGGAGCTCCAACATCCAATATCCTGCTATAAAAATACAGAGCTGCCTCTTTTATTTCAGGTCTTGGTGTTTCGTGCTGAATGCCCTAACTCATCATGATTAACTGATTAAATGTGATTATTTGGGGCACCAGGCTAGGACTATAGCAATAAAAAGATGGAGGAAAAAATGCTTCAGAAATGCAAGTGACAGGATCTTTTACAAAAGGAACATAAAGGATGAAGTGTATCATGTTTAATGGTGAAATAATTGTTTGACAAAAAAAACAAAGTGCCCATTTTTGTCTTTTGAGCGTATTTTCATAGAATCATAGAACTGGCTGGGTTGGAAGGGACCTCAGAGATCATCAAGTCCAACCCTTGATCCACTACTGCTGCAGTTCCCAGCCCGTGGCACTGAGTGCCACATCCAGTCTCTATTTTTAAATATCTCCAGGGACGGAGAATCCACCACTTCCCAGGGCAGCCCATTCCAATGCTTGATCACCCTCTCAGTAAAGAAATTCTTTCTAATGTCCAACCTAAGCCTCCCCTGGCACAACTTGAGACCTCTTGTGCCCTCTTGTCTTGCTGAGAGTTGCCTGGGAAAAGAGACCAACCCCCCCCTGGCTCCAACCTCCTTTCAGGGAGTTGTAGAGAGTGATGAGGTCTCCTCTGAGCCTCCTCTTCTCCAGGCTGAACAGCCCCAGCTCCCTCAGCCTCTCCTCATAGGATCTGTGCTCGAGTCCCTTCACCAGCCTGGTTGCCCTCCTTTGGACCTGCTCCAGGACCTCGATATCCTTCCTGAGCTGAGGGGCCCAGAACTGGACACAGGACTCGAGGTGTGGCCTCACCAGGGCTGAGCACAGGGGCAGTGTTAGAAGTTGTGTGAGAATGCAATTTGAAGGCTAGGTGAGTGACTGTCAGGGAATGCAAGAAACCAAGAGGCCCTCCAAGTATCAGAGCTGCCCTTTGAGATTGTTTATCTGTGATTATTTGTGAGACAAAAGAGTCAGAAAGGAGCTGTGATGACTGTGTGCAGCTGCAGGAGGCAGCTGCTAATGTGGCTAAGATAGAAAGCTCAGGCTTGGGAAAAAAAATGCCACAAATGAGGAGAAAAATCATGAAGACTTAAGAATGAGGGAGAAAGGAAGAAAGTACAAGAATGAAAAGTGGCCTTAGTTTATCAGTAAAGGATTTGACTATTTATCTTTGAATAAAGAGTAAAAATGCTGTGAAAACAAGTGGGTTCTTTAAATAGATGATATATCAGAAAATGTGCTTGAACTGACATAGTCATTTGAAGTGGTTTGCTGTAGACTACACTCTAGCAAGAGATGATCAACAGAAAAATGGAGTTGAAAGGAAAACCAGCTGTTTCAGGAGTAATTCTTAAACTAATACAGAATAACTTGTCAGAGAAGTCATGTTGTAGCTATACTCTGAGAATCAAATAATCAAGGACTGATATAGCGTATCTAATCCTGTTATGCACTGTTTTATGCCATTTCAGAATCCTGTATCAATCATCTCTGAAAGTTCTGGAGGAATATTTGAATCCATGACCAGGTGGAAACTTACATGAAAATTAAAGGAAGGAAGACATACTGTTTTTTAAAAAAATGCTGTCTTGTAAACTTATTAATAGCTAAATTTTGCTTTCTTTTTCTGTACATTTAAAGCTGGCAAAATGTATAAAGGTATGTAAAAATCATGTAATAGTAAAGATTTTTCAAACAGTTGTAAAGAGGTTATTCTGTATAAAAATGTATTATATGAGGGTTTTTTTGTTTTGTAAACCAAATAATAATTGTATCTTATACTTTGAGATTAAAGTTACCATCAGACTTGAAGAATTAATGCCACTCCAAAGTCAGATTGAAAGCCTAGGGACTGTCCTCAGGACAGCTGCTGTTGCCAATACTATTTAACATTTTGATTAAAAGCTGAGGTGACAGAATGAACACAACTTCTCTGGGAACAGATGACACCAACGTGGGAGCAACAGCCAATGAACCAAGGGGCAGGTTGTCCCATTCAATGGGATCCTGACAAGCTGGATTTAAGGATCAACAACTTTCATGATGTTCAAAAAAGACACCTGCTCTTTTACCTTTAAACAAGATCCTGTGAACCAGCATAGCAAGTGCAGAGAGGCAATTTTACTGCTTCCTTCACCTGCCTGGATGAGGATTAAGAAAAGACTTTTCTCAGAGCTACACATGAAAAGAGGCAGCACAAACAATTTGCAGCAAGATAAAATCTTGTTGATTATAAGGAAAAAAAAAATTTGTTATTAGATTGAATTGAAACTGGAAAGGAACAAATTGCTCAGAGAGGCTGTGGAACATCTGTTCTTGGAGATGCACTGAACTTGAATGATAAGTCCCTTATCATTGTGTCATAATTTCGAGGTTAGCTTTGCTTAAATTGAGGATTGCACCAGATTATCTCTTGAGCTGCCTCCCTACTCAAATATTAATCTGATTTGGGGGCAGTGTACCAAAAGGGTAATTCCTTAGCTATTAAACATACACTTGATAAATACAGAAGTTAAATTATTTTATATTTAGCTGTTGTAATAAATTAATACTAATGATGATGACAATGCAGCCATGTAAGCCACTTAGTTTTGTTCATGCAACCAGATGCTCTCCTAAAACTAGTAATAGGGTGCTAATTACACAATGTTATTTTGCCTTACCTGAGATATTTGTAATTAGATGTCTAAGATCATGGTGTTGCTTAACCTCAGCAGGCAGCTCAGTGTCACTGAGTGAGCTGCTCATTCACTCCCTTCACTGGTGGCATAGGGGAGGAATTTGTAAGGGTAAAAGGGAGAAAGACACTCATGGTTGAGATAAAAGCAGTGTAATCATTAAAAAGAAATAACATAATACATTTTTTAAAAATGTAAGGAAGAGAGGAAAAAACTAACAGTGGAAAATAAAATCCAAGGAAGGCAAGTGATGCAAATAAAAGCAATTGCTTGTCACCAGCTGACCCACCAGTCCCTCACCAGTGTCCCCTTTGCCCTGCAAATCACCCCCCTACCACATTTTAGTGCTGAGCATGACATGATGTGGGATGTCCCTCTGGGCACTTGGGGTCAGCTCTCCAGCTGTGTCCCCTCAGCTTCTTGTGCACTCCCCCCCTTCTCACTGGAGGGGCAGCATGAGGAGCAGAGAAGGCACTCAGGGTAAGTACTACTCAGAAATAACAAACCATCCCTGTATTACCAACACTGTTTTCAGCACAAAGCCAACACATAGCCCTGCACCACCTAGAATGAAAAACCAACCAACCCAGCACAGCTCATGCTGTACTTTTGTCTATTTTGGAAAGAGATCTAACAGAAATCCTCATAAAAAGATCAGGTTAAAGACTACAAGTAGCATCCTGTGACCAGCTTAGACTGGGTATCTAACATTTATGGCTAAGTGAGGTGATTCTCCCTGTGGCTCTGCAAATGCCCTGTTGAGGCCTCTAATTTAACTGAGTGGCACTAAAACAGAAATTAGCAAAATTAGCCAAATTAAGATACACTCCTTATTCTTGATTAAGATTTCTACACGTGCTGTACCCTCATCTATCTAAACAGACATCTGCTCTGCTGGTTTTCATTCTGTGTTTTTTCTAGTACCTGCTCTGCCAAGTGCAGTGAACCACCTTTATCCTGCTTTACTTCAAACTCTTGACCTTAGTGCATAAGGCTTCCCTACTGGATTAAAGGCTTATTTAGCTGGAATATTGATATTTAAAAGCAATCATAATCTGAATAAACAACTGTAAGGATTTGCAACTGGAAAATCAAGAATTCCAGAAGATTTACCTTATCCACAACAGTAGCCTTAGCCAAAAAAACTAATGCTGCCACAGCAGGCATCTGTAGATCTGCCAACTATTTATCTATCAACATCTTTATAAAAACTGTGTTCTTTGGCCTTCATTCTTCTACACCTGTTAACAGGCAGGTGTTCCAGTAATGGCCTTTTAAATCTTCTGATTATACAAATTACTTAATGACTATGTAAATCACAGAGGTTTTTTTTCCCTGTTTCTTAGTCTTTCAGTATTGCCTCGTATTGTTAGATTAGAAGAGAATCTGAATTTACTGCCTTGTTTTTCCTTGGGGTGTAGTATTGCATTTTCAGTTTTCACTTTTCATGGAATACCTGTTGCAGATACGTTATCCCTGAGCTTCAAAGAAAGAAAGGTAATGCCAGCATCAGAAATATGCAGATGTCTTCTGAAGAACTTCACATTGATATTGCTAAAAAGGGTAAGAAAAATTCAAGATAAACCTTTGTCCTCCTGGAGGCAGGTACACAAATGGTTCTCAAGAATATTGAAATATTGTGCATTAGTGCATTAATGGTGCATCTGGTGTCACATTTCAGCTCAATTTCTAGTCCAGCTCTTATTTTATGTGCTCTGAGAGATGAAAAAACATTTCTGCAACACATGCAATGATGTTCTTAGGAGTTCGAGGGTTTTGTTGCTGCTCTCAATGCAAATTAAGTGTTGCTAAAATGTTAAATGCTCACACCTTGTTTCTGTTTCAAAGATACAAATAAATAGGATGTGACTTAAGCTGAGTTATCTTAGAAACCTGTAAAACTTTGTTTTTTTTTTTAAATGGAAAGTGCTGCTAAAGTGTTATTGGAGGGAAGGGTTTTGTCAGTTTTTATTATGGAACAGTTTTGATACTCAGCCAGATGCAGTACATTATCTATGTCTGAAAACTTTCTATTGGGATCTGCTCAGGTTTTTCAAGAACTTAACTTGAATAAAATTACTTATAGTATGAACAAGATCACAACATTCTAAGATACTCCTTCAAGCAATCAGCATTGGCAGCCACTGTTAATATACAGCTGCCTGAATAATAAATTTTCTGGTCATTAGTTGTATGTGTAAGTTGCATGCCTGTAGGTGTCCCCTTCATGTATATATATTCTGTGTTAATATTACCAAAGAAAGCAATAGCTTTAAACTATTTACAGAAGTCTTCTATATTTTGATTTCATTTGTAAGGACTTGGTCCATTTTTTGATAAAGTCAATTTGCTCTGTTTTCTGGCCAGAAAACAAAGTCCAGCAGTTTTCCATCTATCACAGCTTCAAGTTGTGGAGCTAAAGTAAAACCAGAAGCTCTCAAGATTGTTCCTTAGCCAATAAAAGTCTTCAGGTATGTATCCACAAACTTCCAGATTTGACAAGGAAAGGAAATAATCCACCTTGCACCTGCTGTTTACTCCCATGATAGCTGCAACCCACTTTGCATTTAAACTCACAAGTGCTGCTGCTGTCAAGTGCTTTGAAGCCTTCTGCCTTATAGAGGGAAATCAGAGAGACTTTGATAAGTCTGTCACCTCACCTGGTAAATGCTTATTGAAGAATACTTACAATGATGACTGCAATGTGAAATCAGGAGATACATCACCTATCTTGCAGATTTATTTCCCAATCTGTTCCAGTGTCTTCTGGACAAAGACCATTGTATCAAGTCCTGCTGTGTCTGTGCTGGGAGTAGCTGTAGTGGTAGCTACTCATGGCTTACTACTTATGTCTGGACAAGCAGCTGGTCAAGGGCAGCTCTCAGGAACAGCTGCAAAACTTTCCCCAGGCGGCCACGAGTTCTTCAGTTTCATTAAGCCATTGCAAATAGGAACAAATCTTGCCTAATCTACTTCAGATAAGGCTTCTTAGTCCTGGGCTCCGTGTAGCTACACTGCTGCTTGTCTGAGCATGACCCTAGGCTGCAAAATGTGAAGAAATTTTAACTTTAAATTACTCAGCAATCACTGGGATATTTTTACTGGGTTAGGTTGTGCAGCACAGGTGTGTCCTTGGTCTTCTCTAATAGCAGTGGGTCATTTGTCTTGGTCCAGTTCCATGCTATGGTTCTAAAAAAGCTGCAGAAATTGTGCTTTAGCACTTGAGGAACTTCAGCAGTGGAAATTTGCTTCTTGTTCTATCTGTTAGCATTTTTAAAAAACAGTATCCTAGTAGGAGTTCTGTAACTATTATTTTCTTTTCTTACTGCTTATGACTCTAGGAAGTAGAAGCTTTTACCAACCTTTTCCTCCTGCATTATTTATTTTTTAATAAGAGGACAAGCTTGTTCTCAGCAAAATACTCTGGTTCTCAAACATATGACTCACACTTATTTATTTAATGATGTGAAAATTACTTCAGATTTACTAAAAAATTCCATGTAAAATTCTAGTCATTTGATTGCTATTGGTGTCAACTTTGTCCCAGTTTCAAATATATGCTCAAATTTGATTAGCTTATGAGGGTTTTTTTGTACTGTCACTAATGAAAATATGAAATAAGGTGCCATTTCAAAACACCATGAGTAATTCCTATTCAGCTTAAACTATTTCCCTCTTCCAATCAATTAGTTCCTTAGTCATCTTACTATTCCTATAATAATCCTTGTCTTGAGTTAATAACTTTTTTATGTTCTGCAGTAATAGGTACTTTGCTGCAATGCCTTACATTTTAAGTAAGTACATCTTAAGTATATTTTAGCAGTTCTTGCTGGAAAGGTGCACGAATCCTGTAGAACCATATGCCTGAAGGACACGGAGGACAGAGCCAGCCCAGCCCCCTTTTGGGTTCTTTGCAATGTCTGGTGACACATTTCCTGCCTTTTGGGGTATTAAACACATAAATTGCGTTAGCTCTACTTCCATGTGAAGAAAAATATTGGCATTTTTTCCCCTCTTTTTTTCTCAATGTAACATCCTCACTTAGCAAATGCCTAAAATGATACCTGAGTATCAGTTTAATAGCAAGAAACACAGGCTTCATGGCCTGGCCCTTCTGAAATCTTGCCATGACTATTAAAAACAGGCAAGTATCAGTAACTCTATTTCCTCAGAATAACATCTAATGGAAAATACAGCTGTTTCCTCAGTTCAATCCACACTGGATTCCTGCAATATTCAAACTCCAGGTCAGTAGCAAAAATACCTGAGATACTGTATGGTGTACTATATATCTATGACCCAAGAATCTGATTTGTAAATAAAAGATTAGAAAGTGGGTTTGCTAACTTTCAGTGCTTCACGGATTTTAATTTTTTAAACTTTTTCCAAATGTCTGCTATGGTCAGAATTTAAAAAGTTATATATAGACTGAAAAAGAGGTAAATAAAACTATCCCATCTGCAATGAACTTGAGAACTGTTTGATGTAAGAAAATGAGAGAACTTCTCAAGCAGTTTTCAGACAGCCTCCTGATTCCCTGATTTGGTCTGCACTGGCATCGACAGCAATGTTTGGCACCTGAGCCACCCACCACAGGTCAGAGAGTCTCTGGGGAATTCTTATCTTCCCAGCTGAGATTCCCGAGCCTGAAATTGCCTTATAGAGATCAGGGAATCTGGGTGGCAGTTATTAATTTGTCACTGTATCCATCGACTGAATGCTCAAAAGCAGATTTGTTTCAATGGGATCTAACACCAGAAATCACTGTGCAATATGTTGAAAGACTCTTCCAGGCAGTTAGCACATCTGAACAGGTGTGATGCTTTTGGCTCTGGAAATACATAGACTTTGTGGAAAAAAATGTGTATGGAAAGAGTTGGTTTTAGTTGTTTTTTTTTTTAATTATGATGAGAGGAAAGAGGAGAATTATTTTTTCCCAAACCTACTGTGAACCTTTGCCCCTTTAGCTCTCAGCCTTCCTGATGCAGTCCAAGTTTAGGGCAGCTCTTTTACCTTTAATGTTATTCAACAAGTTTATTTTTGTATTAGTATTTTTTCTAACTGTGTTTAATGTAATTGTTGCCAGTAGAATTTTGTACTTTTGCCACATTTTCACCATGACACTCATTTTCCATTGGTAATATAGGGGATTTAATGACAGAATACTAAATATCCTTCATAAACCTCAAGGCAGGAACTTTGTTCATCTGCTTCATGGATCATCTAGAGAAATTCCCCTTTCACAGGGGAGACCTTCAGCTCCTGTTGGGGTGAAATTCTTCTGAGTGCAGTGGGGCACAGGCCAGACCCAGATGCCAGATGGTTTCTACTGAAGCACACAGGGGGTCTGTGAAGGAAGGAACAATCCCAGGTCTGACTGCCCTCCCTAGTCCTTGCTAGGATGCTCCTGTGTGGCTGCTATTGCTCAGTCACACTCATCCCTTGATACAGTGGCTGGGATATGAAGTGGGTGGGATATAAAAATACTCCTGGCATAGTATTTTTTGTTTCCCCCCTGCTCCCTTTTTAAAAAAGTTCTACAGGCTAGGAGCTGCTAATTTCATCATAATGTTCTCAGATCAAAGAGGCTAAGTGGGGGTGAGGATGGCATAAAGAGATAGGGATTTTTTAATAGAGTTTTCAGATAGTGGCTTGCTTTTTCTAAGTTGGTAGTCACTCCTTGGCTTTACCAGGAGCAGTGCATCACATTCAATACTATTGCATATGAAAATAATTTTGTTTGAGTCAGCCTACTTAGCCATATACAATAGAAGCTTTATTATACAGAGGAGATAAGTTCTTAGAAAATGTTCAGCCTTGGAGAAGGATCCCCTTGAGAAGACAAGTAAATGTTTTTGTTTGGTCTTTGATGCTCTGTTGGAACACTCTGAACTACAACATGGAGCAAAGAGAAGGCTTTTTAAAGCAGTGATTTAGAACTGAAAAAGAGCATCTTGTCTCTTCTATTATTCAACTTTTAATAGTTTCACCAAAACCTATGACTGTTCTTAATATAATCTTCTACTTTAGAGGACACATAATGTAATTTCAGTGTAGTCCAAACAGTGTTGCTTCCCCCAGCTGTCATTGCCATGAACTTCCCCTAATTTTATTTTTTTCTGGTCAAGGCATACCCTCAGTAACCTTCTTTTAAAAGAAACACATTATAGGCAATGGTCCAAGCAGTCTTGTACTCCAAGATATCAGAATGCCTTCAGCAAGATTTTCTTCCTTTTTTTTCACTAGAAACTATGTAATTGATTTCCTTTGTTATTTGCTTGCTTTGAAAATAGCCTCTGTCAATAAGTATTAAGCTATAAAACAGAAGTGAAGATAATCTGAGCTCAGGTGTGCTTGCTCAGTTATGAGTTGCTATCAGACATATTGTTCAGTTGTAGATTTCCTCCCAGTATATTTCTCAACAACACTCCATGTGTGTAGTCATACATCAGCTATAGCAAATACTCCAGTTGCTAGGTCACCACAAGCTTTGTTTCTGTCTATTACAGTAAGCAGGACTACAGTGTTTCCTGGATAGAACATAAAGAGGTGATGAGCCTAACACAAAAGCATATTCTGTCTTCAGCAATAAGCAGGCAAAGCAACAGTGACATGCAGGGCAATAAAATGGAGGGGAGCACAAGTGGCTTCTTGACTTGTATTCTAGAAATACAAGTTAGAAAATGCACGTTGTGAAACCAGATCATCCTTCCCACATAACACGTGAAAGCAGGTTTAAGAACACTACCAGAACTGAAAAGTCATCCACTGAAAAGACAGGAAGCATCAAATAAAGATGTGCACAGCTTTAACCTCCCCTTTGATTACATGTCAAAGGACACGATATCCTTAATTACATTGAGACAAATTATTTATTCCACATAAACTGCTCCCTTCTCAGTGGTCAGTCTGGATCTTCTCTGTGCTTGACCCAAAGACTTTGCTGTCAACAACACAGCAAATATTCTGGGCTTTTTCTTCACTCATTGTTCAACAAACATCTCTATACTTAATCTGCTGCATGCTAATCATACACAACTCTAAGGACAAAACCATTGACTTCCACAGATGCGTTACTATGGCACTACTCACTGCAGCACTACTCACTGGGAATTCTGCAGTCAGTCTTTTTATCTTTCCAGCTCTCTGTAGGTTTCTTTATCACCATTTTACAAATGTGCAGTGAGACTAAGTTAAAAAATACCTATGAATTTGGGGAACTCAGTATGAGATGTCATGTATAACACTTTTCACTTCAAAGCACCTGTCTCCAGCTGCAGTTGTGCTCAGACCTTCAGGTCCCCAAGCCAGATGCAGAAAGTGAGGGACATGCAACCAGAGCTTCCCAGCAGCTTTAATCAGCTGCAGGTTTATTTTTTCAGAATGACAAAGTGCAGTAATCCCATTCATCCTTTAATTCAGCACAAGAGGAGTGGATATCTCAAGGAATTAATTATTGGTTGTGAAATCCATTCACCGAGTATCAAATCTATAGATTTGCAAAGATAGATAAGAATAGAATATTTTAGGTGTTTCTGAGCTCTCTCCCATTAAAAGTACCCAATTAACTAAAAAATTTGGCTTCCCATTGACATTTCAAATCAATCTCGATCAATGGCATCAAAATCTAATTATTCATTGCACACCTAGGGGTTTCAATCTAGTTTTAAAAGAACATGATCCTATTTGCAACAAGCATTTACTAATGTCTGATCATTTAATCTGGATATACCATCTTGATATGCTCAGGTGGTAGGGGTTTTCAGTCTTGATAAGCACTTTAGGCACCCATGAAAACCAGTAAGAATTCACCTGAGTTTGATTTTGAAATCTCTCTCCAGTTACTTCAAAATAGGCAAGTCACAGTTTAGTCTCTTTTGGTCTGAACTGATGGTGGGCATTAGCAATAAATCAATTTCTCAGTTAAAAGGCACCAGTTCTAGTGCAGGTGAGCCACCCATCCCCCAGAGTTCAGCTTCATCAGCATTGTATCCACATCCTGAGACACTGGAGGTCTGTTCCTCACAGGTTCTGAACATCCATACATTGCTCCATATGGCCATACTCACAAGTTGCTTCATGCAACCTCTTCCCTCTCTTCAAGCAGTTTTATATCAAATACAACTTCAGCCCCCTACTTAATGTAAGTATCATCAGAAGCAGCATTTGAGCAAATCAGATAAAATTTGTAATGAACCTCAGATGAATCTGGGGTCAATCCAGAGCTGCAAATCCCTACATTTACAGAAGCTGCTCTGTCCAGCATCCCTAGCAAACCAGAAGAGATTATAGAAATTTACATCACAAGCTCAAAGTACCATCCACCCTGAACTGCCTGATCTGGTACTGAGGATCTCTACAGCCTCAGAAGTCAGCTCAAAGCACACAACCCTTTGAGCTTATATACACAGATGTTTGGGTCTTCAGTTAATGTAAGTCCCATTTATAGTTTTCAGTTAAGTCACAACTCCTGCTATTCTCACAGGTAATTTTCTCTAGCTGCATTTCATCTCTCAAGCCCTGAACACTCCATTTTAGGCTCCTTTCCAACAGCTTTCCAGCAACACATAAAAGCCATTATCATTCAGTAACAGTATAGGGAATAAAAGACAAGCTCACAGCTTACCAGTCATAACTAAAATCAACCTACTTCTTTCCCTTTCCTTTTTAAAACCCTATCAGTTATACTGTGAATAATACTGTGAATAATCCAGACTTCTGTATAGTTTCTCATCCTCTAAACACACTTAGTGTCTAAGGAAGTGGATGGCTTTTTAGACGTGCTGCTTATTGCAGGACAAGTCCTTCAGGCTCAACAGCTTTAAAATATTAACTATTTTAATGCTGTATTTTAAAAAATGTGTACATGGAATAAGTGATATGTTTTCTCTTAATGAAAACGTTGAATACATAAAACTATAAAATGATGCATATACTTTTTCAACATACATAAATAAAAGAAAGTGAGCATAGTGCAAAATTTCTAGTAACGTTGTATTTTTTAATCCCAAGAGCTATTACAACCTCTACAAAACAGTGGTGATAACCTTTCCCCTCCTCCCAATTTAAAAATAAATCTTGTAACTTTAAAATTTCCATCAATAATAGGGAATTAAAAATTAAAAATATTCCAGGGAATGAATGTGTTCAAAGACTGTCTTTGCCAGATCATCCTGAAGATGGTCCAGTGTTCATCAGCTGCCTGTAACAGAGTTTATGGTTGCTCATCCCAGTAATATGCAAAATGGCAGTCAGCACTCTCCCTCTTGTAACCATGGCACTCTGAAATGTGTCTCTGGAGATGTTTTTTCTGGCCTTAATTTTCACAGTCTTCTGAAAGAAGTCCTCAAATCCCAAGCAAGATGCAGGAAGATTACTGCTGCTCAATCATCTCTTTCTGCCCTCAGAAAAGCATGGCCAAGGTTATGTGTGCAGCACTAAGCCTCCAAAAAACTCCCTTTGTTTCTGCATATTCATCTAAAGGCTTTGATTATTTTACCTATGTCCTCTAGAGCCAGAAAATGTAAATAATAAATAGTCTAAATTCTGTCTTGCCTGGGCATGGATATTGCACAAACCTCTATCTCCTCCTCTCCTCTTTCACCCCTACCCCCCTCAGTACATCTCAAAGCTCTGCCAAGATATCTAGGTTACAAATCTTAGATAAACTGCCTGATAGATATTGTTCCCAGTGGATTTTGGATGCATTAAAAGGACAAATGATCTGCAATTAACATGCTCAGAAGCCTTGCTTTGGGAAGGGGGAGTTGGAGAGATGGACAGATGGACCAGGGGATGAAAAAAGACAGAAAATTAAGAAGGTAATTATACTGGGTTGCTTTCCTTTGTTTTGTTTTGTTTGTTTTGTTTTTTAAGAGCATGTTTGCTTGTGCAGGTGTACTGTATTTAACATAGCTGGAACTGACCTTTTGTTCAGGCTTTTCTTTATACTTGGATTAAATGACAAATAGCTCTGTGAACCTTAGACAAAACATGCAGTTTCATAATGTACAAATATACCTATACAATTTCCACAGTCATATATGTAATTCCCATTTGTAATTAAAAAACAGATCTGCAAATATCACCTCAGTAACTAAGAACACAGTAAAACTCAAATTTTTCCCTTTGTATGTTTTTATGCCTAAATTATCAGGCAATGTTCTACATTAACTAAATCCTTTGTTTACCTTCTTTTCTACTCCTCCCCCACCTCACCCCCCAATTTTTGGTTCATGTAATTTTGGCACCTTCTTACATCTTTAACAAGCCTATCATTAACTCAATTATCAGGTTATTCTTTAATGACTCCTACTATTTCATTTTAAACAGTATTATATCAACAAAATAAATACTATACTCATCTTCTTGCCTCTTCCATGCTAAACTACTTCTGCCTGCCAATGACTTTTCTAGCAGGGCTATTGGCTTTTAATATAATTTTGAATAGCTCAATTAAATTGAGACAGACACCAAGGCTGACCTTACTGTCCAATGGTTAGACCATGTCTTTGAATCAATCAGGGAAAAAAATTAATCTATAAAATCTCAGGCCATGCAAGTGTCCTGACTCCTGGGCAATTATCCATTCTGAGATAATTAATTTCTGGCCCTTTCTGGATGTTTTTCTAGCCCTTACTAATGGATTTTTGATTAAAACATTGATGTTTATAATGAAAGAAACCTTAGTCAAACAATACAGCTTTTCAAACAGAAAAATGTTTCCTTGAAAAACTTGTGTTCAGCTGTGATAACCATGGATAAGAATGTAAATCTTTCATACAAATAAAATCATACAGATTATCCAGCTCTTCCTTCACTTTGTCAAGCATGTTTTTCAGACCTACATGGTTTTCATATAAATACTCAGTTCCAGCAAATATGCCAAGCTTCAAGATGTTATTCACTGCACTGAAAATTTCAGATCTATTATTTCCAATGTTATCCTTCCATTTATCTTCACATTCACCTCTAGACACATTAGCAATGCAGAGCATATATTAAACCCTTTCGTCTACCAGTCTTCAATAGTTGAGAATCTCTTATCAAAAAATTTAAATATACTCTTACAGAAATAACTTACTCGTACCCTCTTCTATTCCTTTTTCAAAACTACACAGCCTTGCAGTTACATTAGAACCTCACAACATCCACAACTTCAAGAACAGAATTTAATTTTTTTAGTCTTCCTAGTAATTTTTAAGAATTACTTACACATCTTAGGTTTTCTTTTCCCACAGTTCAGAAACTTATTACAAACATGAAATTAAAACCACCACCAAAACAACCTCACAAAATTGGTAGACCTAAACATGGATGCTTAATTTATTATACAAACTATGAAAAACCTTGGCACTGAGAAATGTCTTGAGAAAATTACTGTGAACCAGCAAGTAACCTGCATGTGTCATAACATGTTAATTACACTGTGATTCTGTTATTCATCTAATTTACAGGCAGACTTAAGTCTTGCAGTTTTTACACATCATTAACAAAAATCATTATGCCTAATACCACTGGGTTCAATCTGTCTGTTCCTGGGGCTTTAAGACAGATCTGTATATCTTTGATAGGTGCAGCCTACTATAAAATTGTAAAATACAACCAGGTGGGGAATGCTTTACACTTTTCATCCCTGAGAATTGCTACTGGAGTTAACTCCCAATTCACCTAACAATTGATTCTTTACTCTTTCCTTGAAACCTTACTCCTGTCTTTACCAACCCTGTGTACTCAAGGATTTCTTCCTGATGAATGCCCTTTCTCTCCTGATTTTTCACATTGCTTCACACACATTAGAACAAATGTCATTATTTTCCTAATCTTCTGCACAGAATGGCTATGAGAATTTTAATTTCCTTTTAAAATCTGCATGGTATTCAGTCATAAATTCACAGGAGCTGTGCAAATCATTCATCATAGAGCTGCAATGATGTACAGCAATAATGCTGATATTTTGTATGCTGATGAACAACTTGTTCTCTCACTGTGTCTACCATTTGCTCCTTTCTTACCTTCAGTTGTCTTGCAGTTCTCTGCTAATTCAGATGACCTTTTTCCTTGTTCCTATTACTAGATTTTAAAGCCAGATGGTTTGCAAAACCCATGAGAATATATGAATTTATGTTTCAGCACTTTCATTCCTCATCTTGTCCTTTCCATAGAATGCTTTTCCCTCCTTTTTTATTTCTCCCCTTTCAGTGCTCAGATTTCTTCCAGCTTCATCAACATTGATTTTCTGAGGTAATAGGACCTTTTGACTTAGTGAAACCCCTCCCCTGCAAGACGCAAGCAACCATGTAACAGACCTCAAGGACAGAAATGCTTGAAAAGACCATCCAACCCCATTTTTTTTTTTTTTTTTTGGCATCTGAATCACCAGCCTTAACCATAAAGTAAAGGAGGTGACTTTGCACCAGCTCTAGAAACCATAACTCCTTTTCCCCAGCTCAGAGGCTCACCCTTTTCCTACAGAGCAAAACTGAGAGAATTACAGAAGTCTGCAACTGTCAGGCCACCCACAGCCATCAGTGCCCTGTGTGGACGCCTGAGCACCCCAGCCCCACTACCCAGACCCTGCAGCAAAGTTCTGACCTGGACCCCCAGGCTTCGATGACCCCACTGTGTGGCAGAAGTCCTTATGTGCACCTTGGTCTGGGCTTGGTGGTGGTGTTTTTTTCCACCTCCTTTGAGGTGAGCATGGAGGAACATCTGTGCTCTTCCAGGGTCAGTTTGTTCTGGGTCTTTTTGTTCTATGGCAAAGCCACTTCGTGTATCACAGCTTTTAATCCTTTTAAATACCTTGAGTGCGAGTCTGCCATGGCTGGTTAAAGCAAGGGAGGACTCGCATCAGGGAGTCTCGTTAGAGCTGTTTACCTCAAACATGGAGATGATCAGAAGAACCTGAAACTAGAAGGAGGAATAAAGCAGATGTTGGAGTAACAGAGGGGTCTAGGACAGCCATCACTTGCCCCTGCAGAGATCGCTGTCCCAAAAACATCCCTTGCTAGGAGGCATGGCAGCTGCAGTTTCACCTCCGGTGACCATGACTGCTGAGTTAAAGGCTAAATACGATTACACGGAGTTTGTGAGGAAATGAAAGCCTGTGAGCAAGGAGGGAGTCAGTATGTTCGTGCCTGGAATTCCTGCTCCCTCCCACATCCTCGAGCGAGTGCTCACGCCTCAGGTGCTGGTGGTGTTCATCTGAGGGATCTTGTGATCCTTCAGGTGAGCAAGTTATTTCATGTGGAAAAGCCGGCAGTAAATAAACCACTACTGGCGAGGCCGCAGGGAGTGCTCACTCAGCTAGGGTCTTCAAGACAAAGCTTGGACAGGTGCTGAGTTGTTCTTACATACGAGTGTGTGGAACAAGCACGTTCAATACCTCCCTTCCCATTCTCAGCCATTTTTACGGAGGATTCAAGCCAACAGCCCTTCTGCCGAGAAGGGACCCCAGCCCCTCGCCCAGTCGCCCAGTGCCCGGAAAACCCAGCCCGCCTGAGGCGGAGCCTCCGTCAGAGCCAGTGGCGGTGTAGGGGCCAAGGGACGTCCCCTGCCCTCACCCCGCCGGATCGGCGGCCGCTAACCCACGATCTTAGGAGGGAGGACACGGCCCTTCCCCGAGGCAGGGCGGACGGCAAGCGGCAAGAGAGCAGCGGGGAGGCGGCGCCGCGGAGAGGGAGCGATCTGCCCCACCCCGCGGCTGCCGGGCGGGCGGGCCGAGGCGGGGCCGGCTTGGGGGCGGGCAGGCGGCTCTGGTCGCTGTCCTGGGTGTTGAACCTGCTGCGGCTGCAGCTCGCCGGAGCCGGGGAACGGCTGCGGGAGGCGAAGGGCAGGCGGGCGGCATGGAGTGAGGGCTGGCGGCGGCGGGCAGGGGAGCGGGACAGCCGCCTGCGATGGGCCAGGCATGATGGGGGCGCTCGGCTCCGTCCTCCCGCTGCTGCTGCCGCCGCTGCTGCAGGTCCTCGCCTCTTCCCCGCGAGGCCAGCAGCTCTCCGCCGGAGCCGCCGCCGAAGCGCGGATCGGTGAGTGGGGAGAGGGGAGGGAGGCGGGGGGCTGACGGGGAGCGGGGCCGCGCCGTCCCCTCACTCCCTCCACTGCTGCTCGAGACCTTCCTCAAGAGACAGCTCCACAGGCCCCCGGCGGCCGCGCCCGCACGGCTGCCGGTGAGGGGCCCGTGCTCCGGCCCCCCACAACCGACTCCCGCTGAGCAGCCCTGTTCTCTGGTCCCTCACGACCGCCTCCCGCTGGGGGGGCCTGTCCTCTGCTCCCTTAACTGGCTCCGCTGAGGGGCCTCATCTTCCGGCTCCTCGTATCGACGCTGCCCGCTAAGTGTCCCTCTTCTCCGGTCCCTCTCACCTCCCTGGTCCCTCCTCTCCCCGCAGGTCCCCAGTCACCCCTAGTCCAGCCCGGTGTCCTCACTGCCCCAGCAGCATGTGCCGGCGGGTTGTCTGGGGACATCTCTGAGTCTCACCGACTCTCCCCACATGCTGAAAACTTCCACCGAGACAATCATGAGGCCCCTAAAGTCAAGGTCCACCAGTGGGGAGTCACCAGAAATGCATCCATCTCCACATTGCAGAAATACAACCCTCCTTCGAGTACACTGGATTCAGCCCATTAACTGCCCTCTTACTGGGAAACCACAGGAAATCCCCAGGCCACAACCCCCCAGGTGCAGCCCAGCCCTTGGTGGTGTCCAACCCTAACTAATTCTGCCAGAGCTTCGAGTCAGCACTGGCTCCTGGTTAAGGCTGTTTTAACAGCGTCTAAAAATACCCAGTACTGCTCTGGGAAGACTGTTAAACATCCTCCTTCTGTTGAGACATTCTCCAACCAACCCCTTCCTCTTTTAGAAGATCCTGTCTACAGTAAACATGCCCACCTGCTGAAATGACTCACGCTAACATGAAAGGACACAGAAAACAAACTCCCTGGATTTAAGATCAGTGCTTTTCTCCTGTGCCACTCTCCCTGGCAGTCTTCTCCTTGCACTGAGACATTCCTGGCTGTATGCTCACCAGAATTTTCTCCAATAATGTATACTAATACATTCAGTCTTATTTCACTTACAGTATCTTTCCAAAAGTCACTTCAAATCAAGAAGGTTGTAACTTGGAGGATTTCAGTTTTTTTCTGCTACTTGTTGTGGTTATAGAGAGTAGAGGGTGAGAGCTAAACGAGCTGTCCCTAAGAAATCTTTTCCTATGACAAAAAATAAAATGACTTTAAGAAACAAAGGAAGCCTCCTACCAAAGGATCAGTGCAGTCTTCTTCATGTATATTCTTTTTATTAAGAAGGAATTAAAATCAGCTGACCATGGTTTTAATGAGGCTTCAGTCAAGTGGCAATAAAAATGAGCTATTGAATGCTTGCTATAGAGAAGGTTGTGATGCAAGGTTTTAAGGAGAAGTGGTTTGGACTGGATATATCCCTCCCTCCGCTCTCTTGGTTGCTATAGATATAGACTATTTCTCCTAATCTGCTGAGGAGAAAGCTGCATAAAAATATTGAAAGTAATAGCTGTAATTTTTACCTTTAATAATGCAATAGGCTAGACATTGTGCTTTCAGATTAGTCAGTTTTTGATTCTCTCTCCCTAAACATAAACTGGAAACCAGTCTGGGTCACAAAATATTTTTCAGTGTGTTGTAGCTACAGAACAATGTTTGTGTGTCTGTCACTTCCCTGTAGCATCCCTGTGCTTCTTCCTTGGGAAAGATGCCTGCCTGACAGTTAAATCTGTCCTTGTGTGCAAGGGAATGGGGGAAGAGCAGGCTTGGGTTTACATATGGAATCCAGTGGTCTGAGAGAAATAAATCAGAGTTATTCCAATACCAACTGAACAAGCTGAGCCTTTTTACTTCTCGCTGGGATAGGGAACTTACTGATACCTCACAGATCTGTGTGAAACATGGGAAAGGATTTATTGTGTTTGACAAGATACAGGACTTTATTATGTTTGCATGGCTGAAAGTGAAACAGTATTGCCTGTCTTCTCCCTTCAAGTTCCTCTGTATTTTTATATTGACCAGTATTTCAAACAGTTTTTATACTAGATTCCAACCAGCTTTAGACTACAGTTTTCAGAAACATCAGGAGATGCAACTGTAATTTTAAAAGTTATCTAAGTTTTGGAATTATTTAGTGTTTATAGTGGAAGATACTAGTCTGATTTTCTTATGAGAACTCCCATCTTCTTTAGTTGAAAACTGAACCCAGATGCACCATGAAAACTATAAAATGCTATAAGAAGGCTCTATAACATGTACAAGAAACTTTCTAAAAAGCCACTTAATTATAGAAAGAGTTTTGTAATTAATTTGTTCCTATTAAATGTTTCAGAAAGTCTTCCTAAAAGTTGTTTCACAGGTAGAAGTTAATGAACTTCACAGCTTAATGAACTGTTTTAATCCAGTTTAATTTCTGGATTAAAATGCTTTAATTTCCTCTTATTATTTGCCATTTTTTCCTTGTGCTTTCCAATATAGTAATATTCTCTAAATAGTGATCTGTTTATTTTGTAACTTGCTTTCAAATCTGCTTATGACATTGGAAGACTTGAAGTTATGGTTAAATAGAATAAAACAATTAGATTTGTGTTTCTTTTCCCTATATAATTCATGAGGTTTTGTAGACTGTTCCTGTGGGAAGGATCCTTTCTATAAGAGGTTGCTGTCAACAAAAGCACATATTTTTCCCTTTCTTGCCATTTACAGTAGCAATTTAAATGTAAGCAAACAAGGAAAAGTGTAACTCTTCCCCTCTCTCTTTCTCTTGCCCAGGTTTAGCACAGGAGAGAGATTCTTACAGTTTCTGAAGAAAAACTCAGCTGGGTACATAGTAGTATTCATTAATTTTTGATGAAACATTGGGTCTCTGAGTTTAATATTCTAAATAAATCTTAATTTGTTTATAAGATACTATCCACCTATGAGTATGGAACTTCTTTTTAAATGTTTTACAAAGTACTGTTCTGTGAACAATATATGCTGATCATGTTTGCTAAATTCCACAGGTTTGGGTTATTCTGCTGCTGTAGTGATAGTTCTATGGATTTTTTTTTAATGAGAAAATAATTATGGTGAGGATACAGTTAAACTTAAAATACATTTCAATGAATACTAAGTAGTTACTTCAGTAAAAATTTCCCTCTCCAACTATCAAAGTATTTTTCATGCAGTTGTACAGCTTTTTAAGTAGACTTAATCTGTTCAGAAAATTGCAGTGGTAGTTATTTTATTTTAATATGAAGTAGGATGGTTGAGGTAGAGAACTTGGGAACAAAGTAAACTGTGAACTTCTTTAGTCACCTTATTTCATAAATCCTAAAATACAGATACTTTACAGCAGAAGTCATCCTCATATGTATTAGAAAACAGAGTATGTGTGCTTGCTGCAATGCTTCACATTGACTGACCTCTAATGTGTAAAATGATGCTTATAACCTTCAGTGAATACGAGTATAATTTTGCAATATAATTTGATCTCCTCTGCTGCATGCAATCCTGTTTTTCACTTTGCATTTTCTTCTTAAATGAGTTCATTAATATACTGAGGAAATGTCTGGAAACAATTACTCTATATACCATGCAAAAGTTCCTTCAAAGTTGTATTCAGATCATCCTGTGCAAAATTTTTGCAAGTCAAATGCCTGTGAATTTAGTTTTAACTAACAAAAAGACAAGTTGGTCACATATCAGCTTCTAAACATGAAACACTCCTCTAAACCTGCAGCTGTGAGTTCCTGGTACATGCCAGTGACCAAACACAGTCTTACATTGTACTATGGTTAAAAAGTAATTGAGGATAGAAATTTTACTCAGAGTTTTGAAAAATGTTGTATTTTGCTCCTAGGAAATTCACAAAGAACTGTGTGTCTGTTTAACAGCTGGAAAAATATTTTAGACATGGACTAGGAATTTCAAGTGATTTAAGTTAAACAGAAGTAAGAAAGTACAAAAAGCAGGGACTTAATTTACAATTGGTGGAAAGTATTTCTCTGGTGTTAATTCTTAAATTATAAGAGAATGAAATAAAAAATATGACAGATGAGAAAATTTTTTTTTTTTTTTTTTTTTTTTTTTGGCTTTTCAGCTAGTGCTTCAAATACAGTGCAGGGGAAATAGTGCCAGGGAGCATTTGTCCATGGGATTTTCATGGGAAGTAGCATAAAAGTGTATCTTGGTTCAGTCCTTGTTGGATAAATGTTACATTACTGTCGTTCTCAGACGTTGCTGTCAACTGTCTTGGAGATCCATGAGGACTGAAATTTTGTTTATTGCAGCAGTTCTGAGCTGAACTGAAGCTCACCAAAGTCAATGTCAGCCTTTCAATTGACTTCAGTAGTGTTTGGATCAAAATGCTGGTTGAGGCTTGTGGCAGGCTGGCTGAGAAAGTGGGTGAATTGCAGTGGAACCCATCTGCTCAGTAGATTAAATTGCCTGAATTTCTGGCTATATTAATTTGGAACTTCCCATGAGCACTCAGGTATTTTGATATTATATTGATTTGATGTAATTTATGTGCAATTTATGGTATAATGTTAGCAAATAAAAATACCAAGAAAATAACTTAATTGAGGCCATGATATATGATCAGAATGTGGAAGATTCCACGGAGGAAGCTGTATGGGTCCCTTCACCAAAAGTGGTTTTTTCATATTCCAGAAATGTTTCTTCAGTAATCAATTACATTAGAAAGCAGCCATAAATCAGCTTGATATCAAGGCATGTCTATCTGTTAGTTCCATTAAAGTAAAGGTAAGAATATGCACTAATGTTTTTGGCATCATGACATGGCTGTTCTGTGATTCCATTTTACTGTCTAACTTGGTTTGTTGAAAGTTTCAAAGGGAAAGGGGAGGAATTAGTCCTCTGCCAGTCAAAGGACACCATTGCAGGGTGCTGTGAGGGTTGTTCATTGTATGGGATTTCTAGGGAGATTTTTTCCTTTTTTTTGATTTACTGACTGAGAGAAAGCAGAGAAGTTTTTCAAAATAGAAACTCATTTCTTCTTCCTGCTGGAGTATATTCTAACATTTCTCTGTACTTGGTGAAATAAAAAAGAATATTTCTACTTGTCTTCCTTCTTTTTTGTTACCAGTGAATACCAGTCCCAAAACCTTCATCATACCACACCATCATCATACCATGCCACGCGTCAGACTATTGAGAGGAAGTTTGGTTCCTCCTAATTTTTAGATCCTGGAATATTTGGCCATTATACCAAAGGGTAGTTAATGTTGACACAGTAATGATAAATAGTGAGTTGTCTGTGTACTTTGTTACAGTGAATAGCAATGCTTTTTTTATACACATCAGTGTGGAGAGCCTGCCATTAGTGAGAAAAGGGCAACTCCAGTCCCTGGAGGAGTTGAGCCCACTGATAAGCAGGGAGCTGAAGTCTCCTGCACTGAGCAGATTTTGGCTGGAAGGAGAGCATAAGAACATGAACTCAGATGTACCTCATTCCACTTACAGTGTGTTCTAAAAATCATAAAATCTCTGAAGTTAGTCTTACAAAGTCTGTATATATAATGTCTTGCTAAAATCTGTGTTGGTGCTTAGGAAGATGATCAATAAAGACTGCAGGAAAGATCATTTTGGTTTTTGGTGATAAGATTGGCAAAGGAGGGTAAGTACTCAAGAGGGAAAGTCCACTGCTAGTCTCCATCAAAACAGGGTGCTGAGCTGCATGTATGTTTGGTTAGGCTCAGCATGGTCACTATTAATAAATCTAGGAAGATATAAAGTAGTAATGCTGCTGGTCAAACTGTCCTAATGTTTGCAAGTAAAAAATAAACAGGTGAAGATGCAGATGATTAAGAGCAATCTTGAAAGAAACAAGCAGAAGAGGTGCCAAGGAAAAGAGGCGTGTTGGGAATGTGGGATGTTCAAATGAGGGAATGAGAAAGGAAATATAAGTAAAAGTAAAATTATTGGAATTAAAGATTAGGAATGATGATTAGTGAATTGTATATGATCTGTAAAGATGTCAGATTGGGTGGAGATCTTTTTGCTATGGAAGAAACAGAGTAGCAAAACAGAGATGTTCAATGGACCGGTCTGAGGCATGAAAAGATAAGGCAAAGGGACAAGGGGGAAAAGGGATTTAAAAAATAGAAATAATAATTCATTCGTTTAGGCCAAATTCATGGCAAAATTTGAGTCAGGAAATGCATGTAGAAGATGAGAATCTGTTCTGAGAGCAGAAAGGATTTATTTCATTTAATGTAAGAAGTGGGATTCCTCTAACTAAATGTAATTGTTTGAGCTAATCACTCAAGATTCCCTCTAAGCTATATCCAGTTTATAAATCTCAATTAATTGTACCCATCAGTACATATCAAGTGTAGGTCAGGTGAATGTCTCCCTGAATGTAGCTGTTGTTTTCCGCTTGGTATTCTCTTGATACTCTTCCCTATTTAGGGTGAATAAGTGTCTGTAAATACATGGTATTACTGCAGCTATTTCAAAATCAGATAAATTAAATCTGGGGAGAGGTAAGCACTTTTGGAGAGTGATTCACCTGTCTTTCCCCACTGAGGTGAAACTAACAAAGTAGCTTAAACTAAAGGTAGGTTGGTTGAGGATCACCTGCTACATTACTTCAAAACCATGGGCATAGCTTTGAGATGTACAGGTCATGCAAGTAAGCTGATCAGGAAGGTTTGTCATATAAAGGACTGAAGCAAGTGAAGTGGCTGAAGGATATAAGTAGTCCTGGAAAAAATTTTATCTGTAAAAATAACTGTCTGGTAATTGAAAACAAGTGGAGATCTCTGAATGAGACAGAAGAAATGAACATAATGAAAAAGTGAAGGGAAAAAAGCAGGTGAATGAACAAGCAGTATGCTGGTAAAATAGACAAATGGAAGGGAGTCTGGAATTAGCTGAAGGCAAGGGGACCATGAAGGCTTAGACATTGAGGTCCTGGAGCAGGTCCAAAGGAGGGCAACCAGGCTGGTGAAGGGACTCGAGCACAGATCCTATGAGGAGAGGCTGAGGGAGCTGGGCGTGTTGAGGCTGGAGAAGAGGAGGCTCAGGGGAGACCTCATCACTCTCTACAACTCCCTGAAAGGAGGTTGGAGCCAGGGGGGGGTTGGGCTCTTTTCCCAGGCAACCCTCAGCAAGACAAGAGGGCACGGTCTCAAGTTGTGCCGGGGGAGGTTTAGGTTGGACATTAGAAAAAATTTCTTTACTGAGAGGGTGATCAAGCATTGGAATGGGCTGCCCTGGGAAGTAGTGGATTCTCCATCCCTGGAGATATTTAAAGAGACTGGATGTGGCACTCAGTGCCATGGGCTGGGAACTGCAGCGGTAGTGAATCAAGGGTTGGACTTGATGATCTCTGAGGTCCCTTCCAACCCAGCCAATTCTATGATTCTATGATTATGATACATGAAGGGAATGTGTGAAGGGCATGGAGGTTAATGTGTCCATACGTGAGTTTTAGGGATTTTATTTGTGAGGAGTGTGAAAGGGGTCTATTTGTATCTTACCTATTTCATAGTGACAAACCACTATAGCATTCCCAATAACAGTATGCCATTCAGATCAGATGTGCCCCCCAAAAAATTAGGGAATTTTTTTTTCTGAAAAAATTAGAGGAGCTTAGCTCTATAGAATTTATTCCTTTTCAGATGGAATTTTTGAGACTAAAGTAGCTTGGAAAATTACTGCATCTTAGTGCATTTTTTCCTTTCAGTTTGTTTCAGTGAAACATATTTAAATACTAAACATAGTTTGGTGAATTACAGGCTTCCTGAATGGCGAGTTAGCACTTAACATTGCATACCTATTTTGCTTCAAACTAATATTTTGATAAAACAGGCTATTTAAGGGAGTAAAACCCAGTAACTAGAAGTTTTATGGGAAGTACAGCAGGTTGTAGTGGGTGTAAGGTCTTTTCTTTCAGTCATATCTTAAGAGCATGCAACAGTGGTTGCATAAGATTGAAATCATAGCCACTAAGTACAAGTTAATATATGGGCCACCTAAAATGTAGTTTATTTCCAGATGTTTTCATAGAATACAATGTAGCTGATACCAGTCATACAATACATATTGTAATAAACTCACAAAGCTCATAAAAAGTCAGGAAAGATGAGAATATACTTAAAAAACCATTTTTACAGTCCCCTCACCCCAGTTTATCTTTGATCTCTCAAGTTTGAACTTCAAAAAATTCTACAAAATGCCTTGCACAAATAAATTTTGGATGCTGAAAATCTGATAGATATTTTTGATAATTACCTGTCTGTCTGTTCCTGTCCTAAAAGAGCTGAAGATATCATAGCTTCTTCTCTCGTTAATTTTCTGCTCTGCAAGAGGAGGGCTGTCTTTTCACCATAATTTTTTTAGTTGGTTGGTACAAGTCAGTTAAACTCAGAGCAGTTGTTTCAGACAGCTGCTTTACTTCACTTCACCCTGAAGCTCATGTCTCATCTTTTAGGCCTGAGGATGAAAGAGTTTGTATGTTAAAGGAATCATCTGTGTTTTGTCAACTATTATCAGGCTACAGATTTGCAGTACAGAATGTTTGGCAGTAACAAAAGTTTATTGTATTCCTGCCAGTGACTGCTTGGTCTTGCCTTTGTAATGAGTATCAGTTTGGCTGAAACAAACAAACAAAAAAAAATTGGATCTTGATCACAACCTTGCTCTCAAGCAGTGAAAGCAGTGCTGCTGTTAGTGCTGGAATCCATGAAATGGCAGCAGGGGGATGGCTATGTGGATAGGATTACTTTATACCACCAACGTCACTGAGCTCTCCATGGCATGGAACTTTGACTCGTGTCCTTGTCTGAGATAGTCTCCTATTAACCTCACTGTTCTCACAGAATTGATTTGTAGATTAGACATTAAATTATATATACTCTGCAGGGCTGAATTAAAAATATGGCATCAAAGATCACCCTTGATTAATGCAGATAAATCCCCATCAAAGAATGTGAATGTCTATTTTGTTTTTAAAGATTTTATACATTACAGTGCATTTCTCTCGTCAAAATGATTTTTTGTAATTTTAGTTTAATTATTGTAGAATAATTTATGCATTTGCTGTTTATATTTCAGCTTTATTTGATATCTTTATTTGATATGATCAGTGGCTATCAAATATCTTCAGTGAGCTATTACTTATAAAACGTTCTTTCCTTTTCTAGATTTTAGCACTGCTCAGTATTCTCAGTATGTCATAAGTGCAGTGCCTTACTTACACCAGCAAAATATTATACCCATCTTCTTCTGTGACCTGGTCCCAGGAGTCATCCCAGCTTCAACACAGTTTTTTACTTTCATGGTATGACCCTGTGGATTGTCTCAACTCCTTCCCTTGAGGGCTACAGTCACTGGTGACTATCCCACTTCTTACTTACATCCTAAAGAAAGAAAAAAAGGGAAAAGGGAATTATCCATCTCTTATGACTTTCTGAAAATAGATGCATATTAATGAAGATACCAAGGTAAATATAATCAAGTATTTAAGCAGGTAAACACATCTTGGAGTTATCAAAACAGTTGGCAGATATAACCCCACCTAAATTCATCAGCACAGGGTGTTCAGAGAATCATAGAATGCCAGGTTGGAAGGGACACCAAGGATCATCTAGTCCAACCTTTACTCCTTTTAATTTTTCTGTTTTTATTTGATCTGTATTTAAGAAAAGTCTGGGTGGTTGGGGTTTTTTACCACTGAAATTTCGGGTGCATCTTCAATTTTCCCTTTCCTCAATAACGGAGTGAAATTTCAAACTTGTTAAAATATTCTTCTTAGTACTACCTACCTGGAGGTTTATTTTAGTTAAATAGGCCAGCTCATAATTGCAGTTTATCAACATACATAACACACAGGGGAAGGTTTCTAAGGACAAAGGGCAGCTATAAAAATTGTATATTCAAAATAAATGCGATAGTGAAAACAGAAATTTTGAAGGAAAAAACAGTTAACTGATGCTGCCTGGTAAATTTCCATCGTAAGAGCTGCAGAAAAATGAAACAATCATGTTCTTTGGGAGCAATCACTCACAATTTTAGACAGTATACAGTTTATAATACTATAATAGCATTGAAAAAGCATTCTATCTGGCTGGTTTTGTGGAGCCCAGCAAGACAAAGATCTACAGCTGAGCTTTTTTTTTTTTCCTTCCCATTTGCTTTTGCTGCTCTGAGTGACACCTGCTCTAATGAGTTTATAATCTGAAAGTAAATAACTGGGAAGGGAGGAGGAAATGGACACAGCACAAAGGCTTGAGAATAAACAGCTGTTAAATGGCTGACATTTTAGAACGGAGAACACCCAGCTTTTATGAAGGATCTTATTCAGCTTGAACGAAGGAGCTGATCACACCCAGTCGTCAAACTTTCGTAATTAAAGAATTACTTGAGAGGATTTTAGAACAATATTTTATCATCTTCAGATTATATAGCTATTTTCATGGTTTTGCAGAAAGAGAAGAGCTCTGACATGATCAGCTGATGGGGTGCTGAGGAGTGACCATGCAGGCTGATAAAAGGAGCGTGGCTGAACTCTCTTAACTTGCAGTTTAGGAAGGTTGATGCCAGAGGGACTTAATTAAATCATGGTGCATATAAAGGGATGATAAGGATGATCCTTATCTAAGCCTCTGCATGAAGCTTCCAGAATGTGATTTTGGGTGTTGATGTTTGGCCATCTAACACTCCTTTCACAGGGTGGGCTTTTTGTCATCTATTATTTTTTTTTGTCCATCCAGTATGAGAATAATACTAACTTACTTTCAGATGTAATTGATCACTACACAAGGAAACCCTGCTATGAAAGGAAGTTTTTAAAATACAGCCTTTCATTAATACCTGTATCAATTTTCCTGAAGCTGTTTTTATGTTTGGTATAAATATAAACAGTTGCAGGTTCAGTTCCTTCTGATGTCAGATATTAGTCCAAGGTTCCTGGATTTAAGGTGATTTAAGGCTTCAAATATTTGAATAGGGCTTGCCTTGAGCTGATTTTATAGAATATGTTTAACTCAATTTAAGGCAGTATCAGCAAATAAGTATGTGAACATTTTCTTCTACTCAGCTTTCCATTGTCTCTGTTGCATTCTGAAAGATACCCTTGGCTTGGGAGCTGGCATTTTTCCTGATACTTGACAAAGAAACTCTGCTTAGCTCTTCTCACTTGAGAGAATTCTTCTTGCTGAAGGATGGGCTTTGGTGATTTGGTGGTGTATCATCTGGTGACCCTGATCCTGTAGAATGGGGTGTGAGTGTTCCTTCATTTGGGATTGTCACTCCCAGGAAAACAGGGTGTAGGGTTCTGTAGTTTTCCAGGCACACTGGAGTCACTCCTCAGTGTCAGAAAAAGTATGTGATAATGTAACATTCTTGTTTATGTAATCCTGGTTTGGCTTCAACAGACTCTCCAATTGACCTAATTGTCAGAATGCTTAATGAAATTTCCCAGAGAGGAAAATATTATTTGTGGTCAGTTTCCATCCTTTAAAATGAGTACTGACTTGAGGAGAAGAATCTACCTTTCTACTCTGGTTTCTGTTGGGTGAAGACTCATTTATACCTGGGATTTGTTTTAATTCTCCAGTCCTTTCAGCTCTTGTCAGCTGTGCTAACAGAACTCTGTTTGACCAGCTTCAGCATTGCCATGTAACCTTTGGAAAGTCCTTCCCAGCTGGGCAGATGTCAAATAACTATCAGTTTGTAATAAAACCAAACCAAACCAAACCGTTTACAGGCTGGAGATGTGACACTTCCTGAACACACGTTAGATAAAATACATGCTGTTTTTATAAAGTAAAGCTTCAGAAGTTAATGATTCAAATGTGTATAAATAAAAGCAATGAATACGGATAGAGAAACAGAAAACCAGAAAAAAAAAACCCAATAGGAAAAAGAAAAAAAGGAAAAAAAAAAAGAAAAAAAAAAAAAGAAAAAAAATGAAAAAAAAAAAAGGAGAGAGTGTTAGGAATAACTGAATTACAGAATCACAGAAGGTTAAGGGTTGGAAGGGACATCTGGAGATCATCCAGTCCAACCCCCTTGCTAAAGCAAGTTCACTTAGAGTAGGTTGCACAGGCAGGTTTTGACTGTCTCCATACAAGCAGGATCCACAACCTTTCTGTGCAGATGTTTCAGTGCTCTGACACCCTAAAAGTAAAGAAGGGCTATTTGGCAAGCTGGAAGTTAGTGTACTGTAATGATCTCTGTTATGTTTGTGTCAGTATAAAACATATCTTTTCCTAGTCTTTGTAAGTAAAGAATCAGCAAACTGGAAGCTTTGTTGGAAACAGAGGAATTTGATGATGTAGTTTCTTCATATCCGTTCATTCCACAGTATTTTAGGTTGTATTTATTCATAATTATTTTTATTCACATTTCATTTGTGATTAATGTGTGCCAGGTATTATGATAATTGTTTTTTCATGTCATAAATTACAGGAGAGCTTTTCTATAATACTATATAGTCTGAGAGCTATGATTAAGTCTGTCTGTTTAATTTTGTTTCTGATTACCAATGCAAATACTTAAGCATGTGCCTAACTGTAGGTGAGTGCTATTGTCACTCAGTAAATGGGAATGCTCACCCCTTTTGCTTTCAGCATGGGAGAAAATAGGTCACAGCCGTTTTGATTATACCTTGAATTTTGTAGAATCAGGATTCTTATTTCACTCATTTAATTGGTAACAGAGCCCTTTAACAACATCACAAATTCACACACTGGAAAAGTCTGTAATAACAAATTCATAATACTGTCACCTGTGTACAGTTTTGGGGTGACTTAAAGAATTTATGGCATTTCTGGAGCAGAGAATTAGAACAGCATTTTAAAAATGAAACTAGATATGATTTGCTCAAATTACTTTGAATTTGCTGTTTGGAGTGCCTTCTGCAATAACAATACTCCATGTGTTTCATTTCTTTCTTTTTCTTTTTCTTTTTCTTTTTTTTTTTTTTTTTAAATTGATATGGAACTCTACTTTAGGATGAGATAGATTTTCATTCTCCTCCAATGAGTAGGTATCTGGTGACATCTGTGAAGGACTGTAAAAACATTTGAGAAGATGCAAATTAACTGAACGTTTCTCTGAAACGGAATTGGTGCCAGAAATCCACTAACTGATGCTTTATAGCTGCATCTGAAAACTGAAAGAGGTTGTTCCTCCTTTTCCAGAGATGATCCCCAGTATGCGTGTTGCCAGCTCTCCCCCAGAAGAACTCCTCAAACTCCAGACCTTAGAGATCAGTGAGGTAGCACCAGATATCATGTAGTTATAAAGCAAGTAAATATAAATTCCTGTTATCATCCCCAGGTGTCTCATGAATGAATTTTGTATTCACTCAGTTTCTCAGTTCATATATTATCTATGTGTAGTTACTCTCCATATGTGAAAAATTGGAAATAGCTTTTTATTCTTGGTCTCATCTGGGGAGGTGCAAACTTATATCTGCAAATACATCTTTTTGCAAATCCAAGCTTTTTTTTTTTTTTTTTTTTTTTTTTTTTTAAATAAAGATTATATCTTGCTAGAGGATAAAAATTATTAAGAATTTTCCCTGGGAGGAGATTGAGAATTCTCTGCTCAGAAAAGAGACTACTGGGTGGCTACATGGAAAGAAAGTAGGACAGACCACAGCAAGTGAGAAGTCCTTATGGAAATAGCTAAAAACTTTAGTTCACCTTTTCCACTGAATTCTTATTCATGCTGAATATGACCTTGATTCCTCTGAACAGCTTGTCTGAGCTTTTTAACTTGACCTAGAACTCTCTTAAGACAGTGTTTAAATTCAAAGGCTTGTTAGGAACATGTTACTGTAGCAACAATAAAATAATATTATTCAGATTTGATAAGAAGTATTCTTGTCCTTTTTGACTGAATCCTTTCCAGATTTTCCAGGAAGAACTTTTTTTTCAATGTCATAAATGGTATTAGTGGAATAATCATCAAAACCAGTCAAGCAGTGCAGGAAGAAAAGGATCATTTCAGTGACTTCTTTTTCTAAGAATCTTACCTGCAGTAATATTTTCCCATAAGGATTTAAAATATGAATAGTTTGAAGATTCTCTTTTACTGCATGTCTGCTGAGGAACACATCTTTCTTGGTGGATCAATCTCTCCAGGCTGGTGTGAGGCCTTATATATCTGAGGGTAGTCAATATCTAGTCAGTATCACCCCATTCTTACCCTCTCTCACCCAGCAACTGCTATTGATCACTGTCAGAGACAGATTTTGGTTTAATCTGGTATGGCATTGTGCCTGCTTTGCACAAGCAACATCCCCCCTGCATAGTGCCTGTGTTCCCCTATAGACTGATGGGAACTGAAGAGTCACAGTCCTGAGGATATTCTGCCCAGCCACAGAACAAGGCTGGAGTAGAAAAAGAATCTAGCTGCAGATATACACAAACTTTCCTAAAAAGAAAAGAAGTGTGCAGTCACAGTAATTTTGAATCAAATATTAGGATTTTCAGTGCTTATCAGGGCCTGAAAAAGCAATATTTTATAAGAAACAAAATGCAGTGGATTTTTACTGGCAAATTACTAATGCAGTGCTAAGTATTCCCTGCCACTGTGGGCAGGAAATACAGTAGGCCAAATTTTTTTTTTTTTTTTTTAGACTTGTGATCCATACTGTAGCCTGTAGCCTGTATTAAAATACCCCTCTGGGTTTCACAGAAAGTGTATGACTTAAAGAAAGCAAACATGCCTTTGCATTATACTTAGGATTTCAGTACAGAAGAGATTGTGTGACTTGAAAGGCACAACATCCAAAGGCACTACATCCACAGAACCCATTTCAACTTTAATGGGCAACACCATCACTTCAGTCTTCTCTCTGCCTGGTGCAGCAGGCAGGAGTAGAAGGCTGCATGGCAGCTCTGTACAGCAGCAGGAGGAAGCTATTGAGATCAAGTTATACACATGGACTTTTAAGGAACTGAGTGTAAGTGGGATTTGGGGATGCCCTTCAGCTCATTTCTTAGCTCCCAGCATTAGGAAGGAACAGGAGAAGCATTTGGTTTACTTCTTGTTTTAAAGACTTGTTTTTCAATAATCAGTTGTCCTGTCTTTGGAGTAATGTGCCAGTGTTGCTCTGGAAGGGGTGTGTTTCAGTTCATTTCTGCAACACTTGTGTCATCTGGAGGCTTTACATGAGCACTGGTCACATCTGCCCCAGTTCAGTTTATAAGAATTTCTGAGCCACTAATCTTGAGTCCTGTATTTTAGACATAGAGTATAGAGAAATATATTTATAATTAACAGATGTATGACTTTCTTCTTCCTCAAATGGGTGTGAAATACTAAAAGAGCACCATGGTACATGACATCTGTGAGAGAAGGAAGATTAAATGGCATGCAAGCTGAATTTAAAGAGAAAATAGCTCTGTGACATGCTCAGAAAAATATAAATTGATAAAGTAGACAGAGGTGCAGTAGGCATATATTTTACTGATTTTTCATGAACTTATACCAGTCTGGTGGATACTGTAACCTCAGCTGACCCATTTTTTCATTGCCTTCCCTTACATTGACAAATGACCTAAATCTTTAAATATAATCAGGTGTGGAGACAAGCAAATGAAGGATGATTGTACTGATGAGAAAGGCAATACAGCTTTAGGGAGATCCATTGATATTCTGTAACCTTGTAGTCACTCAGTTTAAAGAAGTGTAGCTTTTGAAGGAAGAAGGTGAGAGATTTAACAAAAATTAAGCATCCTTTCTACTTTTAGTGGTACTTCTAGTTATCTGCATATGCAGTTGAAAACAGAGCAGTTCCTTGAATCTTCTGGCTGTCCAGAGAACTTTGATCTTCTAAAATAAACCTGTAAATATGTATTTATCACTTCCTTTAAGATAAAGATAATGGAAGACAATAAATATATTAAACTAGTCAGCAAAAATTACTTCAGTGACAGAAAATCACTGTTGTTTTTCTCATCTTTGGCTGCTGTATGCAGGTTACCTGAGTGATGATTATGAGTTTTTGCTTGAAAAGCAAGAGATGTCAAGTTGCTTGCCAGTGCAATATGACTATTACATACCACGTGGCTGCTATTTTTAACTTCTTGAACCATTATTTTTGTGTGAGCATTGAATTAAAACTCTGAATCCAGAGTATCTACTAAAGTTATGTTTCACAGGAGCCATCAGATAATGGCTCAGATAATTCTGCCCTTTTTTTTCCTTTTACTCCTAGTTTAAGTAGTGTTCCTTGAAGAGGTTCTAATTTTCGGATTTTTTCTAATTTTCTAATTTTTTTTTTTTTTTAATGGGAGCTTCTTATTTTTTATCCTTTGTTTTTGCTCCGTATCAGGACAAAAATTAAACATGAGGATGTTTTAATGGAATTAAACATGTTTAAAAATATTATGTTTGGGGAAGGTAAAATAGTGAAGCATTAGTTTTGTTTTCTTTCTTTTAATTGCCAGGTTTGTCAGCCTGAGGGCAGAAAGAAGGTATTGCTACTCCCAGTGCTAGAATTTGTATCTTCAGGCCCTCGTGTGTTTGTAATGGGCAGAGGGAAAGTGCTGAGGTACTGCAGTTCTACAGAGACCCCGGTCTTGTCACTGGGTCAGACTTTCTTGTCCAACTCATCCGTGAGGCACTGTCACACTTTAGAAGGGGAATTTGAAACACCTGAAGTCAAAGTCCAAGATATGAATGTTGGGACTTTGACTCCAGGTGTTTCAAATTCCCTTTCTAAATTCCCAACATTCAGATCTGGCTCAGCTGCACTGCAGTGTTAACCTGTCCCCAATTAAATATTTTGCTTCAATTAGCTGGAATATTTTTTTAGTTTATCCAGTGAAGTGTTTCATTAGAAGTATCCTTTAGAACTTTGATTTTCTGAAAACTACATTTTTAATTAAAAGACCTGCTGACAGTCTCAAAGCAGCTTTAGTTTATAAAAGGATGAGAAACAATTTTTACAGTCTTTTAATTTTGCTTATGTAAGAGCAGAATGTGAGTGGAATTGTCATGGAGGTGATATTTCTATTTCTCCTTCAGATGCCAGCTGCCATTTCTGTTTTTCATAGGAGAAAAAAAGCCTGATGCCTCTTTTCCTGCCATCTTCAAAGACTCTGCTGGTTTCAATAAAATTGTTGCATTTATAATTTCTTTCAAAAGCTTCAACTTTTCAAAAGACCACCAAATAGATAGATACCTGTTCTCTGGAGGGAATCCCAGAAAAAATGTGTTCTGCTTAATTTTTCAATAATTTCCTAATCCTGGACAGGATCTATTGGCAAACACTCTAAGAAATAACAAGCTCTTTCTCCAGCTTTAGCAATATAATGCTTTCTCAGAAATTAGAATGTGTTACATTAAATATTTTAAATTGTGTGGTTTTGTTTCTTTGTTTGGTGTTGTTTTTTTTTTAACTTCTCTTCTGGTAAGACACATTTCAAAATTATTTTATTGAGAAATATTCTGCAGGATAGTTAGTTGTGGGGTATGGGATTCAGACCACTTCATGTCTGTAGTTGAGTCAGTCACTTTGTGGCTCATTTGTAGTCATTGAAGAGTAAGAGACACTTAGGAGACAAAATTGATCTGACCTATTTTATGTGTTTGCTTCAGGATGAGATGAATGGTACTCCAGGAACATGGAACATTTGGCTAAAATCTCTAGATTTCCATGAGCCACAGAGTCTGTAAAGGCTGTAGAGACTTGTTCAACTTGTGTGAACAAGTGCAGACAAGTATGAAACTCATCCAAACTTTTTAATGAATCTACATGAATTTTTTCAACTTCAGATTTACATTGTACCTTCAGATGGGGTAGTTCCCAAATCCTCTCTCTTAAGGGTACTTTTTAATGCTGAAGTTTATTATCTTAAGCAGTGCTTTTGTCATACCAAGCAAACATGTCACATAAAAGTCAAATATATTCTTTTGCAAAGGTTTTAAAATTTAGAGAACCTTTGTAATAGAAACTGTAGAGCTGTAGTCCTTTGCTTGAAGTACATGTTAGGTCTACAGCAATGGAGTATTTTAGTATTTGAGTTGGTTGGGAATAGTTTAAAATTTTAAAAGTCATTTTTAATTTTTAAAGTAAATTTCTTTATTTGCTTATAGATTTTTTTTTTTTGGGTTTTTTTGGTTTTTTTGTGAAATGAGCAAGTAATATACAGAATTTCCCAAGTAAATTCTAGGTAATCATTAGCTTTAAACTGAAAATATTCTGCTAAATTCCAGTTTGTTTCTAAACTAAAAAAACATTGTTTGTAATAAAAAATAATCATGCAAATGTACCAGCACACACACACTTGGCCAAAAATAAATTCCTTCCCTTTTGCTCTAAAGTGTAACAGACTTCATGATTTGTTATGATTATTTGCTTTATGATGTTTTGCTCATATACAACATATTTTATTTTCTCAGAGTACTAAACTTGTCTTAGTACTGTGAATAGTGCACAGAGACTTTTTAGGGATTGTTCTTTCACCTGTGTTCATTAGAAAACAAACCTTATCTTTACATCTGATGTAGACTACTTCATATATAGAAATAATGCTGGGATTTTTTTCAAAGTTCTGTAATGAAGTATATACAGGTGGGTTTTTTGTTTGTTTTCGTTTGTTGTTTTGTTGTTTGTTTGTTTGTGGTGTGTTTTTTTGTTTTGTTTTTTTTTTGCCACCAAGTGTGGTGAGATTTTTTTTAAGACTTGTGAAAGAGATGCACTGCCAGCCTGAAGGGGTTGATGAATGAGGTAGACATTATATATATGCAAGGATTTAAATGTTGCATAGATGAATAGCAATATAAAGATGATCAACAATATGCTGTTTACATGAACTGATTTAAGTTTTGACTGTGAGTGCTTTTCTTTGGTAAGAAGAAAGATTTTTTTAGCTCACTGGAGTACGAGCAAGGTGCAGTTGTGTGCTGGTGGTGCAACTTCACAAGTATAGAAGGGCTGGAAAGTCACCTATAGGTACAGGTAAGGGCCAAGAATTGGTTACACATAAGGACATATTTTATGATGGTCCACGGCGGTCATAAAGGACTGTGTTTTAAACTGAAAATAAAGGGGAACTGTATCTTGGTTCAGAAAGAGAACTGCAAATGTATTAGTAGCTTGAAAGGAAATGGTAAACAAGAATACAAGAAGTTGGAGGACTCAAATTTTCTTCTCAGGAGAGAAGAGGAATATTAGGAAGTAGATTATGAAGGGCTTTGAATGTCAAGTGGTCATAGAACAGGGTTTGATTTCTGTTTCCTGCTAAGTGACAGTAGGCAAATCAGGACAGTTCTCTATATTTTTATGAGCACAAAATTTGGATAATATTTTGCATACCAAGTAGAGAACTGTGGTGACAGCTCTCGTCTTGGTGCTGTGTAAAGGAGATATTTATACTGGTTTTAAAAATTCTTGAACGAGCATAGTGATGTAAAAACAGTTTCCTTGACCTTACAGCAATTTTTAATAGTACCAGTTAAAATATTTTGTTTAAATGAAGATTTCTGCAGTAGTTCAATTCTGCATATAGAGATTCTTTATGGAAAGCAAGATTCTGCAAGGTGATTTTCTTTTAATCTGTAGCCATATTGCTGAATGAATGAGGTGCTTCTTTCTGGACTTCATCATCCTAAGATTTTTCTTCAAATACAGAGATAGGAGATGAATTAAATTTATTGTCCCTATTCATTACATAAGAAAAACATGAAATAATATTGTCCACTGAGGAATCAGTACTTACCTCAATTGATGCATTCATTCTATTTTCCAAATAAGATCTTGCCACATAAGACATGCTTATAGCACTTTGTATTAGTAAAGTGCTGTACAGAAAATACATCATTTTGAAGGTTTTATGTGGACCATTTTTATGTCAAACAAGGAATTTTTAGTGATTCAGGTTTGGCAAAGGCAGGAAAAAATCAGCAGTTTTTTTTAATGATTGGCATAAAAACAATAGTTTATGGATAGTTGGTCAATCTCAGGAATGAAGCATTGAGAGGAAAATATTCAAACAATGTTAAATCTTAAACTAATGCCCTTCTCTGTTTCTCATGTGACATTTTCCTGTGCTCTGAGGTACACTTTTAAAATTTATTTGGAAGATATCCTCACAGTTATATGACATTCTAATTTGTATCACAGATAGAGCCCATAAATTGCAGAGGTATTTAGGAGTTTCACCAGGAGGTTGCTTTTCTTTATCTTGAAGGTGAGAAACAGCAAAAATTTAAATCTGTTTGAAGTTTAGGAATGGTTCTGAGATCCCTGATGATTTCACACAACATTCTCAAAGCATTCCTGTTTACTATGTCCAGATGGTTAAAACAGCATTTCTCATGATGGTAGATAATGACTGAACCTGGATTTTACTCACTTTTTCTGCCTCTCATCTGAATTTTCAGTGGGTTTAGCTGTGGTTTCAAGTTATTGTTTCTTAATATAAGTAGGTAATACAAACCAGCACTGTACACAGCAACAGCCAGAGTTCAGTCCATTTGAGCTCTGAACACTGATCTGCTACACTTCAGCTCAAAGCCTGTATCCAGGTTGACATGGCCAATGTCTCAGGATCCCACCAGAAATGTAGGATGAGGACTGCTGATAAAAAGCTCTGCTTCTCAAAGACAAAGCTTGTCTGCCCAGTGCAGAGGGGTTTTTGAGTAGTTTGGGACTTACAGAAAAAAACTGAAGTAAGACTGAAGAACCATCCGAGTCCTGCGTCACATGCACTCATTACAAGGGATAAACTCTTACACTATATTAATACAGAAACACAGTATCTATGCTTATTCTTTCTAAAAGACAAGTAAGCAACCCCCCTACAAAACAAACACCACTGAAGTTGAATGAGCAAGACCAGGAGTAATTCATAAAGAAAAAGTGAAACACAGAGACAACTATTTCCAAAAGTTACATATTGTTCATGTCACTTGAGGTGCATTGCAAAAGCAGCTGGGCATAACAGCAGTCCAAAAGCACATGATGATACAAAGTTCTTTGTGAAAATACAGTAGAGCTTATGTTTGAAGATGGTAATAATTTTATTGAGAATAGAAAATAACTTCCTTTACCTTTTCTAAATATATTATTTTATGCAAAAGGAGAGAGATCTGGGGAAAACCAGTATCTGAATGTGCCAATTTATGATAGTGTTGGTGGCTTAGGTAAATTACAGCAAATATAATTTTTCTTTCTGTTCTTGTTCATTTGTTTCTCTCATCTGCAGTAAACTACTTGCTGTTAATATTGCTGGTATTTTTATTGAAGTTATACTTACTATTGATTATGACCCAAAACCTATTTCTAAGATCTGGTACAGTGAAAATCCCTTCTGTGCTTGTGCAAAAAGTAGCTTGTGAAATGTTGAAGTCTGGAATTCAGAGAATTTAGGGTGTTTCCTATATGGCAACTTTGGCATTTTGCTAAAAGAAGGAAGTTGTTAAATTTGTCAAGAAAAAAGCCATAATGAGTGGCAGAAAAAGGAAGCTGAATAAATTCATGCCAAAATATGAGTGTTTTTAAATCACTGTGATGATAAGCCATTGAACATACTCAAATGGGGTATATGATGCAATATTTTTACTTAAACAGAAGTTGTGGAATGATTGCAGTGTCCAACTGATGATATTTGATGACATTCTCTGATGTTCTTAATGAACAATGTGCTCACTGTGATCTTTTCTGAATTGAAAACTATCAATCACACTTCTGTTTATCTCATATGTTAGAGTGTATTACATTACTGTGCAATGTATTCTGTATAGATTTTTGCATCTTCACTGTTCCATACTGTTCATTTAATATGAACGGTTATATCTATTAAGTCCACAGTAAAATGATTTAATGGTCATTTTATGATTAAAACAAAGCAGTTTTTACTTATCCTATATACTGGGGTCTAAGAAAATCTGACCATTACCAGCATAGAGAGAAAAATAGTGCTTATCAGCTTCAGTTAAAATCTTAGTTATTTGAAAAGTGTAGTTTTGTCTTAATGCATTTTGTAATGGCCTGATCTGTAGAAAGTTGGAATGGATAAGTCTTTTGTACTCATAATTTTCTTACACTGACTGTAGTAATGAAGTTAAGCTTATCTAAATGTACTATTTCTGAAAAAATTGCAAGAGAGATTGCAAAATGCAAGGATGGAAGTCCTCATTCAAGTGAGTGCTAAACAGAAAATATTTGTTCTTTTCCTTTTTTTACTGTTCTTAAATTGATGTTTGTGCACTTGCTTCTGAAACACTGAGATCAAGAGGAACAAGATCAAATCCTGAAGTAGTACAGCAGGGCAATAACTTCTTACATACACTCTCATCAGGCTTCTTCCTAATTCTTGCTTTTCATCTGGGCAAATCTTGGAGAAGATTTCCTCCATGGACAACTTTTCCCTTGAAGATAGTGGCTTTCATCTTCACCAGAACTTCATACACTTTACTAAAATCTTTCATTATTCTGTCTTAGTATTGTAGCAGCATTTCAAGTAGAGTTTCAACAGAACAAAACCAGTGTGAGTTATTGGCTATCAAGACAGTGCTAAGATGAGAGCATGTGGCCCTTTTATGTTGAAAACCAGGCAGAATGAACATTACTTTGTACCATTCTCTTTTACATGTCACTCCTGGTGTTCAGTTTCTAGATTTAAGCACAGGAAGTGAAATCCTCAACTTGTATCAATTTTCTGCCCATGTGTGTGTCTATTGAAATGCATATGTTATTAAAACTGAAACCAAAGCTAAAGTTCTCATGCTTATAGGTACTGGTTCAGTAGCATGCACTACTATTCACTGTTTTCTTAAATACTCACAGTGTTACAGACACCTGTACACTGAAGTCTTCTTCAGAGTTCTTGGCTGCAGCTCAGAAGTGGTTTGTCTGTTTAGTTCCCTCTGCAGTGTTTGCTGTCAAATAATCCAAATATGGCTGGATGATTTTAACTGGGGATTAGGTTAGATGTAGGAAAATCTGACTAATCTGAAGTTAAAAAATAGCAGTAATAGTTTTTGACCCTAGAGCACTGAATAAATTTTTATTTGATAGAAAAAATAGCATTGGGCCTGCTATTTTGCTTCAGTGCATCTTCCTATGCCACCTTCTGCAGCTTTTTCTGTTGTGTTTCTCAATGAAGAAATAGAATGAGTCCTGTGAGTTCAGGTCAGCAGAGGATTCCATCCCAGTGGACACTGGCTCATATAGACTCTGTAGGCTTCCTGTTTGTTGCCAAAATCTACGTCAAAGGAAAGGAAGCCAGCAGGTGTTCCACATATAACAGAGAGAGAAATGTATCTGAGCTTCTGGATTTTAGCATTGTGCAAATGCTTCAGAGATTTTTAGGGAACAAGCAGAGGCTGAAATACAGTCATCTTACAAAAACGACAGAAAGTTCTACTACTTAATCCATTACCCCCCTACTATTAGCTTCTAATGGCTCACCCCCTGATGTTGTGTTTAAGTTTCATACAATTGACAGAAAAATAACTGGTAGACAATACAGTAATAGTGAAAAATTAAATAAAAAAAAATAGCCGAGACCATGGGAACCCACCTGCCCTTAATTTGTTTGAATTATAATCCTATATGTAATTACAGAAGTTGTTTAAGGTATTTTTCTTGATATATCTATGCTGTCAAGAGCAATGGGATCTGAGTAATTAGGAGGCGTGGTCTAATTTACATGCAGCTCATGTCATGTTTTGCAAGAATAGATTAAGTGATTTTCAGCAGCACTAAACTTTTCTTGTTGACAGCAGTAGCAGTTGTGGTTTGCATAATAAAACTGGCAATATAAAATAATATCACCATATTTGGCTTCCATTTTACAATGCAGGAATTTGTGTAACTGAAAATGTCAATACGGAGATAAATTACTGGCTTTCACAATGAAAAAATAATAGTATTATTTTCTCATGACAAAAGATACAGCAGGCATCTGTGAAAAAGACAAGAACAGCTATTTTTGAAGAAACAGAAGTTTCTATTCCATATTCTTACACATTTTTTCTAGCTACTACAGGTTTTTTGATTTGTTTTTTTTTCCTTCCTAGCTGCTGAAGTGATGGAGCTACTGAAATATTTTTAAAATTAAGAGATAGATATGATAGTTTGAGGATACTTTAAAATAGTGTGCTTTTCCAACACTTTATCCTAAAGAAAGGCATATCCTTATAGACTGAGAGTCTTAATATATGTCCAGCTTCAGCTTGTTTGAGACAATGGAGCATAAGTGACACAGCTGCTTTACTAAATGACAAGAAACGTTGAAAGGGAGCCAGAAAATGTTTAGACAGTGCAAGCATCAAAGGAAGAATATATCTAATGATCACTAAAGAGGGCTGCTGGCTGGTATCTATGACTGAAGCTACAACACATGCTATGATATATCTGGTGACATAGAATATAACTATTGGTGCTGACCCATTTCACAACTGTCATCCAAATACTGACCTCTGTTACCCTTGGTCAGACGACTTGCTTGTTGTTTTCTGAGAAGAATTTTTTTAATTTCAGCTAGTAAAATGGATTCTTTTCCTTTTAGATATTTCTTTTATTAAATTTTATCAGCAACTAAGAAATGTCAATATTTAGAAGTGGTTGCATACCTTTTGGAAGAGCTTAGGTTTTAGAAACCTGACAGACAGAGCTCAGTGTGTCACACGTATCAGAGTACTTTGTGCAATACAGATCTATGCAACCAGCTTCATTAGCAACTTTGTGTTGATTCTGGATCTGAGAATTACTGAAATAGTGAGGGAATTGTCTTGCTAAGAGTGAGGTGATTCAAGAGTTGGGACCCTCAGAATAATGAGGGGAAATTTTACTGAATTTTTTTCTGACCTAGTGTACTGTTACAGCTCAACAAATGAAGGCTAGAGATGCGATGTAGGTCAGATTAGTGTAAGAGAAAAGAGAAAACAATGTTTTAAAAATCTGAATTATTGAAAACCTAAATTATGAAATATCTGTGTATCATTCTGTCTGTATAATTGTGGACATTTGAAAACTTTCTGTATCTAGTGGTTTAATTCACATTAATAAATTAAATCCAAATTCTTGCTATATTTTGTTTTACCTATACCTGGAATAGAACTATCCTGGTGATGTGTCTTCCTGTGATGAAATCTTGCATTCTTGACAGGAGTGCCACTTACTCCTAAAGCAAAGGTTTCTGGTTGTAGGAGTCAAAAATTTGAGTAACTTAATATAAATCAAGATTAACACAAATAGAACATGGAGTCGCAAAGTAAGATTTAAAGGTGGAATGTTTTTAGACTAGATTCTTTTACATAAATTTAAGAAATAAAAGGGCTTTAACTGAAATACAAGAAAAGGCAGTGTGGCTAGACTGACACCAATTATTGGTGACAAAACTGTAACAAACTTATATTGACCTGAAATTGAATTGTTTGATTTTTTTTAAAGGTGCTTTGTTAGAGCATCTTTTTTTTTAGATTAATTGTTAGACTAATTTTTTATGAATAAATGCAAATATTTCATAAGCATGAAAAAAAGAAAGGTGGTAACAAAGAGCTTGATTACCAAGGGGCTTTAGGCATAATTTCCAAAATGGTAGAGATGATGCCTTCTGCCTCTCTCACCAGGTTACTTGGCTGGCCTATTATATTCTGGCCTATTATATTATATTCTAAAAATACTAAAAGTTCCTGTTAAAGCTGTCCCATTCCACATAAAAATAATAAGCCATTAAGCAGGCCATAGGAACAGTTGTTGATTTCAGTTGTCCACAGAAACTGGGAAGCAGGTCTTTTGTCTCAGCAAGGCTGCAAGGACATTTTTGCTCAAGTTTCTCACATTGCCCTTGATAGGCCTGAGCGCTAAGGTGCAGCAAAGCAGAAAGCACCAACTAAACTCTGCTTTTTCCATCAGGACTGTTAGCAAAATTCAGTTCAAATTACTGACCTGGAGTTGGACTTCTGAAGCTGAGATTGTCAGGAAGTTAAATCTTTGGTGAATTATCTTCAGTGAAGCTACTCACTTGACCCAGTACTATGACCCAGTTCAGTTTTAAATTGAGTAAGAAATCTCTGCTTTTTTTGTGCAGATAATATTTCTGCCATGTAACACTAAGATGAGATTCTAGGAGAACAGCCTAGGACTAATACATAGGACAGTAAGAATTCATTTTGTCCAGGAAGGAGATTTACAAGCAGCTATCATTACCAGAGGCACATATTTCCATTGTCACAATAGTAGTAACTATTTTTAATTGCTGACATTTAACAATTCTCTGGAAAACACAAACATCTGTAGCCAGTAATTATAGCCTTTTCTCACCCTTCAGCCCTGGAGGATTCCAACCCCTGCCAAAAATTAAAAAATCTGGCACTTCTGGACTGTGATGCATATTAGCTTAAGCCTAAGTAGCTGTCAGAAAGGGGAGATATCTTGCCCAAGACAGACGACCAAAGTAGGTTTACATTTCCAAAAAAGTTCAAGAATTGATGCTATACACAGTCCTGCAGGCATAGATTGGAATGAGCTGTCAAGTACAATTTTTCAAAGACTATTGTTGAGTTTTTATAATGAAGTAGAACCTACCTGCAGAACAGGATGAAGGAAGAGAAAATTAAAAGAGACATTGAGCTCCACTGGCTGAGCTCTAGGACAGCAAGAAGAAAGTTGACTGAGATTTTTGTACACTTAGCTGAAAATTCCATACCTTGTTATGATATAGGCTGGAATAGTAAATGCCTGAGTTTTGTTTTGTTGGTTGGTTGTTTTTTTTTCCTTTTTCCAAAACTTCATATGATAAGGTCAGAAACCAAATAATGGATTATTTGAAATGGTCCTTCAAGAAAAAATTGTGTCTTCTGCATGTGGTAGCATGGACACTTCAGTTTCAGTGTGTTGTCCAACCTTGATGTTTAAGTGGAGTTGATTCATATTAAAAGAGCCTGAGTTTATTTTGTGAACTTATTTGAATTTATTTGCACTTTTTTTTCCACAGTAAGTATGGCTCTTTCAGCTTCAGAGCAAGATTTTGCTACTGCTACAGAACTACACTGGTGCTTTGCTGCAATTTAATAGTGGTTTATCGTCCCTAGAAAACAGATGTCAGTTTTCCAAGTGTAAACAGCAGGGGAAGAGATACAAATACAGGAGGCAAACAGATGTACAGTGTCTACCTGGAGGAGTTATATCAGGTTGACTGATCCACAAACATACACTGAAATAATATAATATGTGGCAGTCTGAGTCAGTGATTTGGAAGATGACAGATGTAGCCAGAAACACCTTGCTAGCTGAAGACTGAACACAGTGTTTCTGCCCCTCTGAAAGTCTTGCTATAAATGGCAGCTACAGGGTATGTTTTCCTTCTGCTGCATATCTTTGTTCAGGCAGTATGTACTTGTCAATTTTTCTGATTTTGGGAAAATTGCAAGTATCCATGTGCAGTGTGGTTTATGCTGCCTTCCTCTTCCTAAAGGAAACATGTTTTTAAATCAAATATTTCTTGTATTCTTAGAGTAAGGAAGAGTGATGTAACACAAAAATCAGAATTACCAGTTCATACTATCTGTTCTCTTTCTTTCGCTTAAGGAAGGACTTTATAAGATGGATTTTGGAGTAGATGTGTTTGTTTTGGGGTTTTTTTTTACGAATAGAAAAAAATGCATAATACAGTCTGTTGAGGTGTGAGACCTAATACAAAAGCAATATGAGACAGACTGTTTTGCAAGGATTTTAGTTTCTTACTTGACTGGCTAAAATCCCAAAACAGTCTCCTGTGATTTAGTTCTAACTAGCTGGCAGATGTTGAATGATCCCAGCAAGCATCTTTGGTTGCTGTTCCATAGTAAATATGTAGCAGGCTGACTATTTATAGTCTCTGTAATAGGGGATTTGTCACTCTTTCTTTATTACCTGTAAAATGGATTAGAAGAATAGTAAGATTGAACTGGTGTTCTTAGAAACCTAGGACAATTAGGTGCCCACACTTATCAGGGATTTTAATGAAAAATATGTCTTCAGTGATTATATTAAAAATACTAAGACTACTGGCTCTACTTCAGCCTCCTCTATTTTTCCTTATCTGACCAGATCATAGTATTCTCATAGTTTCCACCCTTTCTAAAATTACTGGGAAATTACATTAATCTTTGGACAGGAATTATCCAGCATCTTACTAGAGCCAATTTAGGATTTGCTGTTCTCAGTGATGCAGTAGTAATGCAGATGCAGATCTGGCTGGGCAGATAGAAGAGGTTTATTTGTTCACAGATGTGTGTTTTTCCATCTCTTATCCTTGCATGTTTTTTCTTTTCAGGCTGTATTAGATATGAGTTGAAAAGATCAACACTGACACACATGATGTGTCTGTGATTTCAAACTGGAAACCATTTCTAGCTTCCTTGCTGTGGAAGCAAATTACTGTTCAGCTGAGAAAAACCTTCAAATAAGCCCAGTCAAATATAAAGCAGTTGCTTGAGAAAATGTACATTTTTAATGAAGTGTTTTAAACATTGCATAGCAACAAGCAAAACCCATGCATTTTAAAATGAGAAATAAAAATTAAACCACCAAGAGCCATAAGGCACAGCTGATCAGTTCAGATGTACATGTTGTGTTGGACCTAAAATGTATACATGTAGAAAATGAGTAAAAAGTACAAATAAAGGACCTGATAGACTGACCTGCAGAAATCACATAGCTGACAGTAAAAAATATACTTGAGATTGGGTTTTTTATTTTGTAAATGTGAACAAATCATCCTGTGGTTCTCCTTTGGGATCCAAACCAGTTTGTCTTTCCTACCCACTGCTACTAATTGGAAAAAAATCCTTGTGTGAGTTCATTTATATGGTATAGTAAGAGAAGAGGAGACATTCAAAATTATTACAAGATGGCAAACAGCCAGTATTGAAGTAGAAAGTAAAACTGTTTTATTTACTGAGGTATTCAGCAAACTTCACCAATCATTGCTGATGCTTTGGATGTCAGACAAGACAGGAGTCCTGTTGGCTCAGGAGTATAAGGAAGCTTACTGGAAAACAGGAAGGTTGATGAAAAGACAGCTTATCTTTCATACCAGGACTAGAGCATCAAACAGAAGCTCAGTAGCTGTTTTTCTAAGAGGTTCTGACTTCTTTTGTAATGAGACAACATAGGATTGGGCCCATACCTATATATTTGTACTTTAAAATAGATGAGAACTTTCAAGTATGTTTGAAGGTTTCTATAAAAATCAGTTCAAAAAATTCCAAAGACAGTTATGTTTCCAACTTGACTGACATTTTTGTTATAGTTCAAGGTACATAAGACTTGAGGAAAGGCAAGTAAAGGTTGTATATAAAACTGTGAGTGGTTGGAAGGATTTCTCAGTAATTTCCCCCCTAAAAAACCCCCAAAAAATTAAAAAAAAGAAAAACAAACCCAAACAAGCACAAACAAATAAAACCCCACACCAAACCAAACAACCCAAAACAAACCTAAAACCCCTGCAAAATAATCAAGTTAGTGACAAAAATTCATGTGAAAATCTTGGGAATCCCATAACTTTTTTGGGCAGCCTGGTGTGCTTGGAGAATTTGAGGTAAAATAAAAGCTTTTTTTTTTGTTTTATGTCTTAGGGTTGCATGGGTCATTTAAATCATTTTTGTGAAGTGTTTATCTGTGAATGCTGGATGGAAGTCAGCTCATGAAGGCAGTTTTGTTGTTGGTTTTTTTGATGTATGCTTCTGTGAAGTGCTTTTGTACCACAGGGTGATCATATACCTGTACTGCGTGGTGATCATATACCACTAAGTTAACTTATAGATGGCTTGAGATGGATGAAATGAGCCCCATTCCACCAGTAAAAACTAGATGTTTCATTTGGTTTTACCCAGCTGCCACAGAATTCTCTGAAATGTATTTGTATTCTATATAAATTAGTTGCTATACACTGCAAAAAACAGAGCTCTACACAATTCCTTTAGCTTACATATATATAAAATTTAAAAAGAAGCTACTTTGTAAATTCTGAGATTTAAAGAAAAAAAATGTGCATGAAGATTATGCTAGCAAGAATACAGTAATACCTAAACTATAAATTCCTAAAGGAACTTTCATCATACTCCTTTATAATTTTTAAGAATATTTTTGCTTGCTTCCCAGAAGCTGTCATTCTGTTGCTTCTATTATATTTGTTTTCCTGATTCAGGATTCTGGCAATGCTACAAGGTACAGAATTATTTAAAGGGATGATATGTGATAGCCATGTGCAGGTTGGCAGCTTCCTTGTTCAGTTGGGCTGCATTATTTTCTGAAGCTGGAAGGAATATTGTTTTTTGCTGTTGCTCTATTTCCTGTAAAAGTTTAATCTACACTAAAGGAAAAAAAAAAGTTCTTTACCTGCCATTTGTCATGTGAATATTAGCTCTGATTTAGAGAATTTTCCATTTTTAAAGATATTAGAAGGTTAATTGGCAACTGTTATATATAGTTGTGTACTAATAGCAGCTGGACTGGATGATAATTGATCCTTTTCAACTGAAATATTTATCTCCCTTCCCTTCCCTTCCCTTCCCTTCCCTTCCCTTCCCTTCCCTTCCCTTCCCTTCCCTTCCCTTCCCTTCCCTTCCCTTCCCTTCCCTTCCCTTCCCTTCCCTTCCCTTCCCTTCCCTTCCCTTCCCTTCCCTTCCCTTCCCTTCCCTTCCCTTCCCTTCCCTTCCCTTCCCTTCCCTCTCCTATAATAACTAAGTAATGCAAGTTTTGGAAGGACCATTCAGACAATGACAAGACAGGGCAAGCTCAAACCATCAGAAGTACAGTGAAGGCAGAGAGGAGAGTAGGACTGAGCAGAAGAAACATTAGTAGATTGTAACAATGTTGAAAAAAAAAATAGAATATTTTACAGTTATTTAAAAAGACAGCTGTTGATTCACATCTCATTAAAATGGATAACGAATATTTTTTGCCTGTGTGTCACTGACTGAAAAAAAGTTTTCTGTTTCCTTTCTAAACAGTAATGGTATTACTGATGTAATTCCTTCAGCTTCATGAGATGCCATTTATTCTTAGCTGAAGGGCACAGCCATTTATTTTTCTTGAACATACTGCTCTATATGCAAGCTGTCTCCTGAGCAAAATAGGGTATTCTCAGTCCCCTAAAAATCAGCAAGCTATTTAATATTAAAACAGTTGTGGAAGGGAAGGAGGTGTCAAAGGAAGGGCCTTTCTATGACTGCAGTGGAAACAGAGGAGAGATATGGCAGAAAAAATGGGTTAGCAGTAATTATCTGCTAATGATGAAACCCTGTGCAAAACCTGCCAGTGAATGGAGTTATGGAGTCATCAATATATACGAAAGGTCTTCTGTGCTCATTAAATAAAAAAAAATTAAAAATTGGAGCTGGGAAACTGCCTCTCAAATATACAGCAAAACAGTGATCCCAGTCTGCATTAATAAACCAAATGTCTGCCCCATTGTCTGCCCCACAGTGACAGAATACAGACAATTAAACCACACAAACTGCCATTCTGGTTTGAAAGTAGCACAGATTTGATCACTGCATCGTGGAACAAATAAAATATAAAATCAAACTCTGAATAATTTATGACAGTACTTATAAGCCTATATTAAAAAACTCCTCAAATAGATAAGTCCTCCAAAGGCCAGGGAAAAGTAATGAGTTTGTATTTATCTTGTTTCTGCAGCGTTGACAGGTTCTTCAGTGTATAGTGAGAGAATATTCACAACTTGAAATCACAGAAATTGCTATTTAAAATATTTAAGTGCTGAAACTCTTTTTTTACAACATTCTTGTGATTTTTTTTCCTGATTTTATCATAATGCATGACTAATACCAGTGGTTTTGCAGGTGGTTTCCTATTGCTGTTGGAAATTGAAAAAGACTTTAAATGGAAACTTTACCAGATCCTCAAAGTAAACCCCAAAGTAAGAAATACTTCCTCCCACTACATCTCAGGTATCTAGATCTTATTCTAAAATGGGATGTAGAGCTATATGATAAGTTATCTTACTGCACAAATGCAAACCTAAAAAAGCTCATGATGATTGTAATAGTTAGATTATCTGTACAGTTATGAATCAGAATAAATTTCACCTTTCATGTTGTCAGAATGCACATCTGCCACTATCCTAATGGTGTAAAATGTGTGTAGATGGCATCATGAGCCATGATTCTCTTAATGAGTGTCACCATATTATGGTTTGCAGGTTAGATCCATGGCTATTTCATTAAAGCAATAATTTTACGTTTTTCTCTTCCCTTGGAAAAGATTCCCTTATTTTTCTTTCTTAGTTTTTTCTCCCATACCCTCCCCAGAGTCATTACAATTCTTCCATTTTAAAAAGTTTTAGAAAATAAATTCATCACGGTTGTAAGCCCACTAATCCTCATGCTGCTCTTGGTCTGTGGTTTGCATTGAATTATTGACAAAATTAGGATAATTCAGGAATACTGCCTAGTTATGCTCTGCTGAATTCTGAAGAAGACAAAAAGCAGTAGGAATATTAACAGTAACTGTTCCACTGCTCCTGATAATGAGATCCTCAAAATTTTGCTGCTGGTCTGTCAAATTTTCTCCCAGATTTTTTGTCTCTCACAGTATTCAGAAGACATTATATAATTTCTGCTTGGAGCTGAGAATAATGAGGAAAACTTTTGGGTGGGGTGTTAAGGGTAGGTCTCCCTCACTTGGCCTTGAAATGTATTTAGTATGCAGAACCCAGTAGAAGGTTGAAATAATGAGAAGGAAGAAGAAAGGCAGAAGATTAAAAGAACATATTGCATCCTGTCACTTCTGCTCACTATGAAAACCTCTAATTTATCATCAAGTATATTTGTTGCTCTGAAAAATACATTAAGGCTTTCAATTAACATTAATTTTGAATGTAATAATAATTCTAGTGTCAAAGACTAGATTTCTGTAATCATAAGACTAAATTTTTCTAAACTGCATCCCTACTGACTTTGGAAACTCACGAAAACCTTACCTTTCTTGTGTGTTGTGTCACCCTGTTGTTGAATTGTTTGCTGCACTGCACACTTATATTTAATGTCTGTTTTCTGGTAATACAGCTTATGAGAGGAATATAATATAGGCTCCTTAAATCCATTATTCAAAATTTACATTTCTGTCACTGCAGTAGATTTGTGGTGAGTAATTTCCAGTATTTTGGAAAGTAGCCATCCACTGTATGACTCAGAGCAAAAGGTTTTTCATAAATGCAGATGATAACAGTGTAAATTCTTTCATTAAAAGACTGAATTATAGACAGTAAATGTTATCAATAAAGGCAACCAATGGGCAAGTTAATACTTAACACCTAAGTCCAGATGCCCACCTTCATGCTTGAATTGTAAGAGTGCACTTGGATAGAAAGAAACTTTTGAAAATTAGGATTTTTCTAATGGATATTAGTGTTTAATTTTTGTCTCCATAAAGTCAACAGGACTAAACCAAGAAGTAGTATTAAAGATACTGGATAAATCAATGTAAGAATAGAAACTGTAGCTTTGGTAAAGAAGGCCTCTTTAGAAAAGGCATTTGAAAAAAGAAAGCACTAAAAAGTCCTAAAAAGGAAATAGCTGGGCTCTTGGGAGATGCCTATTAATAAAGGCAGCGATTATAGTCTCCATATTTCCTAAAAGGTTGCTAAATGAGAAAATTAAAAAAAAAAAAAGTGATCGTGATAGTGTGGTTGCAAACCCCAAACTCGCTTCTATCATAAAAGGTAAAATTGATTCACACCACGTAAATAAAGTAGTTAAGTCAAGAAAAATAACAAAAGAAGCAAGAGCTTTTTGAATGCATTTGTCTCTCAGATGATAAAAGCCAAATGCTATTTCAGCAGAAGTAAAAGTCTGAATGAAAAACGGCTCAGATAATGTGTGCCAGGGAACAGCAAAAGCACTCAGCTCCCTCAAGGAAAGTGAGCCAGAAGCTGAAGATGGTAACAGGGCTGGCAGAGGCAGGAGCCTCATCAAGAGACCCAATCCTGAGCAAAGCAAGTGAGCAGATCTGGTGACTTTAGCCAACTTTAGCTGACAGTCCAGCTCTAGCAAGTCCATAGTGGTGAGAAAGACCTGAGATTAAGGTGGATATTAGGTCTGTAGGGCTGGGTCAGAGTCTGGATCAATAGGGTGCATGCCCAGGCATTGATATGATGGCAATACAGCAGCAGTACAGTTGAAACCTTTGGCTCAGCCAAACCACAGCTTCCTAGAGACAGAAAGAAACGTGTTGCTTAAGGAAAACATGTTGCTGGTGTTTTCAAAATGAGAGAACTGAAACCAGAGAAGCATGATGGGATGGAGAGTGAGAACTTCATAAGGTCAAAACGCAAAAAGCCAATAAGGCAGTCAAAATGTTGAGGACAAGATCCGAAAAAGAACTTGGTCACTGTTGGTACTACCTATGCCAGCAATACATATAATTTTTTTGTCTAATATTTTGATTTAGGCCATAGAGTGTTCTGAACAGGAAAGGAACAGGAAGAGTCAGCCACCTGATAGAAATGGGGCTCTTAAGAGCATGGAAGGCACAAAGACTGGAAATACAGAGTGGTATTTGGGACTGCAGAAGAAGCAACGCTCTGGACTCTCTCTGTCTATATTTGTAGTTGATCTTCCATGTAGCTGAGACTTTAGGTCTTCCCCTTTTTCCCTTGACACATTTATACTGTACAGGTGAAGTAAGTAAACAGCTCTCAAAATATTGTTAAGGGGTTTGTTAAGAATGTCTTCTGAAATGTTACCAACCCCCGGCACAGAGAGCCCATCACAATGAAGAGGTGACTGAGTGATTTTTGAGTGATTTCTCCATTTTCAAAGAATGTCAGGCTAAGAAAGGACAGAGAATGATACATCCCTAGGGAAGATTACGATTGCTTTGGGAAAGAAAATCTTTAGTGAAATGCATGTCTTTGTTAATAAATTAATTGTGGGCATAATTTGGGCCTGATCACAGGTACATGTTTATCCATGTTGATGCTCTGCTATCACAGTCATGTCTATGGCAGTGTGGAGTGTTAAATAAGCAATTTTCCTGACAATACCCAGGCAAGGACTGGGGTTATGGGCCAAAGCCACTGCAAAGAGGTTGGTAGGCTGTTTTGGACAAAAAGGAGACAGGAATTGAGTGAGTGAATTAATCCAAATGGATGTGGACCATGCTGCGTTAATCAATACCAGGGTCAGAGAGCTGTTGCTGGCCCATTTCATCTATTTTTAGAAGCAGCCTGAAAGAACAAGTACCAGCTTCTCAGAGTTATCTCCACATTTGAAGTTATGTGTTAAGGAATCATAAGACTGACTAGAAAACTTGTAACACTACAGGCATCAGCTTTGCTTTTGGTCAGGTAAGTAGCTCTTCAAGGCCTTTAAACCATGCTTCATGTCAGTGATTACCTGCTGTCTGTATTGAGTCAGACTTGAAAAGTGTGAAGGCTTTTAGGAGTAAGATAAGGAGTTTCAAAGAGTTAAAAGCCCAGTTTCCAGTGACTGCTAATGAAAGCTGAGAAGCCTAATCCTTTAGGTCTCTTTGAAAATCCTATCTGAAAATAAAAATTGGCTGAAGCGTGGGATTTACTGGGTCTCGCTAAAAAATGAATAGCAAGTAGGAGCAAATTTTCAGACAAGCTGCAGACTGGAATAACAGAAGAGAAGTAATATGAATTTTATAACAAGGGTTTTCAGTTTTCCTGTCCTTATTAGGAAGAACAGAACATCTGCAAATGGGGCAGACATGATCTTGAAAGTAAGTCCTGAATCAATCAATTCAGTGAAGAACAGTCTGTACACATGGTTTTGGTTTGGCAAATCATCAAACAGCTATTAACTGGAAAGCTAAATGAGGTCAGCAATCAAAGCCAGGCTAGGAGATAATAAAATCATAAAAGCATTATAATATGCATTACTTGAATATGAAAAGTCAAGGCACGTTTCACGTTTGGATTATGTGTGGCAGGACTCAGCTACAGATTAAGACACCTATGTTTAGATGTCTCCATCTAGGTGTCTGTATGTGAAGTAGTTATCTAAATTGATACAATTTGTCAAGTCTAGAGTTTTTCAGATGATAAAATGTGGGTAGTTAAGTTAAAATGAACTCAATAGCTATTGGCTTTTTGTGTCTCCTGGCTACCTTCTACATCTACTTCATTCTCTGAAGAATATGCCTTTAGTAAAAAATCTGTGATATTTGCACTATAAGCAAAGAATGTGGTATTATTTACAAAATATCTTGGTCACCCTATCAACTATTTCTTAACTTAAAATACCCATCCCTTGACTGCAATATCTATATCCAGCTGAACATCCATCCATATGCTACAGAGAAATTGTACATAGAACTGAGTATCACGAGGAACTTCTCTATTTTTGGCTTCTATTTACTTCTGTGTAACCTTGGTCCTATTTTTATCTGTGGAACATTGCTACCTGCCAGTGAACCTGATAAGGGCTGTTCTTGGCCCATACTCTCTCTTTGCACATTGCCTACATACAGCATTTACTGAAGTCTACAGAAGGATAGGGCAAGCTTATAGTCATCTTTCTGCAGTATCCTTTGCCAGCCTTCAGAAATTTTCAGTTCAGGGAGTCCCGAATCAAAGATTATATCACATTCTTGGCACCAATTTGTAGCATTTTGTAAGAGTCAGTTTTTATAAAAAGTGTGGTTGAAGGGATGATGGATTTAGTTCTTCCTGTTTACTTTTTCCATGGTACTTATGAATTTTTAAGCCTTCTGTCTTACCCCCTTCCTGAAGTGGGGAACAAACAGAATCCTTTCACTGTTCTTTTTCTGGATTTATTTATTTCAGTGAGGACACAGATGATATTTTCACAGAACCTTGTGTAACAAGTCTAAGATTTTTTTTCCCTAGTCATAATAGTTAAAAGCAGAAATAAGTTCCTATTCATCTAACCTCTATGCTGGCAAACATTGTTTAAATCCTAAGTGTTGTTAATCTACTCCTAGTTTGCACTAATGTCAAATAAAGTTCATGGGAATCAGGTTAATAAAAGCAATTTCCACAATAATTGAGGTTCTACCGTTTGGATTTTGCTAAAATTGAAAAATATTTTGCAATCATGCCTTTTCAAGGGGGAAGAAAACTAAGAATAACATTTTCTGAATCAATAGTAAGCAGATGTGGTTCCAGAAAATTCTTGCTTTCCTACTATTTTGTTCATAATGTTAATAGGCTATAAAATAAATAGTACTGTGGGACAGAGGATGAACTACTTGAGTTTGGTGCACAGTTCTACTTATGTACAATTTATATGCATCAAGGTATGTTGTGATGGAATTTGACCTGTAATATTTGTTTCCACTGAGCTACAGTAGTAACTCTGAATTAGAGCTTGAGGGGAACACTGCATTACAAATACAATACAACTATATACTTATATATTTATTTATATATATGTTTATAATTATATATTTATAAATGCATAAAGTAGTTTAACTCTTATATTTAGATACTTTTTTTTCAAGGTGTAGTGATATGTCAGAGAGACATGTAAGGGCAGCCAAGATGTAGTAGTGTGGAATGAGTTATTGGCAGGCATAGCAGTGATTTACTGGTGAAAAAAATTTCCTCTGTTCCTCTGACAATCACCAGTAAATTACTATGTCTTTTCTCTAACTTTAAATATGTACAAGCAGCCCAGGTGAAAATGCATTCTTCATTCTCTCTGCGTATTTCCTGTGTCTTGTATTTCACTTACTAAGTGAAAGCTATTATGACACAGGGCTATTTAGCATCTCTCAGAATACACAGCTTACAGACATCTCTGCCTTCTGTTCATTTATCTCACCAATAAGGTGACATGTTTCTGTTTCCTTTCAAATATGTCCTGTGTTAAATTTAGTTGCTGAATTTAATGGAAACCCAGAGTTGAGTTAAACCTCTGACCTCCAGCAGCAAGCAGTTATCATTCATCTTACGGTTTTGTGAATGTCACGTTTGGTTACTGAATTGCTTTTAAAGCAAACTGCTCCAGACTCTTCATCAATATGAATCAGAATGGACAAAAATTAATTTCTTCTTTCTCTACCCTGGAATTTTAGAGGTTTATAAATGTGCTAATATTGCCACTCTAACTTGATTACTCAGGTTTCCAGATTTCGAATAATGTTTAATTTTGACAGAAACTATGTGACCATTTAAAAATTTCATATAGCATTCCAGTAAAATTTAGGCCATTCTATTTCATACAATGCTTGTTCATGTAACTGTGAATCCTTTTTATGTTGCTGTAGGTTTTCCATGTCTGGTTATTTTTTGTATTCCTGATAGATCCTTTAGTCTTAGCATTTTAGAATGCAATTCAAATGTAGTTTTTAAAATACCTCTTTTTCCATAACAATTTTAAGAAGCATTTCCAAACAGAAATGGGATAACAACATGCCATAATATGCTATAAATTTAAAAATTTAATTCTAATAAATACTAAAGTAGAAGTAATATAATATTAAAAAAAATTGAATAGCCATACTATAGCCAGTAGTCAATACTGAGGTGTTGCAAAAATTGAAAAAATTATAAAATGCTTCCTAAAACCAGGTTCTATATTTTATGTACTCTAGATGTTGTTTTGCAGCTTTCTTCCACAGTCTTGAGTAGTGGAAGTTTATCATCAATAATGATTTTTATTTTGTGCTGAGTTGGGTTTCAGTTCAGGTTTGGCTACAGCCTCCTAACAAGAACATCTGAATACTCCACCTGCAGAATTCCAAGGCTTCTATAGGGAGTGGACTACAGAAAAAAACCAGTACTTTTCAGTTCTGTTAACCAGAAAACAAGCTATTAACAACACAGTTCCATACACATTGCATGCTAGCACAAAGTTACCCTGCTGCCAAACCAGCTGTCCTGCTCACCTGCCATCTCCTGACCTGGCAACTTTCACTTGCTCCCACTATGCTGCTCTCCTTGCTGCCCCTTTCCTCCACAGGGTGGGAAAACTTATCCCAGCTAGAACAAGCCAGAGGTGATAGAAATGGATAGTGAGGGCTGTGATCGTGCCACCCTATGCCCCTATGAAGTGCTCATGGAATTGTTACTTTCCAGAGTTTATTTCTGTCTTTGCAGATAATTCTGTTCCCTTCCTGAGGCAGAGCCACAGTAAAATCTCCTCAAGGCTACTCATCATCACCAAGCTACTATATTCTTGTGTCGTAGACTTAGACAGGTATTTTCTCCTAGAAAATGAAGGTAGCTGGAGCTGGTAATGTGTTCCAAATGACTCAATTAACTTGTCAGGTGTCAGAAGTTCAAGAAGGTTGTCAGATCTAGTTCACAATAAAACTTCTACCAGCTAGCAGGATTTTCTGCCAGCAAAGGGTTTTAAAAAAGATCCTTAATTACATATTCTTATTGTCTAAAACTATCAGTATTCTTTTTATTTTTCCCTCTCTCCTTTTAGTGCTTTCATCCTAGCTAGATTGCTGTGGTTTCTCACATCTACAAAGCTGTTTTCAGTTACTTGATGGATCAATAAACTGTTGGGATTTTTTAAAATTTAACTCATAAAATTCATAAAACTAATTCAAATATTGGTTTTGTCTACAAGAAAGCAGAATGAAGAGAAGAATCTAAGATTTTAGCAGAGGCTTATTTTACTTTAGCCCAGTGCCTACACCTGAGGGGCTTTAACATGTCACTTGACTTCAGAACCAGGGATGCAGGGAAAATGGCAACCTGCTCTGGCAAGAGGAACCTAAGAAAACCAGGGTTACAAGAGCCTCCTAGTAGGAGCCATTGAGTCAGTGAACATGGATATTTTCTAAAGGCATTTCTGTGTTGAAAGTGGAGCCATACACTCCTGAGGAATTATGCTACATCTGTAGTATATCTGCATCCCAATGTGTCACATCAATAGGGGATTCAAAGAGAATGACAAGTAAAAGCAAGATGCATCAGAGTGATAGGATGTAAGTAACATTAGAGTGGCTCTTTTTTCACCACATGCTATTTGAGGGGTCTGTGCTTTGATGTATAATACAAAAGGGCAGTAGTGGAGTGCAATGTGAAGGATGGGTAGGCGTTAGTGCTGTGCAAAATAACAAGCTTGCTTTTAAATGGGTTGGCAAAGACCTAGCTGTGAAAAATTAGGCACTGATGACAACTTGGAATCCCCTTAAGTGTGATGTCCCTTCTCCTTGAGTAGTCTTAAAATGGAAATAGTGATACACTTTTAGCTAATGTACATTTGCCTTCTCATTATTGAAATATTAGCAAAATTATTATAAAAATGTATTCTGTAAAGCTGAAGGAATACTCTCAAATTAAAACTTTCCAAATTCAAATTTTCATCTCAGATTTCTGTTTTTCAAATAGAGAGTATTTACTGTGATTTTGTTTTATTCTTATTGCAACATATTGTGACAAACCAGGTTATTGTCTTTGCTGATGACCTCTTGCACTTCCTGACAAGTGCCTTTCATGTTGCTTTAGCTTAAATTCTTGTATGTAGCTTATAACTTAGAAAATGTTTTTAAGAAATACATATGATTGTGTGCTACTCATTATTTTAAAAATGAAAGTACTCAACTGCTCTGCTACCCCATTTTGTATTATGTATTTTCAGATGTAGTTAAAAATCTAATTAAAATTTTAGGTAGAAGGAAATGGCTTGTTATGTTTTGATCTGAGTGTGTTCCTTGCACGTTTGTTTCCAAACTGGAAGAACACAATGAACCACTCAAGTGTAAGAGCACACCACCTTTGCAGAAACAACAGTCCTTGCAGGAGGGAAGGCTGAAATGTTAAAATAGAAGGGGAAAATAGAGAGGGGAAATAATGGACTCCTGGAAATGAATTCCCAGATCAGAGTCAGCTTGATGCAGTGCCAGTCTTCCCAACTTACTGATGCTTTTAATAATAGGCAACATCCTACATATCAATGGTAAAGGCTTCATCTACAGAGTAGATGCTGCTGATGCACAGAATTTGCTACAGTTGCAGATAATTAGATATTTATTTTCCTTTGAAACAAGAGTAAAGAAAAGTATCCCCATAATATCCCTATATGCATCTTAGAATTTTGTTGTTTTTTTTTTTCATATGCACACATAAACAAGATGATCTGCATTATTGAAAGTGTGAATTCAAAAGAGATTTGGTATGCCACATTTCTTATGCTTTCATGCTGTGTGGGCACTCAGAAGTAAAGTGATTTTTTTTGAATTAAGCCTAACTGGTAAGTTAGCTTTTTTCACAGAATTACAGAATGGTTGGAGTTGGCAGGGACCTGGAGGTCATCATATTCAACCCACCTGCTCAAACAAAGCCACCTAGAGCCCAGGACCAATTCCAGACAGAGGATTTTAGGAAGTATTTTAAATACCTCTAGGAGAGGGTACCACAGCTTCTCTGGGAAACCTGTGTCAGTACTGTTATCCTCTCAATAAAAAAAGTTTCCTGATGTTCTGAGAGAATCTGCTATGTTTGAGTTTGTGCCCATTGCCTCTGATGCTGTCACTGGGCATGGCTGAGAGGAGCCTGGATCCATATTCTTTACATTCTCCCTTCGGATGTTTATACTTATTAACAAGATCTCCCCTGATTCTTCTTCACCAGGCTAAACAGTCTCAGGAAAGGTGCTTCAGTCCCTTAATCATCCTGGTAACCCTTTGTTGGACTCTCTCCAGTATGTCCATGTGCTGAGGTATCTAGCACTAGACCTAGTACCCCCGGGCTGGCCTCTCCAGTGCTGTAAAGAGGAGAAGGATCAGCACTTCAACCTTCTGATGACACTGCTGTAGCTCAGCAGCCTTCTTTATGGCAAGGTTATTGTATGTGGCCAAGTCTTTGGTTGTAGCATTTAGCACTTTAAGCTGGAAAATACCTGTTTTAAATTACTCCCTCTGCACAAATAAACTGTTTTAGTTTTTTAATTATGTGCTTGAAGATCATTTTCCCACAGATGTCTATCAGTCGATCTCTGTTCAGTGAATAAGTCTTTAGTAAATGTTATATGGTCACATATACCACTCTTTAGCTTTCAGGAGTTTGATTTAATGAATACCTGGAACTTAAATTTACAGGAATGCTAATGTATAATTAAGGTATATATTCTCTGAGGCATCCTTGGAAGAGGCTCACAGTTATTGAGTTCTCCGTAATACATGGTACTTTAATGGAAATAATGACATGCTCTTCAAAAAGCTTCCTCATTGTTTTCTGGCCTTGGGATTAGCCATCTGGTCTTCAGTCAAGTGCTGACTTCATCCAGACTGTGAGAACAGTAGGAGAATATGCCATTCATATCTGAACTGAAACAGTAGCAGTTACCTGCATTGCTGATAATTCAGTGCAATTTACCTCACTGCCTTTCCCACACTGCTGGTCAGCAACATAATGCTGAGGAAACCTGTGGGCTTCATAGGTCCTGTGATGATCCTTAGGGTTTGTTCTGAGATGAAGCATCATTTCAGGTACTTCTATATCTCCCTCTAACCACAAATATCTGAGGAAGCTACACTTTGCTGTACTGCAGAATAGCCCAGTGGGATGAGCCTGGATGAGTTTTCTTTGTTAGAGGAGGAGGAGGTTATTTTGTCAGAGCAATGGCTGCTGTATCAAAACTGCCCTAGCCTAAAGCCTGGTGGTTGCACAATTGTGGCAGCTGGCAAGGAGACAGAACATTTTTTGTTCATGTCTCAATTACTCTTCTTATGCAAAAGTGTCACTAAAAATTGAGCTGTTGTTCCTGAAGTCTTTATTATCAAATAAAATAATCCTAGGTGCTGTCTTGTACGTATTTATACAAATGTAGATATTTTCTCTCCTATAAAAGGAGTAGATAGTCTTTGCAGAAGACATTGGTATACAGTCTACCACCATGGTTTTGTCCAAGAAATGCAAGTAAAGGACTTGCAGATAATTGTTCTGGTCATATTGAATGGTGCCATAAGAAGTCTGGGGCTTGCTGGTAAAGAGAATTTCCTCCCTGAGGCAATCAGACTGTCTATAATGTATTCAGTCAATACCTACTCCATTTGCCTTGTGCTCTGTCTTTGGGGAGTTAACCTCTTGCAGTAATTTAAATATTTTGAGAATTGTTCTTTGTTTCGTTCAAATAGTATGGTCCTGGGAGGACCATTTAGGAGGAAACCGTACAATGTAATGAAAATGTCTTTTAATTTTTATTTTAGAAATTAACCTTTGCATGAGACAACTTATAAGGTACAAGGAATACCCAATGAAAACCTCCTTGCATTCTGCCTATGGGTTTATGGAGGAAAGAATTAGTAGAGATATCAGTTCAGGATTGCGTGTTTACCTATATTTATATAGATGATGTGTGCCATGAAATGCAACCTGTGTTCAGGAAAATCTGAAGGTAAAATAGTTATAGAATGGAGACAAGATTTTAAGCTGATAGTAAACTTAGTTTTGTCTGGGGTTTTGTTTTTGTTTTTGTTTTTGTTTTTTTCACTTAGAAGAAAAATAATTTTGTAAGCATTTATTAAAAATCATAAAATAATCTCTTGTAGCACTTGGGCTTCTTACAAATTGACATTTTGATTCTTGGTTTTAAATTTCATGGTTCTTATGCTTTCTTCCACAACACTGAATAATACACTTGCTTTAATTTAACACTCCTCCAGACTCCATTTTTTAAATTTACTAATTTTTAACTTAGTAGAATCTTTTCCACTTTGGCTTCTGTTCAGTTACACACAGTTATTATGGGAAGTTAAATATCAAAAGTTTGTGTTCTGCTCTTTTTGTAAAGCAAGGTTCTGACATGGTCTGCTTTGTTTTCTGTATTATGACTGTCACCTTTAGTTTGCTCACGCTGTTTTCTGTTCCAGTTTTTGTTTGTTGAGCATCAGGAACTTGGTTTTGTTATCCTAGTGGGGATCTGCACTGCTGATTTACAGTACAAGTGGCTAAAAATAGGTGCAGTTCAAGTAGGCTGCATTTGCTGATAATAGATTTTTATGCTTTTTATCCAGTGTTCTCAAACATAATTCTAATCAGGTGACAAAATGATCACTAATACTCACAAAATGAATGGCTAATATAATTTTCTTAAACTCATCCTCTTCAGAATGAAAATTTCTTGTGTGTATAATGGGGGAGGCACAAATGTGTTCATCACAAAAATGTTATCAGCTGTTATTTTTTTGCCATCAGTGAGAGGCTCCTGCTGAGGGAGGCTGTTCTGAGTACTGTGAAGAGCATTGCTTGTGAACATCTTTTATTCTGTTCAAAGTAGGAAACTTGCTTGCTTGTCTGATAAAACATAATGAGTTTTGGTTTCATTTGCAATTCAGAATTTTATTGAACAAATGTGTGTGCAATAAAGATACCAGTCGTCATTTTGCTGCTTAGCTGGAAATTTACATTCTGATCCTTATTTACATTTTTTTCTCAGTCCATATATAAGTAGCAATTATTCTTGCTATACAGTTTACAGTTATGGTTGTCATTTATTATCATACAGCAAGCCAAAGACAAGCCACTGCAGGCAGCTATCCCTTGTCATTTTTCTTCAGTACTCCTACAGTTAGGTGCACTGTGCTGTTTTGTAGGCTAAAATTGTTTTTCCACAAAGTGATAGGCCTCTAGTGCACAATTACAAATATTACATGTTATGCTTTAGGAGTAAGGTGGTGATATCAATTAATCCTCAGTTGTATTGAAAGTATTGTGCTCACATAAAACCTGTGAAGCAATGCAGAAGAAAATATTCCTTTTATAGGAGAGCAGGTGGTTTCTGTTCTTGCCCCCTTTTATCACATGCTAATATATTTCTAAAAGTTTAAACTCTAAAGCTTAAATTTTGCAAGTTTTATTCTTCCCATAAGATTCATGTACTTGGCAAAATTCCTGCAAGCCCTTTCAAATGTTTTAATTATATATATATGTTCATGTTTTTGCCAACTGGAAATCTTATAGAAACTCAAAGAACAGTAAAACTCTGATATATGATTTTGTGTTTTCCTTTGGATACCCATTACTACTTGGAGAAATGAAATAATGAAATGCTCAAGCTGAAGATACTGTTTGGTACTTAAAGGAATAAAATTTCATTAACATGAAAAATGTTGTTAGTTGGATATAATCTGTGCATGTTTGCATAACTTTCCTCATATGAACACAAAATACCCTGAACTACTTCAGTCTCCTTGGCATTTAGATCCTAGAAGTCTATCTAAATTTACTGAAAATAAAAATTGCTTTTCAAAGGTAGAAAGATTAAATACACTGAAGCCTGATTTCCAGCCTAGCCTGAATTCTTGTATTTGAATCTTTTGTATCATAGGACTTACTTTATAACTGATGAATAGGAAAATAATATTATCTTTGCTTTCCTAATTATCTAATTGGAGTCTAATAAAGATACCAACATTTTCTGACCTTTAGAGTAGTTTATCTTCTACTATTGGCTAAACAAATGAAGTTGCCCCATTGTTGTATATAAGAAAGGTAATGTACTGAGAAGGTAAGAGAAAAATAAGGAAGCATTTTGATCTAATATTGTTTTATCATGTATTAGAAACCAGAAAGCCTAATGCATTAAAATAGAAAAAGAAAAAAAAAGTCACCTACTCCTATTTTTAAAAATAAAATAAAAAACCCCATAACTTTACCAAGTGTCAGGCTAGACACTTCTTCTGGTCTGCCGGAGTATTTTATGCCATCTGTCTAGACTGTAAGATCTTTAAGGGAAAAAAAAAGACACACAAGTGGCACATGCACCACTGCTAAGACTGTTAATTGTTTACTTTTCACAACATTTTTCATACATTATAAAACACATATTCTTTTGCCTGTTAAAAGTAGAAAATATTATTTACCTGCCTGTCACTTGGGCATTGAAGTGTCTCATGGAAGCCAAAAGAATAAATGAGCTCTAAAGGGGAAACTGATGGTCCTCCAACACCACAATGCAAATACTGCTTCTAACTCCAGGTTTTTATCTCTCACTGAAAAGGGGTTTTGATGCTTTCTCCCTGAACATCTGCTGATGGCCACTTTCAGAGCCAGAATCCAAGTCCAGACAAAGCTCCCTTGATGCAAGTGGCCAGCCTGATGTTGTTAAAATTTGCATGCTACTGGGGGATGCATTGTGTTCCATGAGGGATTTTATTGCACTATTGGTGCCACCTCAGTTCACCCCATGGCAGCTGTCATAAAAGGGGAAATAAGACATTCCCTCTTCTGTTTTTCCTTCTGCTGAGATGAGGTGGTACAAAAGAGACCTTGTAGTATGGAAAATGAAAAGGGCTTGGCTGGAAATGGTCAACAGTGCTGCCTTCTAAAGGGCAGAACAGGTAACAAAATAGGAGCAAAAAGTTCACTGGGCAGGAATAGCATATACAGAGTTAAGCTTGAACTTGGGTCACATAACAGGAATTTATAATTTTTTTTTTTTCTTTCTCATCATCTCTCCCGGCTTTCAATAATTTCCATTAAAAATTAAAGTTCTTCAGTTAGTCATAAATCAGTCACCCACCAATGTCTCAGGTTCTGACCCCAAGTGAAGTAGCCCACTACAGTAAAGTTCAATTCAGATCCTGTGTAGCCTTTGTTTGTAAAAGTGGGCAAAGGAGCTTGGACATGGTCTCTGTTTCTTTTGCTTGGATTCCAGCTGCTGTAACTGGTTCTGGAAGGCTCATACATTGCTGTTATGAGGAAAGTAACCTGCTGATGCTGTTCCTTCCATCTTTCTGACTCTATGAAACACCCAGATCCTATCTAGCTGTATTTATCTGCACGAAGCTGCAGAAGGTAAAAAGTCATCCCACAGTGTTTTAGCATATGTTGAAAAATGAAATACTGTCAAACTCCTACAGTGCTTGAAATAGACTTGAAATAGCCTTACATTTTTGCTCCCTCACACTTTTTTCTGTAGAGATCATTTAGGGATTTAGATGCAGTGGGGCACAGAAATTGAGAATGAATCTCTCACTTGTTGAACTAGAAATTAACCTTCTGAAGCAAGATAGTTTTAGATAACTAGAATCTCTATCTTCATGCCTGATTTCTGTGTCTCACAGTATTTCACCTTCTCATTGTTCTGTGCAGAATGCATAATTCAATAAGTGATACCCAAGTTTATATTCTGAGAACAGATATGTCTAGAAATTTTGCATGAATGAGTTCTCACAACTTTTTATGCTTGCTTACTACCAATATAGATGATGTTTTCAGCGTCTCCAGTGATAAAATTTTATGTTCTTATTGGTAGTATAACTCTGCAAAATAACATCCTTATAGCTATTTGTAACAAGTGGAAATTTGCCATTAATTTTAAGATGGCAAAAACTCACAGAAACTTGTCTTTAATTATGTGCCAGTGACCTGTCCTGGTGACTGCATCTCTGAGCCCTAAGTAATCTTCGTGTTTTAAACTTTTTTTTTTTTTTTTCCTAAGAATATTCAACAGCATTTGGGTAATTTCAAGTATTTTGGTTTTGCGTGGATCCTAAAAATACAATCCCATTTATTGAGCTGTTTGCTGACCTCTTGTTTAAAGGTCATGGTGGGCCTACTTGTTCTTATACTAGGCCTCCAATTCTACCATAATACATGCAGTATTTGCAGTATTTGCAGGCCTTTCAGTATGGATACATTTCTGATGCACGTATTTGCTTATTGATAACAAAGGCATTCTGTGCCACTAAAGCCAAATATGAGGAAGGAAACCCTTATTTCTGCTTTTTCAAGTAGAAAAAAATGTTAATTCTCTTTTCTGTTGGTAGTATAGTTGAGGAACAGTATCTTCTGTATGCCGCAAGAGTACTTTTCCAGTCTGCTTTAACTCCTGTTCCAGATCTGAACACGAAGGATCCAAAGTTGTTATTTCAAAAATCAATAACACTTGTCAATGTCTACACCAGGAGTAAGATATTCCCTCAGTGGCTGTGACACTACATTTTCAAAACTACCTGCAACACTGCAAAATGAGGCATGTAGGAACAGGCAAGACAATGTCAACAGGATTAATGTTAAGTAGAGACACTTCAACAAACCTTTAAACCTCATGAAGAGCTTAAATATACCATACGGTGCCTCCTTTTTAGTTCTTCCTTCCTTTTGAGTTCTTGTATGCTCTGAAATTGTACCTCTGAAAGGTATTCCCGTTATGCACTTCCCCCAAAATTACCAGTTTTGAAGAACAAATCTTGTTTTTTGAAATGTCAAAGAAGCCAGGGGAGGCAGTGGTCTCATATCAGGCAATTGTAGTACTTTGAAAATTGTAAGACCAGCTTACAGAAATAGGAATTTTATGAACTGGCTCTCCTAAATAATTTTAGACAACAAAGCTGGATTCAGTGGCCTCAAAAAAGAATCTGTGTTGTTGTGCTATGGATTTTCTGACTAAACTCCACAAGTCCTGTACTCTGTGTCTCAGTGCTGTGTGTGTATGTGTCTGTGGTGTCTCAGATGGCACTATATATGCCAGTGTTTTGGCAACAATTCATCCTGTTTTAGGATAAGAATGGTGGTAACAGAAAAAAAAAAAAAAAAGAATTCCAAGTATATAATACGTGTGTAATATATACATGTTAAATATATGTGTATTCATACATGTGTAATACAGATATATAGAAAGAAAAGCATTCTGTTTTGCAGGGTGGATGGCACCAGATGAAACTGGGAGAACTAACATGTAGCAGTTACTAAGATTAGCAATCATCTTTGATCTGTAATTGCAATTGTGTGGTTAGGTTTTTTTTATCTGACATGACTCCTGCTGATATAAGTAGTATGCATTCAGGAGCTTCTCAAGTGAAAACATAATGTACGATGTTATTCTTACAAAAGAGGAAGGTAGAAACTAAGCAGAAAATAGAAAGAAACAAAAGCAAGCAAAGTACTTTTAGCTTCCCTTCATCATATAAAGGAAAAACAACACAGGAAGAAAATAGCTTCCATAATTTTAGATATTTGTGAGTCACCTTAAATCTCTTAGGATATTTTAGTAAAAATATATTAAAAAAAGCTTCTATGAAGTAATGAATGAGTAAGTTTTTCCTCCTGATATAGTTCACTTTTTTTCCCCTTATACTTCTTTGGGGTATAGAATCAGTTATCCCTCTGGGAATGGAAATGTTGTGAAGTGAGCTCTATGGACTGGAAAAAGAAAGAAGATTGGGTAATCTTTGAGGCTGGCTGTTTGCATTCTGTAGTTAAGCAGTAGACTGGGAGAAGCAATAAAGGGGTTCACACATCTGAAAAGGTGGTGGCTGGGGAGGATGATAATCCATGGCTTCAACTCAGTGTTCTGCCCATTGGTCCTTACTGGTAAACTCTATGATCCATGACATTAGCCAGGCTATAGAGGTGTGCTGGAGATCTCAGAAGAAAGCAGGTTAGAAGATTAGAGCAAAGTGATTATGGTGCCAATCAACAGCAACAAGGAAATCCCATCCCTAGAGAAGCTTTAATTGACAGTGCAGGTAAAGGCTTGGTGGTTCTGGAGTGACAGAAAGTTCAAGTACCCAGCTGTTGTTTTGCAAGTGCACAGACACTTTCATATCACTTTGTAAATAAAGCACTACAACTAAAAGAAGAATAAATTTATAGTAATTATATTTTAGGTGTTCTGCCTAGAAAAAAGGAGGTGTTCTGCACAGAAAAAAAAAAAGTGATGTAAGTATTTTCTGGGAGGTACATAGGAGGCAGGTGTGTTCACACACTGTCAGCCACAAGCAGCCCTCTCCCAGTCTATCATGGTTGGGCCCTATCCTCATACACTGTTCAATTTAAGAAGATGAAGAACTGGGTTATTCTGATGTAATACTCCAGCAGACTTGGGGCACTCTAAGGACTGCTTTTTCTTTGAACCTACACAGGTTAACCTAATGTTTTTAGATATCTAAAATTATTAACAGTTTGTGGTGATTCCATAGTAAGTGATGCAAAGTTATTCTTTATTTGGGTATTCTGACGTTACATTAATAAGTAAAGGGAAGGTGAATTGAAAGACAAACCCTCAGCTGTAAAAAATCCTGAGTTTATCCTGAACCAAGTTCCAGCTAAGAGTATGGCAGTGTATATTTTTCAAGAGCAGAATAACACATCATGTTCTGCGAACTCCATTTTTTTTTCAATGTGGCCCGCAGTGAAACAGTCCGGGAAATTATATAAAAGGAAGAGAAATGTCAATATAGTGATTGTTGTTCTGGTCCTTTACCTGATACTCTTCAGCTGTCAGCAGGAAACTGAAAACAGCTTCTCAAAAGGGCTAGGATTGATGAGAATTTGATAATCAAGCTTTATTCTAAGCTGAAAAAAGAGAAGTAGCTTTCCTTGTTTAATAACACATTACTCTTCTATGTCTTTATTTCTTTACTTCCATTTAAGTAAAGGAATCCTACTCAAAATTCCTTTTACTTCCATTTCTTTATTTCTTTAATGAACTTTCAGATATTCTTCCTGCTATTCATGTTGGTTTGAAAGAACACTTCAAATGAAGCCGCACTGTAAAAACAAATAAATTATTTTACTCGTTTGGGCATGATTTTAATATTCTTCTTCCTGTACTTTGGCTGCATGATTTATAGTTCATAGAACAGGGGATAAAGGTCATAAAGCTTTATTTTGTTTTGGTGATTTATTTGCTGGTTTTTGTGGGTTTTGTAAGAGTCTCATAATTAGGATTTTTTGTAAACACTTTATGTACATTATTCTTTGCTGTCTGCAGATTATTAAATTCAGAAACAACAGAAGATTGGATTCTTAAGATATTAATCAAATTGGAGTCTCCAAGTGTAGTTTCAAAGATCATGGTTTACTGTTTTGGCTGAAGTTCAAATCCTGGAGGAAAAGAATTATTTTTTGAATAATACTGGTTCATTAAAATAATGTAAGAATTTTAAAGAAGGCTCCCATATGAGGTGCCAGACTGATTCTAAACCTCATTGAATATGATGTCTCACAGAATTATTCTAATGCCAGTCAATTTACAGTCAACTGTACAGTGAAGACTCATGCCTGGAACTTCATGAACTATTATCACCAAGCATTTTTGGAGGAAAAAAATTCCAGTCTTGAAGTAATGAAACTTTGGAATAGGCTTGCAAACTATCAATGGGGGTATTGTAAAACAACTTCTGTTCTCAGGATGCCAGCAAGAAATGAGAGAGCTCCCTTCTGTTAAACTCTGAAATTCCAAGGCAGCACTCTGTAACATCCAAGTGAGATTCTGTCAGGGAAACTCAGGTCAGTTCTCATCTTGCTGTTTCCAAGTTTCCTCTGAAGCAAGTTTTGGTAATCCCTTTATTAAGTGAAGAAGCTCCATTCTTTTTTCATTGTGCAGGATACAGGATAATTATAATTTCTAGTCAGAGGCCAGGTTCAGCAGACACAGACAGCTCTGGAGTTCCAAACAGCTTTGTGGAACAGTGGAGGAAGCTGAGAGGCTTCCCATTGGTGAACAGTAATGTAAAAATTCTTATTATTTCCTCTTTTCAATTGTGTGCTTTCTATCTGGTAACTCTCATGAGTAAAGGATATCCACAATGGGATAGAGAATGAGCACAGGGGAGGCTAGCATAATAAAAATCAAGATATCTGCATAAATGCAAACACTAAAAGGCTTTTTATAAGTCATGCTGTTATGTTGAGATGTGTAAAAAATTCAGTGAAGTACCTGCATATTTTTCTGGGATGTGTTTGCTTTCTGTATGGAATTTATTTCCAGCAAACATGATTTGAACACTTTGAGTGATGCTGAAGAAATGCAAATGTCCTTGACATCAGTCTTCAAACCTAAGTTTAGGTGGGAATATGAACAATGTGCTACATCAACACACACTTGTTCACTGAAGTGGGTTGTTATGTTCAGGTGGATCACAACACTGCACAACTCCATTGTGCTACACATCATGTGCATAGTACAGGTTCTGTGAATTGTAACTGCAGTGTAATCATGCTGCTCATCCAAAAGGGGTATGATAGAGGATAGATGTAACATTCAGACATGTTTTTCCTTACTTTATATATGCCTTATTTTCCCTTTCATTAAAATCAAACTTAGGTAAGAAAAACAGTAGAAAGAAGCAGTCTGATCTGAATCTTGCAGAACAGTCTATCTCTTAATTAAAAGTATCTGCAAAACAAGTCAAGAAGGAACGACAGAGAGCTCCTGATGCTGTACAGAAATTCATAAAACTTGTTACTGGAGGCTTGAAGATCTCTTTGCTTGTCTGATAATTGGCCACATTAGGGCCCTAACCAGAATTCCTGACCCCTGCCATACTTTTCAGTCCTCTGCCACCACCCTACCCCAGTGCTCAAAAGCTCAGGTATTACAGAGTTCAGTGCTAGGCAATGAGCTGTTTCACATTCTCTGCTGAAATCCATCCACTGTTTGAGAAGAGTTAGAGGGTATTTGCTTTACTCAAATCATTAGAAACCATTCTCTTCAGGAAATGTTTGTTTCTGTTGTACTGAACACTTCCCAGTACCTTCATGCAGCTACTTCCTTTCTTCTAAGGTTCAAAATATTTATGTGGGATATGGATAAGCTAAACAAAGGCATATAAAGGTTATTATCTGTATTACAATTATCATTAGCACAATTATCACAATTATCACAAATGTGACAAGATCTCTGTTTGCTGCCACTTATGAACACATAATGGTCATAATTTTAGCCAAGATGCACAAAATAGAGAGGGAAAGTTCTGATAAAATTATTTGTCCAGACCAGCATCAAATGTCAAGACCAAGACTAGAATTCCAATGCTGCATTGTAGTCTGGTAATCTTGCTAGTAGGTCTGGTCTATTAGCAGCTTGGTATTTCCTATTTAAGATATTCAAAGGACATGCAACATCATCGTGTTCATTAACATGAAATGTTTGTCCAGTAAAAGTTACAAAATATTTCCTTCTACTGCCCAAGTTTTGCACAGCCACTTTAGAGGTTATTACTTACAGAGGAAGAATTACAAAGATAATAAACATGAACTAAAAAGTTGGTATTTGGGCCATTCACAAAGCTGCTCAGGTGTTTCAATTCCACCAGAGTATGGCTATAATATGGTAATGACTTTGGCTACTCTTAATAGTGAAAGGCACCTATATAAACTCTTGAAAGTATCCAGCTTTCTATTGTTTTCCCTTAATACATGAAACCAAGGGCACTTCTTTTTGTCTTAAAGGAGGTTAGCAGGTAGATGAACTGATGAACTAGAATCTGGGAGCTCTAGCCTTTTAAGGATTAATTTATTTATTATTTTGTTTTTTGTTCTGTCTCTGGAGAGAGAGACAGAATAAACTTTTGTGTACTTTTTAGGAAGGAACCAGAGTATAAATTCTGGTGCTACTCTGCCTGCATCATATTTGTAATGTTTCAGCATTATCCATAATTTTCTTGCCTTCCTCTCCAAATTGCTTTAATCATTATTCTTTTTCTTAACTACTTCTATGATATGTCTCGTTACATTGCCTGCTTCTCAACAGCTATCCTGGGGAAAAATCCATCTAACTGGGATCAGAGGATAGGCAGAGCTACTTCACAGAGAACAGCATAATGTATTCTGGGACAGCTGGTTCTAATGCCAGCCTCAGATACATCAGGGTGAGACAGGAGTAATTGCAGCACAATTACTGGTCAAAATCAGGACCATTCTCAGGACCACTCTCAGTACCAGGTTTTCTTCGAATTGGTGTGATTTCACAAAAGTAAATAAAACCAGACCATTTTACTGATGTAATGAATTCAGCCTACCACCTGCAACGAGTTTCAAACCAATACAGGATAGATTTAGTTCTTTAACAATTTAACAAAGTATCATCCTAGGTCTGCCCCTCAACATCAGTCCTAGGTAAAAAAGTGGAGTGATGGGGGTGATGCCCATGTAGGTGCTTCTATTTGCTGTAAGTCCAACAGGACTTGAACAAAAGGCACATGGTGCTGCATATTGATATTTTAAAAGGTATTTTGTATTTTTGAAACAGCTGATTGCTTGTTAGCTTTACAAAAATTTCTAGTACATAAACATTCACAAGATTCTTTCATAAAGTTTTAGGCATCTTCCCTAAGTATTGTTAACTTTAATGTGTTACCAGTATTCTTGTATGACATATTTCTCATAACTTTGTCCTGTACTAGAGAACGCTGCAGTTTCATTTGCATCTGATTCCCAGGATAAATTCTGCAGATGAATTTTGCTGTCACAGTCCATTGAGTTTTACCTTATATTATTCTTTTTCCTTCAAGGACTTTAAGAGACTATGACTTTCTGCCTTGAATTTCATGATTTTTACCCAACACATGAACAATTATTGATGATTACTCTAGACTATTTCATTAAAGAAATTACCAAGTGCATAGACTTAGTCTCTCATGAGATGAACTTAGTTAATTTGGCGCTCTAAAATGTGATTTAAAATTGCACAATTAATTTATAAAGCTGTTTTTCCAAACACAGTCTTGATAATGTCAATAATAGGGATTAAATTTAAAGTGTTTTCAATATCAAAAGGCCTCGACATGGCCTAAACAGGCAGATTTAGGGTACTGGTTGGGTCCTGTCCTATTTGGAGCTTATCTGGTAAGTGCAGCTCCTAAACCCATGTGTGCTGTTGTCTAGATGAGAACTGTTCTCCTGCTTTCCTGCAGTAAATGACTCTGAACTATCTCATTGCACTTCAAACTCTACAGGGTTATATAGTTCTTTTTTCCTTCCCAAGTCATTTTCGCCAAGTCCACATGATAATTTGCACAGTTCAAAATAACTGTGAAATAGAGATGGACCAAAAAGGAGATTTTCTAAGAAGAGTGAGGAAAGGAAAGAGAAGGGGTCATATGTGAGAGGAACTGGTCATAGTGCAGCTGTTTGTACAAACACCATCAGTTTGAAGATGCCGTATGAAACAAAACAGAAAACACTAATAAGTCCAAAGAGATATTCTCTGAAAATGTATTTCTGCTTCTGAAGTCTGGTCAAGACAGCACAAATACCTAAATATTCAGAAATTACTTACTTTTAGAGGCAATATAACTGGATAAGAATTGATGTGAATTGTGGTTATATTTTTTAAATACCAAAGTACTCATCATGATTCACTGAAAAATACTAAAAACAAAATGTTGGTGCTAATTAGAGGAGAATGAGAAACATATTTCTTTCCTTTCCTTTGATTATGTGAATAATGTGAATTTCCCAAAACATGAGGCACAACATTAAAGAACTCTTTTAGAAGAACTCTGCAGCTGAGCAGGGCTTTTGGAGACTGATCAGCCTCAGATGATGGGACATAAGCTTCTGAAATACCATCTTCTGAAGCACAGAAGCCCCAGACCCAGTTCCTGTTTCCTCTTCATTGCTTCTTCAACCCTGACTATGGAAGAAAGCTAGAAATATGCTATAATTAGGACTTAGAATTCTTTTCTATTCTATAATTTTGTAATGCAAGTATATAGGAATAGACTGATCAGTAAAATGAAGTTGACAGATGTAATGATGACAGCAGTTCTTTCACAGCATAAATATGAGGGGCCACTGAGCTGCAGTCCTTGCTGGCCTATGTTCAGTAATATTGAGGATGACTTTGCTGGCAACATCACACTGCTGTATGTAGGCCTCAGTGTTACCTTTTCAGTATCTTGTGGCTGTGAATAATACTAGAAGACTTTGCTGTCCACATATTTTGTAGGGGAAGGGCATTTTATAGGAAACAGCAGGGAAAAAGAATCAGGCTGCTTTTTGATGTATGTAAAAGGCAAAGGAGAACTCATTATTTAGTCAACGCCCTCAAATTCAGCTCTCAAATTCTCTACTAAAAAGAAGTTTTGCGTAGTCATGGTCACAGTTCCAGTTTGTGTTGAGTGATTTCAGTTTATAGCCCAGTAAAAAAAATTCATTGTAGCAACTGGTGACCCGTGGGAGATACTCACTGCAGCTGTCAAAGGCCCGGTCTGGGTCTTTGACCAGACCTATAATCTATAAAATCTATAAAATCTATAAAATCTATAAAATTTTGCATACAGCTTTTTAGCACTTCAGTGAACATTTTCTAATTTTGAAAAAAAATAGACTGTAAATTTTATATTGAGAGATATTAATTTCATCCCAAGATAGGCTACTGACATGGCAAAGATATTTTGTTTGGGGCTGAAGTATTAGAGCAAAAGAACAATTGACCCCTCCTGCCACAGCTGACTGGTGTGGGTAAAAGACTTTGGTCTGGATCCTCAGAAGTTATAATTTTAATGCTAGTTTTAAAAATATCTCCTCTTTTTATCTGTTAATGGGTTTGGCTGCAATTTTTTTATTTAAATGGAGAGTGTGCTGGTGTTCAAAGTAAGTATTAGTAGAGCTACTTATTTGACAGAAGTATCACATCTCTGCTCTCAGTTTGCTGAAATTGTCTGAGCTAGTGATGGTCTCTGCTATAGAAACAGGGCTGGAAAATGTATCAGTGAGAAAACTGAAATTTTTCAGTGGAATAACTGCAAGTTCTTTTAATATTTCCTGTGAAAAAGTGACAAAAATGCACGTTGCCTTTATCAGCTATGCTCTTTATGAGCCCTGGAAATGCAAATGCTACTCTGGAGCTTTCCTAGCAATGGCCTTTCCCTGTCTCTGCCTCATGAACTATTATTACTGCTCACATCCTCAATTATTCTTTATCATGACCTTTCCTCAGTGCTCCCCAGTAGAAAAGCCTTACATCATTGCAATCATGGCATTAGTAATCAGATAAGTTAATATTATTTTCACCACAATGTGATTTCTTTTTTATTGATGGATAGGCTCTAGAGTAGTTACTTGCAAAAGAAATGATTTTTTTTTTTTTTTTAACCTAAATGCATAAAAGACAAAGTACCCCCTTATATAGTGAAACAGTGTCATACATCACAGCATTTTTTAACTATTTTGCTTATTTAGTGTGGCAATCCATATATGTTGAAGAGTGAGTGATGTACAGAAGGTAAGTGAAGCACTGCTATGTACTGACATGGAGGCTTCAGGGCAAATCATGGCTATAAGTTTAGTAGTGGGGTTTTCCCTTTTTGAATGAAAACTCCATTCCATGGTGAATTATTCTAGGGCTATATTTCAATAAACAAAATCAGTGTTTATGAAAAGTGATTGAAGGAAGGAATCATTCTGAGAGGAGGAAGTGTTAACACCATATGGTAAAACTTTTGGGAAATCTTTCCTTGCTTTACTTTGGAAACTTTTCATGTAAGAGATTGAACAGTCCTCAAGTCAGCCACTGCAGGGATTTCTTCTGTCAGCTTAATGACTGTTAATTTGGATTACAGTAAGGCCTGGATTCTTCACCAGGGATCAGTGCTTCATTGTACTAAGCTTTGCCCAAGAACATTAAAAAAAAATAAAAATAATCTGCTCTCGAATTTACAGTATTACAAAAATGGGCACCTATTACATTTAAAAAAGCATAAGAGGTAGAGTAAAAGAAGATCAAGCTCAGTACTTATGCTGTCCTATATTTTTCCTCAATTTCTCTCCTGGTAAAAGGAGTTCCTTTAGTATTATGTGCTCCTTTAATATAATTTTTAACAAAATAAAGTTATTTTTCTCTAATAGTTGAGCTACTATTCCAAGCAGTTGTCAATAAACTACCATAGGTTCTGATGTCTTTATAAAATGCCTTTTTCAATGAAGAATATTTTGGATGTTTTGAGAAATGAGGAGAAAGAGGAAATGGGACTGAATCTGCTCTGTGCCTGGAAAGCCCTAAGTAGAGAGCACAACTGAACAGGTTCTGCCCCTCTCTTACCTCCTGTCTCTTTACCTCTCTATTAACACAAAAGAGGGGAGGCACATGAGAAATGGCTGAGTCTGCTGGAAGAAGGAAAGACTCGAGAAATTCCCAGCAATTAGTAATGATAAATAGGTGACAGACAAGCTGTTCACTTGCACAGGTGAAGGAAATCTGCCTGAGCACATGCTTGGGAGGGGCAGAAAGGGGCATCTGCATTCTACTGGTGGAACAATGGGTTTTGGACAACAAAAGGGAATGGGTAGGAGTTAGAAAAAAACATTTGGGAAAAGAATGGGGGAGTTTGAAGTTTGAAACCTAACTAAAAGAGGAACAGGGAAAAAAATCAAAGGATAAATGATATAAAGGTAATCTACCTACAGCCAGGAAGTATGCAAATTTATTATCAAAGTGAACTCCAAAATAAAACTAAAGAAACAGTATTTGATTTTTCACATGCAATAGAAAGGTTTTGCATAATGAATGATAGATTGCAGGTGTATGCAAACCTATAGCAGCTGTGTAATCACCAAGCAGATACAAGTGAGAGCAGCTCTGCTTAAAACCCATGATCAGCTTAAAGTACTTTATTCCCAGCCATACTTGCAATTTTGTGTAGTTCTAGTCTTGTTAGGCATACATGTATGGCAGATAGATAAAGATACATAGAACAGATCACAACTTTAGTAGACTGGGCAAAAATTTCTCTCCCCTTTGTTAGTAAGCAGACTACACCTCTATAAGGTAACTTCTCCATTCAGTTTTCTGCATGAAACCCACGTTTAACTCTGTACCAGTCAGCTTTATCATTGTTTGTTATGTGCTATATTGACTTCTTTTCAGTTAGGGCTAAACCAGTTGTGTGAGCTGACCTTTTTAAAAATTTCATTTCTTTATTACCATATTTTAAAATTTTATTGTAGGAAAATGAATGTACTCTCTAGTTGGAATCATGCACAGCTGGTGTTAAAGACCCAACGAGGCCTAGTAGGCATGCCCAGTGCTGGCATCCTCAGGTGTGTCCTATATGGTTTAATAGCAATATTTAGCAGCACTTACTCTTCCAGGTTTTCATACCAGACAGCAACAAACTCTGAAAGAAGCAGACAAAGGTGGTGTGAGGTATGTTTTTGTACTCTTAAAAATAGTAATGATTTATATAATAATTCATATATATTAGTTAAAGAACTTATACAGGGTAAAAGCTTGTGATGAGGTGAGGTTGTTATGGTGTTGGTAACTGAAGGAAAAGTATGAAAGGAAGAGGCATAAAACAATTTTTGAGGAAGAGGGGATATGGCTTGTTGTTTATCTTAATGAATTTCTTTTACAAATTTTGGGCTTTCTTAGATGAAAGTTTAATGCAAAATCAAGGGTTGGGAAGAAGGGAAAAAAACATAACACAATCTATCTGATTAGTGTTTTTTCAGAAATTATTTTCTTGATATGTGAATTATTTCAGCTTTTTCTAGATAAAATTCAAATGATTGCAGCTGGTGCCTGATTTAACCTACAGAGGAACCTTTTATAAATCTAGACAGACTATATTCCAACTGCTTTAAGCTTTCCTATTCTGTCTTCAGGAAAGCAGAACTGCTATATGCCTGATGAAAGTAGGAAGGGAACAGTTTTATGAGTGTCCCATGAGAAAACCATCTTGGTAAAGAGATTTAAACTTTTACATCCTTCACTTGCAACAGTATTTTGTGATTATGTTGTGCTCATTGCCTGAGAAACAGTACTAGAGATGTATGCCAGAGGGAGAGGAAAGGGAGGTAGGTGATTTTTGTAAGGCCCTATGTAATGTACCTTCTGTCTAGATTACAAAGAATACACCATTTAAAGGTTTTGTAATAAATAGCATCAATACCTACCTTGGTTTAAGCAGTCATAAAATTAAAAAAGGAGAAAATGTTTCTATGTGTTAGTGGGTTCAATAAAAAATGGTTATTGCAGCTGACAGAAGAATTTCAAGCTGCTGAAGCCTGTGTTGGACTTGAGGATTAAAGTTAGGTTTTTCATGTATTGCTTATTTTTCTTCTTTCTGAGAGACCTGATTACCTATTGTGAACAGAAGTTCACTATATTGGTCTGTGTTGCACAGTCAGCCTGGGCTTTTCTGACCTGTAGTGAGCTTTAGTCATGTAAGTGCTTCTGGGATACACTGTGGTAAATTATTGAGAAGATAATTTATAAGCACACGTTTTATGTTGGTAGAAGGCCGTGGACATATATCACACCATTGAAACACCTTACAGTGAAGAAGGTGAAAAAAAACCCTACTTATCCATGTATATGGGATAATCTGTGCTGCTGTACTAATTGGATTCTAAATAGCTCCAATGTGTGTCAGGGAAGTAATCTTCCTAAATTACAAGATGCACACTTGGGTGCCTTGGTTACCTGGGGAGGGAATGATTAGCTGAACTTCTTGCAGGTGCTGCTGCACCTGTACACAACTCTGCCATTGCTTCAACCTTCTTTGTCACTACCTCTGGGGACCATACAAGTAGTGGTGAAGAAAGAAATCTGTAATGCAAGTTGTGTAAGAAACCTGTGTTTAAATTCTAGATTAAGCAAAGCAATATATATGTAGCTGCTCAGTTTTAGACTCAGGGCTGCTCTGTGAGGTAAGATTTGGGGTCTGGGTTTTGGGTGTTAAGGGTTTTTTCAGGGGTTTGAAGGTGTTGCATCAACAGTTTATGTTTTGGGAGATCATTTCTGGTAGGAGGATTGTTTGATAGAAAATGAAATGTAATTATACCATAAAGGCGTTAATTGAATTAAATGCTTTTTTGAGACAATGCTACTTCACTCTTCAGTATATTTGTTACTACACAGCATTACTGTTAGTAAGTATACGATATTTAAAGTGGCATATGATGCTGCTTAATGTCACAACAAACAGCCACAAAAGATAAATTAGTAAATGGCTGTTACAGTAGATCTGTCTGGAGCAAAATCAGCTGTATGTCAAAAAGATGTCCCAAACCAGGATTTGTGGATTGTGTAGAATGCTGTTCTGTCATACTATGCTTGAAGAAGGCTTTCCTGATTTGAAAATGTTACTATCAAAAGCTACCAAAATATATCCACAGTTCATTGGTGCATAGGCAAAAGGATAAGGGAAGGAATTTATTGGTGTGCATATTGAGGGCTTTCATTATCTGCTCGTGGTTAAGGGTACGTGGTTGTTACACACAGATGTAGGGTGGATAAGAGGCTCTGCTGGTGCTCCAACTGACTTGAATTCATGTGGATGTGCTTGCCTAGCTCAGAGCTAGCACTGTGCTAATAATTCCTGCTGAGAGACATGGTATATTAATTCAGGCTTAATGATGTGCTAATACAGTTACCTGCTGAAAAGCTATGCAGGCATACGTAAATCACATTTTTCCTCTGAGCTTTTCTTTTAGCAGGCTTGGGATTTGGGTAATTCACAGGCAGAGACTCTTGAGCTTTTCAGTTCTGTGTTTGGTGGTTGGTTTCTTTTTTAATATATATGTATAAATATGGTTATATATATATATGAAAGAATAGGTTACTTAATCCATTTGACTGGTGAATAGAAGTGCATGTGCTCTGTGCTTCTGAGGACATAGGCATGAGGAGAGAGAATTTGCTCCTGTGTTTAAATGTAGTGAAGTTCCTGACTGCTTTTTGCTACATAGTGTGAAAGTGCTCAAGACCACTTAATTTCTATAACTCCCTGTATCCATTTATGAGGTTACAATTAAGCCTCTGTGGGAATTATTGTGACATTATAGCAGTTTCTGTATTCAAATACAGCCTCATTTCTTGGAATTTATTCAGTTCTAGCTCTTTTTCAAAAAGAAAGTAAAGAAACTAGTTGTTGGGTTACCATGAGTGCATGCCCTTAACAATCTCATGGTATTTCATGATGCTTCTCTACTTGGTCATTGAACCCATCCTCCAGTGTGGAATGACTGGAGCAGAGGTCTCTGCAGCTGCCATCATGAATATCAGCAAGAGTTCATTTTATTCAAAGATAAAGGGGATACTAAGTTGTGTCTCATTACCTGGTCAGGCAATACAGGAGAACAGAATACCTAAGCTGTGAATATGTATACAAGTGGATGATCTGGGATGGCCAACCTGGATAGTTTCTAGGGTGACGTGTGGGGCTGGCACAGCAGAGGGCCATGAAAAAACATGCTTTGGAACAAATTTTCTGGTTTTAGATGGAAACCCCCCTAGGATATTTTTCACACAGCTGTACTACTTTTTAATCCTTTCTCCAAAGAGTTGGTGCTTCTGAGGATTTAGGCATGATCTATGGTTGAAGTTACTAAATTCAAGGCTAATTTGAGCAATATATACCTGATTACTTGTCTCAACACAATAGAAATATCTTGGGGGAACTTCTTATTTCTTGGTGTATATTTTTGTAGGGAATTACTGCATTACTGTGCTGTGGTATAATAACATATTAAAAATTAACTCATCAGAGAGCTTTTCAAATCACCAAATGATGCATGCATGGTGAAGAGTGAACCCTCAGCAGAAGAATGAGGAGGATGAAAAACATGAAAGGTTATTCTGGACATTAGCAGCTAGTAAGATGTGCTGTCTAACCAGAGCTCTTTCTGTGGTCTTGACTTTCTGTACTGCCCAATTTAAACTCCTAAGGCCAACCAAATGTCTGACTTTCATGGAGCATTTAATAGCCTGAGAGGTCTTCAGTCTGCTCTAATTATCCACAGTTTGAAACCTGTATTAATTTTTACTTTTCTTTTGTGTTTCTAGGCTGCCTGTTTGAGGATGACCTTTGCAAATCTTTTGAAATCTGTGTAAATGGTAAGTCTTCAATATTTTGTGTGCTGACTGCTTTGTCCTCTGCTGTGTAATAGTGATGTGGTCGATTCAATATGCCAAATTTATTTATGAATGAGACGGAGAGGAAAGGGAAAAAAAAAGAAGTACCAGGCATGGTCGTTCTGGTCTACAGTTAGAGGAAAATTAATAAATAAATTAGAAATATATAAATATTCTCTCAACCTTTGAAAACATCATCTCCTTTTATAAGGAATGTATTGTTATGAAACACACTGATATCTGCTAAAAATAACTGGTTTTTTACCTTTAGGTTGTTCTTTTTATAGGATGATGTTGAGTAATTATGTCTCCCTTTCTTTAAAAGGTTATTATTTGGAAGTAGGACTACCATTGTACTTGATTATGCTGCTTCCTGTTTCTGTGACTTGAACTAGTGCAGAAGCAGCTTTCTCCTACTCTCCTTCAGAATTTCTTTTCAATAAGTCAAAAAAAGACAATACAAATGTATGAAAGAAACTAATGGAATAGTAGGAAAGACTTTTTCTAACAATAGTCAAAGACAGTTAATGTGCTATATGTAATCATTTAAGTCCTGATGATAGATGATGTTTAGAGAGAGATCTTTTGAAAGAATGATGGTATGAAATATGTACATCAGTAATTATGTTTTGGTGTAGTTTTGTTTTTGTTTTTTTTTAGTTCTACATATGAAATTTCTCTTTAAATGTATGGCATAAAGAAGCAGTTTTGTTTCCCATCAAACACAGGAACCAAAAATATGGGTCTTTAGCAGATAAACTCTATTAATATCCTACTTTAACAAACATTTAACATTTAAGATGAAATGAGATTTAGTTTCCAGTATCGCTGAATGTCAGACAAATGCAGGCAGGAGAGAAAAAAAGACAAATATGGTTGAGGAGCTGGGGAGAATTAAATAGGTAGAAAATTAGAAAAAGTAACAGTCTTATGTAAAAGTGCCATTTGAAGTTGTTCCAATAATTTGCTGGCACTCTGCATTGGCACTTCTTATGATTGACATCAGCAAGGGTGCTGGTGGCAGTGGCACTTCTCTGCAGTGGTTCATCTTGTTGACTATCAGTGATCTCCAGTGCTTAGCTGTACATCTTCCCCAAAGCAAGTATTTTTATTTGGGTTTTATGGTAGGTCCCCATGTACCAGTGCATAAGCTGAGAGCTTATGCAACAGTTGGTGATAAAAATATGTACATACTCATAATGGGCAGCAAAATTCTTCAATAAAGTTGTTCCTACCAAAGGTTCCTTACTACCTTCTTGCTCTAGCTATTTTCTTTAACTGAAGTTGCAGTTTTTAAAAACTCAACACAACCTTCATTAGAGTGCAAAACTATGGAATTTGTATCTGGATTCAGAAAGGACCTCTTCTGTAGATTTACAATTATTTTGGCATAACTGCAGCTTAAAGAAAGGTCAGTAATGAATAAGCCAGTTGATCAATGATATTTTCTAATGTCTGATCTTAATTAGGAAAAGTACATGCAGGGATTCTGTCACAGTGTTTAAGGTCACTGTGAAGTAATTTTTTTTCCCCCCAACTGGGCAATTGTTGGCTTGAGTGGATTTTCAGTGTTTTCCTTGGTGCTAGTAAAATTCACCAGTCCTGAGACAATTAACAGGGTTCTTTTTTAAGATTATACTTTGAATTACTGAAATACTATCAGAATTCACCTTTTATTTGGTTTAAAAAAGAAGAGGGCCCTTGGCTTTTGAGCAGACCTTCCCATTTTTCCTGTCCAAACTGCTTCTGTTCAACTGTTTTTCTGAAGTTTTTCACAAATTCTGATATGTTAAAATGCTTTTCTGGAATGAAAGCTCAGGAGTTTAAGTTTGTGCAGGTCACTATGCTCAGGAACAGAGCTTACTTTGTGGGCTGCAAGGTCATAGAAAGGTTTGTATGTGTTGTACACGTGTGAATATTCCTGAAGCACAGCGTGAATGTGGGTAAGAAACAGCAGCTACTTCTGGGTAGTATCTGAGACTTAGAGATCTGCATCTGAGTCCTGCAGGGGCTGGTGATCTTTCTCTTGGCCACAAAGGCAACTGAACTGACTGAGTTTTCAAAAATTAAACTGGATTTGCCTATTGACATCTTTGCTATCTCATGTCATCAGCTGGAGACTTGAAGGCCTTGTCATGCATCTGACTTGTAAAAGAATAACAATTATTTCGTAACTTTTTAGAAAAAAGATAGTATTCCTTCCTTCTCATTTCTTTTGCAAAAGAGATTAAGAGCCTGAAAGATTTGAGGAACTTTCACATATAGGAATAAAAAAGGGATGTTAAAAGCAATGTAATACAGTTGTAAAATTTTATACAAACAGCACAACTGCATCAGTTGCATAACTTAAATCTGTTTAGGTCATAAGCCATTATGACAGGGCAAAGAATCTGCTGTAATAATGATTGTTGACTTTTCTGATGCTTTTCCTCATCATATAAAGGTCTCTCTCAGCTTCACTGATGGGTTTACTTATGTTTGTTTAACAGCTCCAGCAGCATTCATGCAATATTAATTTTTTTCCATAAACCTTTATCAGTTTTCTGAGCTGCACTGACTCATCAGGTAGTTAAAATGTAACGTATTGTTTCATGTTTATTTTAATGGCATAAACCAGTCAAAAAGGCAGTTTTACCGGGACTAAAACTTTGCAGGGTAAAGTGACTTAGGTGTCATTTCACTTCTGGTACATCATTGCCTCTATTTTACAGCTAGAGGAACTGATATTTTCACCCATGAGAACGCTTGAAGCTTGAAAGCTTGCAGTTATTAAACTTGATATGGAAGGTAGATATGCTTATGAGCTTCAGACCCTAATAGAAAACAACTGGGCATTCCATAAGCTTGGAAATGCTTACTTTCCAGTAAGTGCATATTAGCTTCTCCAGATGCCAAAGGAAGCAAATAAAAATGTCTTAATTTAGATATATAGAAGAGACAAGAATAATCTAAGGAAGAGGATTTGAAATGGGGGTATTTGCAGTGGCACAGTTGTAGGTAGAGAAAGAAATGGCATTCAAGTGTTCCCATAAGTTTTGCTGTCTGGGTCAAAAGTTAAGCAAATGAGTTTGCCCCAGGTGCATGTATTTTCATTTTCTTGGCTGTTATGCCTAGAATGTATTTGTATGAAAAGGAAAAACAATCAAGAAAAAAATTTTAGATGATCACTGAGGCAGGGATCCTTCACTTATCCTTGAACGCTCCTTGTATTTATACATTGTGTCCAATACTGTTGGATGAGTGGGACTATGTCAAGCTCTGTTTTGTGTTTTAAGTGGTAAGTAAAGCAGTTTGTGTAACACATCGGCTCACATAGCTTCCTTGTTAGGAGGTTTAAATGATCTGGCTCCTGAAAGCAGCAAAGTAAAGACTGCCTCTTATCCTTTTTTTGTGAAACCATGCTATTGATTTCTGGTAGTGCCACTGGGAAAGGCACCATGTGGTATAGATAAAAGCATTCATTTCAAAATAACCATCCCCTATTGCCCTCGTTCCTCCCTTTATTAAACTGTTTGAACTGCTCATTTAGAAGGATGACATTTTTTCCTTTAGGTTTAATCTCTAGATAGTTTGCTTCAGAAAGCAGCTTTATGCAATGCTTTATCCTTGCGTGGATACCATGGTATCTTTGCTCCTTATCAACAGAGCCTTTATAAATCAGGGCGGTTTTATTTATGAAAGATGTTGTGGCTGCAAGCCTCCTTCCTGCATGAAATCATAACAATGTTCATGCAGACAAGATCAGAATGTAGAAAACAGCTCTGTGAGGCCAACCAAAAAAGTTAATTAAATACAGTCATTGGCACAGTGTGCATCATTAAGTCAAGCCTCGCTGACAGCCTCTAAAACCCTCTCAGGAAGACATGGGCTGATGTCTGCAGCAGTGTTTGAAGCTGCTGTTCTTCTGAAAGGCTGCAGAAGCAGCTCTGCACAGCTGAATCAATACTGCTTTATGTATGCAAACTGCACTTGTTAGGAGGGACTTAGGTTAGCATGGTGTGTCAAAGGTGTCCAAGCATTGCAGTACAAAGCCAGGAGCCTATCCAATTTGGATGTCTCCTGATAACTCAGAATATTAATGCACTTTCTTCCTCAGCTATAGAGTTTCTTGAATGTTTGGAATATAAGTGATTGCATGTGCTGGTGATGAGCCATAAATGGTAAACGTGCTACAGATGATAAGGGAGAAGAATCAGGATCCCTGAAATGGTTCCTTGAACTTAATGTGTTACGCTTTTAGATTTTCCAGATCATTGCCCACTAGGATGGAATTACATAAGGAAATGCACCTCAGCATTGTTTAGCTAACAGATGTCTGCATTTGCAAGGCACTGCTCTTAGAAAAGCTATCAAAATTTTGTCAAATGACACTATAAATCTGTGCCTGAGATTTTCAAAGCTTTTCAGGAAGAATCAGAGCTTGTTATAGCTAAAGTCATACTTCTGAGGAGTAATGCCAACTGGAATCTTATAGATACCTTTACTGTATGAACAGAAATTTTCTGTGCTTTCCAAGGATGTGGGTATTCTTCACAGGTAAATTAAGTCCTAATAACACCCTATGAGGCAAACCTGTTGTAATGATGTTTCTAACCTGAATTCTGAGGTTAATGAGATTACATACATGTTTTTCCTAAGAACTAATTATTTAAATATGAGGATTTACTTTTGGTTCTTATTCCATACAGTTCAAGGAGATATTTTTTTCTTAGACATAATTTTTAAAAGGTATATTTTGAATAAATAGTCATAAGCTGGTATGACACTGAAGACAATATTTTAAAATTTCAATTTTAAAAAAAATCTACCATTGTTGCATGGTATTCTGTAAGCACACATCATCAAAAGTATTTAGACAGTTTGTTTAACTGGAATCAAGAGTGAGTTATCACCTTAATATTATTTGGAGTCTGTGCTTGTGACTTCACATACATGTTTGGAAATGAGTCTGTGTTTTCATATATGGAAATAAAATACCAAGACTGAAATTTGCTCACTTTTCCCCCTGCCCTTGTTCTATATTAGGCAATGTGACAGTCGTGTAATAGGAGCAAATGAATGATGCAGAGTTTTTTGGGAGGGAGTACCCCATGTACTCCCTTTCCTCTAACATTAGCTCTTGCTTCCCCTTTTATGAAGCTCTAATAACACCTGCATAATAGGTGGTCTCAGACCTTCTAAGGATTAATGAAAGGAAAAGAAGTTGCTATAAATCACTAGGAGTATGAACAGTGAGAAGACTGAGTGGGAGTAGGAGATGGTGACTTTAGAAATTTCAGGTTTCCTCAGTTCTACTCCACCCAACTGTCCTGCTGGTCTGCAAATGAATTGTATTGTCTCAGTTTCTAAACATGGGAGGTCTGATACGCTGCTGAGTATACACAGCCAAGTCTTTACTGACAGGAGCCTTTTCAACATCGATGCTGAATGGCTCTGAGCTAGTTGAGGTAGAAGCACTGTGAAAAAATAAGATTTAAGTTTTACCATGAGGTTAAAAATGCCAGGATAGTGATGACTTCATCTGCTTTACCTTACAGTAGTGTGGTGCTTTTTTTCTCTTTGAAGAAGAGGTCCCTTTATCTTCCAAACTGTCTATTTGTGACTTGATTTTGTCTCTGTGTGGTGTTAAAATAGCTGCCTGTGTGATAGTGAGGTAGAAATGTCTAGCACAACTGGCATTAAAACTGGAGCAATGATCAAAGGTGAAGACAGAATCTTGTCTTTAGAAAAAAATCACTTAGTGTGATAACACAGCTATGGTCATCCACCATCCTAGCTGTCACAGAAAGTGTTATTGTGCTGCTTTTTGTGTGTGGAGAATCTCAAGTTGTAGCTCCTGCAGAGCACAAAGCCATCACTCAGACTGCACTGACAGCTTGCTGTCCTCCACCAAGTGAGAGGTGAGTCTGTTCAACCATAAATCTACCAGCAGCCATAGGTAATCCTTCACATTCCTGTGTCCTCCACTTGTAAATAAGCTTTGGAGCTGCTGAATGTTGCACAGTTGTATATTATGTGGACAGACCTTCTTTTTTTTCCAGCTCAGGCAAGAATGGTCCCGTGCTGTCAAATGGAAACTTGAATTTCTATCTTTGTGTTGTGATTTATGGTAGGGTGATTTCTTGCTCCAGATACCAGCATCAGGTTTCACAGAACCAGGGCAAGTGTTGAAGGTGAAATTAGTTAATCCATGTGTATCTGAGTGATTTTTCAAGGGATTTTGGTATTTGATTCAAGACATTTGGTTAAAAGACTCCACTTCTCTACCTGTAGGCTGGGGAGGGGGCACAACATCTAGATTATTGAGGAATAAACTTTTATCTAGTATCTCCTTCTCCATTACCCAAATTAGATCTTTTCAATAATAATGTGGATGAATGTACAAAATATAATTAGTTTTTAAGATGGATTGAAGTTCTAGGATTTCTAGACTTGTTATTTTTTGAATATTTGAGTTGATGTGAAATATTTACTCTTGAAAATACCTGGTTGCGTTATAAAACATAGGAAAATCCCGTTTGCTGCTTTTTGGAAGCTAAACTAGGATACATACAATTTAGGGTAACTTAAAGTGTATGTTACAGTAGCATATTAGAATTTTAATATAAGTATACTTTGGTATTTGAGATATTGTCTATATCATGTCTGTTACTAGTGTGTGGTGGATCCCTTCATTAACTATTTTTAAGTTATGTAGCAGCAGTTGGCACACTTCTTGGATGTGTTCAGAGAGGTTCCCTACTTCTTTATTTTGTTACGCACAGAAAAGTAATTGTTAGTGTTTGGGAGACCATAGAAAAGTGCAGCCTGCTTGAAAAAAAGTCAGTAGGGAGTCTCAGTAAAATTTGTGTCCGAATGGTTAAACACAAGAGCCTGGGAAGGACAGCAAGGGATAATGTTCTGGCAATGAGGTGGAAAGTTTATGAATCCTGCTTTGGTGTGACACTGCAGCACTTTGGCTCTGCAGAAAATCCATCACACTTTCTCCCTTTCTTGTGCTGAGGGGCATTTGGAATTGTTACGGTTTACTTTGTGGTTGAGATGTTTGAGTTGTGACTTTTGAAAAAAAATAGAGTAATAGGCTGTTTTTTTTTTCCTTTTAATTGTCCACCTTTAGTGAAAAGCAGACAGAAAATAAGCTGCATAAACATATTTATGAACAAAATAGTAATAAAAATTGTGAAAACAAAGGACTTGTGAATTGGTGAGTTGGCAGCGACAGCCACGCAGCTGTTTTGCGGTTGCTGGATGACTCCAGATTTGAAGGAGATATGAGGCTTTTTCTGGTGTTAAAAGGATACTTCTACTTAACATATTGATTACTTAGAAAATATGTAATTTCAAAAGGGAGGTGCCTACCTTTCAATCTACTTGCCTATTTTTGGACTTCACCTAATTTCTGCTAAGTGTAAAACTTTGTAAGTAAATACTGTATCAGTACATCAAGTGGTCAGATAGTTCAATCAAATTAATTAATTATTAAGGTACTTTAGTGATTAAAAGTCATTGGGAGTATCTTAAAGAGGACAGACTAGAAAACTTTGAACACATTTCCAGCCTGAGAAACTTGTTTGCTTTTTTCAATAACCATGCTGCTTGTACCTTTTTTCTTGAAAACTACTAAAATGTCCCACTTTTGCAGGGCTATTAATGAATTTCTCTGACCATGGATTCTGCATTTTCTTGTATGCATGTGAGGCAAAACTACAGAATATTTAAATGTCTCCTTGAATAAGATCCTTTTGGATGTTTTTTACAGCTACAAGTTTTTTCTGTGCTTAAATTGCTTTTCTACCCCCTTTTTGTTGCTAACTTCAAAGCATTTAACAATCACTAATGAGTGTTTGACTTTCAATCTGCCTTTAGATAATAAACATAATAGGGAAAAAACTATCTATTGTTTGCAGGGAAAATGGTGTGGTCCTGGCTAAGTTATGTCTTAAAGAATATTGGAGAGCTAAGTAACAAAATCTTATGGCTTGGATCACCTGAAAGCATATCTGAGCATATAGAGCAAAACTGATTACAGTTTCTCTAAGATATAGTGACTTTTTTTGCAGATAACTGAGTATCTTTCCATATACAAGCTATAAAAATATACATGATATGTCAGAATCTAAGAAGAAGGGAAGTACTTCAATCTCTATTCTAACTCTGAAATGCAAATTAATATGCACACAAAAAACAAGTATATGATATATATGAAAATAATGACTGTGATTGTTCTGAACAGATGTACTAAACAGACAGATTTGTTACTTTATTTTTAAATAAAGAATGTAGAAGTGTTATCTCAAGTTGTGTACCTATTACTGAAAGTCCTTACTTTGGTCCAAAGGACATTTATCCAGAAAAAGCTAGAAAATATATACCTCCTCTCTAATGCTTAGAATAAATGCTCTGTAATAAAGAATGGTGGCTGGCTTTTTTTTGTTTGTCCTCATTTAATAAATAAGAACAATCTGAAAGTGAACTATTCATAGTACTGCTGATTAACAGGTAAAGACCTGCTAATGAAAAGTCATTCTCCATTATAAGCTTTTCAAAGCCTTTAATTTAAACTGAGTTTTCTTTCATACCCTACAACCTCCATAGCAACAGCAACAAAAGTTGCTCTAGAGGTAGACAGAACAATAAATATATTTTATGGTCTCAAACTATTTATTGTAATTTAGTGCTTAAATAACTTTGGCTGCTTCTCTGTGTGAGTTGAAATATTTAGTTGTTTTTGCTGCTGTGTCAGCATGTTCCTCTGTTGACTGGGTAAGATCAGCATGATTTAAGAAGGTTGGTTACAGCTGCTGGTGTTAAAGGAGAGTAAGGGATTATAACATTTAATGTCAGGAGTCTCTTCAGGGGAAGATGTCGGTCAAAAGGAATATGTGTTGGATTTTAATGCAATGCAACAACATTGGAATTAATATTGAATTTCCAATATTATGATAAGGCTGAAAATATGTACCTAAATTAATCTTGGCCCCTTTAAGATTGTACTTATTTTTTCAAATGTGCTGTCTTGCCAAGTCTTTCTGAGATTAGACTATACCCCGTAATGGTTTTCTGGAAGTAACAGACAGGTGTGATTGTGAAGGTTGCACACTATCCAGTTTTTCAATGGCAATAATGTCTGTTATTACCTTTATCTGTTACTGAACTGTAATTGATCCTTTCTCCATGGTGAACTCCATAATAGATAAGAAAGTGGTGTACTATCAAACCAGAACATATATGATGTACAGGTGGAGGAAAAAACCCAAAATTGAGGGTAGAGCTGAAAAATTGAGGCACCTCCTTCATATCTTTTTTTGTGTCTGTAGTTCTCTCAATTCTGTATCATGCTGCTGTATCTCTGGTCCTGTGAAATACAGATAAAACGAGTATTGCAGTGGATTGACAGCTAAATAGTTGGGCATTTGGTTGTTATGATTGCCAATAGTTTCAAGGTCTAATGGCCACTTATAGAAGGCCAACTGCAATACCAATGACAGTGAAAACAGTTTAAATGGATTGTGGAAATCTGATTTCATATTTCTTTATAGGATGTTGTTTCATTTCCCTTTAATGTTAACTTCCAAGTTTGACATATAAAGATGTTTGACATATACTAGACTTATAAATTAACTTAAAGTTCTTCTCTACTGACAGCCTGCCTTAATTTTAATGGAATTTTGCTTATGCCAGGTAATTTAATGAAACAAACTGTTTTTACTGACAGTGGTTTTTACTGACCAAGGGAAATAATTGTTCAGAATTCTAGGGCTGAAGTTTTTTCATCATACCTTACATTTGCATACAGTAGTACAGGGGTAAATATTTCCCTTTATTAATCTGAAAGTCTCTGCATGAGACATAAATGGGAAATGGCCATTTGCTAATTAAGCTGCAGCAAGTGCAAATTTCAGTGCCATTACAAGCTGCCTTTTTAGAAACCATGACAATGACATTAAGCATTTGCTAAACAAAATCTGCTCCTGTATGTCATGCAGTTTGCATCCTGTTTACTATTAAGAAGTAGTTGGCACAGGCAGAAGACATTTTGTTCAAAACAATAAATAAACAACATTTTCTTGGTCCGAAATCAGTTTTTTTTTCAGAAGTATAGGTTTAGATGGAAAAAAAAGAGGAGGCGTAAGTAGATATTTTTTTGTTTTGTTTTCCCTACCTGCTTAGGCATGTTTTTTTATGGGCCAGTGCTTGTATATCAGCTGTTCTGATTTTATGGAGGTGAAGGTTTCCTTGGTTTTGGGCCCCTGTCTGCCTTATGGAGGGGGAAATGTTGGTTCTTGCTCACAGAAGAGCGAGAATCTCTGCTCTCCCCATGGCAGCTGCTCATCTTGCTGGAGGAATCCTCTATCCAGGAGAAAAGCAGGGGGGAGTTTAATCCTGTTGCATGTCATTTGGGATGCTCACCTGGATGTCAACACATGCAGAGAAAGATTTTGGATTGAAAAAAAAAATAATCCAGACACTTACCAAATACATTCAGGTTGAAAAATCACACCTAAGTAAATGGCTACAAATTGCTTCTTGTTTTTAAAGTGGTGCAAAACATAGTCTCATTCCCAGTTCATATCCACTAGACTGTTCTTTTTGTTCTTTCAACTGTGCAGGAATTGCTCTGCAGTCTGTCAACCTCAACCTGACTTTTTTGGCTGGAAAAAAAATTGCATGTAATGGCTATATAGTCAGTGACATAGTCTAAAACCATTCCATAATAAGAGGAAAAATGCAAACAATGTGAGAAAATTTATCTATCTGCTGTAAAGAAAGATGATTGTAATTATATGCAAATTTTGGTTTTGTGCACAATACAAATTAATACAGGTCATTGATTTTAAAAAGCATTCTCGTTTGCTAGAGAAGGAGATTTTGTAGCAGTTTAACATACTTGCAGAGGAGCAGAGCCATATGTCATTGCAGCAGGTTTGTCCTTTGGCTAGAATAAAATGAGAATGTGAAAGATTTTATTGCTTTGGGTGTTAATGCTGGCTGTAATCAAGATGAAACAGGATTATCTACAATATCAGTGTGGAAGATACTGCAGTTCAAGTGGCAACAATTTTATGGGGGAGCAGATTGATTTATTTCTCCTTGTTTACTGTCTGTGCCTGCGAGCTGTGCTGGCTGCAAGGCTGGAGCTGTGCTCAGCAGAGGTCTCAGTGTTGTGTGCTGAGTGGCTGTCTCCCCCTATGAGCGGCAGCTTGGAAAAATCTTGCAGGTTGCACATGAAGACACTGTGAATAGTATTGATTAGTGGCTGTTATTGTGGATGGTGGAAGACAATCTGAGTGGGGCTTTTTAAGTCAGAATTTTTTCTTTTGCTATTAAGAATACCTGAATTAATGTTAGATGCAACTGAAGAATGAAGATCTTTCTGGCAAGGCTGAGACCATGATGAGACATTCTGGCTTGAACTCCTCCTTGCAGCAGCTTCAGTGTTGGGGATAGGGTTGGAAAAAGTGGTGGCTTCCCATTCTTTCAGCTGGTCCATGGTAAGCTCTGACCTCTGGAGCTCCCCAGCTCAGGTGTTTTTGTACCATGTCTGACCACACTGTCCCTCTCCAACTGTGACCTGACACGTTTTCTCCTTGCTGCTGTACCCTGGGATGCCTTTTGTGAGCAGCATTTTCTGTGTTAGGGAGGGGAAGGTGATACTCCAGGTCAAGTGTGAGGATACTGAAAGGATGCTGCATGGGGGGAGAGAGGTGCTTCAGGACTACAGAGGGAGCTTGGAAGGCATGGAAGAGTGGGAGGAAGTGAGGGATGCCCAAAGGTGGTAAAAGGCTAAGGACACTTTGGCATTCCACTTTCCCAGGCTGTCCCCAAAACTGAAATTTGGTTTTGCCTTCACAGCTGAGGGATCTTCTAGGCAATGAAAGGAGCCTCAGAATTGGGTGAGAAGACACGATTCTGGGGCCACTTCTGAAAAGAACACCTATGGAGAAAGTGTGATGGTGGAGAGGTGCAAAGCCAGTGCAAATAGCTTTTGGGTTTGCTTCATCAAGATGGGGATAAAGAAGCTTTTTCTGTTGAGCAAGGCTCTTGCATTAACTTGCATGTGACCTGCAGCAGTAGTGAGCTGCGTCCCATGGAGAAACTTTGTGTTCCTTCTGTTTCTGTTGACACTTCCTGATACCTCCATGTGCATTCCCAAATCTATTACTAATCCAAATTAATGCTAACTTCAAATATTTGTTCTTTATATTCATAGGAGACATTCATGCATCTTAAAGTGCTGTTTTTTGACTTCTGAGTCAAGCATCAGGGAGGGTTTCTAAAAGCTTATGTGAAAAAGATAGGTAATGTTTTGGTAAAACTACATGTCACCAGCAATTTTGAAGAGAAAACAGTAAAAAGATAGTAATTCATTATAGTCATTGTATTTGTTCAGAATTAGAATGTGAATACTTCTTGTTGGTGGTGTGTTTAGACTTATTTTATATTTTAATCCATACTTTAGTTTAGTTTTAGAATATAGGACATATTATTTTTATCTTTAGAAAAGAATAGTTAATTTTGGAAACAGGAAACTTGCCTTTTTAGTGGGGGAAAAGTATAATGCTTTTGGGAAAAATTGTTATTTCATGAGTCACTACTTATCTGCATATTGAATAACTTGTGTGAGAATAGGGCCAGAAGTCTTGGTTTACTGGAGGAGTGAGCTGGCTTCAGTGCCAGAGGTCTGGAAGATCATATTCAAGAAGGAGAAGAAAGTTTCCTCTACTGAATCTTCCATATCCTTTGAGACTTGCTGATCTTATTCTCAGAGAATATGAATTATGAAATAATTAGCAGATTAAATGCTCTTTAGATAAAGTGAGAGGTTATGGAAGAATGCATCAGAAATGGCCACACAGTATTTGCTTGGGCATCTTCTTTGTTCTGCAGGTATTGTGAGAAATTATTTTGACTGCCAAAAAAAGCAAAAATTGTCATACAAACATCTGCTTGTTTGTATTTTTATAACATATTTCTGAGCAGTTGAGACTTTTTTTGTCAACAGTACTGATTAAAGCTGGTAGGCAGGCATAGTGGGTTAAGATGTCTGGCTATCTCTATTAATCACCATAGCTGTGTTAACAAGTTTAGTTTATTATCATCTTGCCCTACCCAGCAGAGGTTCAACAGTAGCTGGATAAATTAGCTAATCTCTTAATCCTATTACTATTTGTTTTGCCTGTTGCATTTGCCAGGTTTTTCCAGGGCAGGGTGAAAGGTACTAACAGTCTAGAGGTAGAAGATGGACAGGCCTGATTGAAAGGCCCACAGTGGCAGGGTCATGACTAAAGCAACCTAATCTGTAAATATGAAAAAAAAGCCATTATTTAAGTAATAACATGATGTGTCAGGTGTTGGTGCCACTGTGGTATGTGAAGGTGTGGGTGGGTGGGTGGGTGCTGTAATGGTAGTTCCATCAATATTACAGGAAATTCTGAATGAATGGATAAAAGCTGATGCCAAGTTCTACTCTATAATAACCTAATAGTCTTTTTTATGTATCAGTCTTCTTCATTTCAGTGGAAGACAACATGAAACCAGTAAGCAAGAACATTACAGAGGTGAAGTCACTCCTCTGACAAGTTTTAGCCTCTTAAAAATAGTTTCTTACTCTGAGGTGAGCTTGAGTAACACTAACATTGTTCAGAAAGTACCTGTTAGTACTGGATTTAAAATACATGTTATATGTTCTCTTTTTGTTCCCCTGAGATGACTGAGAATTAGATACAGTAAGATACTATGTATATAAGATGGAAAGGAAATGCCTGAGATTAATCTGGGAGAGCTAGTTAATTTGCTGTATGTCCAGCCATGTACCTTTTCCTGTTAAAATTACTTGTCAGAGAATGGAAGAGCATCAGTGAAATTGGTGTGCAGTAATAGGTGTAATAATGTAATAGGGTGTGGAAAGCTGATGGATTCAGGACTGTTTTAAGTAATTGGCAATAGAGGTAGTAAAGGATTTCATAAGACTTGAAGTAATTAAAGATGGCAAGGTTTTGCAGTATTTTGTGTGACACTTGCAACTTTGCAAATCTTTGCTGTTTAGAATGATTCAGCATCAGTTGCAGGTGGCATCAATCTCTGATACTTTACTGTTTGTTTAAAAGTATTTGGTTTCACTAAGGCTGCTATTTTGTCAGGAAAAACCTTTTAAGTGTTCTTATGTCTCAGAAGTAACCTATTGAAATTATTTTTTGCTTGTGGCATGCCACCTGGCTTACGATAGTGTTTGTGTACCTTTGAGCAACATAGGCATGGTCAAATATAATCTGCAGAGAGCCTTGAAGAAAATTGGTATTGAGGTGTTCCACTGTGTGAAAGAAATGTTAAAACTATATTTGGATTATCCATACCTGTGATATAGTCTCTATTGGTTTTGAAAACTCTCATGGTTAAAATAAGCAGTTACTCAAAAAATAGTAGGATATTATGGCCTTGAGCATGGGCCTAACAGATACAGCTCTCAAGTCCACCTTGCTTGTGCTGTTGTGGCCAGGATGCATTTTCCTTCCCAAGCCTTATTTGAGACTCTTGACTGCTCCCTCCATCTTCCAGACATGTGTCCCTCATCTTCCCTGGCATCTTCATGAGCAGAAGTATGGGCAGCCTGAATGTTCTCAAGAGACACTCTACCTTCTCCTTTCCCTTCTTTGGTCAGAAATACTACTAATGCAAAAAAAAAAAAACAAAAACAAACAAAAAAAACCCAAACACTTGCTCTTTTCTGTTCCCTGATAGTTGTGGCTGGATCATCTGTCTCAGGTTGTCTGTGGCTGATGCTTCAAGTATGATGTGGGTTTGTCTTTCTTGATGAGGGTCATGGGCTGTGTAGCCCAGTGGGCATTAGGGTGGAAAGTGTTGCATATTGGGCTGGAGTTGGATTAGAAACACCTTATGAAAACCTGTCTTGCTCTTGGCACCTCTTGCTTTCATCCCAGTCCCAGGAATACCCTGAGTTCAGCTGAAGTAATCTTCTTGGGGCATTTAGGAAGGTTTGGGTGTGTGCCAGAAACAGTGTCCCCTCTGCTGCTCTAAACAGGGGGCAGGAGGGAGTAAGAGCTTTCAGCCTTTGATTTGCATGAAGAGAAGGTGGAATAAGATGGATTATTAAATTGGACTGTGTCTTCTGTTTGGCCAGAGGCATGTAAATGTTGGCTAGATATTTCTCTAGGCCCTTTCAGTTAAGAACAGAGTTGTTTGTTTGGGTCTTTTTGTTTGTTTGGTTTTGGTTTGGTTTGGTTTGTTTTTTTTGACAATCCTGAACTGAAAACCCCCAAAAAAGACTTCTGCTGAATGTGCTGTGGGAGCATTATTTGGACCAGTCAATCATTCTGTTGTACCTTTTGGCCAGTTTTGTTCCTTAATTCCTTTCTCTGATACACATGTGGGTTTATTTTGCTGTAATAATCAAAGATGCAGAAATAGGGAGAGTCCCATTTACAGACAGTCCAGGGGTATGCAGTGTCCACATTCAAGAATATGGCTTTAAAAACCCCAATTTATTCTTAAAGGAGAAATTTTAGCAGTACATGATGTCTGGAAAATGTACAGGTCTAATGACATTCTGTAATAAGTATACAAGAAAACCATTTTGCTTTATATATGTGATGAGAATATTTTCTGGGGAGCAGCTGAAATAGCAGAGCTATAGTGTTGGCTTTGCAATTCTCTACTGACCTGCTTATTAGATGACATTCTTATTAAACAGATGAATTTATGAGAAGGGTGTTTAGGGGGACTGTTGTTAAAGGTCTTATTAACACTTGTTTTATATGTTATATGAATATATGCAAGCTCTATTTTAAGCAGGTGCACATTCTTGATCAATAATGGGCAGGATAGAGGCTTGTATGATTAAAATGTTAGTTTTATTTGCAATTTTATATGACAGTAGAAAATAAAAGTAGAAAAAAGTCCCCAAACACATCTTTATCCATAATGAAAAGATAGTACTTTTCAATTATGCATCATTTTACAGTTAGTAATAATATTCTGAGTATTAGTAGAGGGGAGATGGAATGTTTCAGCAAAATGCAATGTTTTGCATCATGAAAAGTATTTAGTAGGTTTTTATTTCATGTTTTTATTCCAATAGGACTGCTTGTATTGAAAGAATTTTTTTTGCAGTGATGTTGTATTGGAAAAAAAAGCATTTATTTTTGAGAGAAAATTCTTAAACTTCTCATGAAATTTAAATTAGTTAACACTTTGTTCTCCCTGAGAATGAATTTCTCTGTCCTCCTGTTCCCATTCATTAGTTCCTCATTGAATTCTGACCTTCTATTTTTTTTCTGCAATAATGCAGCTCTGTCTCTTGACTCCTCATCATCCTCTCCCTCTTGTACCCTGCTGAGGGAGGTGTAGCTCAGAAGCAGGCACAGGCATGGATCATACTGAAGCCACAGCTGAGTGTCCAAACATGCCCTGAGAACATCCTGAAGGGTGATGACAGGTAGGGCTGGGCAGAGAGCAGAATTCACAGCCTGGGCCATCACTGTAAATCCTGAAATGTCACAAGGAAAGGGAATTTTGAAACAATGAACCAGCCCCTTCTCCCCACAACTAATACAGACTGACAACTACTCAGTTTCATTTTTAAAATTTATTTATATGGGGTTTTTTTTTTAATAGAGAAGCAACCTGTTAGAAGGCTGTGGAGCTGATTTCTTAGAACTAGGATTGATATAGCCTAATGGGAGTTTAAATAGCCTTAAGGGCTATGCTTCTATGGTATGTGGAGTAGATGATACCTGGTAAATTCTTTTATTATATGATGTGGTTGGCAGTTACTTGTTCATTGTAGCTAGGAAAGTCTCTTGCTAATGCTTGTAGACCTTTAGGAAAGCTGTAGATAGCTTCATTTTAGTATTGATGTGTTACTTACTGGTACCTAAGCATGAGCAGTTGTAAATTACTTTGACATAACATTGTGCTGACCCTGCTTATATCATAGATGAGCAGATGGTGTGAAAAACATTTTGTACTTATGCCAGAAAAGGGCTATGTGACTGAAAAGTACACCCTAGGCTGAAAGTCTTGGGCATCATGAGTTCACTGCTGACATCTGTGGATGAGCTGTCTGGAGATCAGCTCAGGCTTTGTGACTGGGCAGCACTTTTCCTCAGGAGCTGCAAATCCTGCAGAAGCCCTGGGCTTATGGACAAGTAGTGCCTTGCAAAAAAAGTTGGAAAAAAACAACGGCAAGCTGTAACTGGTGTGTAATAGTGTGAAGAGGCTATTATTTACCTTCTCATCAGTCAGTAAGAACTGGAAAATGAGTAGATTTGGGGTTATTACAGGTGATTTTGGGCTTGCCCTTTTTTACCTCTGTTTTCCCTTTTTTCTGCATACATCTGTTGAGTGGGGAAGGCTTGTTCATCTTGATTCTCTGGTGTAGTAATTGCTTTATTTGGGTTTTGGTGCAAGGATTCAAGATGGTGTTTTTTTCTTAGCAGAGTGCAGCACTACAGATCAAAATGCAGTTCTCTGACTAGTAGTCTGTTGCTAGGAGAGCACAAATATAATATAGAAATGAGTAATTTAATTCATACTAGCACAAGTGTGTAATGGGGCAGATTTCTGGAGGCCTATATATCTTTACCAAGAAATTGTTCAAGTGTGTGTCAGTTACACCAGGTACATATCATATAAATTGGCAAAAATAGAGTGTGTCATAATTTTTGGAGGTTTAACTCAATCACATAAAGAATTGTAGGAAAATATTTGCTATGAAGGCTAAGTGCATTGTAAGCCCTGTTTATATATGCTCTTCTATGGATGTATCTCACTCTTTATCTTAGATTTTATAGTGCAAATCTGCAAGAAAATAATACTTTTAAATTCACAAAGTGTTTTATTTAGCAAGAAATTACTTCACACCCTCTACAGCCACAGATTGAGATGCCTAGTGATGAGCCTTTGACTATAGTATGAATGGATCAAGGGTTCTATAGAGACAAAATATCCTGTATCCTCGTGTAGGTACAAAGGAATGGGTTAAGGTGTGTAAGCTGTATAAATTTTATTCTTTTTTAGCTGCTTGACATTGCACATGTAATTTTTAAGTGCAATGTTGTGTTTTTGAGAAATGCTTTGAAAAGCAACAGCAGTTATACCACCTATGTACTTAATACTTTAATTTCCAATGCTTGTCCTGTTGGCAGAACAACACTTTGGAACTAAATGTAAATTTACTATCACGTCTTCTTTACATCTTAGTTCTTGATTTGCTTCATAAATGACCATACCTCTTAAGATTATAAATTAGTTAATCACCTAAAAAATTCTGTTTGCTGGAGAGGATGGGAAAGTGCATAATAATAAATGAAAATAGATCTATGCAACTCTCAAAATTCCTTGGACTGCTGTTGAAAACACCTGTTGGAAAGGCAATTGCCACAGCTGCAGAGTGTGTCTGAAACTGGAGGTGTTTTTTAATGTTAGTTTGGTTTGTAGCTGTTACTGGTTCACAACAAAAAAGCCACACAGTAGCTGTTGAAGTAAGGCTTTCATGTGAATTATATTGTAGATTTGTACAATCCAATACCATTGATTATTTAGTTTGAAAGATTTCTATGCAAATATTTTTCAGGTGATCTTGCATGATGAAATGTATCTGTATACACAAAAATATAACAGGGTCTGTTGGATGTTGTATGCTTTATCAAATGAACCTAGATTTATGTACTTCAATGATTTGCTTTTATTTGGACTTCTTGGTATTCAGCTAGAGATGCAATTACCTTTCTGAAAGCTGAATCTCCTTAATGGTATAATGGCTGTTCTGATTTGGAACAGATCTGCAGTAGTAATTGTTAAAATTGGTCCTATTGTGGTGATTTGGCAATGTTTTTCATCTCGTAGTTCTCCTACCATTTAGACCTTAATGAGAAGTGTAGTGCTAATGGTAGCTGAATACTTTTCTGAATGTTCAGAAAGGCTCATAGTGAGTAGCAAAAGCAAATTCAAAAGCAGGTCTTGTTGCAGATTTTTGATTAGTGTACAGTGTTGGAAGCTGATGTAGTAGGGGATTATTGTATTGCATATAACGAAGAAAACTGTAGAGCAGAACTGAGGAAGTGGGTTGCACTTTTAGCATGAATAATGTACCTTTATAAAGTCTGGTAAATACCTCAACTGAAATACATATCTTAGAGCAATCCATCTGGGTCCACTTATCTTAATTTAAAAGGAAAAAATTAATTGGGCTAAGGATACAACTACTTTTATAACAAATTTAGATTATTTTTTTTAGCAGCAAAGTTAATGACTTCTATAGAAGCATGTAAATTATTAATTCCCTGTCCCTTTTACTTTACAAATAGCACAGAAATAGACCTGAGGAAATAATACTCAGTGCACATGTCAGTAGGAAATTCTTTTGTGAAAGGAATTTCAAGGACTCAGATTAAGCACTTTTCCAGAATTCTGGGAATATTATACTACACGCAGTAATTTCAGACTTTCCTTTAAAATTTACTCTTTATCAAGTAGACACACCAAGTTATGTTTACAGGGTAGGAGATTTTTAATTTTCCTTTGGTTCATAGCAGAAGGAGGCTGACAATACAAATCCTGAATCTAGAGCCTGTGCAGTTGTCAGTGTTGTATTTGACCTCAGTAGAGGCTCTCAGAGCTGAATTTTAGGGTGCAGTTTGTTACAGTTAAACCAACCACATCACCATATGGATGGTTCTGGTCTCTTATCTTGCCCAAGCCACTGCACCTCCTGCTTTCCTTGTGCCACATCTGGGCATTTCTCTGGTTTCTCAACTCTTGTTTCAGATCTTCTTTTGGTTTCAATAAGTTATGCTGATGGATAACTGTAATATGTGTGCTTAAATATGTGAGGGAGATGCATTCACACCAGGCTGCTGGGGAGCAGGGAACTGCTGTGTTTGCTATCAGCAATTTTGTTTCACCTGTGTTGCAAACACAGGTATCTTGCAAAACAAAGGTGTCTGTTTCAGAATTTTTAATTTTTTTTTCCACATTTTTTTGGCATTTCACTTTGGCCCTTACTGGAGGGCCAAAGCCCCTGCTCCAGTAATTTTGTAACCTAAATAAAAAATGTAGTGGAGTTTAATGAACTTACCTGTTATCTGCACTGTGGTTCACATATTGCCTGAGGAAGGGTGGGTTTTGAAGTGGTCTATTTTATTTCCTTTAGAAATGAAAGAATAGAAATAAATAGAGGTTCAAAATCGATTTAATTATGGCTTTATGAGTGCATTTAAGTGAGACACTTGGGCAATAAATCAAGTCTCAGTTTTACTTACTGAGTTGTAAGTAAACAAGATGTAAAACAACATGCCCTTACTATAGTAATGGCCTATTTTAACTGGATTCCAGGGTCTTCACAAAGTAACCTTTTAATCATAGCATTAACAATGGTTGTACAATTAAAAAAATAGCTATAAAAATATCTAAAAAAAAATTAAAATGTATTTTTCTAAAGCTATTTTTATGAAATAAAACAAAGAATGCATAAAAATAAGCTCTTAGGCAGGTTGTGCCTTTTATTTCTAAATCAGGTATTGGCTAAAACTTTCCCTCTTTTGAGAGAATATGGATATTTAATGTTTTCTAGAAATAAATTATTAAAAAAAAGATCTGCATTTATGTACCCGAAATGGAAGATATTTGAAATTATTTTGAAATTCTTTCCCTCTAAATTCTTAATCCTAGAAGACAAACCAATGTGCACTGTTCTGTTCTTTCCATGTAATGAATATTGAGTTCATAGCACTCCTGTCAGAGCTTTATGGAGCTTCCAATCTGTAAAAGTATATTCTGAGTATAAAGAGATTATCCAAAGGTGTAATTAAATTACATAACCATTTTGGTATGGTTGACTCACTGTAAGCTCTGCTGTGTAGGAGTTTCGCAGCTACTTAGGTGAGTACTTTTATCTTGCAACAAATAGGCTTATAAAGGTGTGAGTTTGACTTCAGAACTGGAGCTCGGAAGTCACACAGGATGTTCACAGTTTGGCCAAAGAAATGGCCCTGAAAATTGGCCAGACTTCAAGTGAGTCTTCAGTAGTTGGAATAGGTAAATATGTTTTTAAAAAATTGGAATTATAATTTTTTATTTGGATTTATTACAGTTTCTGGGGCTACTGCTTGGAAGGCTGCTATGTAGAGTTTGGTTCAATTTCATGCCTTACATTGGGAATCAAATGATAAATTTCTCTGTCCAGGTCTTCACTGAATTTGCTGCTACTTAAAACTGTATTCTAGTTGGGATTTTCACATGACATATGTAGGGGGTGATTATATCTATTGGACAGGGCTCATCAGATAATTTTAACATTAACAGGCAAAAATCTTTAAGTTCCAATATGATGATATGATGAAAATTCAAGTTCATGTGCCCCACTGTGAGAAGTGCCTGGCTGTATTATGTCTAAACTCTTGATCCTTTAACCAAATCCTTTAGCCAGTAGACTCTATCTCTTCATAAATATATAGGACACCACTGCCAAAAAAAAAAAAAAAAAAGTTAAATCTTGACAAGTATTTACAAGTCTGTAGTCATTAGGCTTCTTGGAAATTACTTGTGCTTTCCTGAGATTAGCTTTGTCAGAGTTGAATAAGTGCATTAATACATTGCATAAATAATTTCAGTTGCATTAATAATAATAATAAAGTAAATTGCATAAATAAATGCATAGTTGCATTTTGGGGGTGGAGGAAGGGCTTGGGGGGCTACTGACCACAGAAAGAAGTGTAAGTGTGTAATATTATCATTACATTTAGGACGTTTGCCATATTGAATGACCCAGTGTAGGAAACACAAAAAGGAAAAAATCCCCAAACCTAACATATATATATATATATATATATATATACACACACACAACACATGTATGTACATATATAAAAAAAGAAGACATTTTCATTAAGATATAGAAGCTCAAATTAAAAAAAAAATCCTCCTTAAGTTCTTGATTTGTCCTGCCTTTTAGAAGAATTAATCTCCTGTATTTTTTTTTCCTGAATGTATAGCAAACAGCTTGTATTCATGCATAAATCAAGAGGGCAGGGATGATGCTGAGCCAGAGCTTAGTTCTGCTTTATTGATAATAGAGCTGACAGTTAGGAACAAATCTGCAGAACATAATTGCAAATCCTTTAACCAAGCAGTATGCTTGAACATCTGCAATGGAATTGGCACCTAAATGAAAGTTAAGCATTAGTTTAACAACTCAGAAAGCAAATTAGGAAGCTAACTAGATCTGTAATTGCAACAGAGGTAGAAATGAACACAAAACTGGACTGGGGAATTAGTTTTGTTTTTTTAAAAAATTCAATAGCATAATTGTAAATATTAATTTTCAGGTATGCTATGTGTTTATTTAAATGACCAATAAACGTATTTTGCACATCATGCACACTTATATATTTTCATTATTCATATTGCTACAGTAGCAAGGCACTCCAGCTATGTGGTAGGTGCAATGGAAGCAGAAGAGAAATGAGCTTCCTTGCCAGCTTCCAATGGACATAGAATGCAAAAGGAGACAGACAAGTAGTGTGAGGATGTGGGAAGTATATACTAAACTAAACCATAATAATCTAAATTGCTGAATATATTCATGTGAATATAAAATTATTAAAAACAATGTGGGTATATATACCTTTTGATTTTTTTCCTAATTTCTGCTTCTTTAATATGATTAGCATTAAATAGTAATTGCAATATTTGAATAGATTAATGTACTTAAATATGGTTTTCCAGCTGTGTGTAATTTTCCTCCTAAGCTCTCTGCTCTCTCTCACCTTCCAAGATCTCATGCGGAGGGGAAAAAAAAAAGTCTGTAATGTCACTATTATTAAGGGAATAATAAATCCTTAAAGGATTTAGGGCATGAATCTGGTATAACTATTGCAAAACATTCCAGTCATGGTATAAATCAATTTAACATGTATATATATATAAAAATCTTTTGTTTATTTGTTTGTTTTAATAATTGCATAAATCCAAAAGATTTGAAAGTAGAGCTAGGAAAGGAAATAGGAATACGATTTGGTTGATTTTGCCTTGTTCTCAGCCAGAGATGACTGATGTCAAACTAGTCATGAACTGGATTTTGAAGTGGGATGCAGGTTCATTCAGCTTTACAAATTGTTAGAAACAAAATGTATAATTTCTTTCCTGGGGAAAAAAAAAAAAAAAAAAAATTGCGAATGACAAAAGGAGTGGTCAGAATGGGTTTCGATGAAGGCATGGCTGCTTTTTGTGTGTTAGAGCACAAATAGTCCTTTTTGTATGCCCAAACATATAGATGTGCTTCTAGAAGGAGGAGAAATTCATTATGTGGAAAACAGGAGGGCAGTCGACCAGACAGTGCCTCAGTAGTGTAAATAGATGGAAAACAACTTGATATGGGTTTTTACTCTGGCATTGTGGCAAAAAAAAAAAATGTTAACGCAATTCCTGATATGAGAACAAAGTGTAACTTGGGGATTTGAGGGGGTTGGCTTTGATTTAACTTTCAGCAACTGTAATGGTGGTATGGCCACTATGAGAATATTGCATAAGCTGTCATGCATGTGTTTAAAGTTATTGCCAAAAATTGGGATGTAGGCAGCAGAGAGTAGCTTAAATGATTTTAAGCTTTAGAAAATGTTAATGAGACTCAATTTGTTCAATTTCTCAAAAAAATACTGTGAGATTGCATGACACCAATATGACACTATTTTAGTTCTCAGCAAATACTGTGCACTATGACTTCTTCAAAGCAGGAATCCAAGCTTAATGTGAACTGGTGGGTAAAAATTGGAAGTAGGTAAATAGATTACATATCACCTGTTTTCAAATAAACCTGATTGTCTCTTTTTTTTTTTCTTTCTTTCTTTCTTTCTTTTTTTTTTCTTCTTTTAATGAATTTTCAGTTGAATGCCTGTTTTCTGCAGCATTGGGTAGCTGATATAGAGAAAGGACTGAAGCTGAAGGCTGAGAGGAATGAACAGTTTGGTTAAATGGCCAAATGATCTCCTCTGGCCTGAACTCTAGCTGTTCAATTTGTGTAAAGCAATGGAGCAGCTTGGGTCACTTGCTGTATTAGGGCATAGGAACATCCAGACTGCAATTTGGGAATTAAGGTCTCTGTAAATGCACGAAAGGACATTTGAAGTATAATTTAGGAACAGACAAATCATACTTTGCACTGTTGCTGGCCTGTTTCTGGACTGAATGTTATAGGGAGGACACAGCTTGTCACGATGGAGTTTGAGCCATTGCTAACATTTTTAACGTGGCTTTAATCAAATCTGACTGCTTCAGCTCTGAACAGCTCAATTTCTAGGGCAGAAACTGTTTCATTAATCATAGCTTTGCCATTGCTAGCAGAGCTGCACCTGATAATAATGGTGGTGGAAGGGGTGGTGCTGATATTTTCAATAAAATGTTCTGAGTGGAGAAGGTGTGAGAGAGAATTTGATGCTGGGTGATTTTCTAAATTACTCCTTAGTTCATTGCTCACTTTGCAGAGAATATTTATTTCATCTCCAACAATACCACTTTTGGAGGTACCCCAGTCAGGTTTCTTAATTAGTCTCTTCTGCTTTAATTTTGTCTCAGAATAATTTATGGGTTTATTTCAATTTTCTTAGAGCTTTTACCATGTATGTTATCTGTGACAGCCATTCCTAGTCCAGTCCATCCAATTACATTTTTTGAAATGAGACTGTCCCTGAAAAGAATGTTTTTCTAGAATACTGATGGTATCAACAAGGTGCAATCTGATGGCAAACTTTGAAAAACAGCTTCTTTATCAGTTAACAAAGTAGGTGTCTGTGTTTAATTTCCTTTGCAAAACCAGTGATTGTTTTTTGAAATTTTTAATTAGATCTAATGGGTGAACTGTGGTCTCCATTTTTTTTTTTCTTCACTGTAGGTACTCTGTATGGATTTAAGTTTGTGGTTGTACTGCAAATTTGTGATAAGTATTTGAACTGTTCTGATGATGACTGCTGGTTCCATTTACTGTTTGAATTGGTCAAAGCTGAGCAGGGAGTGAAATACAGAAAGAGAACCTGTGTGACCTTTATAAGGTTTGAGTTGATGCTCATTGAAGTTCAGACCTGTCCAAAGCACTGTGAAATAACCCGGTGTATTTTTGGGACAGGCTCATCTTCTCCTTTGGCCTAAAGCAGGTTTGTGGTCAGTGTGTTCATGTCAGCATATGGGAGGCCAAAGGATGAAGTCAGAAAGTTCTGCTTCAGAAACCTATGAATGAAGATTCGTCAGGCTTCACCTTAGATATTTGCAATTTAGATGCCTGTCTCTGATCTGGCTGCCTAAAGTTTCCCAAATACTTGAGAGTGAAATAGGCATTTTTAGGTGACAACTGATCTCATGTGCTTTAGATCTTTTCTGTAAGAGGAGAAATATTGTTCCCCTGACTACTTATCTACAAAAGAAGTGGCTAGGATGACTATGTCTGCTCTGTACATAAGAAATATGTTTAAGGATGTGAATCCCATCTATGCTGTCTTGGATAATGTTCTCTTTCTGGCAAAACAAAAGAACTGGCAGGTATAAAGTACCTCATGCAGTCAGCACTTCCCAGGATAACTGCTGTCCCCCTCCTGTCTGAATGTGAAATTGAAAACCTTCCAATTGTGAAGGAAACTTGCTCTAATTAGTCAAAGCAAAGCAAGTGCTGCTCATGTTGGGCAGATCAACATAAAAACACTGTGTATGCTCATCCAAGGAATCTGAAACCAGAAGGCAGGCAGGATAGACTTCTGCTGCCACTGCTAGCACCCTTCTTGGACCCTTTCCTGCTTCTCAAACCGTGGTTGATTAGACATGTCAGAAGTTTAAAAAAAAAGTGTCAGCAGGACCCCCTAGAAGTGCAGTCTATGATCTTACTAATGCTTAGGGGCAGTACAATAATTACTAAGCTACAGACTACACAGAATGAAGACAGGCTTTCCCTTTTGCTCCAGACTTTGTATAGAAAAGACAAGATTTGCAGAGCTGGAAAAAGAGGACAAAAAGGAACAGGATTGTGCCCTCAAGATTATGCTCTGATTAACTCCTGTTCCCAAGATTATGTCAAATTTTCACTGAATAGCTACTTAATGTACACTGCATTAACAAGCTTGCCAGCAGAAGCTGGAAATTATGATTGGACTCTCTCCAGTCAAATATCCTATTAGGGTGCAGAGTTATGCTTTGCCTTTTGCTCTCTTAGTGGCTCCATGCAGCTTTTCTATTCACTGGCATGGCTTCAGCAAAAGGAGAGTTGTCCCAGACTCTCTAAAAACCTTACAGATAGGGACTAGCCTGTGATATGGCAATTACAGAAGTGAAACCTCTTCAGACTGAAGAACTTGGATTTTTCGTTTCCTGAGCAGGAGTCAATAGGATATGTGTCTGTGTGTATATATATATATACACACAGACACATACATATATACATAAGTTTAACTCAGTTCTTACTAGCCAAGAGATGCTTTTTAGAAAGGTAGAGTATACCCTCACTGTAACTCTTTTGGTCCAGTCAGTGCTTTCAACACACTGGGTATGCTGACCTCCTGGCTTGTTCAGAAACAGTTCCAGTTTGTTACCAAGGACAATGGGAGTGAGGATATTTTTAAAAGCAGAAAAATGTGGGGCTCGTACTGGTATTCTGGGACACTGTCTGGACTTTAAATTGCAACCTAGCTCCTGGTAACTTAATATTGAGGATTTATGCTAGCACACAGAAGCACTTGTCTAGTCTTTAGGACAATCAGGTGACATGCTGTCTATGTAAGCATGTACATTGTGATTTTCATTATCTGATTATTCCTGTTGAGGTGTGCTGTGACCTCCTCTCTGCCAAGATACAGACAAGCTTTGTGCCTTTTTATGAGCACATATGTGGTAAGTGTCTGGTTTGAGCGTTGCTGGTATGCTATAAGTCACTACTGTATTTTGGGATCCTAAGAATTCTGGAGCCTTTTGAAGAGTTGGGCTTCTATCCCAGATTTGAACTAGAGTGCATGATTTCATATCTGTAGTGATATTGTTGTAAATAGAGTGATGAGTAATACTGTTGGTGGGTTTTTGTGGTACCAGTTGCAGGTTAAGAACAGCTTAATGATTGAAATATTTCCTCTTAACCTGGAAGGGCTAAGACTGTGTTGTGGTATTTTTTTTTTTTTTTTTATCTTGAGGTTATCTTTTGCAATGCATTTTATATTTTAACATACACTCTGTTCTGCATTGCACAAAAATTTAACCGGACTTTAAATGAGCTATGTCAAGCTAGAAAAAAGAGTATATTTTCCTTTTGGTGAACAAACAATTCTTCTACAATGGAATTTTGACTTGTTTCCAGGTCAAATTGGAATTATTATTAATTATTATTAATTAATGACCTAAACTGAGCAAGTCTGATAACATTTGATGTTGGAGCAAGCAGCTTTGTTCCATATACCATGCTAAAATTTATTCTGGAGCAGAGCAGTGTCCTATTTTGGCATTGTTTAGCAGATTGATGCTGATTTTAATGAATGCATGTAGTTGATTCAAAAGTCTTCTCTTAGTTTTAATTAAAGGAGGGCAGCAATTAAGACCCATATTAGTATTTTTGGTTATGAATCACAGTTTTATCATCACTAAATACACTGGCTTGCATCAGTATTGTGGGAACTGCAGCTACTTATAAGTGGGTTTGTTGAAAATGTGTTGTACAAATACTGACGTATTTAATGGAAAGGTGATGTAGAGAAATAACTATCAGAGAGGTGAAAGTCACAAATGAGCTGTGGAAGTTTTACCCCATGGCTGAAAGGCATTTTGTATCCCCTGTAAACTTGGGCAGCTGCACAGCTTGGTCTCAGTGGGATATAGGTTGTGATGGCAAAAAGCAGTGATGGTCTTTGCTGTTTGGAAGACTCCTTTGCCTGTGTGTGCTTTGGGTAGGGATCCAAATGTTCCAGGTCTGAAAGTGACCAGCCTTTCCACCACACCAGTGTCGCCTCTGCTCACTTGTTTTTCAAAGCCTGAGTTGTTTCCATGGCATTTTGTTGGCACCCTCCATCCCAGCCTATGGCTCTGGCTACACATTGAATTTCCTCCAGGCTGTAGCTGCTGAAACCATTCCCTATTATTCCCTCAAAAAAAGTCTTTGTGTCCCTGCTCCTCCTCACTGTGTGGCCTCATGGAGGTTTTCTCTGGCACAGAAGGGATGGCAAATAGGGGTGCTCTTGGGGTTGTAAGGTTGGTTTCTGTAGTGGACTAAAAAAAGATGAACAGCATGAGGATTGTCCTTGGGAGCTGAGTGGTGGAGGGGAGGTATCAGGGGTGCCCAGAGGATAGCTCCACGTTGAGGCAGAATATGCCTTGGGCATCTCCTGGGAAGTGTGAGTAGCCTGTGGGACAAGGAGGTCTTGCTCACCTGCTCAGGGAATAGATGATTGCCAGCTTTGTGATCAGGAAGGAATTTTCCCCTGGGGCACATTGGCACTGGTTCCTAGGCTTTTTTTGCCTTCCTCTGCAGCACTGGGCATAACTGCTTGTCAGGGATTCTCTGGTCCATTTTGGCTTGGTTACTGTCTGCATCAGAATGATGACCTCTTGTGCCCTGCAGCTGCCTTTCAGCAAGGCTTTTTTTCCCCATGATGGAGTAGCAAGTGTCTATAGAGCTTTTTTTTTTGCCTTTCTCCAGCATTTAATGTGGCTCCTTTACAGGGTTTCTCTGGGTGATTTTGGTTAGGTGCTGGCTCCTCGTGTTTCCCAAAGGTGACCCTTGTGTCCTGTATGCAGGAGGTGGAAGCTTTATGGATTCTCAGTGCAAGTGCTGGGGGGGTTCTTCTTGTTCTCTGTACACAGTCCCTTGTCAAGACTCGTCTGGACACTTTTGGCTTGGTTCTTGCCTGCTGCTCTTGCATCCCCAAGATGCCACTTGTGTCCTTGGTCTCTCTTGCCCATTTCAAGCTTGTAGCAGGAGCAAGCTCTGCCCATCCCTTGGCTCCATTTTCCCAGGGAGTTCTTGCTTGTGCAAAGCCACCTGTGCTTGGAAGGGCTTCAGGCTTTCTTGCACAATCAGGTGCTACCACTTCTCAGCTTTCCCTCTTATTTAGTACAAACACTGGGCAGGCACAGAGCCCTTCTCATGCATCAATGGCCAGTAAGTACAACAGAGCAAGTTTTAGAAGGCAAAAGGTTGCTGTTGCTATGTGTCATACTTCTGAAAATACCCCACAGTACTACACATCATCTTTTGTGTGTGGTTGGTTGGTCCCTCACCCTTATTCTTCAAGTTCTCACTCTTTAGGAAACAGGGACTGCTTTGCTGTGTTTATGCTGTTGTGTAGCTCCATGACTTGCCTTTGCCAGACTGCCAGGGATGCTTTGATTTTCAAGCTAAGCTGAAGAAGTCATCAGCCTGCTCCTGGCTCCACATCTGCATTGTGTTAATGCCTGTGAGCACAGCCTGCATTTAAGCCTAAGTACTTGAACAGTTACCTGTACAACTTGCTGTTTGTTTACTGCAGCATTAACCAAAGGTTCTGATTTTTTTTGCTATCTTCCTTCCCTCATCTAAAATTTCTCTTTTTTTCAAAGACTGTAAAGTACTGTTTCTAGTATTGTTGCCACGATTCATAAAATGCTACTTTATTAAAAAAATTGCCTTTGCCTTACCAGCAGTATTTAATAGAATGTCAGACTCCATTAACTTCTGGGTTTATTGACTGAAATGAATGAGGTCTACTTTGTATTTGAAGATGTACTTTTAGCTTCAGTTTAATTTTTTTTCACAATGCTTTCTGAATCAGTACTGCTCTTTCATCAGGGTTCTGAAAATACTGAAAAAACTATTACATGAAGTTTCAAAATATTGCTGGATACTCCAAACAGGAGAAAATTGAACTCTGCCACTTGTCTTCTGTGGACATTCTGCTTCTCTGCTACTTAAACACAAGAATTTTATTGCCTATGAATGCCTATGAAATAGGGAAGTAAAGCAAAAATAGCTCTCACAAAGAAAAAACTAAATTGTTACTGGAACATTGTGGTTGAGTTTTTTTGTTGTTATTGTTCGTTTGTTTTTCTTAAAAACCCCTTCCAGTCACTGTGTTTTCTACTCATTTTCTGAAGTTGATAATGCTTTGACTCAAACCACCCAAGGATGTGGCTGCTTTGAAGCCACTGAACACAATATTGCTGTCTTGCACTTGGGACTTGAGCTCAAGGACAGGTGGGGCCACCAAAGCTGGAATTGTACCAGGCAAATAGAGGGTCCACTCCTGTGCCTTGGGGATTGTAGGTCACCATATCCCTACTCTCCTTTGGAAGGTGAGTGTAAGTAGTCATGGGTTATATTCAGCTCTTAATAGAAGATAAATGGAAGTTCAAACACCTGTGGTTGAATCACAGTTGCCATATGAGCCAGTGGGAGCACTGGGAGCTGGTTTTGTGCCACCCTGCAGATGGACTTGTGTGTGGCTGGCTGTGAGAAATCTGCTTTTGGAAAGATTTTATGCAAGAAATGAAAGAAATATTTTAGTTTACTAAATTAAAGTAGGGAATTGAAGTATGTACTCAATAGTACACAGCATATAAGTCTGTTTTTCTACATACCGTGGGATCTTGAGCTATATTTATGGATTAATTCAATTTGTTGCTCTAAATTTTACACGAGCTTAATGTGCTGACTAATAAAAAATTTATTGCCAAGTTATATTAAGTTACATTGGGGGCAGTTAAATTACAAGTTGACTTCATCTTAAAGATGATTAGAGCATCTTTTCTGAGACAACCATGCCCCCCCTCCATTTTCAAGTAGAGTAGTTATAACAAAACTGTTTCCTAGAGGAGAGTGCTCCATTCAAAAAAGAACTAGATAAATTGTTAGACAATTGAGTAGGTTTGAGTATATATATAAAAAAAGGACAGAATTTGTATTTCAATTTATGTCCTGCTGTTGATTTATATGCCAATAGTATACATAGAATGTGTATTTAATTCTTCTAATGGAAAAACAACATAGCTAGAAGGTGATTCTGTATATTCTGTTTACATTTAGGAGAATTTTTATGCAACTTGTTGAAAAAAAAAAAAAAGATCCAGAAGAAGTAATGAAAACCTTTTGGGCCAACTGATATATTCTCTCAGATGTGGGAAATTTCTAGAAAAATTCTAATGTAGCGTAACTTGAATTCAGCATCTCACAGTGAGACTTTGCTTAATCTGGTTGCTGTCAGAACAGTAAAGGACCACTGCAATATGGATGCTTCCTGACTGGAAGAATAGAAGCTTTGTTAAAAGCATTTTTTGCTATCATTTTTATTAGCAAGCTGAGCTTTTCTACTGGGATGACATTTCTCATGCTCAGCACATCAAGCGTTTCAAGTGAGGTGGCACTTTTCATCAGGAATGGACATCATGGGCACTAGTATTCAGGTATAAAATAGAAGTAATTTGGACATAGGCTTGTGTGTACACCAGATATCTTTAAAATTCTGGTTTTTTTAACATATTTCATCTTGAGAATGAATGGTCTTAAAAGTAGTTATGCAAACATTGCTGAGCAAGTAAATTGCCAGAGCAAAGGACTGGTTGCACAACAGAGTATGTGAAGTATACTTTATCCAAAGAGCTTTCATAAACTTGAATATGCTCATTTGAAATTAGCTACAGAACCTGATATCAGGCAGTAACCAACTTTGAAAAACCTAAACCAGAAATATACTTTTTTCAGATGTAGGATTTTAGCGCAATGATTACTTTATTATCCCTGCTCTGCTGTATGTTTTACTTCATCATAGATATAAAAATTTCAATGAATATGTTTTAATTCTTCTTTAGACTGTGATTTTTTTTTTTTGCCTTATCTGCAACATCAATTAATGCACAAATGAGTTATTACGTGGTTTACACTTAATAACCCAGAAAAAATGTATATATCTTGAGTGATACTATCAACTTGTCAAATGGGCAGAGACCATGTTTGAAATAATTACTCTTATTAATAAAGACCATAATATGAAATTGCATGGACAAACACGCAGTTTCCAAAGGGAAACCATTTAAATTGATGTTCAAGATCCAGATGACTGTCTGGTGGATTAGGGGAAGGTGTGGGTGGAGTCTACCTGGACTTCAGCAAAGCCTTTGACACCATCTCCCATAGCATTCTCCTGGAAAAGCTGTCAGCCCAGGGCTCAGACAGGAGCACTCTGTGCTGGGATAGGAACTGCTGGAGTGAGAGTGGTGCTGAACAGTGCTGATCCAGTTGGTGGCTGTGGTGTCCCCCAGGGATCAGTGTTGGGCCCAGTTCTGTTTAATATCTTCATTGATGATTTAGATGAGGGGATTGAGTCCATCATCAGCAAATTCACAGATGACAGTAAGTTGGGGGGGAGTGTGGATCAGCGGGAAGGCAGGAGGGGTCTGCAGAGGGACCTGGACAGACTGGAGAGTTGGGCTGATTCCAACGGGATGAGGTTCAACACGGCCAAGTGCCAGGTCCTGCACTTTGGCCACAACAACCCCATGGGGAGCTCCAGGCTGGGCACAGAGTGGCTGAGAACAGCCAGGCAGAAAGAGACCTGGGAGTCTGGATTGACAAGAAGCTGAACATGAGCCGCAGTGTGCCCAGGTGGCCAAGAAGGCCAATGGCCAGCAGGTCCAGGGAAGGGATTCTGCCCCTGTACTCAGCACTGGTGAGACCACACCTCGAGTCCTGTGTCCAGTTCTGGGCCTCTCAGTTCAGGAAGGAGGTTGAGGTGCTGGAGCAGGCCCAGAGAAGAGCAAGGAGGCTGTGAAGGGATCCAGCACAAGTCCTGTGAGGAAGGGCTGAGGGAGCTGGGGGTGTTCAGTCTGGAGAAGAGGAGGCTCAAGGGAGACCTCATCACTCTCTACAACTCCCTGAAAGGAGGTTGGAGCCAGGGGGGGGTTGGGCTCTTCTCCCAAGTAGCTACCAGTAAGCTCTGCCAGGGGAGGTTTAGGTTAGATATTAGGAAAAAATTCTTTACTGAGAGGGTGATCAGGCATTGGAATGGGCTGTCCAGGGAGGTGGTGGATTCTCCATCCCTGGAGTTTTTTTATAAAGAGACTGAATGTGTCACTCAGTGCCATGGTCTGGTAACCACAGTGGCAGTGGATTAAGGGTTGGACTTGATGATCTCAGAGGTCCTTTCCAACCTGGATGATTCTGTGACTCTGTGTGACATACATTTTTATTTAACCTTACCTGGAAGTATCAGGAGGAGACTTCAGGGAAAACAAGAGAGATTTTAATTAATATTGCCCACAATGGGGCACAAGCACTCTTTCAGTGTCAAATTGGAGCAGCGCTCACTTGGGCATGCACTGTTAATATGTTTTAATTAAGGACTCTTAGAGCAAGGAAAAATTAATGGACAGAAATCTCTAATAATGATGCTGTGCTTCACTCCTGAGTTGCGTTGCAGCAGAGGGAATCAATATGGCCTCATGGTTCATCTATCATTTGCCTTTGCTTCGGACTGCTCTGTGTGTCTGGGGGGTTAGTATATATCTGTGTGTATATGATTAAAAGTCACCAGAGGTCAAAGGCTATAAAAGGTGTGAGGATTTCCAATATATATATGGTCATGAAGTAAGTAAAAGCCTTTTCTTAAAAATCTAGATATATACTTGTGTATAATCTTGATATTTTGCTGTAACAGGACTTTTAGCACATTTATGAAGCTTTTGTCATCTTGTATCCCCAGGTTTAATAATAGACTAAATCCTGCACATTATCATTTTATAGGTAGACAGCTGGAAGGAATATTGGTTATGGAACTAGGTTTAACACTTTTGCCACTCTCCTTAGTCTATCATAAGTCAAAATAAAACTGCTACTACACAGATATAAGGGTAAAATTGTAATTGTTGCCTACTATGTAGAAACAGCAAAAATTTAGTGTAGAGAAAGTAATTCAGGTAAGAGACATATCATGGAAGTCATATAGAAATATATTTATAAGCATGATAATTGTAACAAGGGAGGATTACTTAAGTCTGATCTCTCTGGTTTTCTTCAGGTTTTAAAAATAATAGCTAACTGGAAATTTTTTTTTTTTGTTTAAAAAGCTTTCTGAGAAAAGTATGCTCACATTGTGTTTGTTTTATGGACCTGAGGATGACATTGCTGCTATGAAGGTGGGAAATGAAGTTTCACATTTAGTTTGGGTTATGAACTGAGTATTTGAAATTGCTGCATCCAGATGGTTAGTAGCTCCTTCTCCATCTACTTGTGAGAGGAGATTGTCAGACCTTGTTTTAGTGATGATTCATCCCTGGCTGCTGGTTTTACATAATTGTATGTTTCTCTGCCTAACATGAACCTGGTATTTTTGCATTGTGGAATAAACATGTCTATAATATTAAAAAAAAAAAAAAAAAAAAAATAATCTTGGCTAAGACATTGAAAGCTAGTAAGACTCTGAGTTGACCATACAGACTGAATTTTGAAAACTTGAGTCTGATTTGTACTTCTTTGTAACTTCAAGGAAAATGTAACATTAAAAACCATAAAAACAACACCACAAAAAAATACCAAACAACCTCAAAACAATACCTAGAACAACTATGAAGTGAATTTATAGAACTTTCACTTCTAACAATCAGGTTTATATATATAGAAAAAAGGGTTAAAATTAGTTTGCCTGGCATGAGAGAGGCTTTGATTACTTTTCACACCAATTCTAGTCTATATCCTGGAAGTAGACCTAGCTGAGTTCCACCTGGTTTTTCAGGCCTTTTAAAAGCTTCTATTTGATAGCTCTAAAATCATCTGGCATCCTCCTTTAACCAATGTCAATGCAGAATGATATTTTTCCTGTTTAGTATTTTTTTGCCATCTTGTGTGGTGGTGACATGTAACCACTGAATGTTTGGGGTTGGAGGGGACCTTAAAGATCATCTCATTCCAACCTCCCCTGCATGGGCAGGGAAAACTCCTACTAGACCAGGATATAACATGCAATAAAATCTGTTTTTTTTTCTGGGGGATGGTATTTTTCTAGAAATAATATATGTTGCACATAAAGCTATTTTAATTGCAAGGTAGCAAGTTCTCTGTTATTCTGGGAGAGTTGCCATCATGCAAGCACTATCCAGATGTCTGAAATGAACAGAGATTGTACTAAGTATTGTACAATTCACATCCCTGTTGTGGAGACTCAATCTCCTCCAGTTTAAGGCTTCACTTGAAGTGTTCCATCTTGCCTTGTAACTGGAGAAAACTTTTAATCCTACCCATTTTGGATTTCATGTTTACCTTGTTTATTTGTTTGTTTCATTGCTTGCATGAATGTGATGACAATACCAGACTTTTCTTCTAAGGAACTTGAGATAATCGAGTATGCAGCATTCCCTTATGCCACTTTTCTCCAAATATGAACTTTTTTTTTAATGACCATTTTGTTGTAAGAACTCCAAGCTGTATGTATGACTTTATTTTTATAATGCCCATTATCTTTTCACTAAAGACAAGACCTGATTTTGATGTAAAAATTATTAGTCACCCAAGTTGGTAGACACTTAGCTGTAAAAATATTCAAAAGCCTATTCTGTTATTTAAACTCCTTGCCTTGCTGTTAATGCCTCTTTCCACATCATAACTCCAAATGAAATTGAATTTGCTTTCTTCACTTGTTGACCTGTCCCAGTGGTGTGGCTGGTTTCAAGCTTGCTGGGCAGGATATAGTTGTTCCTTTTTTTTCAGAAAAGGATTCCTTGATGAGAAGAGCTGCTCTTTGAAGTCCTCCATTATTTCCTAAGAGAGTATCTCTGGTGTGCTGTAAATCTGAGAGCTGTCTCCCAGTCTAATAACGTGTCACTGAGGTGCTTCAGGAATTTGATGCTAGGATCAGCAGAGAAGAAAGCACAGCCAGGTTTCAATCCATTTACTGTTTGCTGTTGAACTGGAATGTGATCTTGCATTTAGAGTCTTTGGAGTTGTGGAAGCTGTTTGTATTTTCTTACTAAAACCCATGTAGCTAACCCATTACAGTCTCAAAATTTCTCATCAGGATGTGACATCCAAGCCAACTATTCTATATTGTGCACTGCACAGCTGGTTTTTCTACCTAGGTATAGAAGCTAAAATTTCTCCATAATGTATAATGCTTTTTTTTTTGTGAAGATTTTTTTTTATTATAATCTTGTTTTCTCGAGGACTGGAAGAAACTGCAGGCCCTGTGCTATATGCAGGCAAATGCCATATTTTATAAACATTCACTCTGTTCCATCATCTACACTAAAAAACCAGAAAAATCCTTGCATTTTTGAATATTTTAAAAACAATCTATGCATTTTTCATACAGTGTAATTACAATGGCTTTTATTTCTGTGACCTAACTGTAAGATTTTACTACCTTTTTATTCCCCCATTTTTTCCTGCTCAATCCTGTAGAATTTTGAAATATATGGAAAGAGTATGTCAGTCTTTTTTTGTACCATTTCTCTGCTTTCATCTATAAACCATCTTCTGAAGGACCATGGGTCATCTGCCAACCATAGGCAAAGAAACTGTGGAGGATTGAACCATCTGTTTTCTGACCATTTTCACACTATTTCTGTGTCTCTAGAGCATGTTCTTTTTACCTGCTCCTTTATGTTACATTCTTTGAGCTTTCTGACTTTTGTCCTACTGGGCTCTTGCTATTTTTGTATTCCTACTTACTAATTTGACTTCCAAAGTCATTTATTTTGAAGTGCTTGCAATTTATCTACCTACCAGATCTCTAGGCACGGTGAAATTGGTCCTTTTAGAGTCCATTCTTCATACTACTTGTCTTATGAAGAATCAATGACCTTTGCACTGTATTTTGCACCTGTAGTTCCTTTGACAGGTCTTGTAAAACCTTTTCTGTCAGAATGAGCTTCTGAGGGTCTTTCTCCATTGTGTTCACATGCTTTGATGTAAGTAAATAGCCCAGCATCTCCTGCTGCTTTCTGCTTCCTGAGAGCATTTGGTAGTTCTTCTCTACTTTGTATTTAGTGCTCTTGTAATTTTTTTGGTGTAGATGATAAAATGTATTTGAATCCCATAAACTGCAGTCTAACCTCATGGTCTTTAGGAAGGATTTGGTTTTCCAGGACCTTCCAAATGTATAATTTGGTGCATGTCCCAGCAAGGCAGTGGGAAAATCAGCTGTGTGCACACAGGCTTTTTACTAACGCAGGAATTAGCTCTTCTGGATAGATTTCTGCCAGGAGATCCTGTGGCTTCACAGCAGTCACTGCTCAGTGCGTTTTTCCCCCTTGCCTCCTCAAGCTGGCAAAATGAAAGGGATTAAGAGAAGTTCAGAAGCTTCCTGGAAGCACTAAAAGGCCAGGTTTAATTTGATTTTTTCCTGTGATGGGATCACCACCTTTCTCTACAGTTAAAGTTTTACCTGTACCTGACTTAAGGTGTCTCTACAAAGTAGAAACTCTGTTTCTCCAACCCTGCAGTCACGTAGTGTGCTACTGAGCTATCCCACCTATCTGTTTCTCCCAAGACATCTAACAAATGCTGAGGATGCTGACTCTGCTAAACATTACTGCATTTTTCGTGTTTCTAATTGTCCAGGTGAAGGTAAATGCTTTTAATTATACAGTTTTCTCCCATGTTCTTTAAGTGACATACAGAAAAGAAAATCGGGAAAAAGTAATTTGAATGAGGATGTCAAGGACAGATGCTATTCTACTTTCCATAGATACTGCTTACCTATGGTATTTCTATTCATATAATCCCTGTGTATTAGCATTTGGATTTATGTGTGTATCCTCTACATCAGCTGTCAGTTGTCCTCTTTGTATGGAATTAATGCATTTTTTTGCTGTGGCAAGGCCTCTTTTGGCTCCTTCATTTTATTTTCTTGCTGTTTTGAAGTTGAACACATTTCTGAGGTACCAGATGGCCAGGTATTAAATGCATAAAGTGCATTATTTCTCCCTCCCCTGCAGCAGTCTGTTTCTGTTTAGCTATGCAAATAGGAGTGGTTGAGATAAAAGCAGGAGTTACAGCTGATATAAACCCCAGTAAAATCAGGTGGCACTAAATATGTTTGAAAAGTAACCACCTTTCAGCTTTCTGAGCTGACTTCAGCTGACTTTATAATAGTGTTAAGTAAAATTTTTGGCTGCAGAGACTATTGTGTTTTTCATGCTGACTATAGGGAGAGGAAAGTTGGGAGGAAGAACTATTCTTTAATTGTTAATAACATCCATTACAAAAGAGTAAATTCAATGTGATATATTCTGTGGTAGGAGTCACTCAACTTTTATTGAGGGGAGGTGATTTTCAGCACAATAGTGAAGAATATGTAGGGAGTTCAGATAGTTAAGTGTGTGGTTTTGGGCTTGACATGGTAAGAATGAAACTGTTGTTCCCTTATGCTGATTTAAAAGCCTTGTGAAACACAGATAAAGCTACTTCTCCCTGCTCGTCTTATCTGATATTCAGAGTTAAGCCTTATATAAATAGGGCACTTCTGAATGGCAAGTGGGTATAGGTAACATATGGGTTTTAGAACTTAGTTCTCAATATTAATTGACCATTTTTGCATTCATGCTTTAGTTGAGCTTGTTCCAGCTTTACCAGGTAGTCTGTATTCTCAGACCCTTTTGCTCCCCATGTTGAAATTGTTGATTTTCTGTTAGCTGTTAAGATACTGCAATTAAACCAAGAACTACAAAACTAAAATAAAAGAGAAATATAAATATAATACCTTGATCTTTCATAAGCAAATGAGGTATATTTTGTAATGACTGTATATCTGTCTCTGAATTTCACAGCCTTATGGATATTATTACTGCTTCCAACACTAGTCTCAGGGAAGTGCTCCCATAGTATATGGGGCTTAATCAAATCATGGAAGCTGTTGTACAGAAGACTACTGGTTTTACTTGTGACCTTGCCTGTCATTTGTTAGAGCAGCAGCAACATTAATCACCGTGTACACATTGGAGAATTTTCATCTCTAGCATACTGCTCCCATAACTCTTCCTGTGTTTTCCCTTGTGTCAGCAAAATCTGACATTTTTAGAGCAGATGTGTAATTTTGTAAATATTTGTAATTCTCTCTACGGGGCATATATATAACATGAGATGCTGTTATATTTAGGCTTTATCATGTATGATCTTATGGCTCTTGTGGGCTTCACCTTCATTTATTTGCAAAATAATTTTTTGAATGCTAGCACAGAAACTTTGTATTATAAAGTATTTAAAGGTGTCCCATACTAAGATGAATTGATAACCCATCATAAAATAGCAAACAATACATTTCAGTCCTTGAGAATTACTCTGTGGAAATGCTGAAACATCTTGAATCAAAATGACACTTAAATCCTACTGATCTGAACAAAGTGAAAATCACCACCCTTGTTGTCTCTCTTGCCCCTTAGTGCCTGTCATGCTTGGCTCTGAGGCCTCAGGTGTCATTATCTTTTTGCACCCTGGTTTTGATCTCGATGTGACCAGGCTGATGACTTATTGCTTCTCATCCTCTGTTTCTTCTGGCACCTCTTCCTGATACTTTACAGTACATGACAGAATTTGTCTTATATCCAGCCAAAAGTAGGTCAAGAGTATCCCTGTTGTCATCCACAGTTCACAGTGATGAAAAGGAAAATCTCAGCATGTCTCTAACACCTTGTTACTCTCACTTTCTTCTCTTGCTCTGTTTCTTAGAAATTTAAGTCTTTGTTCTTTGCAAATGTAGGGCTGTGTTTATTTGCAATATTAAAATTGGTGAGTTTATTCAGGAAAACAGGTGTGTCTGTGTGTGTTACTCCACAAGAACTCCCTGTGAGGATAGCCTTGTATTAAGAGTGGTAGGAATGTGAATGGAAAGACATCTGCTCTGTGCCACTGCCCCTGAGGATGGCTGTGCAGACTGGAATGACTGCTGTGGGAACAGCATGTTCTTAACTGTCCTGCTGGGTTGTACCTCTGTGTATCTGACCTGTTCCTTGACTCTAAGCCTGGTTCACCCGGTGTGAAACAGTGCTGGGTACATTCCTTTAAAAGGTGAACAAACAAAAATTTTACTATAATGCTTACTTTCTAGTTTTCTGTAGTCATATCTTTGTAGTGCACATGTAATCATACATTGTGAAAAGGGGTGTTCAAATGTTCTTACACTCTCTTGTATAATCTCAGTCCTCCCACAAGAGGGAGACAGAAAAAAAATATCGTATCATGGCAGGAAAGCATCTGGTATGAGGAGACCCTAAAATTACTAGCAAGCAACTTTAGAGGTAATGAAACTCACAGAATGAGCAAATATCAATAGTGTGGGAACATTTGGTATGACAGAATGTTTTCTTGTAAAAGAGAAAGAAAGAGACTGTAAATGTGATTATAGATTTTGAAGGAAGGCAAAATGTTTTTCAGCTCGATGCTGGCTGTGTTTGTGTTCGCACATAGTGTGGTGCAATTGGAGCAGACCTACTAAGGAAAACACTTGATTTGCAAACGTGTTGCCAGGCTTGTGCTGGTTGCAAGAGGTTCTTTCCCTTGGAAAACCTCGGGTCTGGTCTTGGGGTTGGACTCCAACAGTGCTTTTTTTCCTTGGTGAATGTGTGTGCTTCACGGTGGCAACCGAAGTGTGTAAAGTGAGGGGGAAGCAAAGATTTGCTGTAAAAACATTCAACTTGTGAAATAAAACACTAGTGTAAACAGATCTTCCTCCTTCCATTTTTGTAAGTCTTCATGCCAAAGACTGTGTTTGACATGTGAAACTTCTGTCCAAACTCAGGGTTGTGGGTTTTTTGGTCTTTTTTTCTGAAATATGTTTCCTTGTATGAAATCAAAGTGCTTCCCTAGACAGAAAAGCAATGAGGCTGACATTTCTATACCAGCACCATCTTCCTTAAGTGAAATGCTTACCCAAAGGCTGAAATTTATAAAGTACTATAAAATCATTTTTTAGAAAAGGAGGGTAGAAGAGATGAAGTCTGGTTTGTTAATTTGGGTATTTTTTAAATTGATGCTTACATAGGGAGAAATGCTGACAATCTCCTCTAAAACAGACCAGTCCTGTCTATCCATTCACCTGTGGAAGTGCTCTCAAAACTCAGTAATTTATTGATGACCATTGCTATATTCCTCAGTTCCTGGGCTGGGGGTGTTGGTTTTTTGGTTGTTTTTTTGGGTTGCTATTGATATATTTTTCAGCAGCACTCTCCATCTCAGAATTGTTGATCGGTGTCAGAGCTGCACTTTTTTCCATAATGGTGTCTGCAGCTTTTGATTCTGCAGGCTTTTTTTTTCTGCAGGATTGTACATGAATGGTCTGATTTCACTTTAACCCTTATCTTCTTTTATGAACAGATTGTGAAGGTGCTGCAGCAGCAGGAACCTGAGATTCTAGCAGTTAATCTAATTTTTTTCCCAACTTTCTCATTCCTCATTGGGAATAAAACCAAAACTAAACATGCAAAAAAAAAAAAACCCCTTCTAATGCAATAAAACTAAGAATGATCTGAGAAAGATGAAATTAAATGAGAGTATTTACTTTCATTTTTTTTGCTCCATCCCTTGCTGTATGAACTAATGACAAAGTTGTTTTGCTACCCAATAGAAAGCTAAAGATAAAAGATTACTGGAAAGATGAAAGCATTTTGTGTTTTGGTCTCCCTCCTTTAGTACTATGTCTTCAGAAAAGATTAGGTCTTCATAGTTGACACAACCAGTAGAAGTGTAGCAACTGCTGGAGTAAAAAAGAAGCCAAACTCAGAAACCTTCAGTGAGAGGATTTGAGCATCCCTTCCCAGGTGCTTTGCAGTGACATTTGTTCAATCCAGTCTTAGAGCACCAATTTTAGACCAGTCATAGAGACCATCTTGTGTTCCAGGAACATAAAGGGTAACAAAGATCTAATTCAAAAAAGGATGATGCAAGAAAGGGAGGGCATGCATTCTCAGCTTAATTTAGATTTCTGGGAAAAGGCTGGAATATGTAAACTCCACCTGCCTCTTTATAAACCTCTACCAAATTAAACAACACAAAAACTCCCAACAACAAGGAACCACAAAAAACCCCAAACAAACAAGCAAAAGTTGTTAGTAATAAACACAGAAAATGTATTGGTCCAAGAAATAACCTAAAAGGATTTCATTTGACCTAGTTTCATCCTTTTACAGGGGTAACAAGATAGAGGGTTAAGCAGACACAGCAGACATGGCTAAATCATGACCTTAAGGAGGTTTTCGACACTTACAGATCTTGTCCATGTGAAATTCCCTAAACCTGTGGATATGTCTCTAATGGAGCAAAACCCACTCCAGGATGGGACTTGGTATATGTGAAGACCCTGTGGGCATCAGAATCAACTGGTTTTTGTCTGTGCCAAGTCCTTTCACCCTGTGATTCCAGCAAATGCCTCCATAGGGGCAGTTGCTGAGCAGCCCTGTCTGCTTGTTTGGAGATGCTTATCTGGTGCTTCTCAATGTTTTTATAATTATTTACATGATACAACTGAGAGTGTGCTTATAAAATCTGCTGGTGATATACAAGCCAGGAGGGCCTGTTCAAGGGCAGGCTGGGAACACATCATGACTTAGAAAAAAAATTGGAGCAATGGCTTGAAATAAATGCAGTGTAAGCCAGTAAAATGTAAAGTACTGCACTTGTAGAGTACTGCACATGGGATGGAAAAGGCTAGCTAGAAATAGTTAAGGGATTTTTGGCCCTTTCTGGAGGTGGGTGATGGGTTGTCTGATCTCATAACGTCTGAACATACATCCCATTTTTCCTGTGATGCCAGCTTGCCTGGGTGGAGACCTCAGAGAATCGAGAGCCAGAGGAACTGTGTGGAAGAGACAAAAAATGGAAGCAAAATATGTTCAGCTTCCCAGGACTTTAATCTTTGAGTAGAAAGAGACACAGGTGCAACCAAATGATAGGCAGTAACAAAAATATGCCAGAATACAAGGATATGTTGTGCTCTACCATCTGTTATATTAGTTACAATTTTCATTGCAGCATCCTTCAGGCCTTGCTCTTGTAAAGGATTTTGCCTGCCTACACACTCTTCTCTTCTGCCAGCCTCAAGCTTTAAATTGTCTTTAAACTTTGAGATAGAAAATTTTTTTCCACTGTCATCTTCTATATTGCAAATGATTTTGAGGGATCATACAGCATATGGGGAAATATTTGGATGGTATGGAAGCCTTTGTATAAAATTATTCTTGTAGGGTGCCTGTTGTTTTTGCAGTGTCTTCCTTGTCCATTCTTAACCGATGTCCCAAGTAAGCACTATAAATCTAGATTTCTAGCCACTGATATTTTCATCCAACTGTGGTGACAATAGTGTATGTTCCTTTGAATATGGGATTAATTTTGCTTATTTTAGCAACTTGGACGTTTTAGGTATTTAGTCTTACCAACTCTAGGTTTCTGCTCTGGGCTGTGGATGACAGTAGGTGCCTTCAGACATGGGATTTTAGTGGTTGAAGGAAAGGACTTTGCATATGGAAAGAAAGGGAAGTAGAACTTTGATTACAAAAGAAGGGGAAAGTATGATATTTATTTTATGTGGAAAGTGTGTTTTATTAACAGTTAGCTGTTAGGGTGATAGATTTTATTAGTTGCTTATGAGTTAGTTTTTGGAATGTTTTTTTACAGAGATGAAAAAAACAGGCACTTTTATTTTGACTTCGTTGTAGATATATTTTAAACTTATTATGACTTATTAAGATGTAATTAAGTCACTATTACTACTGCGGTATGAATGCAAATGGAACTGCCTTAAATGTAGTAGTTACTTTTGTTTTGTTGTGGGATCATGTATACAACTAATGATTGAGTCATTATTGTGTTAATGAGCTGGATGGAGGTTAAAGCAATGTAACAAAATAGCTTTTTGGGGTCTCTTTTCCCCAAGGTTCCATATGGCAATTGTAGTTTAATCTTTTTCTCTGCTGCATTGTCTGGAAGAGGTTATCTGACTTTTGTAGGCAAAAGAAGATGAAGTCCATCCATGAAGTTATGGTTTTATTTCATTGTGAACAGTTTGCATATTATTTAGAGGAAAGAAAACTGTACCTGGGCATAGTGTACAGCATAATGTCATAGTCTTGGGTATTCAGCAACATTGATGGAATTTACTGGGAATTAGTATGATCCAACTTCATAACTGAAATCTGACTTTTAGCTGCTCCACTATAATTGCAATATAGCCATATAGGTTTTAAATTTAGCAGTTGAGGGGAAGAAGCATTTATGTATGGTAAAGATATGAGTAGTTCTTGGATGATGTTACATGTTTCATAGAATCATAGAATCCTAGGGGCTGGAAGGGACCTCGAAAGATCATCTAGTCCAACCCCCCCTGCCAGAGCAGGGCCCCCTAGAGTACATCGCCTAGGAACGTGTCCAGGCGGGTTTTGAATGTCTCCAGTGAAGGAGACTCCACAACCCCCCTGGGCAGCCTGTTCCAGGGCTCTGTCACCCTTACAGTAAAAAAATTCTTTCTGATATTCAACTTGAACCTCCTATGCTCCAACTTACACCCATTACCCCTTGTCCTATCACTCGTCACCATAGAGAAAAGCCTAACTCCATCTCCCTGACACTCACATATACTATATGTTTATAGTAGTGGTTTTACTTGTAAATTTTGGTTGTGGAATAATAATCAGCATTTTTGCCTTTGGAAGTAAAGTCTGTTGAGAAGTTATTACAGACATAAATATGCAAAATATTTCCCCTATGTGAACTTTAATATGGTTTTCTCTTAATGAAATATATCTTAGCTTCATATTTACTTCTTGGTGTTTAGTCATTATTTCTGTGACTTTTATTTTTATTTTTTAGATTCATGTAAAACAGGTGGTTAAGTTTGGAGTCTTGCAGTCCAAGAGCTGATATCATTATTAAAAGAGCCATAACTTTTGGAAATTATTCGGACAACTTCCTATTCCCTTTTGGAGGCTGCCATCTTGTGTTCTGAAGCCAAAATTTGCATTACAATTGTCTATCATACTTGCCACTGTAATTAAGAAAATGGCTTTTAAATTATGAACATAGTGTATGTAAATACTACAGTATTTACTCTAATGTGTAGGTAGTCAGATACACTCGAATATAGTAATTTTATTTTAGAGCAATGTGATCCTAGTGATCTTTGAAGGATGAATACTCTAAACCCATTGCTGGTCATTGAAGGAAAATTGGTATGAAGAGCTATTCAGCAGACTGTTTGATTTGATAGTAAAAAATTAATTTTCTTGTTGATTGTATGTGAGATTGCTAGCAATATTTTTCTTTTTGGAGGTTGAGATATGCAGAATTTGGTATTAAAGAACAAAGGCATTTTGGTTGCCTCTTTGAACTTGATTTGAATTTCTCTAAGGTTCTTTTTTTTTCTTTTCTCTTTTATTGTGTTAGACTTGCTTCTACCTTAAGATTAATTTTATCTTCTGCAGTATTTTCTTATGTGAAAACTTGAATAAGGAAGCACAGGATTTATCTCATGTTTACTTGTAGTTTATCAAATTGGAATCTTTCAGAGCTTTGGGCACCAGGGGAACCCCTAATGAAACCCGAAAAGTAAGGATGCAATAAATTTGTGTCTTCTGCCATTCAGCAGTGAAGGTGGTGAGCAATATGTATAGTGTGAAGTGAGGTACAGTGTTCAGAACAATTGGGAAAATTTCTTATGGGAGTTTTCCATGTCTCACATACAAAAAAAGCTGCTATGAATAGGAAGTTTTTGGTTTCTTGCAGACATCAGAATTTGATTGGCATTGAAATAACAGTGTATATTTGCAGTCTCTTTAGAGAGTTAAGCAGAATTTTGGTTCTTGTCTTATTGAAATGAATTTCCAAGCGATATTTGGAAATTCACTTCAAAGAGATTTTCCCCCCCTGTCAAGCTGTAAGGACTCTGAAATATTTTGAGGAAAAAGAAAGTATATGGTGCACTCAGTGAAGAGGTGTTGCAATTATTCTTGATTCAGCCATGCTCACGATCCAGTTACAATTTTAACATAGCTGCTCCATCATATGATGTACTCTTATGACACTATGCTTATTAAGTCAAGCCTTTCCTGCTTATTTTTAGCACAAATTTACACTAGGTTGAGCCTGAAAACATTTAATATTATGGTCTATATTCTCAGTCACTAAATAAATTAAAGTGCTTGCAGAAATCAGTGGCAGGTAACAGAAAAGTGAGGCATTTTGTTTGTGAAGCCATTAGAAAGCACATGAGACTGCTCAAATGCAAGTTTAAACTGATCACCGAATTATGAACAAAACATAGCTAAAAAGCAGTTAGAAAACATACTGTTTCTAGGGCTAGTACATAGCCTCTGCAGTTGGTTTTAGGATAATCTGTGCAATGCTAAGGGTCACTGAAGGAAAAAAGGACAAAACGGTTTACAGTGCCAGTTTCTGTGCATCTGTAATGCAGAGAAGTAAAAAAGGTTGGGGTTTTTTTTAAAAAGTAAAGTAAAATGCACTCTGATTTATTCACAACAATAACAACAAAAAAGCCAACAAAAAGCCCAAACAACAGGGGAATTAACACCTGTGTAGTTTGTGCTCTAGAAATGAGTCTACCATACAAGGTCTTCCCTGTTCTCATGTAGCTGCAGATCTCAAGGAGCCAGCTCAAATCCAGAGTGCGTTTGTTTATCCAAACATAGTATTCTGCAAGGCTAGTTAGGAGAACTAGGGCTTACAGTGGTCCAAAATCATTTGCTTGTCAATGGTGCTGTGTGAATTGTAGATGGAAAGAGAACAGGTTAAAATTTTTCCTACCACACCATCCAATATTGCTGTATGCTTTAGAGGTATAAATCAGTTATCATCAAAAGTGCCAGGAACAACAAGAAGAGACCAGGCTTGCTGTTTAGCCGGTGGTTCTAGCAGATGGAAGAAAATTGCAGTAATGTATCACTCCTAAAGACAATGCTGAAGGAGGAAATGGCACAAAGGGCCATCTCCAGATGTCATGGGAAGGGATGGATGGCATTGTAATTAATTTCAGACCACTGTTGGGCTGCTTCAAAGCAGAGGAACTGCTGGCTTATGAAAGCCGGGAGCAGTGTTTGGTGTTTTCCAAGGAAGAAACAAGATGAAAAGAGTTGTATTTTGGCAAAATGGGAGGCTATTGGCTTCCATTAATACGATTTGGATAGACCCAGAAAAGGATTTTTTTCTGGGAAAATGCTTCTTACTCCCACTAAACATAACTAGCAAGTCGGTTGCTATATGACTGGAAAAATGTTATCTTACAAACACCGCCGAAAGGATCAGACCCAGGAGTATGGTTAACATTTTTCTCAAGTTCAATAGTGAAAAAGCACTTTCATTTCTTTGGTTTAATTTAAATATTAGAATTTTTCAACTGACTGAACTCTCTGAATCCTTATTCTTATCCAAAACCTAGAAAAAAAGCTATTTTTTCTCTTCATTTTTCTGAAACTACTATAATTTTTTTTCTCGCAACCAAAGCAATATCAGTTACTTTGTCTTTTTTCTTTCATCATGCAAGAGACAGAGCAATTTTAATGTGAAAAGTCTTAGTTCTGTAGGTAGAGAACATGGGGAAAATGTAGAAATTAAGTGTAATTCAGACTATTACTTGATGGAACAGAAAAGAGAGGTGTGCCTGAACTGTTGTTTCAACTGCCATGCTAAAAGTACCTGGCCTCATAATAAAAAGTAGACTTCAGTGAGGATCAAAGGCATGAAGATGAAATTTTGCAATATTACTTTCTTAGGGGATAAAAATATCTAAAATCTTTCATAGGGTCTGTGATGAAGACTTTACCTCCTCAGCTTGCTAAAACAAAAAGATCAAAGTATGATCCAGTAATCTTTAGTTAGAAAAACAAAGTTGTGGTTACTTTTTCTGAATGTCAGAAGTTTAGAAATTTGCCACAAACTTCCTTAACAAATTTTTCCCTTTGTGGAATGACATCTTGTTGAGGCAGGAACAAGTGGAGAGGCAAGGCAACCCAAGCTGCAGAGTTGTGGAGTCTTCCTCATCACAGTGCTCCAAGCCCTAAGGAGCTGGGTAAACTGAGCAGCCACTTCTGCTCATTCCTAGGCTGTTCCTAAACTTGTGACTGTAGGAATGACATCTGCACACAGAGCTATGAGATCAAAGATGGCAAAGCTCTTCTTTTAGGGCTCCTGTTGCCTTGGTTCAATCCATTTACCAAGTGACTGTCTCCAGGTTACTCTGCATTCCTTGAATACCTGTGTGTGGTAGGAACCAGCTTGAAACAAAAAGGAAAAAGACTTTCTGCCAGAGAGAAGTGCTCTTTGATGTCAGCACACTCAGTTCATTCCCAGTTGTGTCCTGCTTTTTCTTTGCCTTCTGTACAAATGACACCCTGCTTGAACCCTGCCTGAAGATTGGTCTGATGGAGCTTCCCACCTGTGAGATTATGTGCTCAGGGGTTCTTAATGCTGGAATTTTTCCATAAAACAGGCATAAGGGGGTCTCTCACCTGCCACAACCTGACAGCACAGTTCAAAAATTCAACTGATTTTGTTTTCCAGCAAGGTGTAAATTACAACTATTTTTGTGACTCTTGAGATTATAAACGTAGGAATGAGTAGCACTAAAACTACTCATAATTTTGATAGTGTTTAAGGCTTTTCACAAAGCTGTGAAGGCTGCTGCCAGTGAGATCCCGCATGTACCTTGGCGCTTGTTCCGCAACAATTTTGGGCCAGCAGCGGGTTCAGCTGGTTTTGGGCTTTCAGCAGCATCTTGGGAATTTGCAAAGGCAGTGAAGTTATCGGGTGTTCTTTCTGCCACCCTGTGGCTGTATTGATAACTGCAAAGGGACGATCTTGCCAAGTTTTGCTTAAACCTGGTCTATGTTGTGATGCTGGGGCTGTAATAAATCGTGCCCTGGTTCTTGTTTGGAGTGGAGTTGTTGTTATTCCTGGTGTATATCCATATAGTACATGTATTTAAAGGTATGATAAAATACTATGGATTTTTTTTACCCATATGTGCAACTTAGCATTTACACTGCAGCTATTTGCATTTGTTAGTTTTTAGGAAGAAAAGAATGATGTTTATAGTGCTTCCTATGAGAAACACACTAAGATAATTTCTTCTGTATACTTATATTTTGTAAATACATATTTTATATGCTTTGAAATAAAAAGGGCTTATATCAACTAATAATGTTAATAATAAGCCACATGGTTTCTACTTAATACACTCAATAATTAATCATTATATTAATAATATAATTAACATTATTAATTATAATTTAATAATAATGATTAATCTTTAGTTTTTAATTTTAAAAGAATAATTTTAATTGAATTTCTACAAAGAAATTCTCCTTGGATTTCTATTCCCAGGTAAGCCTGCATTAATGTTATTACTGTGTTTTTATCTTTCTGCCCTTGAATGCCTAATTTCTGTAAATGAACTTCAAGACAGCTAGATAGAATTTGAATTTTTAATTAAATTTAGTGCATAATGACAATGTGCCTTAAATTAAAACTTAAATTTTTTAACATCTCTGTGGAATAAATCCAAAACATATAATGAAAGAATGAGATGCAGATGATTTTGTTCCTCAATTACTGTTTTCTTAAACACATTTCTGAGTGAAAATTGCTTGAGTTAAGAGCCTGGGGCAGGGAGAAAACGTTTGTGTGGGAGACTACTAATAAAAAGTGAAGTAGATTAGTGAACTATCTGAATGCAAAAGACTAATCTCTATCCTTAGAAACTAATTTTAACTCCTTAAAAAGCTGAAAATTATGCATCTGTTGATGGATAATTGTGTTTTATCTGTGGCTACACATGTAGTTTGGTGCTCTCCTAGGAGAAGTGCTCAGCTTTCTTGTGGAGAGCTTGTGCATGCTAAATATTAAAACAGATTTATGATGTAAATTAGAGAGGTCATTCCATGTTCTTTGGACAGAGACTCTTTGACACATGAATGGCACATGGATGTCAGGGGTCCACATACTGCAGTTTGATCTGGTTTTACAGGGGATGGGCACATCTTCATTCTGGTGTAGCCAGTGCAACTGTTTTAGGTTGTTTCAGGTTTAGGTTGTTTCTCCTGAATGCCGTTGGTATTCCAAATATTTTTATGCAGTTTGGATTACATAATTTCTAAATGGAAAATGTATCTGGAAATACTTTTCCAGCTCATTAGAAAAGTTAAGCTTTTCAGTTTTGTTAATCCCCTTAGAACTTATTGTAGAGAAATGATGAAATAATAGAGCAATTTCAAATGAAGGCAAATTCGGGGTGTCTAATAAAAGCAGTAAAACACACACAAGACAAAACTATGGTTTAATTCATTCCTTCATTATGTTTTCCTTATGTTTGGATAGCTCTATTTTGGCATATCTATGTTTTAACCAGGCAATTGAGTCCTTATTTTCTAATACTAGATGTAAATGCAACTAAATGATTTAGGAATATTACAGTCTTTGAAGCTTGGGCAACTATATAGCTTTATACAGTAGAATATCAATCCTGCTTGTTTGAACTAACTCACAAGTAACTTCATATTTAGTGGCTGCAAATGGTATTTGTTTTCAGCAAGGTCATTCTGACAAAGATCAGAAAGAGTGAATTGCCTGATTTATGAAACTCGTGACCTTTTCATAGTTTAAATATGGATATGTGTGCATCGGGCTTTATGTAACGGTGTCTATTGTAACCCATGACCTTTTCATAGCTTGAATATGTATATATGTGCATTGGGCTTTATGTAACAGTGTCTATTGTACAGCAGAGGGAGTATTTTGTCAGGAATCGAGCTGGTTATTTGTCACTGCGTCACCCAGTGCTTGGCACATCACCAGCTTTAGCAAGATATACTGTAGCTTTTTAACAGAAACAATCATCACTAGCGTGTTAAATGGTATACAATGGCAGATGCTCGATGGGATAAGCTTTGGATTATTAAAACCTTTCAGCTTGCCAGTTTGTATAGAACAGATACCAGTATGTCTGAAAATGGAGTGGAAAATGGATATGCATATTAAAGATTAAATACTTCGTTGCTATCAGTATTTCTTTTTTCTACAGACTGTGATTTTAAATTTATCTGTATTAACTAGTTTTGAACAAAATTTTTCCTCTTTCTGTTTCCAAAATCAGCATTTCCTGCCTAAGGTTTCACATATGTCAGTGTAAATTTTCAATAGCCCAATACACAGCAGACTTTATGGCATTTGCCACTGATCTGCTGGAGGTAACATGCTGTATTTGGGGCATTGGTAGGGGTTATAAACTGCAAAGACAGGAGATGTGATCAATGTTCTGAGTGTTCTTTCATTCATGGTTTAAAAGAAAATATTAAAAAAAGATTTTAAAATGGACAGGTTGAGCAGCAGAAAGGAGTGGGGCCAAATCAATACCAATGCTCTTGAGATCTATTTATTACCATATTGGCCAGAATTTCAAGTTTTGGACAAGTATCTTTTGTATAAGGCAGGTGTGAAGTAAAGCCCTGAAAGAACTCTTTGCTTATGCTATTATATAAGAAATGTTAATTTACTGCCTAGTAACTACAAAGGTAAATTGACTTCAAATTTGTTATCTTTCTGCCTTGTCCCTGTACTCTCCTCATCAAAACTGATTGTTTAATTCTGTTGGAATTCCAGGGAACAAGCTGGCACCACTTTTGTTTCTTGTTGGGTTTGTGTTTTGTTTGTTTTGTTTTGTTTATTTGGTTTGGATTTTCCCTCCTATTTCATTAAAAGCTATTGTTTGTACTTTCAAATCTTTATATGGGTAACAACTGCCAGATAGGAAAATCAAATTTAAATACAGTAGGCTGATGGCTTAAAATGCTAGCTTATGTTTCTGTTATTTCACATTTCCTAGTAGTTTCTTTTGAAAACTTGATGTATTGTTACCTGGCATCATGACAAGAACTGGACAAAATCAGTGTCCTTAACAGAATGCTCATAGCAATTAAGTGTTATCCACAGAAGTGTTTTTCAGCTGTGCAGGGCTCAGTTCCTAACTGTTTAATCTTCATTCTTATACATTAGGCTTTTCATTAGAGATGTATTGAAACAAAATGCATTCAGCTTTGTGGTCATGCAAGATGCCTCACCTTGTCTTTCTATTTCAAAGATTTTTTTTCATCAGAAGATGGCTGAATTAAAGATTCACACAAACTTCTTCACTGGATAAACAAGGAAGTTTCCTGGCCACCTCACAGCATGTACATATATTGCATATATTCCTCATTCTATGCATATTTTATGTAGAAGCACTGGCTGAATTACTGAATATCAAACAATTCCTTCCCTATCTGATGCAGATCACTGCTGCCTGGTTGAATCCCTCTGGTGGGCAAGACTTGTCTGGAAACATACCCAGACTTGGTACCAAGGATGCTTTCAGAGATGGTCCCAGCTTGCTTGTTTCTAGTTTGGGCTCTGTAAAGTTTCTCAGTTCACTGTGCTCAATACTCTAACAAAGTACCAGAGCTCTGATTTATGCTTTAATGGTTTGAGACCAGTCTTGTCAACAGAAGCACTAGTTTTTACTCCGAGCTGGTCTTGAAGAAAACCAGCAGGAAGTCTGGACCTCCTCTTGAGTGTTAATGACCTTTTTTTGTTTCTTAGGGCCTACCAAGTATGGTGTGTGTCTAGCAAGATGATTGTAGCCGCCCTGGCCCCTAGTTCTTGGGGTATTTGTTCCCTTCAGCCTAACTTTTCTCTAAAGCACAGCTGTGAGTCTAATGGTGAACTTTCCTCTTTAATTTAGGATCTCAGTACATAGCCATGTTCATGCCTCATTTTGATGTCCTTGATAGATGGAGACAGTGCAGTGCATCATGCTGTTTTTTCAGAATAATACTTCCATTTCTCACTATTTTGTTTACAGTTTTGAATGCAGCATGGGGCAGATCCCCAAGCTTCTGCTGAATAATCTAACTCCAGAACCCAGAAGCAGCAGAGCGATATCAGTATGGTGCTGTACTGGGAATAATTAGCCTTGCTTGAGAAGCAGGCCTAATTAGCCCTTGCACAAGGTTGCTCTAACAAGGTTATATTCTCTCTGAGACCTCAGCTAATATCCCTGCATGGTGCTGTATAAATGTGCTGGTTTAGCTAGCTCTGACGTGGAATTGAATTGCACTGGGTAGATGTGTGATGGAAAGAGTAATGAGTCCAGAAAAGAACTTTTTGTTTGTTTTCCCTTTTTTTTTTTTTTGTTATTATTTGCAAGGGTGGTGTTTGTATACCTGTGGGGTACTATGCTGCCATCCTTGTTCACTAGGAAAAATCTCTTGAGCCACTTATTTGTAATTCAGTCAGGAAAGAGTTGTGTCATTTAAGATCTTAGACTTCTGAAAATGTTAATACTTAGCGATATTTATGAAAATGGCTTATCATCATACAAGTTATCAGATACGTATTAACAAGCCTCAGTGGCAGCAACAGACTTCTTTCTCCTTGTTAATTCTGTCAAAATGTTAGACAGATGTGGTTTAGCCAATTAAGAAACTTCCATTAATTTTTCTTTTGCCAAGTTGAAAAGTATTGCTGATGACCTAGTCTCAGTGCATGCTGTCTTGCATCATTGTTTTCAGTTGTTTTTACTCCTGTGGAGTCCTCCTGTTCTCCATAACTTCCTGGCAAAGACTTGTACAAAATATGTCTGCTGAAGTGCCTATTGATTATGAGATTAATTTGTTTCTTCTTTTTCAGCAAGGCCAATTTGGTTTCAACTTTGATTTTGTAATTTTTTTCCCCCCTCTATTGCTAATACACATCTAAAATACTGAAAGCAAAACATGTGAACTGCAGTGCCCTGAAGGATGTGGTATAGTACCACGATATTTACCTTGTGAATTTTTAAAGCTTTAATTGGCCAAAGTGAGACATTTCCTTCTGGAACTGTGCTGTGCCCTGAGGCTGAGGCTTCCTGCTCTGGGAGCAGCACAGGCACAGCAGCAGCCTGAGTGCTGGGCACCACCCAGGTTGTGGGTGCTTTGCTTCCCACCAAGCTGTCCAGCCATTGCCATCATAACTTACTCTGAGAGTAATGCCAGCACAATTGTTTCAGAAGGGTAGGGTGGAAGGCAATACTTTTCCCTACATTTGTCAAGCTCTGAATCCACTTTGTGGACAATATAAAACTTGTGACTTCCACAGTGATACTTTTTGCCCTGTCACCTTCTCTCACCAGGGTGGAAATGACACTGCTGGAAGTCCCAGGGCTAGGGGAACCAGGGGTCTTCTTACCTATAAAATATTTCTCCTTGCACACAGGCACAGAGTAGTTCCATGCATACAAAAGTTCATCCTGAATAAAGAACAAACCTGAGTTTTATGTGAGAAGGGCAGCTGGGACCATTAAAAAAGGCTGTGACAGTGCCTTAATGTGGCAGTGTCTAAGATGGTGGATGGGAGTCTTTGATTACATTTGGCACTGCGAGTATAATGTACAGTGTCTGCAATGAATTATTGATGAATGATGGGGAAAAAAAAGCATGAAGTGGAAGTGATCACTAAATAAGCCTTGTCCTGATTTTGTGTCTCAGTTTAGGAGTTCAGCTGGCTGTCAAATGGAATGTTTTTCTTTTCTTAAATAATTTTGTGAAGTCATCTGAGCAGAATTTTGTAAATTTAAAATTTAGACAATAAAGGGGGAAATCCCTGTGACTGTATATTCCATGGCTGAGATACAGATATGGAAGGCAGACGTGATGCTGTGAGAATGTTTTTTAAGGAATACAGTACTCCAAAATACAGCACTTCTTTTGCTGACTGGTATGGTCTCAGTGGTGGTTTATGAAGATGCTTACCTACTATTAAACTATTGGTAAAAAAAACATTGATTCCATGTTCTACACTATAATTCTTGCTTTCATGTTGAAGGACTGCTATAAAATGCCATTATAAAGTATTATAAACCCTCGTGTGTGGGTATAATAGGGAAGTATGAAAGAACTTATCACACCGTGAGCATAGTTGGAATCTTTGGTTTTCTCCTTTTACATTTGTTGCATATTTAATTTTTCTGCTATTCCAATTCATATTTGTGTAAATTCTTACTGATTTCACTGGGGATCACTGAGAGGAAGAACTGTGAACTCTGAAGCACAAAAATCTTGCTCTGTTCAATATTTCTCTATCTTTATTCAAGTGTGATTTTTTTCTTTCCCTACATCCAAATTTGTTTTTATATGTCTTTTATCTGAAATACTTAAACTCTTCTGAGATTTTCTTTCATTCTTTTCTTGGTCTATTTGATTATGTTTTATGTCTATTTTCAAGGATAATTCTCATCTAAAAAAATCCATGATGTCTTAGTGTGAAACATGATTTATTTATTTTACTGTTGATAATATCGTTTGTGAATTCAGTCACACACTGAGTGTATCTCACCAGAATATTAATTTCATATGAACATGAGACCAAATAGCAGATGTACTGCATATTTTGATCATGATATTAAGTGAATACATCTTGCTGCAGAATGGAATATTGCTCCACCATTGTAATTTAGTTTCTTCTGGTTGATTACCATATTTAGACCTAGAAGTAAGCTTATTACAGGAAAAAAGTGGAGAAGGTATCAGAGAGGTTTCAGAGTTGGGTAAAACAGTGGAATTGCACGGTGGTTTACTGATGTGGGAAGTAAGCATATTAAATATTTCAGCATTCACTTTTAAAGTAAATTTGATCAAATAAATCATTGTAGTTTTGATCTGTTTCAAAGGCTTCTCAAATTTTCATCACAGAGTTTTTGGTCATTTCTGCTGTTGTTGATTCCTCAACTTTTAACAGAACAAAACAATCCCCCAAACCTTTCAATTTCTAAGCATAGCAGAACACATAAGTGAAGACTATGGCTGCATGGCCACCTCTCTTGTGAAAGGAATGCACTTAAGTTTGAAATAAAAGCAACCCAATTGATCCCCAGTGTCAGTGTGTCTGCACTGAAGGTTAATGTGTGCTCTTACTGTGTGCCCCCCAAAACCAACCCATAGCAACACCAGTATCTCAACCAGCTGAAGGGAAGCATTTTCCCAGAACTTGCAGCTTGCTAAAGATTTTAAATTTCTATTGGCCCGGACATAGTAAAAAATCAGAAAGCTAAGAAAAAACCAAACCAACTACATCTTTTGAGTCTTGCCTGGTGATTACCCTTTGATTTTTTTTTTTTTTTTTTTTTTTTTTTGAGCTGAATTAATGACTTCTCCAGTATATGTTACTCCTTTTTCCACAGGAAATTTTTGGAAAGAAGTAGTAAGTACGTAACTGAAATTTTCATGTCAGAGTGTGTTGCTGTTTTATTTATTAGCAGATTTATAGATAGCAATCTAAGTAAATCAGATTTTGGTTTTAATTTTGGTATCTAGTCTTAAAGCTCACCAAAAGAAATATAAGAGAACTAGCATAGGTTCTCTCCACCACACTTTTGACATTGTATGTTCTTATTTTGATTTGATCTACAGAATTATATTTTAATATGCATATTACACACATATAAAAATAGATATCTTTATGAAATATATAGCCAGAAGGGTGGTCTTGTGGCGGGATAAGAAAATGTCTCATAAATTAGCTCAACTGTGTGACCTATCACATTACTTAATATCTTAAAAATTTAAAAAGTTCCACAGTCTGGAGTTACCCATTTTTCAACCAGAGAATTAATTGAACTGACAAGGTATGGGGAAAGTGTAATAAGTCTTTGTGTAATGATCCTGTATGTCTGAATCTTAGACCAAAAGCAGTTTTAATACAAGTTAAGTTTGATTTCAGCTTGGCAATGAAGTCACCTAGTGTTCTGCTGCAGCCACTTCTTTTAAAGTGATATTTTGTATCTGTAGATCACAAGGGTATCTATGCCATGCCAATTTTTGTACTATATACAGGAGTACATGAAAATACAAGGTAGTAGAGCAAATCTTTGGCAGAATGGTTGGCTTGTAGAATTCTTTTCTCCTTCTAAAGGTACATTCAACAAATATACAGTTGCTTTCCCAACTTTCCCTCCCTTCTTCCTCCCCTTGGAAGGCAGTGATTCTAGCAATTTGCTTGTGAAGTTTAGACAGGTTTTGAAATATAGCATCCTAGGCAGACCAGATCAGTGGGTTTTTTTATCTTCTTTTCTATGAAGAGCAGATGTAATAAACAACTACTGAATCAAACCAGTATTTCTTATTTTCTTACCATAAATATTTTGAGAAAATAAAGATAACTATTGCTAGTGAGCTTTTGGATTTGCATGGAATTAAATACTGGTTTTTAATTGTAAAGTATTGCATTTTATACCAAAGTCCTCTGAATGCCAACAGTCAAAAAAGTTCCACTTTTGATTCAAAACCTGTTTCACTGCTGATACCTTCAGACCCACTTGAAACTATATCCCCACTTGAATTTAAAAAGTGAAATGGAAAATTTAATTTGTGCAAGAAAGTTGACACGATAGATTTTACACCTGTGTCTGCAAAGATTTTTATGGCATTAAGTGAAATGAGTAAAATTATGCTGAATATAGTAATTTATATGGGATGCGGAGGAGGAAAAAAAAACAGTGGACATCTATTGAATATTTAACAATATCATTTAGGTGTGCACTAAATCCTTGGTGAATTCTTGACAGTGGAATTCTATAGCTGTACCAGCTATATTCAGTTCCAAAAAGTTAGGATTTTTCCTGAACATTTTATCAAGGGTCTATAAAGGAATTAATTACAGCATACTGATTTCCATCCTGAATCTTAATACAGATTTAGAGTTCTGAGAGTGTATCCTGCTCAGTCCTACCCATGTTCCCTCAGTCTTCCCTCTGTGGAAATACTGTGCAAGTAAAGACTTCATAGGCTTGGGTTCATCATGTTGACTGTTTCAAGTGGCTAAAGAAATGCAGATGTGTTTATCCCATATGCTTCATGAAATCATTATCGGCCAAGAAGTCCCCAGCCCTCCCCTACACTTTCCAAACAGCAATTTAAAGAATAGTCAAAGAGGAACAGGAGGATTAATTTAGGTGAGCACTTGTTAATTCAGGCAAAAAAAAAAAAAAAAAAACCAAACCAAAAACCCTAGGATTGCAAAAAATACAGGGTTATTTTCAAGGGAAAAAAAATTCCAGTAGTGCCACAGGAGTTTAATATCAGCAAAGAAAATTCAAAAGCAAGATGAAACTTCATGGGCAAGAAAAGTCAAGGACAGAGAACAAAAGTTAAGGGGAAAATATAAAACTTATGCTCAAATCCTTTATTTCTTTCATTTTCTTTCTTTAGAAAAGCTTTCAGATCATGAGCGCTTTTTCTTCTGTCTTTTTCATGATTCCTAACCTGGCTTTTCTCAAGGTAGTTAGGCTGGTGTGAGGATGTGTCCTGTTTCTGATTGGAAATATTTAATTTCTTTTGTGTTTATTATTCTTGCAGGTCTGTGCATACCATTCCTTACTCTTTTTTAAAAAATATTTTTCTTCCTATTCTGTTCCCTTATTCTCACTCCCCAGTGGGAATAAACAGCAATTATGAAACCCTATGCACTGTTTACTTTTTAGCTTATGAAATTAATAATTGGAAATTAACAGTTGCCCAACATTGCCTGTTGGCAAGTGAAGTAATTCATTCATTGGCAAAGTAGTAAACTGTTCCTGGGTGAGGTGAAGAACATAGAGGAAAAGAGTTTCCAGTAGTGTTTAGATTAATTTCTGTTGAGTTACAGTACTGACACTATTTTCCTAATGCTTTTATATGTTGCTGGATTCCAAAGCAGTTTTAGTGGACCTCATCTTAAAGTTTAAAAACTTTTTGCTTTCAAGTGTTTGCGTGTTGTTGATAAAGCCAAGTCCCTTACCCTTTTGAAAGATGATCAGGTGTGTAAATCTGGTTAGCCAACACAAATGTTACCAGATGTGTATGTTGGTGTTGGCTGGGGTGCCAAAAAAAAAAAAAAAATCTTTGAGAGAGACAATTTTTTTGTTAATATTAGAGTTCTGGTTTTAACATGACATTTAGCATATTCCCATAGGACATATTTGTCTACCATGCCTATTCATATAAATATAAATCTCTTCTTATCCTTTAGGATGATGTCACAAGTGATATTTATTATCAAGTGATATTAATGACTTCTTTTGGCCATGAGCAGGAAGGACAATTCAGTTTTCTGCCATGTGGTTTCATAGGTGAAAGTGGTTGATAACCAATGTTTCAGACCCCCAAAAGCCCTTATTGATGTGACCAGACCTATGCTTATGGAAGTTGGCACTTAAACAGCAATTTGAATATCAGCATCTGAGGGTGTCTGCTCAATGAATAGGATTTTTATTTTCATCAGTCTGTGTACACTGTGCACCACATCCACACTGTATGCAGAATACATAATTATTAATTTACTCTTAAGTATTTCAATGTCAATCACAACTGTACTATTTATATTTTGCAAAAAGATTAATGAGTTTGCTAAATGGAGAAAAGAGCTATTCTACCAGTTGGGAAGTTGGAGACTGGGAAGAGTAAGGCTGAAAGTATGAACAATAAGAATGTACAAACAGGGGTTTTTTTCAGTCCCTGAAGTTAATAGGTACATACAAGTGGGTGTCAAAAAAAAACCCAAACAAGTCTTGCAGTTGAGAATTATCATCTACAATATTCTAATCTCTCCCCAGATTGTGGAATTCTTATATTTGGTTTATTTAGTTGTAAAAAGTTATTTACACATGAGGATGCACAGGAAACTGAACTGCTAAATCAGTTGCTTGTGTTGACAGTTTCCCGCAGTCTGTGCACAATATAGAGGGGACTGAGAGTCTGTCTTCACTTGTGTTCCAACCCTCACTGTGATGTTGGAGGAGAAGCTGTTTTAGCAAATGGGAAAGGTGTCAGGTCACTCACCAGATCTCTTCCTTTAGAGAATCTGTTGTCTTCATCTGTATGTAACCTGGACCTCTATGTTATACGAGACTGCTGAAAACCAATTTCATGTTTCTTCCTTTCTAGTAAACTTTTCAGTTTGAACTATGTAGACTTAATGACAGAAAAAATATTGCAGGAAATTTGAAATAAATGTAACTAACCTCACGACTGAGGTTCGTAATTGTGTTGAGGTCCTTTGGCCTGTTGATTGATTTTTTTGAGCTATCTTTGAAGTATCAAGAGTTTGTTTATCCATTTACACTGATGTGCATCATTCTTTTCATCTTTTTTATCCTACTATTGATAACGATCTGAAATTTTTGCATAACAACAGATTCAGTATCCTTTATACTGAAGAGTAGGCAATATTTTCTCCAAAGGTTTCATGTATTCATAATATATGCAAACTTTGCATGACCAAAGGGCATCCTCTTAAAAAGTCATCTGTGCCATGTGAATGTTTAGTTTTAATTACATGTGCACACTGTCTCAGTTTCTTGAAGTTCTGATAATTCTTAAATCTTGAAAACACTCTTTTTCCTTCTGTACTGTCTTATACATCTGTGTTTTGCTAGTTCTAGTAACATCAGTGTTACTGCAATCATTCTTTTTCTTTTTTTTTTATAAAATGTCAGTAGGTGGTGAATCCACGCTTAATTCATACTGTGTTATAACTTAACAGCATTATTATGAACAAGTGCCTGCTCTAAAAGCTCTCTCATTGTGATATTAATTCTTACTAATTTGTTTCTGAGGGCTAACAGTGATATGTCTAGCCATAAAAATTGCTGCAAACTTAGTCTTGTCACCTGCCCCGTGTCCAGGAAAAATAGTTTTATTAGGTATAATCACTGATTGGTAACACTTACTGGGGAGTCATCATGGCTGTCCCTCTTAGTACCTTGGTCTGGATAACCACAGAGAGCAGTGCAAGAGGAAACAGTGTGTTTGAATGGAATACTCAAAACTGCCTTGAGAGGCAAAAATTGGTAGTGCTAAAGCAGAAATTAAAAAGATTAAAAACAAAAACTGTAGAAGAACCATGAAAATTTGCCTCAGTAGGGGGAGAGAAGTGGGAACAGAGCAGCATCAGTGCTTGAGGTTGACCCACCAGCATCATGGCCTGTGTCCCAGATGGCTTCCATCCTCCTTGATGGAGGTTTTGGGTATCTAGCACTGCTGGGATTCCTAGCTGAGTCTGGGAGATCTTGATGACAAATTATTCAGCTGAAGAAATCGGGACAGATACGTAGAGCTGGATCCCCCTCATCTCCCAGAGGAGGGAGATCCTCACACACTGTCTGTGAGCAGGTTGTGACTGTGTGGGCAACTGTGTGAATGTGGCCATGGGGAATAGTAATTCTGGGGGCTAGAAGTAGAAGGGTGTTTGAAAAATTGTAAGCATATGCTATAATTTTGTAAGTGCCTTGTATTGTGGTTTCTCTATTCTTGTGCAGATATTGATCCTGAATGTATAGCTCACTGATTGCCAGTTAATTATGTACCATTAATAAATCAATAAACCATTCCAACCCTGATTTCATTTAAACTATGTGACTTGGTCAATTTTTCCCTGGGACAACACCATCTGTAAAATCGAGGTAAAGGAAGATAATACCTCCAGAAAATACATAATGGATGCCTACTTCATTTAGCAAATCAATTTAGGTAATGTGGGGTTTTAGCATGGTGTGTCAGGCGAGCAGGCTGTGAGAACAACCTGGGCTTTGTTTTTCAACTGTTTTGGTATACGTAGCTGGCTTCAATAACTCCCTCAGTGTGGCTGTTCTCATAAAATCAATATAAAAAAAAAGTAGTCATAATTTTTCTTTCCTTTGGTTTAGAAGTTTTGATCTTTAATCAAAAGTATAACCTTTCATAGTATTTTAGCATTTCTTGTCTTGTGCTTCAACCAAATTCCCATTAAAATTTCAAGTGCCTCTTTGAATTGGAAAGCACACTGGGGAACATGCTATTCTGATCACTCTGTGTTGATAGCCATTATCACTTGCTGCAACATCTCAACTTAAGCCATAACTCTGGCAGTCACTGCCTATGTTTTGTCTGAAAGTGGCTTAATAAAAAAAATTTAAAAAAAATCCCAATTGGTATTTATAGTACCAGATGATAGACTTTGCGCTTTTACCAGGTGAATTACCATGCTCCAAACCCATCACGTCTATCTGGATATCAAGTTTCCATATCATATGTTAATAAAATAGTCACAACTGTAACACTGTACATATAATGTTCAAAAAAACAGGAAAGCACTTAAAAAGTAGCTCCTTTTTGCATACATATATATATATATATGCTTTTTTTTTCAAATATCCAGGCTTAAAATTACAGAACTGATGGCTATTTTGAGTGTTATTGCTATTAGTGGCATCGTGCTTTGTGTTTCAAATATGTAACTCCAATTCATGCTGTGAATTTTTTGTCTGGTGGGGTTGTGTTCAGAGATCCCTCTGAGACTGTGTAGATAACTCCTTCATTCAGTTTGTCAGTGCTGGCTCTAAATGAGTGTCTTGAAAGCGAATTCCACTCTAGAATAGGAAAATGCTTTTAGAAATGTAGCTTATAAGGGCTGGTTTTTTAGGTGCGTGAAGCTAAAGGCATTGACACAAGGATGTTTTGCTGTCCCTAGATAATGATTTGTAACAGATGAAAACATTGAAATTCTTTCATTGCTAGTCATAAATTAAACCCATTAAAATAATTTCAATAAAGAGTTTCAACTTATGTAAAGCCTCTCTCAGAAACTACTTCAATAATTTTTGGTTAATAAAAGGCTCATCTGCAGACTGTGACTGCAAACCATACTATGCTAAAAAACAAGAGTGGCAAGATCTAGAGGGAGAAGTGGGGTTCAATGCTTGCTAGAAGTACATGTGAAAAAAAAAATACACACAAGCCGTGGGATGGTTGTTGAAACAGTTAGAACAAAATGTTTAGAGTGAAAATATTACACAGAGATAAGCTAGAATTGTACCAGCATAGATGCTGTCACTTTGCTTAACATTTGCATTTTATCCAGCAGAAGCTATTTTCCTAGAAACTTTGTAGGCTATTTTGAAAATTGGGAACAATACATGCAGGTGAAATTTTTGTCAGCAGGGTGCTTTTCCTACTGCAAACCTTCAGACTTTATTTAATAGCAGTCTGCCCAGAAAATTGGCTTCAATCTGGACAGTGTAACATTGATGTGTACTAAGAAAACGTCTGTCATGTTTAATTTTATGGCCTCAGCAGGCATTACTTGTGCATCAGCAGATTAATTTATAATCAGGAGCACTTAAGCCCTTTCCCTTATTGGGTGTTGTGGTAACTACTCTGTTCTTACACCCCACGTAACAAATTCAGCTCAACCTTTTATTCTGCTTAGCAACATGATCCAGAGCTCCCCAGGCTGTGGAAGCAGAAGAGCCCTTCAGTGACACAGGGCATAAATTCAGGCTCACGTCAGGCTGGTGGCTGATTGTACAGAGGGCCTTCTTCAGCTCTGTAGAAAACTGGAAGTTTATACTCAATAATTTCTGAAACACTTCACAAAGTTCAGTCTTGTGCTCTTTGCCATGCAGTCTTGGAAGGTGTTTTCTGAGGACTGCGCAGAGAAGTCTGTGTGCTGAGAGATGCTGTATTCATCCTGTCTGGAGCTATTGAAACTTATGAATTTGTATAAACTATGAGTGTTTTCTATAAAGCTAATAAATGGCTGTTATGGCTCAATGCAGATGGCATCACTACCAGCTTTTGGGCTTATGAAATGCATATATGTATTTCCATAGATAACATTTTTCAGAGTTTAACAAACTATTAGAGCATTATGGAGGATTTGTATGCTGTGTATGAATTTCTGAGACCTGAATTCTGCCCTTGGGGAATTGACACTGCTACTTCTCAAAGGAGAAGCTATCAAGGGAAAAAATATTGAAAATCCAAATGTGAGCAAATAATATGTTTTATTTCCCCTTCCCCCTTTCCATTTGCAAGATTGCAAAATAACTGATACTGCAACTATAGTGGCAGAAGCCACTGAGAAGAAAAAAGGATCTATGAGAAAGCAAATAATATTAGTGCTTTGCTTTGTATTACATCTTCATCCTAACCTATTGGAATTACAGTTGTATTGTGCCTCTGACAATGACAGGGTTATATTTTTTCCTAAATTAATGTTATTTTTCTTTCAGTAGTTGTTATAGGCTAAACATTGTGTATCTTTGCAAATTTTCTACAAGGTACTGCCACAGCAGTGATATTTTTATATTGCATGTAATTCCTGTTATTTTGGATTTCCATACCCAGTAGCCTGAGTGGATTCTAGACCCTATGTATGAGTGGGTTTTTTTGATATTAATTCTTGCCATATCCCTCCAAGGCAGACAAAGAACATACAATAGAAGAACCTGTTATTCCATATACAATTAGATGAGAACTTTAATTTTCATGAGACTATTTCTCCCTATTTTCAACATTATCAAAAGTCCTCAATTCTGTGCATTTTTCATTTGGTCAGTACAGATTTTCTTATCCTGAATCTTTATGTGTTGGGAACTCTCACATTTGTGTAATAAAATACAAAGGTTGTTTTGGCCATAATTACTTGGTGGTTTGCAATATTAGAGAACTGTGGTCCAAGTAGATATTTTCCTGAGGTACAGTTATTCCCACAAGAACTGTACAATAAATGGATTTTGTGGCAGGACCTTGGCTTTTGTTGCTGTATATAGCAATATCCCTTATTGTCAGCCCTTAGTTATGGTTTGCTGCTTACCAGTTTTGAATTAACCAGTGCCTCATCGAAAGCCTTGATTCAGCAACTGCAAGAGGGAATATGGGTTATGGTTTGTTTTTTTTAAAGGGTCTTTGCACAAACACAAGAGTTTAGCAGCACAATCTGATTAAAGTCAGATGTCTGATATAGAAAGGAAACACTCAAGAGAAGTAACTATTATTGGGGTAATTTTAAGCACACTTCTTAGAGTTTACTTACTGAATTTTTTTTTCTGCCAGCTTTTTCAGCGTCTACATTAAATATTGCTTCAGTAGTCTGTACCTATTGCACCCTGTAGACTGAAACCCAGTGTGAATAAATAAATGGCACATCAGATGGTATCTGTTTTAATCCAGGGCTCTAGAAATAAAGAAGTGACTTTTAATGCAGGCACAGACACAGGCACAGCCCTTGGCCATAAAGGCTATATCAACTCCTGCTGCTTTTTTTCTCCCTGTGCCCTTCTTTACCATGGGCAGAGCATGATGGAAATTGTGATACAGCTACATCTTCACTTGGGTGATTTGTCATCTTTTGGCTGCTACTGAGTAATTCTGGGATGGAGACACAAGGCTCATCCCAAACTAATGCTAAACTATGATTTATGCGACAAGCTCAGAAAATGTGTGCTGCAAAATGTTACTATAGAATTCACTGTCATTGTGGGCCTTGAAGTTATTAGAAATCTAATGATAATATTTAGTTACAATATGCTTTACAATCATGGGATCAGCATCATTAAAATCTTCAAAAGCACCTCAAACCTATTTTTAAATATATACAAGAAGACCTAACACTTGTCACCTGTTTAGGTCACTATCTCTTCTGAATGCAATGACCAACTTAGCCAGGCCCACCAAGAAGCTTATTCAAAAGCTTCTTATTTTTACATGTAGTTGCTGGTGCTGAACTGTTATTTCCAAAACTGCTGTAATTTGAATGTTAGCCTTCATAATGGTAAAGTTAGTGTTTTAGCTGTTCTGTATATGTGCAATACATAATGTATGCTTGTATAGACAGTATCACATCTCTCTGATGTATGAGGTTACATATGTGAATATGTAATATTTCACATACATGACATATATGAATAATACTGTGGCAGATGTGTTGGAAAGGTTAAGCCTGTTTATAAGGTTTTTGATTCTGAAATATCACAGTGTTACAGGGAAGGCACAGAGGCATCCAACAACTGCGTAGAGAATCATGGTAGCCTTGCCAAAGTATAAATTTGCTTCTTGAGATTTCTGGATTTGGATCTGAAATAACCAGTCAGTATTTCTTAATGCCAAACAAGTACACAAGAAGTATCCAGAAGGCCAGACATTAGAAAATCCATTTTATCTGAGAAAACAACCTTTGCTGCTTATAAATCTTAGCTCACTGATGTTGCTGGTAGTGGAAGCAGAGATGGAACTAGACTGTTATTGAAAAAAGATTCAAAGGCCTCTAACAGGAAGGAAAATAAAATTATTATCTTCCAAGGGGGCAGTGTAATTTTTTTTCTTTTTCTAATGCCCCTTTCCATTTTGTATGTAGGTATGGAAATTGTCTGGGAATAGGTGTTAGATGAGGTGAGCCTGTGTTGCTGTGCAAAGCACCATTTCTTTTGCTTGACTGTGACTGTGATGTGGCTTTGAGTTGCAGCTGGTTTTTCAAGCCTTTTCCTTTCCAAGGGCATCCAAGTTTGAATTCTCCCCAGTGCTGCTGTGATGCTTTCTGCAGCCCCTTGGCAGCAATGCTGTGCGCATAATAAATTTAGGGTCAAACTGCAGGCTCCTTATTAAACTAAAACTGGTTATATAGCATTGTATGTAGTTAGCTAGAGAAGAAAGTTTTATGAGCTCTTGCTGTAATATTTTCCTTTCTTGGTATGAGGTCCCAATCCTTACCCCAATCACTAGTTTTCAGGTCCCAGTCTTTTTCTGCATTTTGAGATCTATACCTGAGGCACACACAGAGAAGCACATACAGTGTATTCACATATCTGATGAAAATGTATTTTAAAATTAATTAGCAGATGGCTGTTGAGTTCCTCTGGAGTGCCTGATTTAGCAACTTTGTATTCATGTGAGTGATCCCATTGACTTCAGTGGAAGTCTGTATGAAAGGCTGTGCACTCAGGAGCCTTTTGCCAGCAGCTGGCAGAACTTCGAAGGGTATTTCCGCCAGTCTTTTTTGCAAATAGGAGAATAAAAAGGTATCTGTATCCAAGAGGCAATGAGCTGGAAATCTCTACACTTTCTTAAGCTCGGTGTCTCTGTCAGCCTATTGTCTGCTGTTAAGAATGAGGCTGCTGGCATTAGAGAAGCACAAAAAAAGCAGTGTAATACTTGTGGGCTATGCCAGCAGTAGACCTGTGAATTAGGGCAGGATGTTGACTCTTATCTTTTTCTTTTTCCTCTTCAGAAGCCTCAGGCCCCAAAGTGCTGCCAATATACTATTAAGCAGTAAAAGCATGTGTTAATAGCATCTTACTTTTTGATCCTCGGAGAGACTGACAAATTCCATCTGGCATATGCAGAAGTACCATAGTGTGGGAGAAACTGGAAATAGAAAGCTAGGGGTTGGAGAATAACTTCTTCAGGGCTGCAGTGCTTGCATCCCAGACCTGCCTAAGTGGCTACCTTGTTCTTTGTGGGCTCCAACTGGAGAAGTGTCTGCTCAAACTTAGAGAATTGCTCCTCTCTTTCAACATCACCAGCACAATGCTGCCAGTGTCAGAGCCGGAGGCAAACTTAAATAGCTGTAGATATATAAAGGAACAAAGTGAAGGGGTCTTTTGAAGCCCAGAAATCACTCTGAATAATTTAGGGATCTTCCTTATCATCCTAATGTTTTCCTTGGCAGTTTAGATATAGGAATTCAGTGGCTTAGTTTGCCAGAAAGAAGGCAGAGGTTAGGTGAATGAAACAGCTTGAATGTGGTTTTCTTTACTGTTCATTATGCACAGCCTCTTTCTCCCTCTGTTTAAAATGACCATTTTCTGAACATTTTAGGTATTTTTGAATTATGATGAGCACTTTCATGTTAAGTTTTCTATTTTCCTTTTCTTTCCTGAATCTGCTTGTTGTAGTCTTGCTGAGCTCTCAGCAAGTTTATGACTATAGATTTGCATTTTGCAGTTTCATGCAAATTATTTCTTGCAAAATACCTTTACTTACAGGATGTATTTTGTACGTAAAATTAATAATCTGTCTTTTACCAAGCAAAGTTGAGACTGCTTTGAAATATTAATAAAGGTCGAAAAATGACTGACTTTTGTTTACTATGGATCACATTGGCTTTCACAGAGATGAGAATTGGCTTTTAAAAGAGAAGCCCAAATCCCTCAGAACGCCTCATTTTGGGAAGGAGGGGGAGAACCAACACTGTCTGATGATTTGTTTTCATGAGATGTCTGCATTAGCTCTCAAATTACAGAGCTGATTTGATGGAAAATTGCAAGAGGCTGCTCATTTGTGACTGACCCTGCCATCTAACAAGAAGATAGACCTTCAGCATAATTGGGTTGATGCTGATTTGATCACACACACACACACACACACACACACACACACATACATACACAAAGCTTAAAATAAGTCTTAGATCTGCAGAAGCAAGGCAATACTCAGTCCTTAAATCGCCCCTTTTGTTGGTTGCCACAGGATTTTGCTACACTGGATAACTGCTTATGAGAAATTGTATGCCTCATTCAGTGGATTGTGGATAAAGTAATTATTGATGCTTTGTATAACTATGTTTTTTTATCTATGTTTGGGGAAATTATTTGCCAAATACCCTATCCCAATAAATACCATGTACCTTACCATAACTTGAGTGGAAACAATAAATAAATATAATGAGATTAGACTCCCTGAAAACTTGTCACTGACACGTTTTAAGTAGCCTTGCACTAAAAACAGGTAAAATATTAGATTTGGCTCATGAAGGTAACGTGAATATTGAATAGTTTATGGGCTGTTGACATTGTGTATTTGCTTCCCTTTTTTCCCTGAAAATCCAAGAATGCATGAGACCATTAACAGAAAGATTGTCTGGATGAAAACCACAGTGTTTATTTCCCTGTGTATCTGTAAACATCTTGGAAAGTAACTCTTGACATTCCGTGCTATGATCCATATATGAAGATGACCAACATAATCTAGGGTGTTTGGGAGACTTGTGGGGGCAGGGATGCTTTTCTAAAGCATAGAATGAGTGAGGACTGGGAAATCTGTGAGATGTGTTAATTCAGCAGCTCTCCAAGGCAGTCTTCACTGCTCCTGGGGAGTCCAGCAGGCAATTAAACTGAATCCACTCAGCCATCAGGTCTTGCTCGGACGCCCATGTAGATGTAGAGGATTGTAATTTGCAGCTGCCTATACAGGTGAAAATTTTATCCAAATGCCCTGCTGCTTAAGGACCTAGATTTCATGCTTCCAAAAATGTTCTTAATTATTTGGGACTCTCACTACTTGTGCTAATAATGGTCTTGCAGAAAGAAAGAAATTTTGTATGAAGTTGAGAGTGTTTTGCTCAGAGCTTTGCATAGCAATGTATTAAAAAAAAAAAAAAAAAAACCAAAAAAGAAAAAAAGGCAGGGGGGAACCCCAAACAACAAACCAGTCTGTTAAATCTGTTGTTTTAAGCAGCTGTTATTTTGGGTCTTTATATAAAGTGCAGTGGAAAATATTAGGGTCATTCTAAAAAAAAAAGCACAACGATGCTGCAAACCACTTTCAACTGTATTTTAGTGTAGCTGCAGCAAGTATTGCAGTATTTGTGAGAGGCTTCTTCCTTTGATAAGGGAGTAAATTTGCATGTCTGAATTAAAACCTCTGAAAATAAGGGCTTACAATGAATAAAACACCAATGCACTGTACCCCTTTAATTACTATGGTTCTAAGACTACAGACTTATAGTATGTAATTAAATTTCATTGTATAACTGTAACAGGGACTGTGGTAGGCACATCTTTCATCTTTTGATGTATAATGACATTCAAAATATTCTCTAGTACTCAGTTGATAAACAACTTGAAGAGTCAGGGTCTACAGAGTAGCTTGTTTGATTTTAAATTTGTAAGATTGGCACGTGGTCTCTTTTGACGATCCTGCATTCTGATGTGATCCATTTATCTAATGTCATTAACAGTACATGCTGAATGTACAATTAAGCTTGAAACTGTCAATGTCAGTGGCTGCTAAAAAAGGGTTGATAAAAATGAGAAGAGGAACCGCTGTTTTGTAATAAGCATCTGTGTTGCTTTTAAGTCAAGAAAAAAAAAAATCAATGAATTTCAATATATTGCTGTCTTCATTGTCAATGTAATTCAATAAATATGTTAATTCACTTTTCTGAACACTGAAGAGAAGTGAGAGCTTTTTATGTCATTTATTTTTGTCAGTTTTTCCTTTTTTTTGTTTTAGTTAGACTTCATGCTTAAAACTAATAATAAAAATGTTATTAAATTGAAATAGAGAGGATATCTCAGATCTCTAAAAAACTCTGGATTTTTTTCCTTTATTTGTTTGTTACTTCAGAATAGCAAGCCAGCAAAGAATGAATGTATGCTCTTATCTTCCTGCTAGAACAAAAAAGAAACATTTTGAGGTTCAACAAGCAATTTTTAGTCTGCTTGCAAATTTCGGTGTAGAAATTTCTTTCTGACCACATCGCTGGTATTCACCATAAAACATGATAAATAGGCTTCATATGTTTTAATCCAATTTAGGAGTTCACATCTTTTTACTTGTGCGAATTCCATCTCAAATATTTATTTAAGAACTCTTTGACCCAAATACCTTATTAGATAGCAAATCATATAAACTGATGTGATAAATGCCTGTATTTATCTCTTTACAAGTGTTCTCTGTTTTTTAATACTTACATCAGTTTTTAAAGGAAGTTTTAAAGTAATTTTAAGTGCAATCATATAGGAAAGGTACAGAAATCATGACAACTGCTTTACAGTCGTGGTTTCCAGAAAAAACAGTAGGTGTGCACATACAGGAAAGGAGATGTCTGCTTGTGAGGGTGTAGAGCTTTATGCCTTTTTGTGTCTTACCAACACTTCAGTTGCTGTATTTTGGAAAAGACCAGGAGGTGATTGTAGGGTGAATAGGAAAGAGCCTATGTTAGAAGCACAGAATCCTCAGAGGAGCATCTGTGTATCAGACACTCCTGTTAGCCTGTGAAACCTGTTGAGAAAACTTTTGTTATTACATCAGACCTCTTATGATTCTTTTCTTAGTGCTTTCCTGATTGATTTCTAAGCAAGAGCTAAGAAAACTTAATGGAATTATCAGAATGTATATATTTATTTTCTTTTGCCTAGCTAATGGCTGTGACTGCTTGAAATATCTGTCTGGAAGTATTCAAAATATGTCCTTGTAAATCAAAAGGAGTTATGCAAACAAAGCTTCAGCTCATAAAATTATTTCTCAGTGAGTTCATATTCCAGGTAATAAAGTAACAACAGATTTGCCAGCCTAAGTACTTTCATGTCTTTGGAAGTTTTCAAAGGAAACAATCCTATGGCTCTGTTAATACTTTTTCTAAATTTTTATAACATTGATGTTAACTGAGATGAGTAGTCATTAGCAAAACCAGGAGTTACTTTAACTAAAGTAAAACTCCATTAAAGAGCTTGGTGCTGAATGATCTGCATCCCAGCTTCCTGAAAGAACTGGCACACCAACCGTGGTTCTGGCAGCAAGCATTGTAAGCACAGCAACAGCATGAAAAAAAGGTACTGTTGCTCATGTTTGAAAGGCAGTGTGAGGCAGGAAATCTGCAAGCCTGAAATTCTGATCTGAATTAAATGGGAAGATGACAGTATAAATCTACTCAAGATGCATCATACCAGTGGCCTGAAAAAATTCTGTTTTGTCCTGCTTTATTTTTGAAGAACTTTTGTAGACAGAAAATGGAGGCAGTGGACTCAAGTGAAATTTCAGTAAAGCTCTTGGTCTGCATAACAAACTTTTCTTTAAATTTCAGAGTTCAGAGACTATGAGAGGAATTTCTATAGTGAATACTGTCTCAGCAGAATATGGCAAGGGGTGCTAGTGATGAGAAAGGTACTAGGAAGAACTGATTTTGTAAAACAACTTGTTTTTAATGTTTTTAAGAGTGACTTTAGGACAAATAGTAAGGTAGTGCTGGCAGAAAACAGTTTGTTCTTTTTTTCTAAAAAGAGAAGAGGAATATTACACTGATAAGAACCTGTAGCTCTGAGAAATAGAATTATCCAGTCATAAACAGTACAAAGTGAAAGGTCATAGAGTCAAGGAATTAATGCTTGACTATTAGAACATTCTCAGTTGGAAATATCAGAAGGAGAGAAGTGTCTGAATGTGTGTTTCAGCTGTGGGGTGATTGTACATCCTTATGTGTTACTGTGAAAGACCATGGGCAACCTTAGTGTGCCTCTATTTAGGTACACAGAGGCAGGGATAAACAAGCAACAGTCTATAAAGCCTTAATAAAGGCATGAGCATTTTTCAAGTATGTTGAAGAAGATAGAGTTGAAACTGGGATATCTGCAGAAAGACAGCTGGTAATAAGATTAGAGAATGAAATGTCTCGTAAGTGAAGAAAGGAGAGGAGGACAGCCTATTGAGCCTGGCCTGTTGAGCCCAGGAGATGATAGTGATGATACAGCTGATATCTCTAAGTGTGTTATTGATATAGCATCAAGGAGAGAAAAGGCTATTTAACTTAAAGGTCAGTATTAGCATGAGAACAGGTAGGTGCTGATGACTCATGGATAGGTTTAGAGTCAGACTTAGAGGATCTTTACAAGAGTTTGGGCTCTGGACATGCCTTGCAGGTGGTAACTTGACAAGGAAAAAATGTCTTGAAGAAATGTCTTGAAGGCACAGTCTGATATAATTTATCAGGGGAATTTTGTGGTAAACAACATATTAGAGGAAGTTGGTTTCATCTTCATGTCCCATATTTGCCTTTAACCTCAGTTGCTATCCTGTCCTTCACATGAAATTGCACTTCTGTAAATGGTCTTAGATGCTTGTGAGCTGCATAGGTATTTCAAGAAAAGAAACAGAGAATCAATATCTACTGCTGTTTATGCTGTGTGCTTAAACCTACATTGGCTATATGGGCCACACAAATGGCTGGGGCCCACTGGCCACCATCTGGCCCTGAATCTGAGCAGGACAGAATGATCATCTCTGGTCAACAGCCATCCAGATTTGCCCTGATATCTGCTGGTGTGTCTTGAAATGTTGTAGCACATGAACTACCCATATGGTTAGGGTGGAAGAGAATTAGTTGGGACAGTACCATACCAAAGACCTTTCTAACATGTTATCAGTGCAGGCAGAATGCCCAGGAGGTTTAGTTTACCAGTGCACAGTAGACTGGGCCCTCTCTTAGACTGGGACTGTAGCTTGGTGGGCACATGACATATAAATTGTATTACTTTATCTCTGTTGTGAAACATTAGATGAAATATTAATCTACTGTAGAATGAAAAAAGATTTTTTTTTTTAAGTTGATAAGTTGCTACTAAAAATTTTTTTAGATATAATGGATTTCTGAAAGGTTTTCACTTCCACTTTGCTAAATGAAAGAAAATCAATAATATACTGTACCATAAGATTTTGGAAAGGTCATTAATTTAAAAACTATGATTTTAAAATCTGAAATTTGAGAAAATACATAGAGAATTTCGAATCTCTATGCTTAGGCATGTAATTTGAGAATTTTTCTCATCTTGAATGCAGGCTATAGATGTGTTAGGTGCATTTCTTATAAATATTACAGGTTTTAATTCCTTTTTCTGTTTTACCAGTTACCTCAGGCTTTATCTTCCTTGTATTCATTTTCAAATAAGCACCTTTACCCTTCTCCCTTATATCCCTCATGTTTGACAGAAGCTGTTTGTAACCATTCATAAGCCAACTTAAAGCTGTCCTTCAAATGCCTTCTTGAAATTCTCCTCTGTGAAGCATACCAAGTATGTTCAGGGAATTGGACTGTTTAGTATTGCTTTTCATTCTGGCTGGTATTGCCCAGCTTATGCTTGGGTATCCATATTTGAATAAATTATAAATACTTATTAATATAACCTCTTTGAGATTTTTAAAATTATTCTTTTATGCATACAGATAGTATTAAAATATATATGCACAAATAAAATATAGCTATATGCAAGCCTATATATGGGTGGGTTTTTTGTAGTCCGTTTCCATTTTAAACATGTAACTTGAACAATTGTTGAGGATGCTAGGCACAATTATCATATAAAAAATTAAAAGTACTGGTGTAAAAGACATACTGGAAGACTTGTGGATCTTATAGTCATGCTCCTTTCCTTTGGTTCTTGTGCAGTTAAACATATGCCTGCTACCTTCATGAACAGTACTATATTAAAGTTTTTTACAGATATCATCTGTGATATCTGCTTTGATTTGTTTCAATTCTGACTTTAACCACCATATTATGGCATTTGTACATTCCCTGAAGTGGATGCACTGGTGGCTTTACTATCAAGTAGGTATCAGGTTCGATGCAGCTATGACACTTCTATTTTTAGCTGTTATTTTTTTACCTATGACAGATTATAATTTTTTACCTCTATTTGAAAGCAATGAATTTATTTGAAGGAATGTCCTCCTGTTCTGGATTTCCCATTCACTCATAGCATTAAATGCTCAGACCAATGAAATCTGTTGCATCAAGAATAAACACTTGATATGTAACTACAGTGTGTCCAGCTGATTCAGTTGTATCAGGTACTTCTCTTGAAGTAATTCAGAAATTAACTATTAGAACTTGACTATGTTAAAAATCACAAAAAATCCATTTCTAGTTTTCTGCAAATAAAAGTAAGATTTGAAAATGTATTTGAATACATTTAACTATATTTTTAGAGCATCCTGCTTAATGCTAGGAAATTAACAGTAATTTTATTCATTTGGAATAGAAATGCCTTCAACCTTTTAGGGAAAGCAAGAGCAAATTACAGCCAAATTTTCATTTCACAAGTCATCTTCATCCAGGATAAGCCAGGGCCCCAAGGTCAATTCTTCAATTTGGTTTCCTATTTCCATAATGTTATTCTGCAGTGTACTTTCATTATTACTGGAGCAGTGCTCGCTTTCCTATTAGTTTTATAAATGGCTATGTTAATGCCTTTTTGCAGACAAAACCACCTTTTGTTAATATCCCAGTGGATTTCTTAAGGATTAAAATATATTTTAAGCAGCCATTGGTTCTATTTATATTTTTTCATTGATGATTAGCCCTTGTCACCTACCCAAATGTGGCATTGTTCAAGCAGAGATCCAAGCAGTTTTTTAAGATGTGTTGAGTGATTGGTGTGATTGACAGAAAAGAAATAATTAGAAGCTGAAAATTCTAAGAATCTTTGTAAAATTTAGTAACAGCTAAATCAATGCAACAGTAGGGAGAAAAAAAGGGATGGGGGAAAAACATATTCTGGCCAGGGGGGCAGCTTTTTGTTAAGGCTTTGAGTTCTACACCTAAAAATGTTTTCTTTGTCTGTCTTGTCCCGTTGGTAGTGATTAGGTACCAGGTCAGCTCAGCTGGGGTAGAGGTATTACCTATAAAAACTTGCCAGTTGTCTTAGGTAATTAGATACTTCTATAGTTGTAGTATATACATAAATTATTATATGTAATATATCATGCAAGACAAAAATGGATGGAAATTGCCTGCAGTGGTAAACAGGGTACAGCCTTACTAGGAGGATTTGCGTGTCCTCAAGTAGCCAGGAATTGAGTAAGTTCTCCTTGTGCCTTAGATACAGTGGAAAACACTGGGGTTTTTTTGTGGAAAACAAAGTCCTGTTCATAGTAGCATAGCATTGCATTTTGCTTTGAAGTTGAAAAGTAGATCAGAATATTTCAGTTGGAAGGGACCTACAGTGATCATCAAATCCAACTGCCTGGTCCCTTCAGGGCTGGCCAAATTAAAGCATGTTGTTAGGGGCATTGTCCTAATGCCTCTTAACCACCATCAACCACCTCTCTAGGAAGCCTTAGTGTTTGGCTTCGCTCTCAGTAAAGCAGTGCTTCCTAAAGCTACTCTAAAGCTGCTCTGGCAGAGCTTTGAACCATTCTCATGTATCCTGTCATGGGGTAATAGGGAGAAGACCTCAGCATCTCGTTCTCCTTCTCTCTAGGAGGCTGCAGGGAGCAATGAGGTTGCCTCTAAGCCCCCAGCAGAAACAGAACAAGGGGACTTAGTACCACCAGGACAGAAACGCCACGTTTGCCTTTTCTCAGCGTGGCTCCCACTTGTGTTTTAATCAGGTTTATTTTTTTTTTAAAGGCAAAAACTTTCTCAATGACTTTTTAATACATCCTGCCTTATTTGTACATTTTGGAGATGTGTGGACTAGTAATTTGTCATGGAGCTCAAGCACCTCTGAGGTATTGCCTTTGAAATTATTTAAGTTGAAATTTTCACATGCAAATGCTTAAATGGGAGTATATATGAAACCTTTGTAGCAATCTGCAGAATATGGTTTGCTGTTGTGCCAGTGGCAACTTGGCATATGCAGCCACTTTAAAAGGAAACTAAACAACAGAGAATTTTATTTCAGTACCTATTGCTAATTCAGGTTTTCCAAGGTATGCAATACTTCGATTTGGAGCAAAATTCAGAGGCCCTTGAAGTGATGGAGATTTGATGAAGCAGCCCACAGTATACAGATGGAACCAGTTTAGATGCTAAATATATTTACATTATCTCAAAGGCTGATTAAGAGATGTCAAAGGCAGTACTATTGGTAGTAAATTGCTTCTAGACCTCCTCTACATGCATTTACCTAACTGCATGCACCTGCTTTTCAGGCTGTCCCTGAGTGTCCTGTTCCTAATCAGGTGCTGGTGTGAGCACCTCCTGATAGGCTCCAAGTTCACCTGTCCTTGGTTTAGGAGCACTGCAGAGTATAAGGGAGGAACTGGCAGTCTCTCCAGAGACAATGTAGAGAGTCACTTTTGCAGAGTGCAATTCATCCTACCTAAAATTTGAAATATCTTCTAAATGTACTCTTTCTCTCTTGGAGGGTCTTTTCTTGGAGATTTTCCCTTTAGTATTCTTTATTTCTTCTAAAAACCTCAATAGGTCTTGTTGGCTTCCAGCGTATACATGCTGTCCATTAGTAAAGATACTTTATATTAAAAACTGTCCAAGAAAGGAAAGCAATTTCATACAGTTCTCAAATTAATGACAGTCTGCTTACACATTGGTTGCTTTTTGTGGCATCTGGGTCCTAGTACAGACTGCCATTCTTAATCATATTTTAATTTTCAAATAAATTGCTTTCATTATCCTTTCATTTACAATACCATGTGTGCATTACTGCTCATTAATGTTTGTCATCTACTTTGCTGAGACTGGGTTTTTAAATAGCCGTGGTTGCAATGCAGTAATTAAAGATGATCCATGTTGGTTTTGTAGAAATTATTCTGAAACCTTCTTATGAAAAAAAAAAAAAAAAAAAAAGGAAACACAACTCCAGAGTGCTGTTGAAAACAATTCCTTAAATGCATGGAAGCAGCTTAGCATAAGTGCTTCACCCTTAGGTAAAAGGAATGCACTTCTAATGGTTCTACTTGAATGAAGCCTAATGATAGATCTGTATGGAAACTATATTTCCCTGTAATTACTTCCAGGCTTGTTATTTTTCAATATAAGGTTTTATACCAAAAATAAATTCAGATTTTTTTCATGTTGCTTTGCAAAATTTTTTATTCTAGTATCTGCTTAGCATTGTTATCAATGTTATTCAGCCAATTCTTTTCCCCCATTTTCCACCCCAGATACTGAAAACATGAATGGACTGAAACAACATGCCAAGGTTTTTAGAATGATTTTTTTGGGAAAAAACCCCTCACCCTTTGGGACAGAAATCAAAACAGCAGCATTAAGTTCTGCCTCATTTTGGTGTAGTCACTTTCCCTAGGTTGTACATAATAATATGGTAATGCTTCCTGTATCTGCACTTGCAGTTAGTGTTTGCTTGCCAATGAAAAAACCTGTATGACTGATTTAATGCACACATAAGCTTGTGGATCTCCCTACCTGTGCCTATGTGATACTTTTATTCCTTTACTCCTTAAGTGTAGGTGCTCAACTGGCCCTTACAAATCCTGATGTGAATGCTGAACAGTAATGTTGCTACTGATATGGCACAGGAACAATTATACATTACTCAAAGAGAAATTTAAAATGATTTTTAAAAACACGATACTCTTTATGAACTGCCAGATATTTTTTTGCGTGTGCTTCAATTTTTGTTTAAGGAGCAACTTCAGGTGATGGACAAGTCCTAGTGTGACAGTGCTTTGCCCCACGGGCAGGTGCAGTCTTCTTGGTGGGACTGAATCTTTAGTCCTACAATCACCTGCAATGCTTCTGTGTGGTCATGGCTGAAGAGGCCTCTCAATTATATCAGGCTGCACTTGCTTGTGAGATGAAAAGACAAAACACATTATTCTGCCTCTTTCAGTCTATGCCATAATTTGTGCTTAATGAACCTTGTTACCTCTTCGTGACTAAGATGTTAACACTCTTGCCCTGACTCAAAGTAAAAAAGCAGAAGTCCTTAGAAACAAAATAACTGGTGTTCCCAGATTTTTTTCTACAGATTGTATATCTCCATGAAAGTGTAATGAAGAGAATTTATTTGCAAATACTAAAGTTTAGTGAAGGGAATATATTTGGAATTCAGTGCCTGATAAATCAGTACATTCAAATCAGTAATTTATTAATTAATTGATTTGAAGAAGAAAAAAATCTATTTGAATTTTATTATACTTTATTGTTGTGGTCAAGCAAGTTGACATAGGTGTAATATCTCCTCTTAGTTGATCATTAGCTAAAAAGCCAAGGTTTTTTTATCATAAAACTCATAATAGAAACTCAGCTAAGGTTAGATCCAATTAGTTTCTAGTTTGTTATTTTGTTATGGCTAAGCCATTTACCAGCACTTTGTCTTCATTCATATCAAAGCACATAGATTTGAGAATTTAGATTTTTATGTAGCCAAATCTCCCTTCACCATGTGCCTCTCTCTCTTTGTTAGTTCGGGAGGAAACCTATAGCAGTACACTCCTAACTTATCTGTCCAATCTCATATGCAAATTTGGGAGGGTTGAATCAGATTTAAAAATGCTTTTTTTTTCTAAAAATCGAGCCATTTACTGTGAGAATAAACATTGCCTTTATTTGCTATTAGTAAAAGTACTTTATCTTATTTGAAGCTTCTCTGTTCTCATTAATGGTGAAAAATGGAAGGGGATAAGCAGGTGGAGGATAATGCTTCTTTAGATCATCTAAATACATTGTCTAGATAAAACTGCAGTTTTCCTAGTGAGAGTGTGATGAGCTTTAGGAGTGTACCTCAAGTCTTTTTTCACTGAAAGAAGACTGGTGATTATGCCTTGGTGAAATTAATTAATTCTAAATGTAAGAAAGCCCATAGCCATATCACACTGTATCATGATCATATCATTTCAACCCTAGCCCAATTAATACTTTGAAATCATATCTGCATAGGAAACTTCAGTGGCAAAGAAAGGGATATTTCTGCTTCAGTAGCTGATATTCATCCTAAGGGCTCCATGTTACAGCAAAGCTTTACACTTTCCTGAAGACTGTGATACGACACTTGTAGTAGTTTGCAACTGCTTTTTATTTTTTCATGTTTTTTAAAAATTTTGGTAAAGCAAGGCAGCCATGTAACACTAAGGCTGCAGTAGAAACAATTCCAGAAGCAAACAGTTATTTTATACTAATTTTTCCAAGTAGCATTTGGGAGACTTGCAGCAACTACAAATTTAGGCATGTGCATAATACTAACTGAATGCATGGAAATTTGTGAAGAGGGACTCTGACTAGCACAACATCCTTCAGAAGTACTTGCAACCTCATATGGTTGTAAATCCTAACCTGAACTTAGTGTGAAAGGCAGAGAATTCCATGAGTATAAAATTTGCTGCAGAATATTCCTTCTATTTTCTGAGCATGGGTAAATGTATGGAAGACATAACTTTAAGGGGGTCATAGCTCTCTGGGTATGGTGACTTTGGGATGGTTTATCATTCTTTAGGGTAGAATAAGGAAAAAGTATTTTCTGATTTGGGCACAATATCATTAAGTTGTCTGATACAGTGAATGTGACTAAGAATATTCTCTCACCATTTTTCCTGTGGTGGGTAATGATATAATTCTGTATATGCTGATTACAATATGCAAATACACTGACAGCTACAATTCATCATAGTTCTGGATGGCTCCAGATTTAACTTTGAGTAACCAGATAATCAGAAAAGGTGATTATACTAAAAAATCGTAATCAGAGGAGATGCGATAAGGCTTTGCTATTCCTGTTCTAGTACATGAACAGTAACAATATTCAAATAGAAAATCAGAACCTGTGCAGTGATGAAGACAGAAGTAGTAATCTTGTTAAAGAAATGTAATGTTGCCAGTTTTGTGTAGATTGTCTTATTCTGGTCATGGTTATCAAGGCTTGAGGGATATCCCACCTACTGTGAGAAAACATCCCTCAGCATATTGAAGCTGCTGCAGTAGTTTGAGAATAAGCATTCAACACTTGCTTTTCAGTAATGGAATAGGGATCTGTGCAACCCTTGTCTCTCTGTATAAGAGGTATCAGTAATGTCAGTGAATTGCTGAGGACCTGCAAACAATTTTTTAAAAAATCTTGTTTATGTAGATAGATTTTTCTGTTTGTTTTCTGATAGTAAAATAAGCAGAGCAGAAAATGATAGATGATTTTTTTTCCCCCTTTTTTTTTTTTTTTTTTTTTTTTTTTTTGGAGTAACAGTCACTGGCCTGATAAGGTGAGGGCTAAAAGATTTCTCTTCTTCATACCACATAATATGCCATTTTCATTTTGTGCTGCTTATAACCCCGAGTGTCACAGCTTTCTATTCTAGTCTGAATAGTCAATGAAACATTATGAAGCCGATAAGAAAAGCTGCTCCCTGTTACTTGGCAACGGCTGTTAAGCAGAGCTGAGTGCTGTTGATTGAGGAGATTTGCTGCCATAGATAAACCTCCGCTTTTTGCTGCCCTGCTGCTTATCTTTCCACCCATAACAAGTTGCACCAAATATGACAGCAGTCAATGGTTTAGGCAGAATATGAACTTAGCTGCAAATTTGTGCAAAAGATGTAGGGTGTTGACTTAAAAATCTCGGATTTGTTAAAATCTGTAGGTTGTTTTCTGGACTGTCCTTTCATAACTTTAGGGTAAATGTTTTTTGTTTGAAAGGCTGATGCTCCAGATGTGAGGGAAATGGGGTGTTCTTTTCCAACACTGTCCATTCATGAACAGTGAAAATAACAGCAAATGTTTTTAACAGTTGTACCTGGCTCCTGTTCTAAATGACAATGAAGAAATAAATGAAACACACTGTAAAATTACTACAGTTTCTAGATACGCAGAAGCTGGGTTAAAAGGCATATTTAAAAAATACTGGTTTGGTTGATGTCTTTGGGACAATGCTACTGTAGATTAAACAAAAATGTCTAGATGCATTGAAAACTGTTTCTATCTGTAAATGGTTTGGAAATCTTTGCAATTTCAGTAATCCAAATTACATTTTCTCATTGAAGCATTTTATTGACTGGAAAATTAGAGCTGAAATATGACTAGAGAGGATAGAAGCTTCATCAGGATTCATGTTTCTTTTTCTTCTCTCATCTTTAATATGCTTTTTTAATCTTTATAAGGTTTTTCCCCTTGCTTTAATTAGTGAGTGTGCATTTCTGTTTCTGTTTTCACCTTTGGAGAGGTCTTTGGTGATGTCCATGTCACCACCCTTGAGCTGCTGTCCCTTTGGAGACCTTTCTGCTTTCTGGAATGGGGACATAGGCTGGGCTGGTTGAATGACTGGGGAATGGTGAAGCACTGGCAGAGTAGTCTGAGGTGAAATGCTGAAGAAATCAATCTTTCTTCAGGGATCTGGATGGATAGATATTTATCTAACAAGTGTCATAAATTCAGCAATATTACTTAAATGTGTGTTATTTTTTTTTCAATAATCCAGTGGAGCTTCAGAACAGATTTTGGGGAGAGGCATTTTCCTTCACTTAGGATCACAGTCCTTTTTTGGTAACTCTATCAAAACATACCAGGAAAAAAAGTGACAGTTTCTACCTGAAGAGCATTCAGCTGGAGTATTAGAAGAGACAACAACTGTTGAAAATATACTATTTTCAGTGTAGTTTTTGTTATCCCAAGAAAGAATCTAGTGCTTCATAAGCAATATAAGTATGAGGGAGAAATTTAGAAAGATACAGTATGGCACTCATTAGTAAAATATTTCAGTGGGGTGTTTTTTTTTTGCTGATCCTGTAGTCCTGGCTTTCAAATATTTTAATGTTGCATCTTTGAACTGTTATTTTCTCCTTTTGTGGCATGAATATTTTGTTCAAAAATATTCTTATTTATTCTTTCTTCTTTGAAGAGCATAAGTGTTAAGTGCACAACTTCTGTAGTTACCACTCAAATGGCAGGAGAATATAAAGCAGCTTAAAGGCTGTTCCCAAGCTCCAGTTAAATAATGGCTTTTAAGTGTATACAGAGTTTTAAAAAGCATATTACAACTTACAAGTATGCTCAAATGTTAAATATTTCCTGTAAGTTTTATCTATCCTGCAAATAAAATAGGGAGCAATTTGAGAGTTCACATTTCACATATGAGGAGTCTCTGCTTCTGTTGCAAAAGCAGAAAAATCTCGTTTTTCAGATTTGTTCTTACCATAATTTCAGGCACTGCAGATCTTAAAAGTTGTTATGAACTGTAACACACAAAACTGAAGAGAACTAAATACTTCTGAAAGTTCTTCCAGGCTTGCTTCAGATCTCTGTTCCCATATAATTTCATCTGTTCGTAGGCTTTCTTAGGGAGACAAAAGATCATCTGTCCTGAAGACAGCACTGGAAAAGGTGTTTTGCTATAGGGCTTTTTCCAGCATCTAGATAATCTCTTTTGTTTCTCTCAGTGTCTGTTCCAAAATTTATCACTGACTGTAAAATTCAGACACTGGAACTCTATATTCCCACACTGATATCATCAATGCTGCATACTAAATGATGTCACCTCCTTATTCCAACATTTATAGCCACAAATCTTTTTAATGTTTTTGCCCTGGGATTGTGTCAGACTGAACTCTGGGGTCTGAACCAAGTGAGGGACACTGCAGTGTCTCATGTCCTTCACCTATTGCTGTTACCAAAGCTGTGGGCAGTGCTCAGGCTCTGTCACACAGCGAGGGGACAGCTGTGTCCAGACCTCTGATTCATTGTGATAGAAATAACTTTTCCAAATACAGCTTCTGATAGGTTGTCCTTGGTATGTATCATCATATTTAGCTATTTTAAAGCACAGCTGGCTTGAAAACTGTCAATTTTTTCACACTCTCCAGAGCATGCACTGTTAGCATCCCTCTGTGGAAATCTGAGGTAAGGTTCTTGGCTCCTCTTAGTGCCCATGCATAAGCTGCATGAGGGAGGTTGATGGGCTGTGGCTTCTCTAAGTGTGAGTAAATTTCATACTTCAAGAAGATGCAGAGATTTCTAAGATAGCTGAAAACACTTTTAACCGGTTCAGAGGGTGCAGTGCTCTGTGAAGTTACTCTGGTTTATAGGGGGTTCCCCTCCCCTTCATAATCAAATGCCTTTAAAATTTCTGCTGCTGTTTCAGGGTGACGTAACATAATTTTCCATAATTTTTGCAATACTTTGCAGCTAGGGAAACAAGATGGAGAACTTTATTACTATAATTTCATGCATGTCTGAAGTCAATTCAATTTTGAAATAAATTCATTAGCTCAGATTACAGAAGTAATCTGCTGTCTCAGTAAGTATTTAAAACTGAAGCAAAGAACTAGAAAGCTTCAAGCTTGGCAAAAGTCACCAATAAACCAAGTTTGTTCTAACTATATCTAACCATAAGGTTCTGCATCTGAAGAATTGTCATTAGTCATGTTTTCATGAGAACGCCATCTCCTGCAAACCTGCCATAAATAACTGTTAAAAGATAAGCTTTTGGTACTTAGCACAAGTTGAAAGTTTCACTACTTTGTTTTTATTTAAAAATGAAAATTAATGCTGAAATTCACTTTGCTAAACATGTTTTCTCGCGGAGTTATTTTTGCCTTGGGAATACAGATGCAAGAACAGCCATAGTCTGATCACAGAGTAAAGATATTGCCAGCACCAAAGTGGTTCTTGGCAGCAACCAAAAACATAATGGGGATCCTTGAAGTGACTGAAGTACATCTCAGTGATACTTGGAAAATTAGTGTGCATAAATAAGCATTAGTATATTTGCATCTCATTTCTTCCATAAATAAATTCTTAGTTCCTCCAGTAACCTCTGTTCATAAATGCATATTGAGTAAAATAGAAAAGAACTGTTCATGTTTCACCATTCCTCCTTGCTCTGTGTTAATTTTAAACAGTGCAAGCAATAGGAGCTCCATTACACTTCCAGGAGTGAGCTGAACAGCTTAAGAATAGTTTCTCCCTGCTTGAAACTTGTTCTGGTTCAGGGTGTTCATTTTGTCTTTTCACTCCATTTCTCCCAATGTCATAAATAATTAATCAACTAGGCTGCATAAACTTTTAGTCTTTTCCTGCAAAGAACCAGATGTTCAATGCTTAAGGATCTGTGTGGCTACCTCCTTTCTCTCCTTTTTATCTGAACTTCTGTTGTTTATTCATATTTTCCAGTAATTATGTGGTCAGAATTTGGTGCAGTATTCTGTCTGTCTTTTGGAAAGAAATTGCTTTCTGTAGCTGGTGGGTGGTACATGGCTCAGATTTCCGGCTAATGAGACAGGAGTATATAGTGTTAACTTAGAAATTAATATTGCAGTCCAATGACAAAATATGCTAAAGAAAAGAGAGTTTTGCTGTAAACCTATTAATACCTTCACTTATACTTGAATTTAAAGTATTTTTTTTCTTGGAATAGGGTTTATATGTTTAAATCTTTCCTCTTTTTTCTCCTTAGTATCAATATTGACCAAAAAAAGGAGATGATGTTCAGATGATTTTCACTGCAAGCTCTTTTTTCTTAGAGGCATCATAGCCAATATTGAATCTATAATTTTGCTTAAGAAAGCCCCCTATAGTTATTAATAATTAATATTTTGCTTAGGAAAGCCCCTTATTATTACAGTTAGAACTTCTTGGGCTTTTCCTCAAAGGTCTTCTCAAGTCTGGATTGGTCATTGTGATGAAAAATTATAGGCAGGTGGTTTCTGTGGCTTACAGACTGCAGTGGTCTCCTGGATGCAGAAGATGTTCAGTCAATGTTTTTTCCATTCTTTCTCTCATCACGGAGCCAAACCCATAGCTTTCATTCCACATAAATTGCCTTGGCTGTGGGAACTTTAAATTTGGTTCTCTTAGAAGTACCAAGTTCTTCAAGCATTATTTAGCTGGAACATTAGCTCTAGCAGCAAAAATTTAAGATTTGCTCCCTTTTCATCTCTACTTTTTCCTTTCCTTATACTCCCTCCTGCCCTTTACTCCCAAGACATGGTGTGATTTCAGTGACTGGGAGGCCCTTTTAAAACCGAGATTCATTTCTGTGCACTGAATCACAGAAAGCAGACATTGAAATCTGGTCCTCTCATTCTTTTAGCTGAGCAGCTTAGGGGCTTTTTGGGAGCAGGCAGCACTTTTCATGGTGAGCCTGCTATCCTCTTGCTTTGTTAAGCAGAAGCTGGATTTTCCACTGTCCTTTCCTTCTCTCCTTTCCCTGCAGACAAAAGAGAGCAGAAGTTTTTATTTACTTCACGATTTCCATATTTCTGCTGTAACTTAAAAGAACCTCTTGAGTGAAAGTATGCATAATGTTTTGGGACAATCCACTACTTAATTTAGCAGGTTAGCACAGAAACAGTACCTGGCCTGATATTTCCCCTATGTTGAAGGTTGTATAATTTTTAAATGTTTATTTATTTATAAAGGAAGAACAGAGTGCTTCAGAACTTGCTCTCAGAATTACTCCTTGAGACGAGGGTACTGTACACCCCAGAGGAATGATTTACCCTCTGACATGCCCTGGGATGATTTTTAGCCTGGTAAAATTTTAGCCTTCTACACTGTTTGCACCACAGCTACCTAATGCTGCTCCTAATGTGAACTTCTATCTTTTAAGATGAGCACTTCCATAATCATTAATGTGCCATCCAGTTCTTTCAATCAGAAGAAATATTGTGTGGTTTTAGGTTTCTCTGGTTAAAAGCAAGTGGCCTGTGACCTTTTTCCCTTAAATATTTGTGTCCAAAAAGGTGAGGAAAGGCATTAAATCCTGCTAGAGTCCTTTTACAGGACTTGTAGGTGGCCTGGTTTTCAGCAGAATTTATAAAGTTACCTTTGTGTTCTTGACAGCATTGTATATAGTAACTGGGGAAGAGTTTCTTTACTAGGCTGTTACTAAGAGTAACCACTGCACAGTATTTTCTTGTTGAATAAAACAAATGTTCAAGTTAGAACATCTTACATTGTAGTTTCCTGCTTCTTATGGTGTTTCTGTAAAATCTACAACATACATTGTGAAAAATGCTTTCTGTTATATTTACAGCTGAGGATTTACTTTTATTACATAATGTTTAGTGCCTTACACACTAGGAAAAGCAGAATACCATCACAGACCTTTTGAAAACAATCTGTGTGCACTTTGGGTTGGTTTTTTTGCTTTTTTTTTTTTTTTTTTTTTCAATACTGTATTCTTAATATTAAATTAAAATTCCACATGCCTTTCAACCTCTAGGACAGGGAAGACTGAGTGTGGCTGTCCCTGCAGAGTTGTATATTCCAGATGAAGTCAAACAGATCTGAAAGCAGTAAATTTATGTGAGGATTAGTATGCTGCAGGTCTGAGTCCTGAGCAGGAAAGTGTCCACTAGATGCCACTGTTACTGCTCCGACAGAGAAAAATGACCGAGGGCTGCTAGGGCTGCACAAGGGTAGGCAAAATAAAATGGTAAAAAGCTTTTAAAAGTTAAACACGGGGAGGTTGCCTCCCAGGAAGGCTGCAGTGTCCGTTGCAGGTTTTTTTGTGCAGCTTTTGGGGATTATAGGTTTTCTGACCAAGCACTGCAGTGAGACCTGGAAGCATTTGCTGTTTGCAAGCATTGGAGTAATATTTTTAGAACATTGTGTGAGAAATGACACTGTAGAAGCCACTGTTGCTCCATCTGTATCATCTCTACCTCTCTTGTAAAGAGAATTTAAAATTAGAAGTATAAATTATGAAAAAATCTTTCTTAATAAATGGAATATTAAAAATAGGCTGATTGCTGAAGAGCTCACTATTAGGTGTTGAATGTGGGTTTGTGGACTATTTCTTCTCAAATAAGCCTCCTGGTATATGACTTAATGCTCTCTTCAAGCAACCGTAACATTTCCATTTTTAATCTATTATTTTTTAAAAAGGATTTTGAAAACAAACATCTTACTGGAGAGAAATAGCAGGGACAGAAGAGTAAAATACTTGAACAGTCTCCTTCATACTAAAACATTCCACATCTGTGACCTTGAAGTCTAGTATCATGAGACTTTTGAGATGCAAATGTTATGCTTCCCATTGGAAAATGATTTAATCTTTCCAGCAGGCAACTCAGGCTTTAACCTTGAGTTATAATACATCAAGCACTGGGCTTTTCATCAGTCCTGGACTACTTTTGGACCTTCCAGTGCCCTAAACCAATATCTGGGGGAAGGAGAGTGTGAAGTAATGCCCATATTCAGTGAGAAGAAAGAATAATTTTCTTACATAAGTTTTAGTGGCTGAAGAATGATGTCCACTGAAAAGTCTGCAGAGGCATTGGAGGAAGTTCTCTGTTTAACTGCAAGGACATAAAGATCCAGTCAAAGGTGTCAGCAGATGCCATTTGACACACTGCAGGGGCTGCAGACTTCTTTGTTTATGTTATGACACAGGAGCAAAGCATGATGCCTACAATATGGGGAAAAAAAAGTTTTATACCAAGCTCTTTATAGTTTTTTAACAGCTGTCAGTTAATTAGAGTAAGGAACCTGAAATGGTGGTTGATCCATGTGTGTGAATATTGCCACTGGAGAGCCCCCTCCTTTCTTGTTGCTGCAGGAAGCTGGAAGAGCAGAACTGGGTTCTTCGAAGCCTTTGCTTGAAGGCTCCTATGCAAAGGTCACTTAGCAGCACTATGTGAAAATTTCACTGTAGATCTAAATAGTTCCTAGAATGCCAGGCTGGAAGGAACCTCAAGGATCATTAGGTCCAAACTTTCTAGGTAGGAAAATGGCCTAGATGAGAAAGGTAATTACTGCAGAACATAATTTTTTAGTTTGCATCTATCAGGCTTTCATCAGCCTGCAGACAAATTCCAGTGTCTCTCCCAGTCCTCATAGCTTTGTTCAGTAGCAAAATTCACTCAACAGGAACCAATTCTTTCTTTTTTGCTGGTATTACTCACAACTCTGCCATATCTTGGATACATCGTCGTGTCAGTTTTCAGATTATCCATCCTTGGTGCTTCCAGGATGAGACATGTTTCTCCAGACAAGGACAGTTTATTCTACAGTGGGGTTTTGTTAGTGTGAGGAAACACTTCTTGAAATTAATTGGTTGACCTTACCTTCAGCGTGGAGGTGGTCGCTCAGTGCAAGCTTCCAAAGACTTTTTGGTACCTGTTAAGCACATGATGCCTGTCTTACCATCTGAACCTGCTGGCAAAGAGACATTTCAAAGCTGTGTTTCAAAGTATAGTTTTTTTGTGCTCTTTTCAGTACCTAGATGTCAGTCACTAGTGCAGAGCAGTGCTTCCCTCCTTTGTAGATAATAGATATTATAAATATCCACTAATTCATCACAAAATGGGCAATAACAATGAATTAAGATGCAAGTTCTCTATTTGCTTCTAACCCTTCCTCAAAACCCTTCCTTCCATAACTTGTGTTTTGTCCTTTCAGATGTATTTTTTTTCACTAGGCATTGATAAATATTCAGTATATTCAAGTATTGTGCTCCAGGGTATTGTCTCTAGTAAACTAAAGAGATTCATCTACCACTCTTTGAGAACTTATTGGGCACCTGGGTTACATTAAATTTTTATCTTTTCATCTTGGCATCCAACTTTGTAATATGTTTGTCAAAATTCAAGATTTAAAATAGCTTGTAAGCATTTATGCTTAAACTTATTAGCAAAATAGCCAGATACATAAAGAAGCATCTGACCATCTCCTTGGGTTTAGTATTCTTCTGTTCTAGTCTGTTTGTTGGAAACAAATGTAGGGGAAAAAAAAGAAAAAAAAAAGCTGTCTAAAAGTCAACATTATCATTTTGTTAATGCAGATGTTTCCAGGTCTAAGTATAAAATATTGCTAAGGAAATACCAGATACTGATTTTAGTAATGGTTAGCAAATGATTAGCAATCATGTGTGTATATTGATTGGGTGTCTCAGTCCTGCCTCATTCTGGGCGTGTGTAAAGAGCAGATGTGTTTTGCATACTCCATTCCTACTCAGAACACAATTTTAATCAAAGTTTAGTATGAATATCCTCTTTAAGTGCTATATGCATACAGTGGATGGTGGTTATTAAAGACTCACTCATGGTTTGAACTTCCTCTGCCATCTGACGTTAACTGTGAAATCTGGGAGCTTTTCCTTTTTACTTTATGGCAACTTTGGGGCATTTGCTCCTTGGAGGCTTTAGAGGTCAAATAGGTGCATGACATGATGCTGGGGCACCAACACACTCGAGTAGCCCAACATCACCCTTACACCAGGGGTGGGTGATGCTTTCCAGCTGGTCTGGAAAGATGCACTGAATATTCCTCACTGAAAATCTCACAGTGGTTTTGGGATAGTTTATGACAGATTAAAGTGGATCTTTTTTTTTAATATAAGCTTATAAGTTTAAGTGAAAATGAGTTTTTTGCTGGACCAAAGACATTGCTGAATTAGGGCCATATCTGCCAAATAGGAAAAGAAATAGGAAAGAAAAAGGGGGTGGGTGGGTACATTTTTTTTCCCACCCACAGCCTGTATAATTTTAAGAAAATTTAATTAGAGGGTGCACTGAAAATTGAATGCTCAATATGAATTTAATTTTTTAGGTTTCAAGTCTTGCCACAGAAACCTTTTAATTAAATAAATACTAATATTAGTAATAATAACGAAAAAATACTTGAAGAGTCAACCCCACCTAAGAACCTCTGAAATAAATAGAAAAACCTAGGAAAATTCATACTTAAAAAAAAGAACTATGAGATTTACTATTTGCACAACTCCCATCTAGCTGTAATCCCCCCTATAAAGACCCTCTGTGTTTTAGAGATGGTATTTGCCAACTGCTCCTTGGGGCATACAACTCCTTCTCCCCTCTCCTAGTGCAGCATTTAGCAGAGCAGAGTGGAGCTCTATTTGTGATTGCAGCCTCTTCAAAGCTTATTATGCCCATATTTCAAGTACAAAAGCCAATGTAACTTGCAGTTTCTCCCTAAGCAGTCCCTGTGTTTTTTGATAGATTGTATAATGCAGCTCAGACTCATGTGCTAATTGTTAATTTTAGAATTTAAATAGGTTTTGTTCCATTGAAATGCAAGAGTCTAAAGGTTTTTTGAAAACTGTGGTTTTAGAAAAAAGGTTGGGTCTTTTTTAGAGTTTGGGAGTGAATTAGCTTTTGCATCCATGGAGATTTCGTGAAATGATACTTAATACAGGAAAAACTTGAGTTTGTGCTCAATGTGTATGCCTTTCTGAACTCTAAAATAAGATTGGAATTATTTTTAAGGGACGTTACCTTTAAAGAATTGTGAAATATTGTTTATACAAGCATAGAATTTTTCCTAATTGTAATCAGTAATAGTGGTATTCCAAACTAGACCTGGCTAGACCAAGTTATATTTTATTTTGAACGATCTTATTTTGAAACACTAAAATCTTGTTACATTCCTTTCAGAATTAGAACCTTATTTATTCCTGTTATCCATTCATTTAGTAGTGACTGACATTTGCATACTTATTTCCAACTGCAACAGGTTTTTAAATCAAGATGAATATTTTAATCTGCTGTTAGGCTGCTTTATACATTATGTGGCAGAAAAACAAACCAGATAAGGGCATGCAGTTTCTAAATTTTGTCTAGATTCCAGCAACAGAATTGGTTGTGAGTTTCTGGTTAAGCCTAATTTGGCAGTTTTAAGTGACAGGATTGGAAAGGCGAAGAAAGCAAAAGTTGGTTAATTTCAATGAGGTATTTGTGTTCAACGGTGAAGGCTAATAATGTCCTTTTTCTGCATGCTGGATTGGTTTATTTTCTTTTATACCATTATTTTTATTTAGTGAACAGCTGGGCCAGTATTTCCCATTTGTTGTCTTTTAGTTTTGAGAAGTACCACAGAAAGCAATGGACATTTGCAAATTAATGCTTGCTGTTATTTTCTGCTAATCTGATGTAGCTATCCTTTTTGAGCATAGATGTAATATCAGAGCTGTAGTAATTACTGTGTTAAAAATAGTGCTGCAGTAGAGTATTTTGCTAATTAAACTTGTTGCATTTAAATTTCTTCCTTTGGATCACTATATAGAACAGAACTGTTTTGAACAATAAATGAGACCACTTTCTTTCTCAGAGGCCTAGAGTTGCAGATGGTCAGATTGTATGTGAAGCACCTAGGCTCTGAATTAGTCTTTTGTATGAAAGAGAGAAAGGTAATTTGAATGTTTGAACTCCCTGTTCCTCCCACACATACACAGGAAGCCTGTCTCAAAATGAACAATTCTCTAAATAAAGACTAATAAGAAGCTAAATTAATTAGAAGGTGTGATTTGAAAAGACGTTGATGAGAAGAGTCTGTCATTTTAGACAAATGGAATGGAGCTAAATAAATTAGGCCACATTAATATCTCATTGTTCTGTGAGCAGCTTTCTTTTATTGCATTCATTAGAGGGTATTTCTTGAAATGAGCCTTTGCTAGCCATTACAGACTCAGCTCTCATTTACCAATGACTAACACACAGCTCCTGCATTAAAAATGTTTCAGCAAATCCTTATAGTTTCTGCAAATTAATATTTATATTTCTGGTTGCTGTGCTTTTCATCTGAAACATAGTAGGCACTGAACATTAAGGTTTTTTTCCCACTGAGTTTTCAGTAAAGAAGTCTTACATCAAAAGATTTGGGAGGCAGAACTCTGAAATTACTTTATAAAATAAACTGTATGCTTAACTTGTACAATAGAATCTTCCTCCAACTAATATTATTTCCAGTATTTATTTATGTTGATAGAAAATACCCCATCTCATGACTTCGGTAGTCCTTTGATAGCTTTTTAAAGTGTCTTTTAAAAGGTTTCTTCAGTGTATAATTAGGATACATTGAAAATGCGCATCTCATCATGCATTTCTTCCTCTCAGAAAATGAAATGTATATTTTTCCTTTTCTGTTTCTCTCTCCTGCAGATGGAATATTTGGGAGATGTCAGCAAGTGCCAGTAGTAGACTTCTATAAATATGACATTTCACCTCCTGTACTTCAGCGCCTAAGGATCATTCTGGAGAAGCTCTCACAGAGAGGTACAGTAAAAACTCTGGAGTGCAGGGTTAGTTGCACTGAATGTTACAATTATTTTGTGCTGCCTCTGAGATGACATCTTCAGCACTTTTCAAATGCAATGTGCTTCAGGCCTGGCAGTGCAGACTTTATAAAAAGTAAAAAGCCTTCTGACTCATTGAACCTGCAACAGGGACTTGGTCGAGAAATTTCAGGAGAGGTGCTTCCTCCCGATGTAGTGCCTGTCTGTGGCTGACTATAATAAAATTTTAGCATCTGTTAATGCTTTTATCAGATAAATTAATCATCAGAAAAGATAAATAATTTGCCACGGATACTTTTGCACCACAGCATGTTTCAGGGTGCGCAGGCAGAAAACACAAGTTCTAGTGAGCTAGAAACAGTTCTTAACCACCTAATGAATTCAGGTAAGTAGAAATGCTGATTTTATTACAAACTGCATCTACTGTGTTCTTTTTAATTTTTATTCAGCTTTCTGAAGTTCATCTCTTGTGTTCTTTCCAAAGGTGGAAAGGATGTTCTAGCTTCTGAATGGTATAATTTGAACTAGAAAATCAAAACTGGGGTAAAGTGCAAGCCAATAAAGTGAACAAACCTTGTAGTTGCTAATACATGAATTGTACCTCTATTGTAAACAGCCACAGGACCAAGAAATTTTTGTAATCTAAATTATTCTAAGAGAATGGTTAGAATGGTTCATTTTGCACTTGCATCATCTCTGTGTGTTTTGTTCCTAAATATTTTCCAGTTACAGTCTACATTAAACACCAAATACTAAATATTGCATTAGTGTGATGCTTGTTTAATTGTGATTAAAATTATTTCTTGGAAGTTCATGAATTATATTTGAGGCTGGCCTTATAGTTTGAAAACCACTGGTTCAGAGGATTAAAAAAATTCCCAGGGATTTGCTTCTTGTCCAGCAGCCCATACAAGTGAGGCAAATTTGGCAAAATTTCCTTGTAGTAACTCCTGGCTGATTAACAGTGACATGTGAATAGTACTTGTGGCTCTTTCACTTAGCCTTTTCTAATGCTTTTCTTTCACTTAGCCTTTTCTAATTCTTTTCTTTCATTTAGCCTTTTCTAACAGCTTTTCCTGAAATCTAAGTTATGCAAACAGACTTATGAAAATATTTCATCTGGGCAACATTTTATGAGTGGAAAAGCAAGTATTGACTTCACCTCACTAGGACACCTGCGCTGATATCTAAAGTAATGCTTGCAGGGAGAACTCATTTCCATTGCCTGAATATCAGTGACAAGTCCTACATGAAGCTTCCTGCACAGGGATGTCAGAGGTGACAGCCCTGCAGGAGACCCATGCTTCATTTTTTCAAGAGTGTATTTCCTTTATCTATTTAATATCCAGTTGTTCTCATCCTTTCCACAAGAGTATTGGCAAGTTGCACTTGGTGATGGCCATCTTCCCTCGAAGGGATAGGGGACAGCATCTGTTCTCTCCATCTTGTAATGAGCAGGACAAATTTCTCATGGAAGTTTATATAGTAGGTCCTGAAAAAAGTAAAGCTTTTACTAATGTCTGTATTGAATATTTTATATTTTTATTAGGTATAAATTATCTATTATCTATAATTTATAAATTATATAAATTATCTATTATCTAATATATTAGATATAAATATAGTTAAGGACTAGATATTTTTGAGGTAGTTAACTTGAGTGGTTTTCTAAATTTTTATTTATGCTTCTTATGTGACTTGGTTTGGGTTTTTTTTGTTTCCTCATGTCTTCTTGCAGCACAGCCCTTTTACCTCCTTAGCATTGTGTGCTTTGTGGCATTTAGTCCTCCTGAACTAGAAGTCATATTTTTGTGTTTGCTGTGTGCATGGTGGACACTGTTTCTAGCAAAGAGAAGAAGAGGACACTGTGTGTTTGAAACAAAACATGTTAGATTAGTGATTGGGGTTTTTTTTGTTTTTTTTATTTGTTTTTTTTTTATCTGCTTTTATTTTTTTATTTGTTTATTTTTTGTTTTGTGGGGTTTCTTGTTGTTGTTTGATTGGTTTTGGTTTTATGTAAGTTGGCATCATTACTAGAAGATTCCTGAGTATGTGTGTTCCTACTTAATTTTTGCTGTAGCATGTTGTTCTAAGCTTTCCTTTTAAAGACAGCAATTTGTTTAACACTATTATGAAGAAATTCCTCCTTAGGATATTCATATATCAATGATGGTATTAGGAGAACCAAAAACAGTAGGACACAGTTTTAAATTCATTTATGTGAAGTCAGCAAGACATTCAAAAGAGGCTCATGGGCTTTGGGAGTAGGCAACAGATTTACAGACTAGTTGAAAAAAAGTAGCACTTTTTTCCTCATTTTTCTTCGCTACAACCCAGGAAGCTCTTGACAGGGAGAAAAAAATATTTGTTCTAAATTAATTTTAACCATTTAAGTGTAAATTGATTAATATAAGTTTTCTAGAAATTATTTTATACTATTACAGTAAATTTCTTTTAAAATCTAAAGTGATTTACAATCAGTTGAAATTAATGTGACTTGTGACATGCAGCTTGTTGAATTACAGAAGGGTTGCTAAGTATTTCAGTCAGGTCTCTTTTTAAAGGCCAAAGTATCATTTATTACTGCAACAATGGTGATGGTAGAAAGCAAATATTCATAAGCTCAGTTTTGAAATAATCTTTAAAGAAAGAATTCAGTTCTTGCACATATTTTCAAGATGATTATAACATCATTATGGAGGCATATGGAAAGGTAAAAAACAAGGAGGTAGGAGAAAGCAGGTTTTCATTTAAATTCAAATATTGATATAAAAGAGGGCAAACTCCTCATTTGGCCTTCAGAAAAAAAAAAAAAAAAAAAAAAAAAGAGGTTTTACTTGAATAGAGCAGTGCTTTACATCAAATTTCTGAGGAATCAGTTTGCTCCAGACATCTGTGTACTTAACAAATTCTTCTCTTAGATGGCTGCTGAAGCCAGGAATTGAAGCATAAACCCTATGACATGCTACACTGGAGGAACTCAGCCGGGACTGGATGTATTTACCTTCTCCTGGTATCATTGTCACGCTGCCTTAACTTTTTAGCTCAATGGACAATAACATCCTGAAAAAGTTGCAAAAAATTCCTGCCTTTGTTAAATGCTGAAGTACCACTTGTATTATTTCATCTTCAAAACCTAAACTGAACTTTAGAAAACTAAGAATGAGTTTTGGAAAGAGCAAGAAGTTTTATTTTGTGAAGCAGCAGTAAGGAGACATTTTTAAATCCCGTTTTGAATGCCTGGGTTAGTTCATGTATGTTGAACAGCACATAATAAAAAAGAACATTAGAAAAAAAAATTTTTTTTCTATTTGGTTCCTTGTGTGGCTGCTCTGCTTACCAGATATAATCTGATGCAGCATTAACTTGCTCTTTGCCATGTAAGACATTTATGAAAAATACTCTCCAGGAAATTGGTATTTATGACATATGTATTTGCATTACAAATCCTGATTACAGGAGCAGAGTACATTCTATGTATTGTGTGAAAGGCAAGTACAAAAGAATTTGAAATGTGGAGACTGTCTCCATGTCCTCCTTCTGTGTAGGAAACTAAAGATGTCCTTCCTGTTCCTCTGAGTGGCCTTGTTCTCAGCATTAGGCTGATCAGCAGCTCAGTAGCAGAAAGTCTTGTGTTTGGGTTGTTCATTAACATGCTCTCAATGTTGTTCCATGCACCTCTAAACTTCATTCTTATTCTCTTAGATCATTCTTCAAAAAAGTTAACAGCATCCACAGGACCATTGGACTGGGCATACATGGGTTTGAAGGGATATGGGGACACAATATATTTTTAAAACACACTTGAAAACACAGCAATCAAAATGCAGTTCATTATTAGTCATCCCCATACTTGGAATGTCAGCAAATATCAATTCAAGCATGAGATTACTTCTCTTTAGCTGCTGAATTCTCTAACAACACTACTTTTGGAAACTGTGAATAACAATATAGCATATCAAAACTAATTATGCCATTTTGTACCATTAATCTATAATTATGGCACATTTACATATTCATATGACTTATCATGAAACTGAGTGTTTTTTTCCCCATTTGTTTATTATTAAGGGACTTACTTTCCTTCTCAATTTCTATATTCATGGCATTTCTTTATCTGCAGGTTTTATCTCTATGTACGTGGTCTAATGTTATTCTAAGATATCAATTGTTAATGACTCCTTGTGCTCCAAATTCTGGAACATTTACACTTATAAAATTCCTGTTTTTCTGTTTGATAACATTGTAAATATATCAGCAAGCTATAACTCCACAATAAAAAAATATCTTTTTTCATCTCCTACTTTTTCTGCCTCAGAAATGTTACCTGGAAGCACAGCACTTCCCTGCCTTTGTGGGGCCTCCCTGCTGATATCCATTGTCCCTCCTCCTTGCTCAGTGGTTGTGTGCAGGGAGATTGTTCCTGTGCAGAGACCTGAGCTTGTCACTCGACATGTGGGGCCCTCCTGAATCTTTGCATCATTTTTCTCTGGGGTAATTGCTAGACAGCATCCTTTCTGCCAGACTCCCAAGCCTTCATCTCCTCCAGGTTGCTCAACCTCTTTTTCCACATTCATGGAGGGCCAGCAAACTCTTTTCTAGGAGGGTTGGTGCTGCTTGTTCTAAGTGAGCTCTTGGGCTTCTTTCCCTCAGTATCTGCTGTGGTTTTTCTTCTAAAAAAGGAAAAAAAAATTAAAGGTTCAGACTTTTCCTTTTTAAGGAATAATCCTTAGGTTCTTCCAACAGTACTTTATATTCATAATCCATAAATTTCTAACCAGATAGGTTTATTATGCTTATCCTCATTTCAGAAAAAAAACTCTACATATACTAACTTTAATGAGTATCACTATGCACTGAAAACTATTTGCTAAGGTCAGTTTTGTGAGATTTGGGCCAGTCACTCCTAGAAGAAAAAGAAACAGAGATTTAAAAATTCATTAAGTTTGAAATTGTTCACCTAAACACTTTATACAATATTTATGAATAATGAATAACTCTTACAGAAGTCAGAAACAAATTGGAAACAATTTATACATAGAAGAAGGGTTAAACTCACCACATAATGAAATCATAATGAATAAGTCAATCAGCCCTACACAGGAATGAAAATGCATTTTCTTGTGTTTTCTGTTATACCTTGGGCATTACCACCAATCTTCATTCAAAAATCTCTGCAAGATTGGCTGTTATTATGTGTTTGCATATAGATGGGAGAGATGGCACTAAAATATTCTTCCCTTTCTTTACATGGAGGTGAACTTTGCTTGGACACTGCATGCAGGTTTGAGGAGGCAGTAGTGAACTCTTGGAGAGGAATACACTGATTTAAAATGAAAGTCTTCATCAACACTGATACCTTTCTACTATCTTATTAATGTGTGAGGTAATTCCAGCAGTCAATAAACAATAGTGGAATATGGTCCTCTGTATAACTTGCTAAAAATGGGAGAATTTACTTTAAGCTGAGAATAGTATTAGAAAGACTGGATGCCAAATTCAATTCAGAAATGAGAAAAATACGCTTGAACCCATCTCAGTGGAACTCAGCTTTGTCTCCCTTGTGGGCAGTGCAAAACCTGTCTGCTTTTAAATTTTAATTAAAACTTAGATTAGTAATGATCATGTAATATTTCCTTTGCACTGCAGTGTCTGATCACTATATATAAATATCCAACATTTAATCTACTTCTAGTCCTCCTAGATTTGACAGTCTAATTAAGTGCTCAACTTTAGCACTTAGTATATGAGAAATCCCACTTCATATTTTGGTAAGATTTTAGAGAAAACTGGTCACCTACCTGTTTTGACAAAATCTTGTTCTATAATTGGTTGTTTCATCTGCACTGCTGAATTCATCTGCTTTAGGAACCAACAGATTTCCTTCCTGTATTATGCCAAAAAATTATTTGAAGGTTCAGCCAAGTATTGACAGTAAAGTGTTACTGGCATCATACTGGGTTGTCTTAAAGACATACTTTCATAATCAGATGAGTATACTAAAATATATGAACATATGAACAATGGCTCTAAAATTAGTGGCTCATTGTTTATAAAATCCCCCTTTTTTTCTTCCCAGGGAGTGGTGACCTCACAGAATGTGCAAATGTCTTTGTTATTTCTCATACATGACCTTGCACTTCTTCCTGTATGCCTGCTCTTTAGTTTTCTTCTGTCTAGGACTCTGCCCTTCCCCTCCTCTGAGGTTCCCTGTGACTGATTTTCCTCCTTTTGACTTCTTGGAGAGATTACATTTATCTCTTATTCTTGTGCCAGCACCTAATCTCACAGAAAGCTCTAGCAGAAGTTTCCTCTTAAAAAAGTACATCTTTTGCCTCTTGGTTCAGTGTGTGCAGAGGTGGGTGATCCAGGTTTTGGTAATACCAATGCATGTTGTATGAATAAAGATGTTGTTTCAATTTCTCTTGGTTACTTTTGATAGTAGACCTAAGTTTGCTCTACAGAGAACCATCTCAACTCTAAAAACTTTTCAAAGGTTTGAAAATTTGCAAAATTTTTAATCTTCTAGTGCTCTCACTTCCCCCTATCATAGCTTCACCCCTGCCAGCAACAAAATCACACAATAGCTCACTCCTTCCCTCGTGGGATGAGGGACAGAATTAGAAGTGTAGAAGTGGTAAAACTCGTGGCTTGAGTTAACAACTGTTTAACAGGTAAAGCACCAGATGTGCATATATGGAAAGCAAAACAAGGAACTCATCCTCTTCTTCCCATGACTGGCAGATGTTCAGCCATCTCCAGGTAATCTGAGCTCTATCACATGTAATTGTGACTTGGGAAGACAATCACCATGACTCCTAAAGTCCCCCTACCTTCTTCTTCCTCACCTTTATAAGATGAGCATGATGTTATACAGTATGGGATATCCCTTTGCTCTATTAGGGTCAGCTGTCCCAGTTCTGTCCTCTCACAGCTCCTTGTGCATCCCCAGCCTCCTTGCTGGTGGGGGGGGGTGAAAAGCAGATAAGTCCTTGACACTGTGTAAGCACTGCTCAGTGATAACAAAACCATCCCTGCGGTACCAACATTGTTTACAGCATAAATCCAAAAGATAGCCCCATACTAACTACCATGAGGAAAATGAACTCTATCTCAGCCAAAACCAGCACACTCCACACCTCCATCCCATCCCACTCTTTGTGACAGACAATGCTTCAAAGACTCTGCTACCCTGGGTTGACTTTGCTCTTGATGAATTGTAAAGGTGCTCCAGCTGTGTGGGTGTCATCTGTTCCACACAGCCAGGAGTAGACACTCTCTACTCTGACCCTTTGTAATCAGGAGGGGGAAGAGGCACTTCTCAGATGAGATTCATCTATGTAATTTTAGACAACTGTAGGATGAAGTGAATCATACCCTAGATTTCACTGCCCATATTGGTTATCTCTCCATTGACCATGGAATACACAGCTGTTCCTATGCTCTTTTGTTGAGTCATGTGAATTTTGTCCTTTGTGTCTCACTGAATGCAGTATTTAAGATCAGCCATGTTCCAGGCCCTGCAGAGACAGGTCTAGACAAATTAACTTGTACTTTAGGGATAAGTAGCTTCTGGTACAGCTTTAGCTGAACAGAATCTGAGAAGCAATTGCAGATTCCCAGTGTCCAGGCCAGTGGGGGAAAAAAAAAAAAATCAGCTTTTCTGCAACTTGCTCTGGCCTAAGCTCTTGCAATATTTTAATAATTTTTCTGAAATCTTCTGGGTAGTTATCAGTTATCCATATAGCAGCATAAAGTAACCAGTGCTCAAATTCTGACCTTTGCTGAATGGCAGGTGATCAGGCAATTTCTAATTCTGTTGTGTGTTTTTGGCATAAACTTTGTGCAACCTGTGCTATAATAAATTCTAGTTTTATCTTGAACTTTGGTTTGACAGATCATGCTGCAGGCCCTTTCCTGACAGCTGGTGGTACAAACTTATTTTCATTGCAAGGTAGTTCAGCTTTTAGCCTTGCTAAGATTCTCATAATCTTAAAAATTCTGTTACTTTATACTTCATCAACTTTCTTTAAGGACAAGATAAACCTTTTACATGTCTTATTTTCTAGTGACTACATGTCATGTGGTATAATTTTCTATTTTCCTTAAAACAATTCTTTATGAAGTAGATCAGCATGCATCTTTCAGAATATTCAGTCTTTGGTGGTAAAAAAGGAGCTATTGTATCTTCATAAATTTCACAAATGCTGTAGGAACAGATCTGTTGGTATAGTTAAACTGCAATTACCCTCTTACAAAGAGAGTGACTCTCTTACAAAGAAAGTAAGTCTGGAATGTTGTTATTTGATGCTACTTAATTAATTTAAAAATACATCACCTGTCTCAATTTCTGCTAGTCACTTTTTTGCTAAGGCTACGAAGAACACCAATTTTTATAAAAAACCCTGCCACTTTCAAGGCTTTCACCTCCCTGCTGTTTTACTGAGCAAGCTGCAGTTGAAGGTGGGTGATGCTGAGAAAGAAATGGCATTGATTTTGTACATTTTATCATACAGGAGTATTTTGGATTGTTTCTCTCTCTTTTTTTTTTTTTTTTTTTTTTTTAAGGATTCAAAAATGTTAGAACAAAAATCAATAGAAATACAAGTCAGATCACTGAAGTCAAAAGATGCCTGAAAAAATGCAAATCATCTTATTTTCTGGATCAAGGCCTGTTGGGATTTTGGCTATTTGTTGGAATTGTCCATCATTAAATTCAGTGCTTCTAGCACTGACCACTGCAAGCTTACTCCACCTGCAGTAGGAGTATTCAGAAAGAGTCTGTGAGCTGCTCCAATGACTCATTTCTCTTTTGCTCCCCTACTTAACACAGTGTGCAGAACAGAACCCAACTTGAATTTGCGTGCTGGCAAAGTTGGGTGGGAATTTTGTCAGTTGATATCCAGAAGACACAAACAGCACAGTCCCATCATGAAGCTGATGTTTTTGGTTACAGCTGAGTTTGTCTGAAATAAGCTTTTGTTATCCTGTGGCAACAAAATACTTTTTTGATTTTTTACATTTTTTTCCTGCCCTCCCCTTTAAGCCATTGTTAGGTCTGCTAACAGATTGTTGTAGACTGAAAGAACAGATCCAGAAGAGACAGTCTGGTTTAACCACTTAATAAGTCTGGATAGGCATAAAACCCCATTGCTCTAGGCTGGTAAGTGATGAAGTGCAGCATCAGCTCACTCAGATGATTCATCTAGCTGAACATCTTCCTCTGACAGTGATCAGTAGCAGACATTTAGGGAAAGAGTATAAGATACAAAGCAAGTATATACTAAGCTTTTTCCTTGTATGTCTTCTGACAATGGTTTAGAGACTTTCCAATTCTTACAGTACATATGTAGTGTATACATTACTAAGGAAAAAAAAAAAAACCTTTGCGATTTCTGATGTAACAGAAAAGAAGCCATGACTTGTGAAGAAATGGGAGTAAAGATTAGGAATAACTGCAGCTAGTCAGCACAGTGTTCCCTTAAAAGTCCTTTGTAGATCAGTGACATTCTGTCTCTCCGTTTATATAAGATTTTTTTTTTATATTGCTTTTCGACAGCAACAACAAAAAAAATCCTTATAATTCGTAATGAGTTTTGAGTTCTCTCAAGGAAATGATACAGCACATTTCTGCCATAGCTGTCCTATTTTTCATTAAAATAACTTCTACAATAGCTAATAGCTGCTTCTTTCAGCCACGTCTTCCAAAGTTCTTTCTGAATACCCCTTGGCATCCCTCAGATGAGTCTGAGTTCTTCTGAAGTAGAGCCATAGCTGGACAAAGTTCTGTATTTCCAAGGACGAGTGTTAGTGCCCTGGGAGAGCACACTGTGTCCCTGCCTGGTCCTGACACAGTCTGCTTAATTCTAATTAATACAAAATAGTGTAAATGATACCTGGATCTAATATTTTATCCTAATGGTTTTTAGCCTATCAGAAGTAAAGGTTGGCTTTCTTAATAAATGAAGCTACAGTGTTTTCTTGAAGTCCCATTTGTAAGTGAGGAGATGCATGCTAATAATTAGTTTCATAGGAAGCTTGCTTTAGGTTTTCACAGTAACAGACCAATGAACCATTTATCCCATCTTTGCTTTCAATGACATCACATCTACATTTCTGTAGTCTCCTCTGTTTTCTTACTTTGGCTGTATCACCAATGATTCTTATTATTAATTTTTCATACATTGTGTGTTTGGGCTTTTGATTGAAAAAGAAAACATCAGCACCTTCTGGTATGAGTAGTGAAACAGATGGACTAATTTTGCTGAAATGATGGTGTTGTGGAAAAGTACAGGGAAGTTTAAGAGCAAAAATGAATCTGCCAGAGATAGATTTCAAATCCTGTTTTGGCACCCACCAGATTAACTGTGATCCAGCTGTGGAAAGGACCCAATTATTTGCCCCCTAAACTTTTGCAAGCCGAGTTCCTGGAAGCTGTGTTCCATCTGCCTTGAAATCTGTGTGTTGGCTTATTTTTCACTAAGAAATGATGCAGCCTCTAAAGATGGACAGCTTTGGGATGCTGAGTGGCTGTGCCACATGATACATCATTTGACTGTTAGACAAGCTGTTTCTTTATGGGCAGTATACTTAGTAGATAATCTAATAGCTTCACTTCCCCTTTAATTTTGTGCATTTCTGCTAATTAGTATCAATTTCTGGCTGCACTGAAACACTGCTCTGGGCCCTATCTCCCATTGTTGCCTCTGAGATCAAGTTTCGTTTTTAATGTTCTATAGCAAATTTTGATGACTACAGAAAAAGAAAAAACTGTTTTCACTATTAATTTTTTTTCCTGTATTTTTTTTTTTCTATATGTATAGGTAGTGTCAAGACTGGTGCTTAGGGAAAGCTTTGTTGGAAGTCTAATATTAGCAGTAAATTGGTGTGATCCTGCCAGAATAAAACCAAAACAAAACATTCCAGTGTACTTTAGGTGCTACCCCAAAACAGCTGAGTGGGATCTGGGTTTGCTTTGTTGTCTTTGCCTGCATTCTGATTGCTGTTGTTGCTATTGGATGTTACTGTGGGTAAGATATCTTTTAAAGACAATTTTGGGTTTTCTGCTGACTCTCTAGAGAGCTGGCTACATGTGGAAAGCATAAAGCTTAACAGGAGCTTTTCTGAAAGTATTTGCATCAGGTTTTTGCTCTGTGAACTTTTGAAGAGGCTGAGCTCATGGAAGAACAGAACTCAGTTCTGGCATACTCGACCTCAGCTCTGATAAGAGAAATTATAAAGTGACACCAATTCACTTGCTACTCTCTGCAGGAAAGCATATGCATCTTGGTGGAAGGCACCTGGATATCTCTGTGGTCTAAGGAGGAGTGTGAAGTTACTTGCTCCCTTATTCACAATCTTCCAGATTCCCCTAAAAACATGTTGCTAGCTAAATAATGCAAAGCTGAATTAGTTTGACTATTTTACTTCTGTGTTCCTGTTGAATGAGGCAGCATAAACACAAACCAGTGGCTAGGCTTAATGTTAGAATTTTTGTAAAAAATCATAACTGTCAAATATTTAAGATGTTCAGCATCTGCCATATCATACACTGTCTGCCTCTGCAAGGGGAATGAGGGCATCATAATCAACAAAAGCAGCAATAAAATAAAGGCACTACTGAAGTTAGTATCCTTCTCTTGTATTTGAAAAGGTCTGCACGTATGGCTAAGGAACATTTCACTGAGTCCATCTATGTTTCCTTCCCCTCCACCTCTGCCACTCAATTTTAAGCCTTTCTCCCATTTAACAGGTTTCTTTCTTTTTCTATTAGAGTGAAATCTGAGCACCTTTTAATTTTCAGCAGTTGTGTTCTCTATCTCTGGCAGATAAAGACTTAATGTTATCCTCATTTTACAGATGGGACTTTGAAGGACTAACGGATCAGGTTCACAGAGATATGTAAATGTTTATATTTCCATTGATTTCAGTAGCAAATCTTCTACCTTTATAAGATGCTTAAATATGTTTTTGGTCATGGACCTTAGTGATTAGCTGAGATTTTACAGGAAATCAGTAGTAGCATGGGGATGGGAACCCTTTAGTTTTCTTTGAGTTCATCTTTTTTGTTGTGTGCCTGCTAGGATTATGTGAAGTCTAAGCCTTCCATTCTCACCAGGCTGATTTTAGCATAATGGGACAGAGGTGGAGAAAGCTGCTTTGATAGCTTTTTGCCTTGGGCATTATAAAACAGAATTGACTTTAAAGAGGCATTTACAAGTGACCCAGTGTTTGCTGGGAGATGGCCACTGCTGTTGGATCAAAAACTAGAGGACTTGGTGCTTCAGGATGGAAGTAAAGTATCTCTGTACTGTTAAAAGAGTCAGTATCAAAAGAATTGGAAGGGGAGGGGAAGACACAGAGTATGCAACAGTGATTTTTTTTCTGAATATTTATAACCTTTTTTATGCTATTGCAGAATTGAAAACAAAGTAGGTGGAGCCTGTGTTCATAATTAAACTGATTTTCCAGGTCAGAGGGTAAGGTGGCCTGTCTGTGCTATCTGCTATCCAGGACAACATATGGTGTGATTAATACAGTCTCTAAAGAGCAGTCCTCATATGTTGTGATGAGGATGTGAATACAATATCAGTTCTCTAGGGAAAACTATAAATTTAACCTCAGAGGATAAAGTGAATACAGTATCAATAAAAAGATATTGCTGCTATTTTTGTCACTTGTGCGGTGACACTCAGAGTATTGGCAATAACATGAGGGTCAAAACACCTTCCAAAATGTGATGAAGAACTGTTACTCTGTTCTTTGGTTTCACCAACTGGGAACACAGATTTGATTTAAAGAAAAAAAATAAATAAGGTCTCTTGCTATCAATTTGATGTATGGGCTGTTGATACAGTAAGAAATGCTACATGAATTAATTCTGGAGATGAGTGTAAATACCAAAATATAGGATAACAGGATAATTACACTTATTGTTAAAGTAGGGTATTTCTTCCCCTGCATGAAACAAAATAGTCTTTTCTGTCTTAAATATAAAAAGAAGAAGAAAGAAAAGGCTATTTAAAAATATAGAAAAAATAGTCGGAGAAAAAAGATTTTAAAAGCCACCTGCCATTAAATTATGATCTCTGAGTCCAAGAAGGTAATCTGACACAGGGCTATTGATTTATGTTAAGGTTGGTTTGCTTCTCAGAACACTTTTTTAGTCTTTTATCTTGAAGGATAAAGTTAACGGTACTTTAATTTCTGTGGTGAACAATTGTCAAAAGTGAGGCAGACTTGTGAACATGCAGGTTAGACAGATTCTTTTTTCTTTTAAACTCTGAGTGCAAAATAAAATATATAATTACAAAAACAGAATTTTCATTCTTTTAACCAAGCTTGGCAGTATTATCATAGTGCTCAGAAGCTCCACTTATGCACTTTCTTTCAGCTATTACAGTACAGAACCAGCACAGACAACTGCTGGAGAACCTACAAGCTAAGAAACAACAGAAGGCCCCTTAAAGACCAACATTATGTGTCAGTATATAGATAGCAATTTTGTTATGGCAGGAGCCCTACGAGATGAAGAAGGTGACATTTCTTTGCAGGATCCCTGTGGATGTGAGGAAAGGGTGATATGTCTTTGCATGAGCAATCTGCTTTGTCAGGACTTGAACATACACCTTTAGGTGAGAATATTAGATACTGCAGGTCTGATGCATACAAAGGCATTTTTCCCAGTTCAATTGCTTCTGTACTTTTCAAATGATGGTGAAAGGAATTCAGTTGGATATAGTTGGGGTTTCTGACTGATTTTTCTTTCCCTGGAAAGTGCAGGAGAAAACTGAGAACTTAGCTGGTGATTTTAATGGTGAAAATTCAATACTGCAGCCTCATTACCATTCTTTTATGGATTCCCTTCATCCAATATCTTGATATTACCACTTACAGCAGTAAAATTGCTTCAGTTTATTAAACTAAGTGTTTAATAATGTTTAGTTGGAGAAAATCAAAAGTGCCTGCTAATGTCGCTGTATTGACAACCTTTCATCCTTGCTGCTGAACTGTCTGTATTTATGTTACTGTTCAACAAGAGATTCTCTAAATGTTTGAGGCTGAAGCAGTAGCAAAGACATTTCTGTCAGGTTGCTGCTGCCTAATTAGACAATGTTGCTTTCAACAATCCTGCCCAATAGTTGTTGTCTTTAAATAACAGGCTTTACCAGTGACTTGTGTACATTATGAGTTGTGGAACATGGTATCCAACCTGAGTATTTTTAAAAATTCAGTGCATAGACATTTGGGATAATTTTTAAAGTCCCCTTTTCAGTTAAAAAAATCGGTGGCATAGAGTTTTGATTTGCCTTATTTTGCAACATATTTGCACGTTATTTTTTTTTTTTTTTTTTTTAGAAATACAAGCTGCATGTTGCCAACTAATTGGCTGAGGCTTGATTGACAGACCAAAATATTTGTAACTGCAGATTCTGAATGTAATTGAAATCTAATTTCATCTGTTCTAAAGAAGCTTGACTGATTAAAGGCATTTCATTTCATTGCCATGCAACGGATGTGATCTTAGCACCATGTTTTTTAATCTGGCTTTTCAAGGCTAGCAGTGAAAGTGAAATCTGTAGTCCTGAAGGGAGACAAAAAGTTACACAGTCTTCAAAGAGCAATGACAAAATATGGAGAATATGACAGCTTAATACCTGATCACCTTTAAAAATACCTTTAAACCAACTAAATAAAAATTATCATCACACAAAGGTGAGTGTCAAGGTAACACCTATCTGAAGGACAAATGTTTAAAATGAGGATAGTGAGAATGTGGCTCTTTCATTTCTGGAATAAACAGCTTAGTTTTACTGCAGGTGATTTGGAGTCAGTCATTGTCATATGATTTGGGCATGTGAAAGAAGTTAGTATCAGCTTGAGTGATGTGTGCTTTGGAGAAAGAGTTGATATGATTTCTGTGATAGCTGATAGCCTGTCAGACATGAGATAGACAAGATAGGCATGCCTCTGTGTGCAAATTTTGGGGGAAAAAAAGGTTTCTTTATGTGGAATAATAATGTAAATTGCAAATGGATTAAAGAAATGACTGGTCCATAAAAATATGAGCACTTTCTTTGTCCCAGAAAGCAGACAAACCCCTATTCCTTATTGGTTCATCTAAGTTAATGTCTTATTTCTAGCAGTGCAAGGGCAAGTGATGTGAAGATGTTGGATATTCTGTAGACTCTTCAATTTAGACATTTTCCCCCTCCTGAATTCACCTACAGTGGAGCAGACCTGCAGGGCAGCTCTCTTCTACATTACAAAGGAAGTCTGTTGCTCCTGCCTGATTTATTGTTAGATATTTTTTATTTATTCAAACAAATACCTAACATTAGTCTCCTACTGATATCTCTGTGTCAGTAAGTTCCTCTCATCTATTTACCTGATGTGATTGTTGTTGTTTTGTTTTGTTTTTCATTTTTAAAATAGTATTGTAAGGATAGGCACTGCCTGCCTATTGCATTAATTTAGCTCAGTCCAATAATTCTTAACCTCAATTTTGCAGAAAGATAAGGTCTCGAATACATTCAGTATCTATCAGCTTTGCAGAAATTGGTGGCTGGCTCAAGGAGAGACTTCTAAGTGAATGACTACTGAGGGAGAGACCAGTCAGTGGTTGGGTGATGTGTTTGGCTGGGAGACACACAGATGTTTTAAAAACACCCACAAGATAGGCAGGGAGGCACCTGGATGAGAATTAACATATTAGAAAAATGAGAGGACTAAGTAAATAGATACTGGGAGAGGAACTGTGATGTATAAGAAGGGGTCAGGATTCTAGGAGAAAGCAGGATAGAATCCTTGAAGGGTTTTGGTATTGTATCACTTAAACGTAAACATTTTACATGAGACAAATTTTATTAATAAAAAGTGAAAAATTTACTAATGGAAATGATAAAGATAGCTGGGGGAAATTGTTCTATGACATTAAATGTTATCAGAATATTTTGGTCAATCATTTCTTGAATTTACTCTCTGACAATCATTCACTACCTACCTACAGTCCAAGGAAAAAGATTGTTAGCAAACGTGTGGCAGTCATAATCAAGTGCTTATAGGAGGTGGTGGATGCTCCTCCCTCTCCTCAAGATGCCTGGTTCACTTTTTATTGCCTTAGTTTAAATTATCCTGGATGTAGAAACCTCCCAGAAAAGAGTATTGATAGGAGTTTCGTGACCAGTATGGTTGCAGCTGAGATGCACTGTGCCAGCAGGAGTGGAGAATTTAACCCCTATTCATATAACTCCTTTCTTACTAAATGAAGATGTGCTTTGAAAAATAGAATACATTTGACACTGTATTTACCATTCATGTCTACTACGAACAGAATTATTTTATAGACAGACACATTGTTCTCTCACGTATTAATTTTTTAAAATGCATTTCAGTTCTGCTGACAAGCCATTAAAATTCAACATTTAAATGTCACACTTTGGCATGTAATTTGCTGTCATGAAAACAACTATGGATTTTTTTTTTTTCTGGTGAGATTCTCGTTAAGTATTGAGCAATATGTCAAAACCAAAAAAGTCTCGTAATTTCTTAAACGGGGAGAAAGGAGAAATCCCAAAATGGTATGGAATAGTAAAAATTGCCTGCACTGATAGGAAGAGATTCAACAGCATTACTTTGTAATGCAATTTTTTCCCCCCAATATAGAAAAGGCAATATTATTTATGATTTAGAGTTTTGATATAATTCTGAATGGGTCAGACAATTAAAAATGTCAAAAATTAATTCTTGAACCTGACTTCAGTCATTTCTTGAATGGAAGACCACCAATGATAAACTGAAGATGCTATACAAAGCAGTTGCTTTGTTGTTCCTTTTAATCTTTTTTTCTTCTTTCTGGATCTGTTTAAACATTAAAACAATAATCCAGCATGGTTCTAAAGAGAAACATTCTGTTTCAGGCACAGATGCCGCTGTGGAGTACAGTGCCTTGATCCCCTCTGGATTTTAAAGATGATAGACAACTTTTGCAAGACAAAGAATATAAATTTCGGTGACTGACACAAACTTAATTTGGACAATTTTATTTCCTAAATTCCTCCTACACCCATATAAAATCCATTATACTTATTTAATCATTGTCCTTATCAGCTGTTCGGTTCTGCTTTATGCTATCAGACAGGCACTGTATTCCAGCCCACAGAGGGCAACTTAATCTCAGCTGGAGAAAAAAACAGAAAATACCTATAATTTTCCAGTGCTTTAATACTAAAAGTTGTTGGCAACACTCATAAAAATTATTTTATGTTTAATGCTTTTTGATTTAGTGATATTTTGAAAATCCAGCTAACAGCTTATTTTTCATTCCCATGTTATCCACAGAAATTGCTTCATTCCTTTCATTTTATTAACACTAAAATATATATGAAGCTAAACTGAATAGCATTTGTTTGAAATATTTTTACTGTAAACTATTTTCTATGATATACCATAACATATTTAATAACAGAGAACGTGATTACTTTCTTAGATAAATGTTATCTTCTGAGCTTCTGTAAACTTCCCCCTCAAGTGATTTCTCATTTTTTTCTCTTTTGCTTTTCATTTTTACTGAAAGCTATAAAGTATGCAGAGATCCCTGTGACTACTCAACAGATTCTCACTTGAAAAGTACTTTGAAAGATTTTTAGCAACATTTTCTATATGTCAGGTTACCCTTTCTTTCAAATAGCCTTTTTAAAAAGTCTGTTACATTGTGTGTGTCTTGTGTCAAGAGCATCAGATACCGGCAGGGATGGGCAAGCGTTTAAAATGAGCTGTCATTGCAAGAGGGAAATGGTAAAGAACATTGTGCTGCTTTGAAAGAAACGTAGCTGTACTAAAGACTGCAAGAGCTCCTGCGTGGAAAAAATGGGGGAAACAATGGGTATCTGTAATGTTTTTTAAGTTCAATTGTGATTTTTATTTGGCTATACAAAATTAATACTATGGCAGAGGTTGTTACTCCGAACCTGGATTTCACTTTTTAAAGTCCTTTTACACTCTGTTACAGAAATCAAATATAAAGCAGAGAACAAAGCCTGTCTTTTGTAAGTGAGGATGCCTGCATTACACAGGCACATCAGCTCTCTGTTGTGATGGAGCCCAGGGATTTGGCACCCGGGGCACTAATCTCCTTGCTCCAGGCAAATCATGTAATTATATACACAAGTTATAATTTTTAAAGGAATTGATGAACAAGGCTTCTTCCCAAGATCTTGTTTGCATCCTGGTGGCTTTTACCATAAAATCAAGTTGTAGTTCTAGCAAAGTGCATATTCTTTGTGAGCCAAGACTGGTGGTGGCTGAATGGAGACACAGAGAAGAGAAAGTGTCATACTCTGCTTGTAACAGGAAAGGAAAATATGAAAGACTGAAAATGGGAGCTGGAAAGCACACAATCCTCTTAATTAAACTTTGGGTCAAGACAGACTCACCTGGACACTGCCTGGAGCAGTGCCTAGGAGGAGCTTGGTGAGAAGCAGCAGGAGCTGTATGGCATCTCACCATGAGTGTAATAGGCAATTGGGCCTTGAGGTTTGTCAGAGGAATTCTGCTGTTGCATTTACTCCTCATCATCCTGCTCAAAGGAGATGAGGGTGCTGGCTTAAACCTGGGAGACTTGATGGCAAACTGACCTCTATGATGGCCTCCATTTAGAGCCTGAAAGAGATCAAAACATGCTATAGCAAGTAAAAACAGCATAGTAAGAAATTGCCTAATAGAATAAATAGCGAATAAGACAGCACGATAAAGCAAATAGCTGTCATTAAGAGCATTCCAATTTACCTTCCCTTTTTCACTGGACCTAGTACAATGTTTTAATCTATTTTTCTTCTCTGCGGTTTATCTGGATTTTGGAAAAGATAAGTGCAGGAAGGAGAAAATTCAATGCACTCCTGTATTTGCTATAAACTGGAAATACCATTTAAGCAAAAGCACTGTTCAGAACACTTTAAATCAAGTCTCCTCCTCCTCCATCTGTTTCCTGATTTTCCTTCCCCATACTGCCACAGACATGAATACACAAATATTTTTATTAACAGGTCACCAGGCTCAGTTTCAGAGTGCTCAGACACTTCAATTGAGTGAATTCAGGTAGAAATCAGAATGTTAAAAGTATTTGTTTAAAAATTCCAAGTTGTTTTTTTCTTTATTGGAGAAATAGAAGATAGTTTTATATTTTTGCCTTCTGGTTAGATTGGCACTGAACAAGGTTGGTTGGATACCTTGTGCTTTGTTTTGTCCACATTATAGCTTTAGCAGTGCCCATTTACGTATCTCTTCTGTCAGTTCATTTGCTGTTCAGATATGCTATTTATGGTCAATTTTAGAATCTTTTTTTTTTTTTTTTTTTAAATTAAAAATGCTAAACCCTTACCTTAGACTTCTGACATTTCTGAAAATGTGTATGGACTTCCTGCTATAAACTATCTTATCATATGAAAGGCGTATCAAGTTTGTTCTTTTCTTCCCTTTTCATGGAGGAAATATTTTGTGCTTATTGGTAATTTAACATAAGAATTTAACAATTTATGGCAAAATTTAGTCTGTATTGCAAGGAATTCTTACCAGGCCAGTATCTTCAAATTCCCAGTGAGCATCAGTTATCTAGTACTTCACCCTGAGGGTTTTTTTCATTTCATGTGATGGTGAGTTTACATGCAGGAGCTTTATTTGCCTTTTTTTTTTTTTTTTTTTTAATAGCAGTTTTTTAAACTTTAAGATTTGGGATCCAGTCCGTTTTACAAAAATCTGCCAACCAAAATCTCTATCTTTGCCTGATTTCAATAGAGAAGCCAGTGCATGAACAGGCCCAGTGCATGAGCAAGACTGAGTGATGAGTTAAATATTTTTCAGATTAGTGAATCAGTGCTTTTCTGTTTTGGCTGAGCTACATAATCCCTCTCCTCCATCTCTGGTGAGTAGATAATTTAAGGTTTCAATACACTTCGGAACACCTCTTTTTGCCATTTTCAGCTATAGATGAATGGGCTAGCATTGGGTGCTTTGCCATGACTGCCCATTAAATGGGAAATGAGGGGTAAATTAGCATTATATTGCCCTGTGCATAAGGAGGAGTTTTACCTTGCAGATATGAGAGGAATTGAACTTGAGGAAAAGATAAAAGTTTTTTCTTTTCTTTTTTTTTTTCTTTTTAAAGAGTAATGGAAAATAAGTTTTGCCACTGATATATATTCTTCTGTCTGCATCTCCAAGGATTATAATGTAATTACCAGATAATTGATTCGAGCCTTTGCACTGCCCATAGCGGATCTGAAGGGCTCACTGGGGAGATGCTCTGATTAGAGGCATAGCCCTTTTACTTTTCATGGAAAGTTTTGCATCCCACAACACAACCTCTTTCCTCCCATTTACATGGCCTAGGCTGATAGTTCTGTCTAGTGCTGCAAATGAGCTTCTTGCTACCCTAGCAGTTTCTAGGAGTCACAGAATATATTCCCAGGCCTAAAGCTGTTTACTGCATCCATCATCAATACCATTAAATGGTAGTTCATCTAATCTGCCTTAAGGGACACAAGTGAATTTTGTCAAGGTACTCTCAGACAAATGATTCTACAATATACGTTATTTCTCCACAGCTATTTATAAATACATTTTAAGGGGGGGAAAAAAAGTACCGTGGGGAAACCGATTGGCTTCACAAGAAGTAACCAATGAACATTGCATTAGCTGCAGAACATTGCCTTTATTCAACAGCTCTGCAAGTAATCAGGACCTACTGGATGGATGTCATGCTCACATTGCACTTCTACACCCACGTGTGTCTAAATGCATTCAGGATAACATCTCTAACTGCATGGACACACGTAAAATTTTAGTATTTTACAGTCTTCATTTGGACCTAGGCATTTATTTCCTTGGCTGAGAAGGTGTGGCTGACTGAGGGACTGAGCAAGACCTTGTTTCTGAAAGGCACAGGGTAACTCCAGTCGGAGCAAGAACACCAGCTCCCTTCAGAGGTAGTTTGTTAGCAGGAGGGAACCTCAGTGCCTTCATACTGAGTTACAGAAATATTTTTCAGGAAAAAAGGTTCTCTTCTCTTATTGGCATGGCAATAAAGTAAATACATCTAAAGAACTAACTTTTTCTGATGATGTGAAGCTGGGGGGCGGGGGGGGTGGCTGATACAGCAGAGTGCTGTACTGCTGTCCAGTGAGATCTGGACAGGCTGGAGAGCTGGGCAAAAGTCAACCTTGTGAAGTTCAGTGAGGATAAGTGCAAAGTCCTGCACCTGGGCAGGAATAATACCAACCACCAGTACAGATTAGGGGACGTTCTGCTGGAAAGCAGCTCCATGGGGAAAGACCTTGGAGTCCTAGTGGACAGTAAATTCTCTATGGGTCAACAATGCACCCTTGTGACCAAGGAGAGCCAATGGTATCCTAGGGTGCATCAGGAAAATTGTGTCCAGTGGATCTGGAGATTTTCTCCTCCCCTTCTATTCTGCCCTTGTGAGACCACATCTGGAATGCTGTATGGAGTTTTAGGCTCCCAAGTTCAACAGAGCCTGAACAGAGAGCTACAAGGATGATTAAGGGACGTGAACATCTGTCCTATGAAAAAAGGCTGAGAGAAATGGGGCTGTTTAGTCCTTGAGAAAAGAAAGCTAAGAGGGGTTCTTATTAATGTCTATAAATATCTGAGGAGCATGTGTTGAGAGGATGAGGCCAATCTCTTTTCAGTGTTGCCCAGTAATAGGACAAGGAATAAAAGGTTTAGCTAGAACACAGGAAGTTCCACCTCAGCATGAGGAAAAACTTCTTTACTTGTGAGGGTGATGGAGCACTGGAACAGGCTGACCAGAGGGGTTGTGGAGTCTCCTCCTCTGACTTTCAACACCCTCCTGGATGTGTTTCTGTGCTTTGCCATGGGGGGTTGGACTAAATGATCTCTAGAGGTCCCTTCCAATCCCTAACGTTCTATGACTATGAAGTTGAAACATTCCATGGACTTTCCTGCAAGGTCATACATATTGAGATGAAAGATCTGCTCAATGCCAGGTTTTCTTCCAAAGATTTACTAGCAAGATCAAAATCAAACCCAATTTTTTTTTCAGTATAAGATAGTGTGATGGATCATTTTCTGGCTTATTTTCTCTTTTCAGAACTCAGTCTTTCAGCTTTAGTATTGTTAGAGTGAAGCATGCATATGAAAGGAAAGGCAGAATTTGACTTTCCCTTGAAATGACAATTAGGGTACTGAAATTTTTTTAAGAAAGAAAGAGAATAATCTTAGAACTCCAGACCTAGAAAACATTATTCCAAAAGGAATTGGTATCTTGTGAAATGGGGATTTGGTAAAAGCTGAAAATGGAAATTATTATATAGGAGAAGTGAGTGTACGTGGTTCTGTTTCCTGCCAACTTTTTTTAACGGAGGCAAATTTTTGAGGGCTAAGCAAATGGGGAAGAAGTGAAGAAATCCAGAGAAACATGAGTTTGATGATATAGATTTAAGCTCCATGTCAGTTATTCTTTAAGATTTTCTTTGAAAGCATTTTCCCTGAAATGGACTGTGTGACTGTTGTGTTTGGATATCCTGTGCATTTATGTGGTGATGCACTGGAAAAAAATTACAATGCCATCGATATGTTTGGCTTTTTGCTTTAATTTTGAGTAATTTGGAAAAATTTGCCACTTTCTTTTATCTTAACTTGGAATAAAAGAATTAAGGTGTGTCATAATAGCAGTATTGAGAGAGAGCAAATTGCAAGCCAAAGGTAGGTCTAATCAAATATCAGAATTTCTCATCAGTAAGAAATTCTAGCATTTGAAAGATGTTTTCTTTGGGGATGTATTGCTGTATGGAGGGGAATTTTGGTCATTCCTAAATAAATTGTATGGAAGTCATTATTTTACAACTCCCAGAGGCTTGAGAAGCACCATCTACTAGAAGTTCTCAGACTTTCAGCTCCCACAGATTGAAGAACTGCCAGGAATGCCTGGCTCTCTGCTAGCAGGCAGGAGCTCCCAGGGCTTCTCATATAGCTTTTCTTTCTAGGCAAGTGGATAGGAAAGCAGGTCTCTGTGAAATATTTTCAGGAACATTTTCTAAATAGAGCCCCTGTCTCTGAAAAGTCCTAAGCTAATACAAGATTCAAATCACGCTTCCTTTTGAGTAGTCACTGTTGCCTACTGAAAGCTGACAGCAGTACAATAAAGCTATGGGCTTTACTTCTCCAACTTTTTTTCCTCCGTGTGTGGAATTGTCTCATTAGGCATCTTACAGACCTAAAGCTGAAATATTCTCCAGCAGCTCAGAGGAATTACCCCAGGTATGTTATACGTCCCTGATAGAAAATCACTGCTTCAAATGAGATGGAAAGAAGAGATTGTTGATTGTTGGAGTGGAGTGAGAAAGCGTTTGTGTGAGGGAGCGTTAAACTCTAAATTGCCTTAATATTGCTTAAACTATTTTGTCTGGAAATTGAGCAAAACAGATAATGTCCTGTATGGCTTGGGGATGTCATTAGAAAGAATGATCATGCTCTAATATGGCCAGTGATCATCTGGTGATTGCTTTTGTGATTTTCTGGTAAATTTGATGCAGTGCAATTAGATTTTCAGTGACCTGGGTGTGGGTCATGTCTCCACGGTTATTTGCATAGTGAGTGCTACTCTTATATGACAGTATTTGATAACAGTTGAACTAGTGCTGTGAACCACTGTGATTACTCTCTGCCTTTCATTAGCAGAAGGAATGTGTTTCTGTGGCAATATTCATGTATCTACGTGAAATTTAGCATCTTATGTTGACATTTTTCACCAGTAAAAAGATTTCATAATCTTCCCTGAAATAATACTGATTCCAAAAGTTTGTTTCAGAATCTAAGATACTTAAAATGAAAAAAAATGAAAATTCAGCTGTCATTATTCATAATGTAAAGTTGTCATGCAGCTACATCAGCGGAAAGTATGTGGGTTTGAATTTATTAACTTTTGAAACTCAAGAGAAAAATAAGATTAAATAAGACTTAAAACCTTACCAGTCTTATCTGCTTACCTGTTGAGTTAGATAGAATAATGTTCATAACTTTTCAAAGAGTAAGATCAACTAAGCTTACTAGATGATGAAGGTAGCTTTTTCTCCATAAATGGTATAGCTTCTATAGTAAATAGTGTAAATTTTTGCATTAAGATGGGACCTCATTGTGTTAAACATGGTACAAATACATAATGAGAGATTGTTCCTCCCTTGAGGATTTAATCGATAAAAACTTTGTAACAAATAATGGTAGAAGTCATAACAGTAATGTTACAAAAGCCCTCAGATACTCAGTGGTGCTATCAGACACACTACCAAGGTCACTAATACCTGTACTGCTAATACCTGACACTAACACTGAACAGCAGTGTCCCTCCTGTTGTACCCTATTTGAGATGGCAATCAGGTGTTTCATAAAAAAAAAATGCCCAATGAAAATTCTAGTTTTGCATTTTCTGAGAGGTTATGTCTCAGCTAATAATAGGACGTTCTTCTGATTCCCCAGAGTATAATTGTCATGGAATTCAAGGGTTGCTGGAGGAAGACTTTTAAGCTTTGAATAGTCATTAGGTGAAGGTGGAAAAGATAAGTACACAGAGAGAGGGGAGAGGTGTTGAACAGTGAGACAGGAAGACAGGACACTTGAGTCAGGCTGCTGGCTACATGCCCCTTTCTAAGAATGATGCAAAACATCTAAGCACATGTGGCCTCTGATCTTGTAACTCTCAGCTGCTGCTCTGTGCTGTTGGTGACTTCAGTGCAGTGGAGAGTGCAGTGGATTACTGTGGGCAACTGAGTTACAGAGTGGACTACTTGATTTAGGTCAAGAACAGTGAAAACATAGGAAGACAAAACTTGGGGAAGAACACTGCTTTTGAATTGTTCAGTAGAAGGAATTAGGATTACAATAGGTTGGATTGTTCTGAGTTCAGCATTTCTCTGAACAAGAGAGATTGCTGTGAACTGTCAATGTGCAGAACTATCAGATGCTGCTAAACCCAGCACTGGTTAGGTGTTGTTGACAAGTTTACCTTTTTGCAGTCACTCTGGAATCAATTAACTCTTCAAGCATCACTCCACAGTTGAGTTTTAGTTAAAACACCAGTAATTGTTAAACCTCGTCTTCTGATTATCAGTAGTTTCCTTCTGTTGTCTGTTTCCTTTTTGAATGAACTGCTTTGTAATGATTGTACCAATCAATAATGTGGAAACTTTAAAATGGAAGTGGAACTGAACATAGTGTCAGCAATCAGAAAGTTGTTGTATACCAAGGGGATGAAAAATAGGTCTTTCTCTGTGACCCATGTGATAGACTCCTCCTTTTGTATTCATGTACTTTGATCTTACTATGAACTGGAGAATTGGAGGTGAGAAGTTAGTGACAAGCATGCTGAGCTACCACATGCTGCCTCTTACCTTGGTGAAGGAAAAGTAAGCCAAGAAGGCTTTGACCCCAAACTGTAAGATATGTCTTCAAACCTACCAGGCTTTTCTGGTCTGTATTGTTGGGACCATTTCCTACTGAGAGAGACACAGCAAGAGAAAAGAACAAATATGTTCAAGTATGCTGCTGTTGTGGTTTAACATCAGAGGGCAACTAAGCCTCATGTGGCCACTCACTCACTCATCCCTTAATGGGATGGGGGACAAAACTGGAAAGGTAAATGTGAGAAAGTTCATGGGTTGAGATAAAGACAGTTTAATAGATAATGGAAAGGCCATGAACACAAACAAAGCAAAATGAAGAATTCATTGGTTACTTCTCATGACAGGCAGGTGTTCAACCATCTCCAGGAAAGCATCTCCATCATGATTAATGGTGACTTGGGAAAACAAACACCATTACTCCTAATGCCCCCCCTTCCTTCTTCTTCCCTCAGCTTTATCATGCTGAGCATGATGCTATATAGAATGGGATATCCCTTTACTCAGCTGGGGTCAGCTGTCCCACCTGTGTCCCCTCCCAACTTCTTGTGCAACCCCAGCCTCTTTGCTGGTGTGGTGAGAAGCAGAAAAGGCCTTGACACCATGCAAGCAGTGTTCAGCAGTACGAAAACATCTCTGTGGTATCAAAATCATTTCCAGAACAAGTCTAAAATATAGCCCCATACTACCTACTATGAAGAAAATTAACTGGCCCAATCAAAACCAGCAGTTATACATCTTTATTGCTTCTGCTATGCATCAAGATGACTAATGAGAGGAGACTGTTGATTAGTTGATCAACTTTTTCAAGGTCTCTTGCTGGGACACATATGGTTCAGTTTCCCTGATCTCTCTGGTTCAGGGCAGTCATGAACATAATGCAAAAAACATAGTGCAATTTGAAGACAGAGGGGTAAGAACTTAAGAAAATACTATAGTCTAGATGACATAGCAATAAGTCCGTATACTGTAGACAGTGTAGTGTATGCATATTAGACAGTTACATAAAGGCCATAAGATTTACAGGGTAGGCATTGTTTCTCAGGACCAAATCTGAGCTACCTAGCACAGAAAAGTCATTGAGAATCAAGAGAAATGGAGAAAGAAAAAGGGGTGTAAAAGTTGATTTGGAGCAGGATGGTACTTTTGAGCAGAGAAGAAAGCAAGGTGTGAGAACAGCACTCTCTTGCACATCTATGGGAAGCAAACTGAAAGAGTGAGGAAAATACAGTAAAATTTCCTGTGACATAGGAACTGTGATGGGCATTTTGGGCTGAAGGTTCTGGGGGAAGGGACAGAAGGTTACTTCTTAGGAAATGCTTATTTTACTGGGGATTAAATGGGAGCCTTAGAAAGAACCAACATCCCTGCCAACCAAATTGAAGGCAATCTGTATGTTAAAGAAATAAAGAATATAAACTGGGGGGAGAGAGATAAGATATTTGAAACACTTTGACAATTACCCTGAAATTAGATTAGAGTGGAATCCGAGGAGACATCTTTTATCCTCTGTAGCACAGCATGAGTAATTCTTGTTTTCATTAAAAGTTTTCATTTTTTAAATGATGTTACATTTGCTTTATGTTCCTTATAAAAGATAAGCTTTGATTAACAGTGCAGTGAGTTCTACTTCTATCTTCTTACCAAAGTTTGTTCTGGAAGTTTTATTGTCTTGTTTCTTCAGCTACTTTTGGGTGGATCAGAGGCCAGGTGCTGTGTTTAGATTGAAAAACAGGGAGAAGAATAAAATGGTGATTATTTTGTCTTTACATTTGTTCTGGCTGAGTATTTAAATCTCCTTTGTCCATTCTGTAGTTTAGTGTAGTCTCCCCTATTTATGTTCAGGAGATGACTTTTCCCAAGGGACTGGGTGTGAGCTGAGTGCTATCAAAGACTATAAAACTGGCTTTGTGGTTTTTCCTTGCTGTGTGCTGAGACATTTCTGCTAGGTGAAAGGAATCATAATGAGGAAGATTTGTCTGAGAGTCAGACTGGAGGAACCATACAGTCTCTATTTTTATTATGTTGTTAACCCACCATTAATTTACTATCTAGAATATTGAACTCTAGCACAAGCTGGAACTAAGGAGGAACCAAACAGTTAGGATCTCGACCTCACTTGCTTTCAACCTTTTTGACCCAATGGACACAATCTGGAGTTTGAGAACAGACTGGATAGACTTGCTTGCAGCATTAGGAAATACATCAGCAAGTTGTGACATTATGCACTTTAGTGCCCCTTCAGAAATGAACTGCAAGTGAAACAAATGTTAGAAAAGGACATACAGCTTATGGGGATGGGTTTGGGCTCTCTAGTGAAAAGTAAAGTTAAATGAGCAATGCCTGCCAATCGCAGAAGTGTTGTCATGGATATGTTGGCATGGTATTTTTTCATTTAATATTTAAAAGTTGTAACGCAGGCTTTTTGAATAAGGCCTTGAAATTTTTGGCAGTGTACAAACATAAAGGATCACTGCACAAATGATGTGTTATGAGCAGGAAGAATACTATGAAAAAGTCTCAGAAAAATCAGTGTGATGAAAAATAATAGATTAGAAAACCCTTTTCTAAAGATTAAAACAGTATACAAGGAAAAAGTATATCTCTAACTTTTTCTGAAATCAAAGCTGAGAACATTTTTTGTTTTTGTTGGTTGTTGCTATATACAGTTGGTTGATTAACAGGAAAAAAACAACCAACAATTGAGATTCTTAATTGTCATGGGAACAGTTGACCTTAAACCTCAGAATAAGCAATTTAATTTTAGAATGGTTTTAAGAATTCAAGGTTGGTAAAGAAATTAGTCATATTTCCAAAGTGTCATCGAGCTGCTAGTGCAAAGGAATCCCCACTTACATGACAGCAGGAACTTCAAATAAGAATCCAGCTCTTTGTTAAGAAGAATGGGATGTACATTTTTATCCCAGCGAGCTCTTAACTAAGATCCAAAAAGCTTTCAGACTAATACACTTAAGTAGAACTTGATTCTTATGAATCTCTGGATGAAACCAGAGGAACAAAACCAAATACTCTTCCCCCAAAATGAAAGAGTTCTTGTGGAGTTATACTCTCTGCAATATTAATGGGATAATATGTTTAATATTTTTAACAATAATTCACTGAAACTACCATGTCTTCCTGGAAAGTAATTCTCAAGTAGATAATAACCATAAGTAAAAGCATGTGGAGGCAGCTTTGTGTAAGAAAGTTGAAGCTGGTATCCCACGCAGAAACTTTCATGGGTTTGGATCTGTGAGGCTACAGTGTATGTTCAGTACCACTGAATGATCAAAAGCCATTCAGTCACCTACTGGGACATCCAGAATCACTCTGGTGGCATCAGGCCACAGGAGCTGAGGTGATTAAGTACAGTGATCTGAGTTTGGCTCTAATACTCAACAAAACGTTGCACTTTTTCTTTTATTTCAATTTGCTCTGAATACAAAAACCTATACTTTTTCCCTTATATTATCTTGAATTTATTTTAAACTCTGATAAACTGCTCACTGGTATTTTTGTGCCATTTTATTTTTGTGTATTTTATTTCATTTGTAACGTTTTAATGATAATTTTTTTCCAAGAAAGAAAGATAAAAAAGGACTCTAGTGCTGAGCTGCTGTATAAAAATAACACATTCATATGGTTTGTAGTTTACTTTCAAATGTGTTGGGAAGGGTTGTCTTTGTACAGGGTGAGCTTCAGCTCCTTTGCAAAGCCAGAGCCTTCACTTTCAGTGGAACTAAATGTATCAACATTGGAAGACACCGAGTCCTATTTAAAGCTGAAAGCCTACTAGATGGGACAAAACCCCTGCATTTTTAAAGGGGGAAAAGGGGGGAGAAATCCATTCATGAGAAGTATAAAATGTAATTTTGTTTTAAAGCTCACTAAAAGCTATATAGGTCATGAAGACAATCAGTCTTTTATTCTTTGAAATAATTCACATTACAGCCCTATGTATTACCACCCTTATCACAGAAAAGCCTTTAGATTTGTGTTGGCAGATAATTACAAATTGATTTCTGGACCCTCATTTTGACAATGGTTTTGAAAACCTTTTCTTTTTTTTTCCCCTTTTTAAAAGCCTCTTATGATTTCTTCTGCATCATATTGAAGAAGTACTGTCATGATGAGCTGGCCAGGTGTAGTAAACCATTTATACAAAAGCGTCAGAGTACAAGACCTGGAAATTAACTGTGAAATGCTGCAGGTAACTGCAGTATACTTAATTTAAGTCTATCTTCATTTTTTCATATCATTCAAACTTGAAATAATTTCACAAATAAACAGCAATTCAACAGATGGGTAACTTAAAATTTTACAACGTGCATCTTGCTGCTTTCACTCCTAAATCCTGGTTTCCTTACGTTTTTTTTCTCCATTTAACACTGTTAGAAAGTCTTAATGAAGCAAAGGAATTAACTATTGCACATATTTACCTTTGTTGGGTCAAGTCTATCTCTAAAGATTCCATAGAGTGATTACCAAAGCCTTGGGCTGAAAATTCAGTTTGCTGTCTAAGATCTGTTCTATAGGCAGCAACCAAGTATAGAGAGATAACCCCTGCCTTTTAGACATGAGTTTAATACTCAGCATGTTACAGCTGGAAAACACATATAGGTAAAGTTGATGAGTAGGAAGGGAGAAGATGAGTAAGAAAAATAACTAGATATCTTGGCTTGGATTTACTGTGTGCACAAGCTGCAGTCAGTAGCTGACAGCAAGCGTAGCAGTCACTGCTAACCACCTGCTTAGTGGTGCTATTTTTAAAGTATAACTGAATGAGAGCAGTAGTGGGTTTTTTCCTAATTGTTTATTATTATGGGGAATTTAATAGAGTTGTCTCAGTGTTTGGGATACATCTAAGGGATTCGCAGTGCTAAGAATATCCTAGGCTTGCAGGTAAGTTGAAGTAGTCTGTATGGCATGCAGCAAACACTAACATAGAGTAACTGGAGTCTGAATTGAGATTTTTTTTTTAGTATTACAGGCTTTATTGATTTGATTTTGAGTTGTTTTCCTTCCTAACTCAGACTTTATGTATTATTTAAATGCTTGCAGAATATCAAGTATGATACAGGTTTTCTTTTATTTTTCTTTTAGGAGAAAAAATGATTTGTGAGATACATGAGAATGGTGGACATTAGCTTTATCTAATAATCCATGTGCATGCCTTCAAAATATTTTTTTTCCTACAATTCCCAGAAGAATATGTTTTCTATACAGTATTAAGAAAAATATATGAAGTGCCAATGTCTTCAGTAGTCTGTAATTCTCAAGGGAGGATACATTTTGATCATGCTTCTTGTTGAGGTTGAATCTGAGTTGAAATACTACAAATTTCTTTTCCGTTTTTCTGTTTGTTTGGTTGGTTGGCTTTGTTTTGTTTGGGTTTTTTTTTCCCCTATGAATTTCTAAATTGTTTTTTTCTTTTAACCATTTCACCTTCCTTTTGTATTTCAACATTTTATTTCTTCAGTCTCATTTGGATATGGAAAATATTTAACTGAAAAAAAAAGAATAGCAAAAAAAATTCAGTCTAGAAAATGACCAGTGGAATGCACGAAGTTATATGAAATAAAACCAATAAACACCCTAACTTCTTTCATATCTAGAATAATTTAGGAGAACAGGATGTGAGCAGGTTGAGAGGCATTTTACATTTCTCAGGGACAGATCCTTAGCTGGAATTAACTATCAGAGTTCCATTAATTTCAATGGGCATTTATCAAGTTGCACAGCTTGGAATCTGCCTCCTCATTTCCTCTCCTTTTTAAGAGTATTTGTCACTTTTGCATGTCCCCTGTTCTTTCCTGTGCCAGAACATCTGTGTTTGCATGTGTGTATGAATGATACAATGATAATTGCTGTAAACAGTCTTTTTCTTTTTTTTTTTTTAATTTTTTTTTCCAAGACAAGACAGTCTAGGATTCTTCTGTATCACTAATTTGCCTCCATGCAGATATCACCATCCTGCTGCTGACATGAACTGCTGCTTTAGACATGCCAGCAAAAGGCAGGAATTCATGCCTGCATTTAAGTATTTAAAATTGAAGAAATATGAATGTTTGAGGAATGGGGGAATACACAATTAGGAATAAATTCTTCCCTTATTCTTGAAGTGACATTAGAAAAGGGATGCCATAGGGCCAGGGCTTTTTTTTTAATTTTTTGTTTTGTTTTGTTTGTTTTTTTTTTTAATGAAAGAATACCATTTGAAGTGAACAGGACTCCTGTTTTCTGAATTCAGTTGCGTGTGTTCTTCTGTGGATGTGTATCCATAGAAGAAAGGGTTGTGTAAACACTCTAATCCTTCTCAGGTCTCCCCATTTCTCAGTCAGAGAGAGAAGAGCAGTATAGCCCAGGTTGTGCAGACTGATATTCTTTTGGACCAATTGCTATGCTCTGGTGATGCAAATGCAGAGATTCATTTCTTCCCTGTAAAGCCAATGCTCAAACAATATTGCAGAACAAACCTTTCCTTACACAAAGGTTATTTTCTCTCTGGAGCATTCCCTTTTTTACTGAAAGGCATTGTAGACTAGAAATTCTCTGAGAGTTCATGACACCCTGAGAGCCTTCCTTTCAGAGACAAGCTGTATAATAATAATGCAGTGACAGAAAAATCGAGGAGAGGTGGCTTTCTCTGATAGAGAATTTGCCTTTAATTCTACCCTGAAGAGATTGCAATGGAGCACCAACCTTTGTTCTTCCTGTAGTGCTTCACTGCTATATCAACCATTTGTTAAATGGGAAGTAATTGAGGTTGAAAAAGAATTGAATGAATAAAGCTTTTGGCAGGGAAGGGGAGGAGGCAAAGTATGGGTTAAAGGTTATTCCTTGCAGAAATTTCATAAAATGAGAGGTAATGTGGCTTTTGAGCTGGAATTGTTGGTGCCTCTGGAGGGGGCTTGCAGAAGAGAGGAAGGAGAGCAGGTTGGGGGAGGGAGACTGAAGCTGCCAAAGCACAACGAGAATAATAAACTAGCATCAAATATTCAGCTTTGTGGCATCTTAGTGATTATATTACAAGTTTCACCCTGAGAATGTACAGGCTTTGGCCATCTTTCTTGGTAAGCAGAGAGCAAAGTAGGAGGAATTGAGGAGGAGTAAGGACTAGTAATGGAGATGCCCCTCAGGAAGTTTCCTATCTAGGAATTTCTTTAGGATTGCTCTAAGTTGCATTTGCCACTTCCAGAGGAATGAATGGGTTGCACGTTTCAGTGCTTTCCTGAATTCTGGGATTGCATTTATTTGAAAAAAAATGAAGATGACTTTTTCTGCTATGAATTTGTATCTGCTTTTAGACTTCCTCCTTCACACTGACAAAACATTTTTCCCTCTGCCTTACTCCTCTCCCCAAAGAAAAAAAGTCTGTCATGAATGTTAATCTTGTGTTATTTTGGGCCTGGGGACACTGGGGATGGGCAGAAAGGATTTATATCCTTGACAGAGCCCATGCTGAATAAAATATCACCATTATGGAAGCACTAATGTACTTCCATCTATTGTGCTTTCAATACTGTATTGCAGTTATTTCAAATTTTTTGTTAATTCTTGTCTTTGTAGTCCAAATGTATAAAAACATATGCAATATTTTTTTAGTATTACTTAGTGTTCTTCTAATGCACATAGAATTGTGCAAAAAAAAAAAAAAGTCTAAGGATTTTTGCTCAAAATAAATTGGTTTTTACTGAATGCTCTTTTTGATACACATATGCTATTTTCATACATGGTCTTTACATTTCTGCATAATGATGCCTATAATTTGCTATGCCTTGGAAAGTCTGGCCTTGCATATTTTTTAATGTGTGAATACTTTTTTGGATGGAAGTGTTGCTTTCCACTCCCAAAATAAGGATAAGACTTAATTAAGATTTGGTTTAGTGAAATTCCTTATGGATAGATGCTGGCTCAATTCTCATCCACAACTTTGTCAATAAGTTGGACAGATACAAATTGCAAATACCATGAAAAAATTTCCAGATGACTTAGAGATTTGGTATTGTGAATAATAATTAAATCCTATCAGAGAAATTAGGATGATTTCCAACATTGGCAATTAAAAAAAAATAAAATTATAAGGAGAATGCAGGCTGGGTGTTGCAGTGAGGATACCTGTTCTGAGGATTGTACTTTGAAAGGTTGCTAAGGTCATACAAGACCAACAGCTTGCTGGGGCAAAGAAGGCTAATGTGGATCTTGAATATACAGATTGAGATAGTGACTTAGAGAGAGAGAAGTGATTTTCTCCACATATATTGTATTAGTCAGGTGGCTAATGGAATATCTGCTTTGTGTCTGGATTTGTGTGAATTGTGCTGGCAAATTGAAGAAGGTAAAAGAATTGGTCAGAAAAATTATTCTAAGAGAATGCCTTATAGTGAAAAACTTGGAGGTCCACCTGTTCTGCTTCTCTCAAAGAAAGAGAGACAGTTTACAGAGCAGGAGGGCTTTAATGTGTGAAAACATTGTCTAACAGAAGCCTCTGTAATCTTGCAGAGAAAGACAAGATTTGGCTGAAGTAGGGTAGAAGGTGAATTCAGATGAATTAAAGTGGGGAAATAGAAACAAAAAATAGCGAAAGAAGCAACCTTAATCCTGTAGTAATACTGAAGAATGAAAGTCAAGGTATTGATTTATTTTCCATCTGGGATAAGGCAGCCTTTACCTCAATATCACTATTGCAAAACTAAAGAAATGGCAAACAGTATAAAGAACTGTTCTGTGTTGAAATAGTATCATCAATAAATTTTGAGATCTATTCTAATATTTTGAATTTCACTGTAATCAGTCATAATACAATACCAGCAGCCACTAGCACCAAAAAATACTGAACTTTAGTGTTTTATACAAGCAGTAAGTACTATAATGACCAGCATGGACTCTTTACTCCCTACTAATGGAACTGTGCTGTTCTGTTAAGCAGGAGATGGCCTCTGGGTTTAACCAGTTGGAAACCTCTGGGTTTAACCACTGTTTGGGAAGTCTCATCCTGTCCAGGAAAGGTATTTATATTCTTGCAATGGGGCTGGTGCTCCAGTTTGTGTCCAGCACTATAGCATCATCTAAGTAAATAGGAAAATAACAGGTCCTGCCAGACCTGGAAATACTGAATTGAAGGTTAGCTCAGTGTAACTTGGACTGCCAATTTAATAAAAATAAAAAATTTTCTTAACATGTATTGTTAGGGAGTCCCTACCTCACATCACAGTCAGCAGGTCTGAACATGAACCTTTGAGAGTCTGGGCAGTCAGTAATGTGCCTGGTTGAAGATGCTCTGTGCAGGGGTCTTGGGCAGACAAGGCCTTGCACTCTTTCCTGCTGCCTCCAGGAAGACTGAACACAGAACTATTATTTAAAAAAAAGTCACGAATCATTCATAGCTGAAATAACTCATAACATTGGGGCTAGCGATAGATATAAAGAATGTTAATTCTGTAAGTAATGTGTTACAGTTAGAAATCATCATTAATTAAACACAGTCATTTACAGAAAGAGGTATTTTCTTTGTGGCATGTCCGGATGTTCTCTTTACTTATATTTTTATTACTTGCAATTACAATTTATTACTTTTCATAAAAATGATAATTTTCAGGCATCCGAAGTTAAATGAATGATTCAATAATTTAAAACTGAGTATTTGTTATCTTTGAGGACTGTGGAAATGAATTGCACATTGTTGAATTTGAAATGCCAGTCTTGTGGATAAATCATTCCCTGGGGAAGCTGTGTGCAGCAGTGTCACAAAGAGAGAAGGGAAGAGGTTGCAGGGTACAGATATTTACTTCTCTTATATTTATGGCCTGATAGTCAGAGACGCTGAGTGTTTGAAGATTCAACTGAAGTGAATCGAGTTGAAGATGCTTCCCAAAAATCAAATCTTCATATATATGTTTGCAGTTGACTGGAGGGAAAGAAAAGTTAAAGCAGAGAAATATGGGCAAGGAAAAGGCTCAGGCATGAGAGGAGTCTGAATTGTGTGAAGATAAACATGAGCTGCTTTTTCATATCTTGAGAGATCAGAGAGATTCCCTTTTTTTCAGAGTGGAAAATTTCATGTGGCTTTTGGAAATAATCTGCTGTCCTGGACCAAAATCAGTGCGAGGGACATTATTTGACAGCTTGGACTTCACCCCCTTTCTGATTTTCGTTCTTAAGCAGGAGGTTTAGATGCTTAAGTTCCCTTTGGGGTGGGGAGGCAGGCACTATATAAATGCAGGGTGCTTTGTTATTAGCAGCATTATCACATCAATTACCTTTTTTCAGGGACTGCCATGCCCTTCCCAACCACTTTGATAGTAATTGTAGGAGGTGGGTGAAAAGGAGTGTATATGGTACATGGAACAGGTTTGCTGAATTTGGTGGAAACAGCATCAGTTCCTGTATAATTTCTGCAAATTCATTTTGTTGTCACTTTTTTCTCAAACCCTTGAACTAACCCCTAAGATTACAAGACAGATTCTTTGTCAATATGCTTCATGTAAAAATCAGTAATCATCCATCATACAGGCAATTGCGAAGATGTTTTATTATGATGATAGAAGCTATTAATGTCTAGAGATCTAAACACATGTGCTTATATGTATTTAATCTCTCTTATTTCTCAGTTCAGTACCACATATTCAGGATTTTTACTTTGATCTTTAAGAAAAAAGGAAAGCTCAGGACTTTTTCAAGGTCTGGGGAGGGAAGGTAGCAAAACTAATAATTCAGGGGCTTGAATATGAAAACTAGCCTGGTATTGCCACCTTTGTCCAGAAGAGGAAGTGAGACGATTCTTATCAGACGTAGATACTGTCATCTCCTTTGTTGAAAACAGAATAAATATCCTGCCAAAAATTTTTTTTTTCCTTTTTTTCTTTTTTTTCTTTTCTTTTTTTTTTTTTTTTTAAAGCAACAATAAACATTTCAGCTTTATCTGAAAAATGCACTTTATTCCCTTTTCTAATTAGTAATTTCTGCTACACATGGTATCTCCTGCCATTCAGTGCCTTAATTGAAACTGTAATAATTGATGCCACCTTTACATATTTATTTCCTGTAGAAATAGTTTACCCAGCATCACTGATTGGGTAGATAAAGATAGCATTCTGGTCATGGCTCCTCGACTTGCTGCGGTGATAAAAGTGATTTCCTGTTAAACAGGCAGCTCGGGGCTGCAATCGCACGTGCGTGAAGCTCCTGATTTACAGGGGTGCTTAGCACCCTGATCTCCAGTTTAATTCAGTGGGAGCTTTAGCACCAATAAATTAAAGTCAAGTATGTGTTTGAACATATTTTATATACTGTGTGACAGGTTCTGATTGCTTTCATTGTTGGAAAAACTGAAACCTGCGGTTTTTTTCCCTCTGACTAAGTACTTTGTGGTGTTTCTTGTGTTTATATAAAGTATTGGGAAAAAAACCCATAAAAATATTCCCCTTCCCCCAAAGCTCCTGACCTTTTTATTCTGTACATGTTTTAGCCATTGCATTAATCCAAACAACAGCATAAGGTACAGGATATTATTGAAACAAGTTCAGCAATGTTTATCAATGAGGCATCAGGCTTTGCAAAGTGGCAGAGGTTTACTGCATTGTGGCCAAACTCAGAAATGGTGCAGGGAGTTATGCTTAGGTTCAGTAGCACAGTGCTTGGAGCCACAGAAAATTCTTGAGACATCAGTGTTTATGATAATTAGGTTAAACAGTATATGTGAGGCAATCAAATGGTCATACACATGAGTGAGCTGATATACAAAAGGTATAATACCATTAACCACTGGAATATCCATGGCCAAGTAAGACAAAAACTGTGAGTGTTAACAAGCTGGAGCTGCACACAAGAGGTCCCATTATTACCTGGGACTGTGTCCTATTCTCTCTGTGTTATACACAATAGTTATGATGAATAATAATCGTAAAAACAACAACTCTTCTGAGGACTACAAATCAAATATTCAGAAGGTAGGCAAATGTAATTTTAGCATTTCCTGCACTGCCTTAATTCAGCATCTTTGTGCTTGTGTGTTACAATGCGGTGTCTGATTATATGATCGCATACTATTTTTTTCCACATAATCCCTGCATCATTTAGTGCATGAGGAGAACCTATTCTTTGGATCACCTGGGATCTGAAATAGCTCCATTTGTGAGCTGATAGTTTAAACTCCTAGCAACCCAGACATGCCTACATAACCACCAAGCTTATCTAAGGTCTTCTGTCTCATGAAATATATTAACCCATTCAATTCCATGAAAAAGAATTGCTAACTATGAAAAAGAAATCCAGTTGCACATGCTTTTTATTTTAAAAAATGGTAGTTATTTACTGGTTTTCTACAATTTGAAGTTTCATTGATCTCTTAAATATTTATTGGCAGTAGAGTGTGAGCATGAATGAGTGAGATGTGGTCATGAATTGATTGCTTGTCTGTTTTGTTTCCTTTGAAATCTGTAAGGTTTTTAATTTATTGTCAGGAAAAAAAGAAATAATTTCATGTCAGACTTGGGACTGCTGTGTGGAATACAGGAGCATGATTGCCTTTCTGGGAACATGTTAAATCAAAGCAGGCTATATTCCTGAATTGAGATTTTTAATAGGAAATTTAAGTGGTTTTGAAACCGTAGCTACTGTGAATGCTGGAGGGAAGGAATGTGTTACTGTATCTACTTCTGAGCTGCATTTTGAGAGTCTGCATGAGTCGTCAAAGGTGCCTGTGTGAGATGTGACCTTTTCAGTTCGTATTTATTATGTCTTCCCAAATACACACTCTAGCTGTACAGTGCCTGTCAACATTAGATTTGGTGAAACTGGTTCTCTGAAGGGAAGAGTTCTCTTTTAATCCTTAAATACTCCCCTTCTGAAGCTGGTCCTGAAAAAAACAAACAAAAAACACAATAAAACAAACAACAACAAAAAACCAAACAAAAAACAAACCCAAAAATGCTGTAAAGAAAATTGTAGGAAGGAAAAGGAAAAATACATTTAAGCCTTCTTTTTTCCCCCTCCTTTCCCAAAACCTTTCTTCCTATCTCCTACTTTTCCTTGTGATCTGTTCTTTGTTACTTCAATTTGTTCAAATGTAGGCTTTTTAAATAAATGAAATGCAAGTATCCCATCCCAAATAAAACCCAGTGTAGCTATACTGTGTTGTACATACAGTGTGTAGTGCACTTCCTTTCCCAGAAGTAGCTCAGCCATAGCACCTGGTCATTGCTGCCCATGCTGATCATGGAAGAAGTTATCAAAATTTTTCAGCCTTTCTGACACTACAGATGTCTCCTTCTAAGTTATTAGGCTCTAATTATAGCCATTCAGCTTTTGGTTGGAGTTGATGTCTACAGTGGGTTGAGCAGAGAGAGATCAGAGTCATGGACAAGAAATTGAAATGTGTATTAAACCCACTGAAACCAGAAAATACTCTGTAGCGTGACCTGGTTGGTGTGCTACCCTTTGTCAGCATTTTGGATGGAAATACATGTGACATGCACTGGTTTGGTGAAGACTTGGCTCAAAGCTGAATTCAGCAGTTTGGTCTCTTCTGAATTAAATTCCCCGCTCTATCTGCAATTAAAAAAGCAAACAAAAAAGCACATTGTCTAAATATAGTATTGCAGTTTCTCAAATCTTTTAGTTACATCAGGTTATCAAAATCTTCAGTAACTGTGCAGCTGGTCTTTGCAGTACTGTGCCCTTCCTAAATACCCACTGGGAAAATATTTGACCTTGGGTGGGCTGGATCCCATCTTGTCTAAGACAACCTCATCTGTCTTACTGCTTTGCGTTGCTGTGGACAGGGTGGGACAGCTCTGAACACAACTGGACTCTGATCAAGGCCTTTGGGCAATCCCATAATGTCACAAATAAATCAAAACAAACTGGCCAGCTGCTCTTTCCTGTCCTCACACTGTGCTGCGTGTCTTGTTTGAAATGGCAAAAAGGCTTTTATGGATTGAGTATTTTGGCATGGAAACAAAAATAGACTCCAGACCCCTCAGGTAGCAAGTCTGGGTGATGGGAAAGCAGCTCTCAGGGTTTAAACTTGTGATGAGTGATGGGGGAAAAAGGAATTCTGGAAAAATACAAGCATCTTGATCTTGTGATTGCACAAGGCATCCTCTGCAGTGTGATGCCAGCACGTGGCTCAGGGCTAGCTCTTGTTTTAAGAAACCCTTTCTGATCTCCACAGACATCACCAGAGAATGGGGAGACCAATTTACTGGCTATAAACTTACAACCTGCATGAGTTTGCTCTTTTTATTTATCTTTTATTCATTCATGGAAGAGGAAAAATTGACCATCTGAAACATCCTTCATAGTCCTCACAGGTGTGTTTCAAATGGAATGTTGGTGCAGAGAAGTAAACAGCAGCATCTGAGCACTAAAGGCTCAGTGGACCTCATTGCTCTATGCTTTGTATGGTCGTCACAACCTTGTGGCTATTTGGGGTGGAAATCAGACTGCTCTTCTTTTCTCATGTATGGATCAGAGTATGGTCCTTGTTTTTGTCTCTCATTGAACAATTGGGAAAAAAAGCCTAAGGTCAAAAGTAAACGTTCCCAAACTTCTTTTTTGTGTTCCGAGTTTCCGCAAAAATTTCTGCAGGTTTAACAGCTGTATAATGTATAAATCATTATAAACAAGGCTTGAAAGGAACTTCACTGTTTATATTATATCTTCCCTGCCCTTTAGCAGTGATGAAAACTGAAAATATGAGTGCATCTTGAATTCAAAGGAGAAAAAAATAGATGAGAGATCATAAAGGGGTAACGCGGTTCAGCTAGACTCAGCGTTTGGAATATTAAGCAGATTTGACCCATGCTGAGAAGAGTCTGAAGAGCAAATTCTTCTCAGCACCATCTCTTATGTCAGGACCCTGATTAACAAAGACATTTAAATAATGTCACTGCACTTCATACAGTTTGAGTCTATTTTCTCTTTTGTATAGCTTGTGAATGTAGGTTTTTTTTTTTACTTGCCATATTTGACCTCTGTCTCCTAATAGTGGCAGGCAATGATACTTTGAATTATTATGCTGAATATAAATGTAAGCTTCAATACTAACGAAGCTTTTGTTTCTTTCCTGATGAAAGCACAATTTTGCAGTTGCTTTAGATATTGTGACTCTAAGACTGCTGTTGTTACTTCTACTGAGGATTTCTCACTGAACATTAGAAGTGCCTTTTTTTCATAGCCTGGCTTGTAAAAATAAAAAGCTGGGATTTGAAAGTTCAGGGTGTATCTTGCTGTGCTTAAGCTGCAGTGGTGTTATATATGCTGAACTTGTTTTCATGTTGCTAGTGACAAATAAAATAATGCAAACTGAACTCTGAATTCCCTCATTAGAGGTTTAGGTCTCTAAAGCTAAAACTAAGGCAAAGCTTTTATATTTGTTAACAGAAACCTATGTGAATTAATATTTTCTAGGGGACACACAAAATTTTGAAAGAAAAATTTTAAGGTAAGGAGAGGCCACATGTGTTTTCCAGGCATGTGAAAATGAATTCAAAGGTCAGTGGCTTTGCAGTTGGAATTAGCAACATCATAACAGAAAGAGGAAGGGGAGAAGGCAACTGCAGTTCCATTTTTGTTTGTGTGTAATGCAGAAAAACAATGATGTTCAGAGAAAGTGTGTAGGGAAAAAACGATGTTTCCAGAAATAATAGCTTTTTCTCTTCATTATATGACTTTTTAAAGTTTTTTTAATCTCATCCTTATTAGATTTCTTTCTAGGTGGAGCAGGAATAGAGGAGAAATTAATGGACTAAACCCATCAGGTCTGTTTAAGCTATACCTAAAGATTCAGGGGCAACAAACTTTTAATTATGATAATTCCACCATTCAAGTGGTTTTCTACCTTTCTGGTTTTAGAAAAAAGAAGATTAAATTACTGTTCATTTGACTGATATATCTGAAAATGTAAGTGGTTTTAGTGAGAACCTCTCCTTCCCTTAGAGAGTATCTAAATCATCCTTCCCCCAAAGTCTCTGTGCTTTGTTTCAAGGTAGTCTGAAGTGTAGTGGGTGACTGCCAGCAGTCCAGATGGAAAATCTAAATCAAGCAGCAGATAAACGTGGGGCTGCCTCTCAAAAAAATAATATTTTTCAATTATTTTGCAGATTAGGAAGCTTTTATACTTCACCTTTGTCATATAACCCAAAATACTTTGTATGCAACCTATAACTAAATAGAAGGAGGAGTGAGATAACTGAACACAGTCTTATGTAATAGGAAATTGTATCTTGTTTAGATTTCATTGCAATTCATACCACAAAGAGCTTGTATTTCTTCCCTCAAGCCTTATTCTGACCTTTAATTCATTGCATCCCCATTTTTTCTAAATTGCCCTCATTTATTTGAAATTAAGGCTGTCATAGCTCTATGGTACTAGAGCCACAAAGGCTGAGGAGGTACAGAGAGTAATTTCTCCCTTCCTGCATATTATCACTTCGTAGCCACATAGCCAAAGTGGGTTGGTGAAAGGGAAGCTTTCCAGCACCTTGAGACTTGGCCTTGAGTGAGTTTCAACTCTTTCCTTTTATCAGCTAATGTATCTTCAGAGTTGGTGGTTAAAATGAAAATTCTTTGCATTATAAATTTGGAAATTTTGTAGAATGTGTGATGCTTTTGCTGACATTTAGTGGCTAACGTGTAATTAATCTCTCCTGCAAAGAGCCAAAATATCCTGCAAGTGTTACAGTAAAAAACCTATTTAACAGAGCACACTGGAATGAGACAAAAAGGAGTGGTATGTGCGTAAGCATTTTTTATAGGTTTTACAATTCACTGCATGTTGACATCAAACCTAAATTTTAAGAGCTGTGGTTCCATCTCTTATTGCTAAATAGAGTAAAATTACTGACTTAGATTATTCATCCAACCTTTGTGTCTATCAAATATTACTACGAAGAATTAGAAAGGATTAGAAGTAGTTTTTCTTTTTTTCTTTGGTAAACGTGTTCTATTGCACTCAGTAATAAAAAGTAACAAAGTATCAATCTTTTTGTCCTCTGTTTTCCTGGATATGTGCTTGAGAAGTCCTATGCTCATCATCACCATCTAGGCTGTCATTTTTTGTTCACGTTTGAACTACTCTCATTTCAAAGCCAGTTTTCTGTTCGGAGGCAATTAGCTGCCTGGCAGCCATCAATAGATGGAGTCTGGTTTTCTGCTTTTTTTTTTTCTTCATTATGATGACTTCTCCTATCAATGAGCAGAAGGTCTCAATCTGGATCAATGTTTGTTTTTTTTTTCCACTTCAGTTTATATTTTATCAATGAATATTGCCCCAAGATTTCATCTACCATTAAAATGTCATTTCTATGACAAGCTCTTCACATTATTTTCTGTTTAATTAATATATTCAAGTGGAGGTTTTGCTGAAATGGAAAAGAAAAATTGGTTCTGGTTACCAAGTGAGGTGCACTGCAGATAGACATGGAGACTGTAAAGTCAGAAATAACACACTTCCAGTTTCTCCCCTAAAGCATAGATCCTAATAAAAGGATTGAGCAAAGGCTGCCATGTCTCTGACTCTCTTTGGCTTGTATGGTATAAGGTTCTGTGGGTATTATAATTGAAGGAGGGGCACTCTCTGCTGCTCAGCCTCCATGGATTCTCTTTATCTTGTCTCTTTTCTTGCCCTGTGCTAACAGAATTTCGCCTTGAGGAAATTGTCCTGACTCTGAGAAATCCACCACAGGCAAAAAGGTGGCAGAGCTGCAGCTCTGCCATAGAAACATCATTATACTGAGCCAGTTGGCGTGCTCTTGATGAATACTATATGCTGTGTAATTCAGAGTCCTGAATTACCCACACTCTTTTAAGGCATGGCTGTTACAAAACCAGCTAGAAAATTAAGACTTTGTGATTTTTTCCTTGAAAAAGCATTTTGGTTGTACCCCATCAGGAATGTCAGCAAATCTGGTCTGTAGTGCTTAGCAGAGTATCCCTGCTTTTTGGAGGTTGGTATCTCACTGACACTGAGCTGACTGTTCTACCCTCCAGAATCTACTGGTGGCATTCAAGAAGTTAGAGGAGATATCTTTTATACTGTGCTGCTCAGTTTTTGTATTTCATTTCACTTTGAACTTGAATATATAATAAAAATTTGGAAGTATTGCTCTGTAAATGAAAGATACATGAATAGGAAATGAAAATAATATATAGCACATGATATTGCCTGATGGTATGCCAGAAGAGTTTCAAAATGTTGCTACAATCAGATATCATAACTCTATATTTTTTCTTTATTTTATATTGATCTCTATTTCTAATGTTTCTTAATGTAATATTAAAAACTTGTCAAAAGCAACTGATTGCTTTCAGGCACCATATGGAAGACCACTGTGAACTATTGCAATGCAGCATGGAAGTAAGAAAATGGGCTTTGTAGTAGTATATTGCATGCAGCTTACAGTGAAATCTAGGAAAGTGATAGACCAGTTTTCTTATTTGTGTTTAACTTTTGTGTGTAGAGTAACTTTTCCTTTCTTTCTTCAGTGCTTCTGGGAAAATCACCCGTGTGTTTACACTGCTTGTCTTTCTGGGCAGGTTTTTAGAATTTGGACTCAGATCCAAACATATGAATTTTTCAAGGATAAAGGCAGCATCACTTGTAATTGATTCTGCTGAGCATTTAAGAAGAAGTGACATTTACCACGGCTTGTTTTGAAGGTTTATAAATGCAATATAGATTTGGCAAGAATAACTGATTCGATAAATGCTGTGCTGTAGCATGTAAGCATGGGTTTTACCACCAGTGGATTCACTAGCACTTTGTCATCCAAGTAAAAATAAATATTCAATAAACAATTTATTAGGGATGTGAGTTCACTTCTGCTTCATTCCACTTGGAAAGATTTGGCATCTGTTGCCTACAGCGTTATTAAGGACACAGTGAAATAAAGACAAATTAATTGTGAAATTGCCAAAACTGTGTCAGGAAAACTTTCCCTGTCTTGCAAAAATAATGCCAAGAATAATAGGAAAAAAGGATATATCTAGGCTGTATACATGAAGATGTTTCGTACAATAGCAAGGGATAACTGAATCATAATGTCTGACTGGAATCTCTTCTTTCATGGGCCAGACACTTGTTTTAGCAGAAGTGCTTTGCATTAGTCAGGTGGCATTTGAAGAACTAAAACCAAATAGGATTTACAAGCATTAGGATCATCATTTGGAACACTAGATTTGGGTGACATGGCATCAATATGAATAACAGAAATAAGAATAATAATAAAAAAAAAATTGTATTCCTTCCTGTTCCTGTCAGTAATGCAAGGCCAGGTAGCACGGGGACACAGGCTATTGCCCACAAAATAACCTGCTAAGCCTCTTGGAGAGCCATGGAAAAACAAGTGGCCCTCTTTCTGCATCAAGTAGTGGTGGGGGAATCCTGGCTGACATTTGAACCCTGTGATGGCAGCATGGGAGGTGCTTGGGCAGCTGGAAGCTGGCATGTTGGGACAATCTCATTTAGTCTCAGCTTTAATGCGTGACCAGAGATAAATACAAAGCATCACACACACATAAAGTATATAAACATTGCAGTCAAAGTGACAGATTTTTTTCTAAATACAGTATGGATGAGAAAGGAGAGACTTAATTGTATTTGACAACATCAACGTGGCATAGGAGTATCTTTGCTGTAGCCTTGGAAATCTTGGCCAATTTTAATGTTCTTTCAAGCAAATAGGATGATAAAAAATTATGGTTCTGAGAAATACATTCTCAGAAATGTATTCAACATTTCGCTTTTAAAAGTGGAAAAGATTCAAGCGAGATTCTCTATATGCTACTGCATATAGATAAATTAATCAAACCTGACTAACTGCTGAATGTAATGTTCAGTACAAAAGCTACAGTCTGACGTGGCTGTCAGGACAGACTTCTGCAGTTTATAGGTTTGAACCTGTGGCATTTAGTTAAGAAGTAATTGATAGAAGGAGCTATTTTCTTTCATGTGTCGTATAATGTAATTAAAGTAAAATCTATATCTATAAACATAGTTTATCATATATAGAGATATATAAGTCAACAGTGGGTTGGAATAGCAAACTAACTATAAATCATTGAATTTGCAGTGCCCCATGTTTCTGATTTATTTGTTGCAGTAAATATAACAAATTCTTGTTTGCTCCTTGCAACAGAGTTCTAAAGTATAAAATAAAATTACAGTTTATCTAGAAAAAATAATACTTTTTTTCATTTGAAGGTATGAACACTGTGTGAGGTACTGTGGATGGGGAATACCAGATGAAAGCCAGATTTGTAGCATGCAAATGGGTGAAGGATGCCTTTGATAGTTTCTTTGCTCATTGCTCTTTCCAAGAATTGTGCCTTTTGGGGCCCTGATAGCAAATATTTTCTAAGTAGATTGCCTTGCTAAATTAAAGATTTGGGAAACTGAAACATGGGCATTTTGCAGTGAGAAAAGGGCAATTCTTTGTGTTTTTATTCTGCTGTTAGGAACAGCTAAGGAGAGATTATGGAGCTCTTGGACTTCTTCGTGCTCAAATACATTTTCAGGAAGATTTGCTGATCATTTAATTTCTAAAGAGAAGAAATCTGATTAATGAAACAGAGATCTTACATTAAATAACAATATGCTTGCAAAATACATGAAATAGTCTTTTTAACTTTGTGTCTTTTGCTGTGAATGAGTTTAAACTGCTGTCAGAGCAGATTGATTGCTGGAGGTTTCATCTATCATGAGTGTTATAAACAGAGGGCTAATGCTGCTGATAATTACATTTTTAAGTATTTTATATATATGTCTATTAGGGTAATTTATAGGTGAATGGAATAATCAATGTTCCCTTTTTATTACATTTATGCCTCTCTTAAGAAGAATTAATATGCAGGTTTTGTTTTCTTAACATGAGAGAAAAATGCATGTGACATTTAGCCAGTATACCCTGAGGAAGCGGAAAATAAGGCACATGAATGTTCCACCACATCAAAAGTATGGTAATAAGTAGCAGTTGATTATCTAGAAATATATCTCTATTTCTTAAACTGCCAACCACTGATCAGAAAACTTATCTTCTGTAGCAGTACGAAGTGCTAGAGAAACATGAGCTACACTACCAACATTTTTGAAATGCTTTAATATTATTGCTGGTTCATCTTGCTGGTTTCTTTAAAGGAGGTTTGCTGCTTTGTATGCCATTCACAGCTGCTGATGGAAAAATTTCTGTAATGAATGGTATTTTTGAAAATATATTCACTTCCTTGATTTTAGTTCCTAGTCCTTAAGTAGAAGAAATACACTGAAGAAAAAAAAGCACCTGACTGCCACTTAGTGAATGACACATTGCAGTAGCTCTGGGTAGGCTCTGGTTTTATTACTGTTTCTTTTTCATGCCAGCTCAGTTCTACCACTCTTGAATGCCTCTCAACAGGCAGCATAACTTTAACTTCTGAAACTGTGTTTTATGTCACAGAGTTTGTGTCTCTTTACAAGCTGGAGCCAGATTGAAAAGAAGGCAAACTTGCTTTCAGTTCCCCCTCCTGGTGCTGGCTGTCCCATGGCTCAGCCTGCAGGTCCAGGCTACCCCTCAAGCTATGGTCTTTGCCTCAAGAAAGTTCTTGGTATTTCATGTTGAGCACAGTGGATATAGCAGGTCTGCATAGATACTCTTAGACCCTGGTGGCATGAAGTTGGTGGAGCTATTTCAGAATATTCAGATTTTAGCTGAACATAGAACACACAAAGGTAAAGTTGCCCTCAAGAATTATAAGAATTTTATATTCCCTCTCTATGCTTTATTTCAGTGTTATGTCATCATATTTGGAGGCAGTTTGTTAATGTCAGGGTTTGTAGTATAGGACATTTAAACCTAGCAACTCTTGATGGTTATGAGCAAAAAACAATGAAGATTTTGAATGATGTGTTTAAGAAACATCAGCTGGAAGGAACTCTGCTCACAAAACCTCACATTTTAGAGTCTTTCTTACCTGACTGTTCCAGCTCTTACAGTACAAATATTTTAATTTGTCAACAAACCTGCTAAAAATCTAAGTCAAATTAAAAAAAAAAAAAAAAAAATCATCTTCATTCCAGTACATTGTGGTAAAGTTGAATTACAGCTCATAGCATGGCATATTTTAAGTATTCAGAGAGCAACCCTAGACAGCAGTCAAGAAGCTAGAAAGAAATAGAAAGCAGGCTGTGTGCAGCAGAACTAAGCATTGATGTGAATCTTTGAATCAGTGTTGCATGAATTGTCCAAAAATATTACTAGAGCTCACTGAAGCATCAACTCCCTGAAACAAGGAAGGAAAATTAATGCTAGACAGGTAATAATTTCAATCAGTGCTTCTCTCTTTAAATCCTTTTTGTTGTTGGCTAGAAGTCGTCAAATAATCTGATTTTTACCCATGGACACCAGCTAAAGATATGGAGAGACACTGTAGCTTAGATAACAGGTGGTACAGTAATTTGTTACTTGTAACTAGCTTGTAAATCATAGCCCTGAGATGCAAAGACTAAAAATGCTTAAATCAAAAAATTATTTGTCATTCAGCATGCAGTAAAGTGGATTGCTTACTCAGTTGCAATTGTTTGAAGGTCAAAACCCAAAAAAGTTCATGTGCACAAAGGAATAGCAAAAAAGATAATGTAAATACTCCTCTGGCTGAAAATGCTAAGTTGCCTTCCAGTGTTGCACACATTCACAAGTGTGTATTTCCTCTACATGGGTGGAATTCACAATGAAACCTGAGAAGGACTAATCAGGTTTTTGGTGGCACAGTGTGACCTGCAGATTGTTCATCTTTGCTTCAGGCAAACTGTCTTGGCTAACATATTTCCCTGGAAAACTCCCAGCTTTCAGCCACCAAGATCCATCCAAGGTTCCTAAGGGAACCATCACTTCTGCAGCTGCTGTGGTTTTATTAATAATAATAGCAACAGGAACAAATGTTGTTGCTGTAGAAATAGACTGTGCAAATGCATGCAATATATGGAGTCTTCCTGGAGGAATTTACAGTCCAGAAGAAGTGACTCAGAAAATGAAGTATATGGTTCCACACAAACTGTATGTAGACTTTGTGCCCCACACAAACTGTATGTAGACTTTGTGCCTATCATTGAATGTAAAAAAAAAAACCAAACAATTTTTTTTTCTGCTTCAATTTGCATTGGTCTTGGTGCACAACAGAGCATGGGAAGTAGATGAAAGGCCCTTATTAGAAAAAATGTTTCTAGGAGACTGGATTTCCCTTTGTGATCCACTGCCCATGTCCTGCAGAAACCTTTGCTCTGACTCTAACATTCCCTTCATCCTGTAGGTGCAATGGTCTGTATGTTGGTCTTAAAGACTTCTGCTCATAGCCAGAAGTGGAGAAGATTTTCACCTGCAGCCTTTGCTCTGCTGCCCAGTTTAGCAGTCCTGTATATTGACTTTGCATGTGCAATAGAGTGCACTCTGCAGACAGCCAAAAATTCATTTTCTACAAACATCAGGGAGAGTTCAGCAGCTACATAAAATGGGGGTGAGAACTATGTGAAGCTGGAAGAAGAGTTCTGCTAGTAGACATTTAAAAAGACATGAAGGACTGGAGATCTGAAATGAATTTGCTAGTATATCTGTAACCTGTATGCCCACTTAATTTTCTGTGCTTATTTAAGCGTCAGGACATTTCTGACCGATTCTACCTTGTTACTGGTGATATTTTAATTCCCAGACTGAAGGCACTGCAAGAGTCCTTTCCCAGGAATGATATTGTTCCTGACAATAAGGCTTGTCATCCTACTGTTAGCAAGAAATTAAATGAGTAAAATGAGATGAGTAAAATTAAATGAGAAGGAAGACCTGCTTATTTTATATGCATTGTTAACTAATATCTCAATCTTAGCATTATGCAATCTAGTGTTACAACCAGTTTCTCCATGCTACAGAAATGCTGCATTATGAGAGGAGTAAATGGAAGTTGAGAGTTGTGTAAGACACCCAGTAAAGGAAGAATAAGATAGAAAAGGAAGGAGAAGGGAACAGAAAAATGAAGGTTATTTTGACAGATTAAGGAAATTGGAGGAAATCCACTGGAGGTTGCAGAGGATTAATGTAATAAATGTAATAAAGACAGCTGTTTTGCAGCATAGAACTAACAGCAGAATTTTTGGGTTAAATCTGGAATAGTCGTATGCACTTTGGAGTGGTTGTCAGCTAAAAGAGCTGGGTGAAACAAGCAAAGCAATCTCATCTTTATTTTAGTATCACTATTTTGGGTGCATATTAATATTTCCTGATGTTCATGATAGCTCTTTGGGCTGACAGCACTTAGAAAATGTCTGTGCTTAGCCTGGGATCAGAAGGAAATGGAGGGATGGGAGAAGCACCTTTGCTCACCAGATATTAGATTTTATTGCTTTTTTGTAAGTATGTCACAGTCTAAGCCATTCAAGTTAAAGATGTAACTGACCATGAATTAAATTAAGACTGAACATAATGTAAAATTTTAAGCATACAAGAAGCCCCCTTTTGCTTATCTTCCTTCCTAAAAAGCATTTCTGTGAATGGAATGACCTGCTTTCAGTTTGAGAATCATCAGTTTGTGAAAAAGATTATATGACGTAATAAATTGCATAGGATTTATCTGAAGGATCTGGGAACTCCCTTTCTTGTATCCATTTTAGTCTTTGGAAAGTAGCCTATTCTAGTTGGCAGTTAGATGATGTATTCTGTATTACCATATTATTCTTTTATTACTCTCAGCTCCAGTGGCATAAAAATCTTAGGTAACACTTAGAATATTTCTCTTGTATAAACCAATTACTTCTAGCTGTCTACAAGAGCTGAAATAAAAGTAAGGAAACATTGCACATTAAGTCCTGTGAGAGCATTTTATTATCTCCTTGTCAAATGAAGCACTCATTTGGCTTTTCAAAAACCAGAAATTCCAAAAATCTGAAGAGAAGAACTTTCCCTCCACCTTCTAGGATAGTTACTTAAGAGTAAATTAAAATCAAGGCTGTAAGAAGATCATGCTGGTAATTTAATTCCATGGAGGTTGTCACTTTTATGTATAATAAAACTATGTATGAAAACCTGAAATGGTAATCCTTAGCCATCCCTTTTATCTGCTTATTCAAATGGAACCTGTTTTCCTGTGGGTGAATTGCTGCTGTATGCAGAGACTGAAATTCTTGCATATTCTAGAAAACATCTCATTAGAAGCTTCAGAAGAGGGCAACAAACTCATCTGTGCCAGTCCAGTACTTGGCACTGCTGCTGCAAAATGCAGTGGGAAAGGCAAGGAAAGAGCAAAAGCTCCTCATAGTTTTAAGGAGAACTTCACCACAGCTTCTGTTGAAATGGATTGAACAAGAGTGGTGATGACTGCTTACAACAACCTGTAATTTCTTCAAATACAGACTGTACCAGATTCACTTTTCAGCTGGAAAACAATGCAGCTTTTGACCACAACAAACAAATCTAATTCGACTAAGTTTTCCTGGAAGTGTAGTCCAAAACTGTCTTGGTAGATTTTCTTCTGGTTTTGTAGAGAGCATCTTCAGTCGCATTTTTTGGAGCAGATGAATGTTCCAAGCCAAAGATAAAAGAGATTTAACCATACTGAGTTGTGCCAATTCATAGGAAGAGCTGGAAATGAGCTTCAATATGCAGAGGTGGATTCAACTTCTCTGTTACTATTTTTGCCATTAAGCTGCCATTGCAAGTGGTATTACAAAAGTGCTTTCAGAAGTTATAGTTTTCTTTGATTGTAACAGGAAATGTCAGGATTTTATCTTTTTGCTGTATTCTTAGGTAGAAAATACAGCAATTGAAAGAACGATGCTTTTAATAAGCAATCTCAGCATTAAAGCTGCAATTTTGACTTTAGCTGGTTCTGAAATATGTGAAAATTACTGAAGGTGCCCTTGAGCTCTCAAAATGGGGGTCTTGGATGAGAATAAGGGCAGCTGCTCTAGAGAATGTGGAAAGGGAGCCTGCAGAAGGACACATCTGTATGTGGACCCGTGTGTTGTGAAAACTGGGAAGAAACCAAATGACTCCAAATTCTGCAGTCATTGTGACAGCTGAAATAGGCATAAAAATTTGCAACACATGGCATGGGTGATGTAAGTCTCTGAGCTCTACAAAGGAGTGTTTTCTGGCTGAAATGAAGTAGAAGTTGAAGGCAACTCAGAGAAAAACCTATTTTGTCGTACACTGTGTAGGAACAAAATTGATAACATTACCAAAAACTGGGGAAAAGATAGTGCCACAACTCAAAAATAGTAACATATTCAGGCTTCAAATTTGAATACTTCTGAGGTTTTTTGGCCTTTATATGGGGACTTTCCTGACAGAGGGATCAGGTTTTAGTACATGGGCTTCTGCCAATATATAATAATTCCCTGTTTATTTGACTGGACTTGGTACATAACAATAATTTTGTTGCCAATATATTGATGCAGAACTAATAACTTTGGATTCTGATTGGCACAAGATGTGGAAGAGTCTCAGGGCATTACCCTGAGAAACAGAGGTATTGCCAGAGTTATCTGAAGAGCCCCATGCAGCCTCAGGCTGGTTGATATTATGAACAGGAAGATTTTCATAGCCAAACCTTTGGGCAGTGAGAACTGTTGTTCCTTTAAATGACTTAAATCAGAGTCCACTGATTTACACCAGAATGACTTTGCAATGTTAAAATGATGTCTTTCTTTCCTGGGCCTTCAGAGAGGTTGCAGATTATTTGTATGAATAATTTTGAATTAAAGTAAGTTGAGACAGGGAATTAGAAGATGAATGTTTTTAACAGTTGCTAATATAATTTAGATGTATTAAAGATGTGGCCATGTATACTTAGAGGCATTAGGTTTCTCTAAGATGGAAAAGAGTTGGAAACACAGGAAGGCATGCCATTACTTAGAAAAACTGAACAGCTGAGAAAAGAAAATAAATATTAGAATTTTTATTATTTTACAATAATTCCATGTAATTGGAAAGGAGCAAAGCCAATTAAGCAGGTTAAAAGTGAAATGTGAAAGTAACATCAACTTTACTTTTGGGACAAATGTTAATGCTATCTTTAGAAGTGTAAGTCTGTGATAACTGTTTGCTTCGCTGTTTATATTGCTTGCTTTTTATTTAATTTCAATTAATAAAATAATTCTTAGACCGATACTCTCTGTTGGCATAGTCATTGCTAAGTGTTGAACATAGTGAGGACCTAGACAATAATGATTTCATAATTAATTTTGTAGTTAAGTGGGTAATAGTAGTAATTTATTATGCTGTGGGAAAAAAAAAAAAAAAGATATAGTTTGATTCCTGGTTAAAATAAGGTAAGACCAGTTGCATTTATAGCAACACCATTGGTTTTGATGTGCAGGTTGGGTTTACTGAAGGTATTTATGCCTTACTTCACTGTCTCTACAGTGCACATACATTTCAACTATGGAATTTCAAAGAAATAAAAAAGATAATTAAATCTTGGGCCCTGACACCAGTGCAAAAGTACTACTTTTTCTGAGTAAAATACACACCAAGGGTTTTTTTCCATGAGGTCTAATTATTACCAGTTCTCTTCAGCTTTATATCTGCTGCTGCTGTTGCTGGTGTAGCTTTTGCCTCACGCCCATGTCTGCCAGGCTCCTCTCTCTCTTTCCTTGGCATTGTCTGTCTGTGGGAATTCACAGTTGGGAGACGCAGGTCCTGGGCAGACCTGCAGCAGGGGGGATGGTTAATCAGGGGTTGGGCGTCCCCCGGTACCATTCCCTGTTAGTGACATGGAAGTAATGTGTGTACCAGAGCACTGCTGTGATCCTGCTCAGCCACTGGAGAGAAATTGTAATAATTGGGTGGTGAGGCAGGAGCTGGCACTAGGTGTGACGGCAGAGACAAAGGAACAGGAAATCACCATACGGCGTCATATGCTCCTTCTCAACCTTAATTTTGATTGCAGCTGTCAGCGTGGCATTATGGGTCTTGAATGTCCTGTTTTATTCAGCTCAGTGGGTGGGAGAGATTTTTTTGAAACTAAAACAATGCTGGAAAATGACTGGCGTACCGTTAGCTTTAGACATGTAGCAGTTCCTGAGGTAGCTGCATAAGAAAAATCAATATTAACTTATTGATGAGGGTATTTTTGTATTAGTTAAAATTTGCATTTTTCATCCATGTCTTGTTCTAACTCTTATGTGAGTTGACATATACTATGAGATGCAGTCGAGATGCCATATTCCCTTAATTCCTCTTTCTTATGCTCTAAGAAATTCCTGATTTTCATTCATCTTATTTACTCCTCTTCAATGCCACAGTTGTTTTCTTTTACAGTATTAAGGATGGCATACTTGTATTGATTTGAAATATGTCATGAGAAAATGTTAAAATAATGCCGCAGGAGAAATACTTAACTTGAAAAAGTTATACTGTTATTAGGAACTGTGGCAACTGAGATTGCAATGGTTTCTTATGTTTTTTTACAAAACCCATAGTTTTATGGAGGGATGAAAGCATACGTGTTAGCACCTCAGTCTGCAGCCACATGTAATCTTCAAGACTGAGGAACATGAATTTCCTGTCTGTGTGCAGCTAGAATAGATGAACTCTTCATGCTCTAATTTGAATAAAACTCTTGAGAGTAATTTGTTCTATTTTTCTTCAAAGATTATGTGATTTAGTGTGCACTTTTTAGCCTTTAATAGTGCTGGTGTTAAAAAGTGCAACTTTGGACACACAGCTATTGATATACTGACTTATCAACTAGGCTAATGATGTTAATCTATGTATATCTTGCCTGAATTTTTTTGTTGCATGTTCTTTTAAGCTTAAATGTTATCAAAGTTTTTTCTCCTGCTTTTATAAAACAAATAGAGATGGTAGTGTTAGGCAACAGAGAGGTATACTTCAACATACACATTTATTTATGTATGCGTATACATATATATATATATACAAACTTTCAAGTAAAATTTATTGTAATATCACTACACCAAAATAATAATATGTGCATGATGACTCATTTTGTGTATCCACGTAAGAGTGTGCTCTGAGCAGCCTTATATTGAGATTTATGGAATGGTTTGGAATGGTTTGAATCCACGGCACATTTGAAAAGGTGAGATTTGCATTTGAAAAGGATGAATCAGATCTAAAAATATCTTGGAGATTCTTCCCCCTCCCAAGGGTCTGGAGTAATTTACTGCAGCCATTAACATGTAACATGATTTCAGGTGAAGTGTTTCCTCAATAAATTTGAGAAACATTTTTATCAAAGGAAAGGAGAAAGAAGAAGCAAAAATAGAGTGGAACCATGACATATAAAAAAGCTTTTTTATTTGTAAAACACCTGATTTTACATTGGTTACATTGGTTCTAGATTTTTTCATAATTATTTTCATTAATAAAGAAAAATTAAGTTTGGGATGCAGTCCACATAAATCTTAACTAGATGAGACTTTATTTCCTACAACTTGTCTAAATCCCAGGAAACAGCAGTTTAAATACTTCCTAGCTCTCTTTAATCTCATACCAGACTTCTTTAAATAGGTCCTTCTTAGGCTAAAAATTTGATAAATGTTAATTTTTGCTTCTGCACACTCAGAGCTGTCTGCTTTGGCAGAATGGACAAACCTGTTTAGACTTTGTTTGAATTCTAGTCTTAAGTAAAAAGACAATGAGATCCACCTCAATCCAGTGGAGAAATCTGCAGAATACAGATGTTCTTTTAATACTTCACTAAAGATAAACTCATCCAAGGAGTGAAGTGGCCAGGTTTGGCTGAGGCTGATGCTTTAGTTGCCTCCTAAGAAACTGCCTCTACCAACAGATCTGATGTTGACTGCAAATGGTGATGACGTTTATAATGTGTGTATGAAATAGGGACTGAACCAGAAATCCCCGTTCCAAGGCTGACTCCAGCAACCAGCTCTGTCACCTTGCATCAGGTGCTAGAAAGAATTTTCTTTCGTGGTTTAGTATAGGAAGATATTAGCAGGGTAACCATATCTGGAACTCCTACCAATATTCATCTGAGGGGTTTGTGGCATTTTATTGTGCATGGTGTAAAAGCAGAAATTTCCCTCAATTATGTGATATTTAGTTATTAGATAATTACATATGATTGCATGGGCAAGTTCTAAGAACTGAAGTGTTACCGTAACATCTAAAAATCTACAAATTGGATAACTATTATGTTTGGATTTATATCATTATTTCAAGTATAATTACCATGAGATTGGCAGTGCATGTAATTAATGAGTAATCACTGGAATTTGCCTTCATAGTTGTGCTTCATTCTTGGTGTAAAGTTCTTTGTCACAATGTTTAAGTATAAAGATAATATAAATTGACCTCCATGTGTATTATATTAAAACTTAAAGTAGTTATTTCCATTGCAGTGCTATCTTCTTAATGTTCTAAATCCATCATTGTTCTAAAACCAACATGTCAATAGATACCAGTTAGTGAGATAATTTCCACAGCTGTCCAAATTAAATTTTTTTTCAAATCTATTTAAACTTGTTTTTACCCAGCTAAAATTCAGCTTAGAGTAATGTTTGCCCTCACATTTGCTACTGACTTATTTCCTTTGCAAGAAAGTTTGATTAACAAAGTTTAATTGAGAAGGACTCTCTAGTTCACTCTTGAGTTCTGATTGAACAAAGATTCTTTTTTCTTTTTTTTAAAAAAATATCATTTATATGGAACACAAGTTATCAAATACTGATTTTGCTTCATTTCATTGTTTGTTTGTTTTTCCTTATTTACCAGGTTTTACCTGGAGAGATGATTATACACAGCATGTTATTGGTCAGGAACTCTCAAGCATTCACAAAATCCACAGCAGACGCCCTGATATATTTGCATCTGAAGGATCTGACACAGGAAGGTGAGTCTTCCATTGTGGTTTTGCCTAGTAGGTTTTTGGGAAGGTTAACAAATTATGAGAAAAAGGTTGACACTGATGCTGAATAAACATCACCAAAAGTACTCACTATATAATAAAGGGAAATGAATTATACCAAAGCACTGAAAACACCAGTAGGAAAGCAGAAGACAGAATAAATGAAAACCCTCAACCCTGTTTTTCAGGATATCATAAAGTTAAGAAATGACACCTTCTATTGTTAATTTAGGTCTCAGAATTAAAGACATCAAGTCTTCTATCCAGTTGATGTAGTGTCTTGTGTCAATTCAGCCAGAGCTACTTATGACCAGCTTAAAAAGGCAGACGTACACAGCATCTCAAAATCAGTGAAATTGTAAGAAAGTGTTTTCTGTTAGAAAACTTCCTTCTTAGTGGAACAAAGCTTGAGCTTCTAGCCTTGACAGACAAGATATTGAATGTTTGGCTTAAGAGTTTCATATACTGCACCATGTGGTTTGAGTACACTGCAAAACCATTTCTTATCTAGAATGCGCTTTTATGGAAATGAAAAATGCTGTGTAATCCATACTGTCCAGTGGCTTCAGCTGTTTTTACCTCATTTTTTTTTATTATTTAATTCATAGAATTTGACCCTGTATTTCAAGCATTTGCTGGTTTGAGAACATTTTTTTTCAATGATGATGAAAAATCACAGCACCATACATTTCAGGAGTGCAGTCAGCTAGAAACGTAACTTCTAAAGATCTCTAGATCTGTAGAGAATGATAAAGGTGATAAAAACATGTGGTTGAATCCATAAATATTTTCACTGCTTAGCTATTCAAGAAGCCATTACTGTCTGGGTTACTCTCTGTACATGGTATCAGAAATAAATGTGAATTTCTTCTGGGGAATTTTGGTTTTTTAGAATGAATTTGTCTAAAAATTGTATTTGTGAGCATAGGATAAAATAAACCAGATTTCTATGAAATTAAGACTATATTCTGCAGTGTTCCAGATTCAAAGTTATATAAAAATATCATATTTAAGAAAATTCAGAAAATAGTTTCTTTTTCAGACTGAGGAGAGACGATCACTTTTAGAAGTTGCTGTTGTGATTAGGTTTGAGCTGTTTTGCATTTTTAACTAGAAATACACATTTAAAAAAAATAAACCCATTTTGTATATTGACACTTTCAGATCATTGGAATTTCAAATGTGTTCCACTTATAACAGTTCCTATTGTGGATAGATTTCTGAAGTTACCAAGCTGTGCTTCTGAAAGCATTGTCTTATGTGCCAACAGTTTAAAGCATTAATTGATTTTTCTGGTTGTCCATTTGCAATACATTCTGTAGGTCAGAGAACAGTAGGACTTCTTCTCTGGCGTCCTGCAGATTGTGATAAAGTTTGCTGTATGTTCAGTCTGCTCAATGCACTTGCTAAAATCTTATCAGATAATATTGAACAATTAAAAAAAAGAACTTGTGTGTAGGTATCTGATTATCAGAAAGCATTATGGAAGGAAGACTTTTATTAAGGGTAGAGTGTATAATAAGGCAATATGAAGTCATGCTAATGAGTCATTAATCCCCACAGAGCTGCTGAGAGCAAGAAAATAGACTCAGACACTTGAAAGGTAAATTGACTTAGGCTATATTAGTGCATATGAAATCTGATGGAACAGAAGACATGGATTTCAGCTCTAAAAAAATGCTGAAAATGGAAGCTTGGTTTCAAGATGAAAGTTTGCTCTTTGGTAGCTAACTGGAGTGTACAAGAGGATCCAAGATAAAGGAAAAAAATCCATTCTGCACACAGGGAATAAATGTCAGTTGTGTTCATTGGTGCAATTAGGCAAAACCACAAACATTTCCCAGCAACCTTCAATGTATGAAAAAGGGTATAGCATTATTTCTATTATAAAACCATCATTAAGACTGTAATAAGATTCTCACAGCATTTAAAAGGGAGAAACTTTATTCTAAAAAATGTGATATATATTAACTGGGAACTTTCTAGCAATTGTAATATCTGAAGTGCAGTGATATAGATATTTCCACACAAAATCTTCTGAAGTGCTGTTTTTTTGTAAGAATTACGTAATTATTTATGTGGATAAATAATTAAACATTGTATTTTCTATATACCCTGAAGTTCATGGTATGAAAAGTCCTTTTCTAGAACAAATTAAATAGGAAAACATTTCCAAATAAGTACACAACAAAAAAAAAAATCAACTGAGAGTCATTTCTCCTAGTCAACAGGTGCCTTTATGTATTTCTTTCATCCATTGTCCAGTATCACTTTGTCAATTTTAAGAAATATTTTTTGTCAAATTAAGAAATATTTTAATTCTATTTCAATAATACCTCGTTTAATACAGATTGCCATCTGTGTTAACAAGGTGAACAGTGATATTCTGGTGAACTATACACATTTTAAAAAAATCTTTCAGATTTAATCATAATTGTTTTTAATCATCAAATGAAATTTAATGTGTTAATTGTTCAAAAATCCATATTATGAAATATTATATCTAATGTGGAATTTAAACACAATCTGAGCACATTACTCTTTCTGTAAGAGAAATGAGAAATCTTAAACCCCAGATTTTGATTCTACCACCACTGTGAGTCATTATATACTGTAAATAATGTCTTGAAAAGCTAACTTAATACTGTCTTTTATCTGTGCATTCAGTTCCTATTAGCTACAGTAGAAATCCTTGCAGCAGAATTTGGTCTCGCATTTCCATTCCTCCCTTCTTTCCAAAGTTAGTGAAGAAAGGAGAAGATAGGAGTTGGAATTAATTGATGAATGAAAGATGAGTGTTTGAAAGAGGGATCTCTCCTATGATGAGAACCTCTTTGGATTAGTTCATCTCTATTGAAGCAGAAAGCACACTGCCCAGCTCTTCCTAAAACTTCAGAAAAGTTTTATTCTGGCTTTAAGTTGACAAGTAGGTGAATAATGTTACCTGCACAGCCACCCTCCATTATAAGGCAGAATTTAAGAGCTCTGGAATAAGAGAAAAATACAATCATGAGAAGGAGGAAAGACTTAGGGTGAATTCCATTAAGGTTCCTCAAGTGCTCTGTGCAATAAAGCTTGGTTTCTAAAACTTCTCTGAAGTAAAACTTCATGGAACATTTTTCTGGCACTTCAAAGCGAGCAACCCTGTGAACACAATTGGTTGCGATGCCACCACAGTAAATTAGGTTATTAATTACATTTATTGGCATTAAATTAGTAAGGATACACATTTGATAAAACTGTGACCGTGGAAGGAAGGCTGTTATTTTGTGCAGGAAATAATGTAGTTAAACCCAAGATTTGGAAAATGAGGTAATGGTACTCTCTGTCTGTGCCTCCAAACAAGCACCATCAGATGGACTGTTAGGGTAAAATTTTTCTTACAGTGATGCAAAGATGTTACAAGGAAAATGTTGTCTCATCTCCCTGATTTGGAAAACTCTTCCACATGGAATTGTTCTTTCCTGAAGAAGTATGTGGACGTGTGTACAAAATAGTGGCAGAAAACATGTGATAGCCATCAAATTAAAGTGTCACTCAGGGAAGTAAGCAGCCTGTGAACCCTTTTTTATGTGAAGAATGAAATAGTTACTGGTATTGCCATTTAAATTATTGTCATCATGGACATTTTGTTGAGGTAGATGAGGAGAGGGTTAAATTCAGATTCACTGCATAAAGCAATCTGAATCCCATATGAACACCTTTACATTCCTATTGTTTAATCCCATTTGTGGCTTTTTTTCCAAACATCACCTCTACTCTATGAATCCTAGGCACAAGGGAAGAGCAGAAGACATAATTTTTCCATTTCATTATTTCTTTTTTAAGCCTTTTGCCAGAGCTAACTTTCTCACTTATTTCTATGCATCTCACTGTATTCTGTAAATTGGTGAAGTACCAAATTGATGTTGAATCTAATCATCATCCAGCAACTTGTTTAAATTCTAGAATCCTCTCATTTTTCTTTGGGGCATATTTTCTTTTTACAAATATTTTCTTTTCTTCCAAATATGACTTTGCCTTTATGCGGCCATTTTATTTTATTTACTGTTGGATCATTAACTTTGATTCATGCAATAAGTTGTTAATCATGCAATATTTTTGGCTGTTTTTGCCAAAACGTTCGATTTTCTGTATTTTCATGGTTGCTAAGATTTTGAATGACTTTTTGTTATGTACAGGACTAATTTCAGTGGTCTGCAGTATAAGACAGTGACTTTTTCATTGGGCACTTTACACATTGTACAGGCCAGTAATTTTCTTTGTCTTGCTTTTGCTGTGCAGGACCTTGGGACAGAATGGAGATAATGAAAGAAATTATGATCTGGAAAATGATGTGAACTTGGCCAAGTCTCTTCAGCAATATATAAAATATCTCAGTATTCTCTCTCAGTCTGCAGCTCCAAATTTGTATCCACGGAAGACAAACGACAAAGCTTCTTTTAAGGTAGTATTTAAAATTTGGTTCCTGCATTCTGTGATTTTGGCTTCCTTCTTTGAATCCTCTTTCTTTTGCAATTTTTCTTTGTGTCCTGAGACCAGACATTGTTTCTTGTGGCCTCTTACACTTGATTATTATCACTGCACTAACAAAGTTCTCTCAAAAAGAGTTGGGTCAGTGTCAGCATAGTAATCAATAGAACTTTTCTAATCTGGTGGCTTTTACCTTGGTTAGGGATGGATGGTATGTGAGGAAAGAGGAAGAGTGGTATGAAGGTGGTAACACCTTCACTGGCTGATCTGAAACCCTTTTTATAGCATATGAACTGCTCCAGGGAGCTGACTGAACTGCCCTGTGAATTCTTGCTGGTGCTTATGATGTTTAGAGTAGAGCTGACACAATCTTTGAGATTTTGGTATGAGATCTGATGAATTGTTCCTCAACATTTCCAGCTTCTAATTGATCATAATGGGAGACTAGCAAGATCAATGGAGTTTTATATATATACATTATAAATATCTGATTTGATCACTACAAATTTTGGAATTGGTTATGTCAAAGAAACCCCCATACAAATATCTATTTGAGGACTAAAACATTTTTTTCTTTCATAGAGAAAATGTTTTGCTTGAAGATGGATCTTGCTAAATTTAAAAAAATTATTTGATGAAGTGGTTGCATATGACAGACTCTTACAACCCTATCTATCTTTTGCTCAAAAAAGATGTTTATTGTTGCGGCGAGCCTTCTCTCGGGGACACGGCTCTTCTCCGGAGCTCTCTTGCCGTCCCTCTCCTCAGGCATCTTCCTCTCTTGTCTCATTCTGCTTCTGGGAGCAAGCCTTTTATTTTGCCCTTCAGCCCCGCCCATTTCCGGCTGGGGCAGGCCCTAATTATTGGGCACAGCTGGGCCTAAGCTCCCAGTTCATTATCAGTGACACCTGAGGACTTGTGGTTCTCTCTACAGTTTATCAAAAGCAAACTATTATTTTCAAGAAACAGGCTACTATTATAGTGATCCTTTAAAAAATCATTAAGTCCTATTTGCACGAATACAATATGAATGCAACAACCTTAGTTAAAAAAATATACTGAAGTTTCAGGAAAAAACCCCAAGAGAATAAAATACAGTGACACAGCCAAATTATTGGGGGTTTTGTTTTTTCTTTTTCCTAGAAACTACCTTAGTATATCTGAAACAGCATGTCCCAACAGCAGTATCAGTTCTATCAACCACTTACTCATAAGGGACATAACTGAAGTGTTGTTATTCTTCTGTAGCAGCCACAAGTTTCCAATTTTATTCATTGGCATATATAAGATTTATGGTGTATGTCATTAGGGGTAAGAGAAACTTGCAGGCAGTGGCAGGGCAGCTTTGGGGATGGGTGAGTGACCACCTTCATGGCACTTTTCCTCCTCTCATGAGCAGTGACTGCAGTGAGGATGCCCTGCTTTGAATCACTGCCTTTCAGAGACAAGAAAACTTGCTCAAGAAGTGTTTCAGTGGGTCTGGTGCTGTCCTGCAAGTTCATAAATAACCCATATGGCTGAGACCTTCTGTAGGGAAGCCTGCTGTGATAACACCACCCACCAACCTTATCGAGTGTTGCCATGGCGATGGATACTCTGAAGCCTGGGGGAGTTGGATAAAGAGAAGAAAATCTGGAAATGAAGCACATATAGGAGCATACTGTACACTTCTATTCACTCAGGAGCACAGATGTGGTACCTATAATTTAAAATAAAATAAAAGGAAAATTATCTTAAAACTTAGCAATAAGCCATGAATTTTTAAATTATCCTGGAGATATTTGCCAAGATTCATTAGGTAAAAAAAAAAAAAAAAAGAAACCAGGAAATCAGAAAAAAAAGAAACCAGGAAATCAGGATTTCTGCTACTCCAGGAAACAGAAAAATAGTAAATTTAATAATTTGAAAACAGTAGGAAGGAAAGTAACTGCAGGAGCTGCATTTGATATGGTCATAACATTTGAAACTGAAAATAACTCTTATGAATTTTAATTGTATGCTTCACTGGTATTTTCATTTTGGTACCTTATTTTTTATTTCACATATGGATAAATTATGAATGTGCATTAAATTATCGTAGCAAGATCTTTTCAACTTTCTTGTGTTTTTCTGAATAAAAATGAAGGTAAGAGGTACTTTACCCTAACTAAACTTAGAATTGCAGCTTTTGGACCTCCGCCCTTTTTAAAATAATTTTTTTTCAAGTATGTATTTACATCAATCACTTCATTCTTAATGCTGGGGATTCAGAGATGTAACACTATGGTTGCTTTGATATGAAATATAGCTGAATCTTGCAGAAATTTAGTACTTGTAGACAGGCTTCTTGATTGCATTCTGATTTGTTCCAAAACTGCCATCAGAGGAGTCTGACTGAGGGTAAAAAGAAAGAAAAAAGACAGAGTATTTAAAATATTTGTTATACTACAGAAGTCCTATCTAGTACCTTAAATATTTTTAACCAAAGTATTTTACAACCTTTTGGTCTGTTGTTTCCCTACTATTTTCCATGTGTAGTAGCAGAATAAAAGCACAGAGCTTTAATATTACAAAGAATATAGCACACATAGAGTTATGCATACAGTTGTAAAATAAGACACAGCAAGACCTAAAGCAGATAACTCTTTTCCTGTTTCCCTTGTTGAAACAACTTGGTTAAATGGTGACAGAAATAACACTATTTAGTCATGGGATGGATCAAAATTCCTGTAATGTCTACCACTTATTGCAAGAGCTTCTTTTTGTGATTTTTGAAGCCCTTGAACTTCATCACTAACTTGGAATTTATTCACAGTATTTAGCCAGTTTCTACTGCAGGCTGTCATCTGGCCAGTTGATTATGACTGCCAGTGGATAAATAGCAGTAAACCAGAAGATTTGGTGCATCTTTTTGTTGAGGATTGAATTCGGAAAGAACATTTCACTTTAATTCATCTGAAAGGAGTTGTTCAGAAAATGAGCACTTGGTGGCATTTGTTCCTTAAGCATTAGCCTGTGGGTTTTTGGTGCTTTTTTCCCCCCACTTGGACTTAGAGGAAGATTTTACTATTCACAAAATGTTCTGTTATCAATATTTGTGGTTCCTTTCTACCAAACCTGGTCTTAGTATGGAAATAACATACAGCCAGGCCGATAGACAAAATGAGAAAGCTTTTTTATCTTATCTATTGAGGTGAGAAATACAGAGCCTGCAAATCGTGTATGAATTCCCCTGCTCTTCTCCCCTCCAGTTATAGCAAATCCCTCTCTTCCAGAAAACAAAATAAAACAAAACCACAAAACAACCAACCAAACAAAAACCCCAAACAAAACACCAGAACACAAAAAAACTCCAAACCAGAAAAAAACCCACTACATTGCTGACAGTGCTACAGAAACTGAGTACCAGAGTTTTGTTGGGTTTGAAGGGACAGCAGGTATCTGATGTTACTAAAGCTTGTCAGCTGTAAAAGGAGAGGTTGCTTTGCTGCTGACAGCAGCTCTGTGTGAATGTTTGCATAGCAGGGGCATGTGGGAAGCCTTGAGGAAATCTTAATATAAAGGAGGTGGGGAAAAAAAAAAAGCTATGTCCACAGTGGCTGTTACAATACAGCAAAAAAAAAAAAAAAAAGAAGCTACAAAAATGATTGGTATGGAAGTAATTAATCCTGTTCTCTATTTTTCACCATCCATTAACCGAGTTAGTAAGGAATGGACTTACATTTTATTTTTTTAAAAAGTCTACGTGCCTGCAGTTATATGAAATTTCAGTTATACTGCTTTCATCTGACCAAGAAGATTTTTTCAGTGATCTCAAAAAGAGAAGATTTGAAAAGTGATCAAAAAAGATCCAAAAGTGATCCAAATTACTTAAAAGTCTCAAAATAGGGAAGAAAATAGGAATAACTCACCAGGAACTGCTTGCTTTTTTAATTGATCTAGCTATCATTTTTACCCATTTGTGAATTTGTGAATTTTTTTAATACCTCAGGCTGGCAAAAGTGCCCTGCTTTGGTAACCTAGCACTGCACTGGGCTCATTTCAGAGACAGTGACTACAGCATATGCATTTATTGTGACTACCACACCACAGAGCCTGACACCTTCTTCCTTGCTGTTGTGACTTCCCTGCTCCAATCTGGGGCTGGATGCTCCATTGGTTCCTTTGGGAAACCTTCCAGGCTGTAGGAATGAGCAAGGGTCCTGATACCCTTATGCTACTGCTGCATTTCTTGTTTCAGATGTCTCTGGTTTAGGGTTGAGTGTTTTAGGGCTAGAAAGTGCATGCTATTGCTTTTAGTCCTTTTATTCCTTCCCCTTGCTTTGGCCTCTGAGGTCTTCAGGCATTGGTCCTATCTGCTGCTAATCATCTTCAGGGTGCTTTGCCATTCAGGACTTAGTACATAGCGTAGTCAACAGGAGAGAAAATTGATTAATTACATGTTTTTTCAGGGAGTTTCATCTGTTTTCTGCCTTTTCTGTTTCTTTGGGGTTTAATTGCTTTCTCTTGTTTTCAAGGTAGACTACATATAAATATTGGTATTGCAGAAATCGAATGTCTCAGGTATTCTTACAAATTTTAAAGTAAAGAGTTTGGAAAAAAACCCCAATCTTTAGAATCAAGGAAGTCAATAATAAAGGTCTTTGCAGTGAGAGGTTAGTGGCAGAGGGGTATGGCTGGTTATTAGATCAGCAACACAGTGGAGCTGAGAGGGGAGAAGGCACAGATAAAAATTTATGGCAGAATCAGTTTGCTGGAATCTAGAAGGGTAAGAAGGTTAGGCAGGGGATTGGGTAAAGCTTTGCTTTTACTCCTTAGTACAAGAGGGAGCCTTCCACCTGTTTTCCCCTTTCAGGGAAGACAACTCATAGCTTTGCTGGGTTCAGTTGATGCTTTGTAATTGATCTACTGAACAAACTGGGATGCATGGCAGTTAGAAAGGGTTGTTATTTATTTTAGAAAATCTAAGAATGCAAGTGCTCAAAGATATACCCAACTTACCTGCAAATAATGATTGCTGTGATTAACTAGTAAAGTATGAAGTCATTGCTCACTTTAATCTGAAGCTTTAATTCAAAAAAGCAGAACCCTTGTTTAACATTGATTAAAATATAGTACTGAATGAAGATAATCAGAAATTGATTTGACTGCTGAAAACTGAAGAGCTTTCTATGATGTATACATTTAAAGTCATATACATGTAAAATTTAATATTTTATATGTGGGAGATTCTGTATAAGAAAAAATTAATTCACATTGTGCATAAAATTTTTATGCACCAGGAATAAGTGATAATGGAACATCTCCCTGAGGGCTGAGAATTGCCCATCTTTTGGTGTAACAATGCAACCACTGTTAGAGTAAAACTCAAACCTCTCACAAGTGCTGATGTTTTTATTTACCTAATGCCATTATGAAGTAGTGAAGGACTAAGACCTCTGTTTCCCAGACAGATTCAATAGCTTTTTTGAGGTTGCACAAGAAGTTTTTGCTGTAGTGTAGACAAAAGTTAAGCCTCAAATCACAGAAAAGCATTTAATCTTTTGGATCATTTTCCTCTCTGTCTCTTCTCAGTAAAATAGAAACGTAGTTCTCTTAAAACAACAACAACAATGAAAATAACCCCCTACACCAAACAAAAAAACTACAACCCCCAAAAGAAATGAAAAAACAAAACCCCATAAGCACTGAAACAGAATTCGATGTTTGTACTGTTGCAAGTCAGCCTAAACTAATTTTATCATCAGTGGGCAGGAAGAAAAAATTTCAAAGTTAGGATCTGTTCTTTCTGTTTAAAATTATTATATCAAATGTGGTAAGTTCTATCCTGTTGGCTATTCTGCATCAATCTGGTGTGAATAACAAATTTCTTCCTGGGAAGACCAGTACACACACATTTGAAAGTCTACAGAATCATGGCTTCAAAGCCTAGTAGAATTACAGATAGGTTGCTTGCAGCATAAATACAGAGTTGGGCAAGCTAATGTGATCTGTGATTTAATTTTTTTTTACCTTAATAGTTTGGCAAGTGAAGACTCTACTGCCAGTACCCTGCTCTTCAAGTCTTAGACCTAACACTTACCTTTACCTATGATATATCAGTTTATATATGATTTAGTGACAGATTTTCCCTTATTACACATTTTGGAAAGATTAATTATTTGTGCAATGATTTGGACATATATATGCTGTAGAAATTATGTTATAAATGATGTATGTAGGCCTGGAGGGTTACATAAGACCAATTTGTTAACTTCTAATAATTTTCAGACAAAACATAGGTTGATAGTTTTAAAATCTAAAATATTTTCTGGACAATAAGGTTTGATTCTATTTTTAGATATCTCCCCACCCCTTCAAAATCATCTGTTTTTTTGCCTAATATCATGTGTTTGGATCTTTTGTTTCTGTCCTTTCTCCTACAATCTTGCTATTTGTTTTGCAAATATTTACTCAGTGTGCTTCAGTACAATGGGCTAAGTAAATAAAAGATGGAGGAGCTGCTACAAATTGTAAACTGTATTCCAAATTTATTTTTAGATCTTATTTATCAAATTAGAGGCTAGAGCTGGCACAAAATTTAAACTCTTAACTTGAGGCTTGTGTCAGTTTACTGATGTATACATTTCAGGACAATGCAACAACCAATTTTATTCTTTTTTTAAAGAGAGGAAGAAAACCTCTAGCATTTGCCCAGGAATTGGTTGGTTTCTTGCAGTGGGGTTGTAAAGCAATGTTATAGATCTGAATACTACAGATTTCTTTCCACTTGCATTTGTTAGGGTAAAATTAGTCTCTAGATTCATATGTTAAGAGTTATAAATATATCAAAATGGAGCTAATGTGCTCAGGTTTTGGCAGATGAAGATGATCATGTTTTTATGTAAATCATCTTTAGATAATGAGTTAACTGAACATACCAGCATATGCCTACAGAAAGTGTGTTTAAACATCATTCACTGAAACCTTAAGTAACAGACTTACTGATGTATGAGCAAACTGTTCTCTGACAAGGGAAGCTGATAAACCCTGGTACATATATCAGCACTGGTCACCATGCTGCACAATTTCTGCCATCCACTGGGGGACGACTGTCAATTGTTTGTTCCTATTTATAATGTCAGGGAGCTGCAGAACCCAGGAGCCTGATGGAGATGAAGCTGCTTCAGCTCCGTGTCCTCACCTCCAGCCAGCAGGCAAGGGAAGAAGGTACTGATAACAGGCACCACAGGACCCATGGTCTGGTTCTGCTTGTTGGCACTCAGGCCATCATACACACACAGAGTCACACAGAGCTTCTCATCCAGAAAAATAGTTAGAAAAAATGAGATTATTGAGAAGATAGGAGAGACTCTGCTGAGCAGACACAAGGCGTGGTCAGTATAATTACCCTGGCCAGCCTGCTTACATGCTACAGGTCCCTTTTACTGCCTTTATCCCAATCCACCTTATAATACATAGCACAATTTGTAAAACTCACAATTTTGTTTATGATGACCCCATGATGAATGTCAAGGAAAGACAGTCTGGCACTGCTCCTACACCAAAGGAAACTTTTTGTAACCTACAGGATGAAGATGTGTCAGAAACAGAAAGAACAACCAATTATGAAGAGTAAAGCTAGTGAATTCCTCAGCAGTACAAGAAATGGCAACAGAAGATAAAAAATTATTCATGCAGGAGAGTTTGTTGGAGAAGGGTGAAGGGTAGGCATTTGGCTAAGAGCATCCCAAAAATGGCTTGGAACACTTGAGACTTAAAAGGGAATTTCTTAATCAGAAATTTATGCATGAAAGAAACTGGTGGAGTTATCCTCTCCCTTTTTTCTTTTGTTTTGGAGGGTTTTTTTGTTTAAGAGTGGTAGACAATGCTGTGTGCAGTCAAATCTTTGTCGGCTGAAATTAAAGCAATACAGATTATTGGATGGTACATGTTCAGACCCCAGACAATCCTGTTACACTGCAGTTTCAGAATCAGAATTAGAAAGGAAAATCATCACTAGTTTTGATCAAAAGAGACTCTGAGGACCCCTTTTGCTTGATCAAGCTTTTGACACTGCAAACCACAGCATGTTAATTAAAAATCCTTGCCATCTTTACTTCTCTGAAGTAGTTATTGAGTGGTTTCAAAGCTGTTGAAATTCTCAGAAAGAAAACAAGTGGTAGATACAGAAAATTTTAGTAAAATAGTAGGTTAGATGAGATGACTGTAGTGGTGCCTGTTGCCTTAAGCCTGTGAATCTGGCAAAAGACAATGGTCTGATGCCATCCCATTGCTGCAGGAGGCACTACTTTCTTTACCTGTTTCTGTGTTCTGAATTCTTGCCTGGCATAGCCTCATTATCCACAGTATATGAAAAGGTCATTATCAGTTGGTAGAAAGGGCTTTTACTCCACTTTTGCTCAGCATTTTTTTTTTCCACTGGCTTTACCTATTATTTACAGACAAACCCAGCACTGAATTTGGTGCAGTGTGTAAAATCATGTCTAAAATACAAAGAGACTCATAAAGCAGAGTTCCCCCCTTTCAGCTACCTTGAAGCCTGCTAAGATATCCTCCTGACAGTGCAGCATTGTAGAGGGCCAGCAGCTCACCAGCTGAAAGAAAAGAGACTTTCTTAGCCTAAGTCTGGCTGCTTCAGCTGTACTGCTCTAAGGACAGAGCTGTACTCCTTACTCAGCTCCTTCCCAGGGGCTTTTGCACTGTGATCCACTCCACAACACCCATTTGGCCCTCGGGTTTCATAGTTGGATAGATTTCTCTAAAAGGTAAATTGAGGTGTATAAATTCACTGTCCACATTCTGATCTAGCAGCCAGGCAGTGGCACTTATACTCCTGTTTAATCAGGATTTCACGAGTCCACACATTTCCCATGTGATGGGTTTGCATGAGGTGACTGTGTGTGTGGTCTGCAAAAGATCTAGGCTGCTTCTGGTAGGAAAAACTGAACTTCTTTCACTCCAAACAGTGAGTTAAAGAATGAGATCATTGAATTTTTCGTAGCCTTTGGAAACTTTTGTTTTATCCCACCATTGATAAGGCAGGGCCTGGTTCCAGGAGTTGCAGGGTTTTTTCTATTGTAACTTTAGAGAGGAAACTGCCATGCTTTCAAATAGGCACAGTAAGTTAAGTATTGTACTTGGAATCATGGTCCAACCAAATTAGGGTTGTAACACACATGAATTAATATTTGAAAATGTACCAAACAGAAAAAGCGAAAGGAAATTGAGGGAGGAAGATTTTTTCCCTTCTGCATTCCTAAGGGATCTTTTGTTATCTCTATATGCCTTCAAGATTTAGCAAATGTATCCCGAAGAAAGGAAACATTTTGTCATAAATTTAATTCTATTCTTTCTGCACTGGGGTGAGATATTCAAATCAGTCTACCCCTCAGTGGTTAAACTGAACAGCTTTGATTTGTATGTAGCTCACCCTGCCCCCTTTTAATTTTTATTTTTTTTTTTTTAAAAAAAAGAAAACCTGTAGTCCATAGATTATTGCACAGTGCATCTGCAGGGTGTAATTTAATGTGCCCTTCTGTGAACTTTCATGCAGAAAATGTCAGTTACTTACATACCTAAACCATACATTGCCCTAACAATTCCATCTTCAAAAAGGTTAGTGTGTGAGGGTTTTTAATAATGTGTGAATTATTGAGAAGGCTTATTTGAAAGGTGGTAAAGAAGAGGAAAATCCTGTGCAGATGGAGAAATAAGATTTTTTTTTTAACTCGGGTTTTTAGCAATTCAAAATACTTTTTAAATATTCTGTGTAAGTGACTTTAGATAATGCACTGTACCTTATCTATTTGAAAAGTATCATTCCTGATAGTAAAAGAGACCTGCATTCTAACTGTATTCAGTATAAAACAGTTATATACTTTATATGCCTAGGAACTAGAATATTCTTTCTTGGTTTTGCACATCTCTTTTAATATTTTTCTGGTTTGGGGTTTATTTTGTTTCTTTTTTGTGTGTGTTTTTGGTTGGTTGTTTTTTCTGTTTATTTGTTTGGAATGTTTTGTAGTGTGGCTTTTTTTTGTTGTTGTTGTTTGAGAGGGAGCGGCAGTACTTTATACAAACGCAGTTTAATAATTCTAGAAATTAATTTTCTTTCTTTAACTTTTACCTGTGGCCTGCCTCCCTCTGCTTGTGCATAATTTTAGCAGCTTCTCCAAAAGCACCTTCAGAGGAATTTACAGACTCTTTTCACTTACCATGGAATACACCACTTAATTTTGAAGAAAGACAACCCCGTAATGTCCATGTTCAGGGCGTCAGATTGCAAAAACACTTAAAATAAGATTATCAGAGTGGTCTGAAGCTGTTATTAATAACTTGAGATGTAAATTGTCACTGGATTCTAATTGATGTCTAACAGATATTTTTATCCTATCTTTTCCTGTAAAAATGTATGTTTTTTTTTTTTCCCCATGGCAGTTAGCACAAACCTATAGTCTAGGGTTATATTTACCTGCACTGCAATTTTACTTGGATTTCACCTTGGATATTTCACTTGGCACATGTTTTTTTGGTGCTGTGTTTTGTCTGAGATGGGGCTGAGGAGGCAAGGAAGGGACACAGCCATATCACTGTGAGACCCCTTTAATTAAGTCATACTATGCCACATCAGATGGGCTGGTGTCTGAATGTGCTGTGAAGAGAGCTGAGCTGTCGGTGCTGTACTTTAATTATAACTTTTCATATTTCATCCCTTTCTACCTGAAGTGTGACCTGTCAAGCTGCTGAGAGGCTTCCCCTTCCTGATAGAGGAACAGCTCTGAGCCCAGGACTGGCACTTCTGTCCAATTTGTGTAACCACTTGGTGTTTTTGCTGTGTTTTCTATCTTGATGTGCTTGTTGTCTGCAAGAGCAGGAAGTCACAGATTTGTTAATATTAAAAGATATTTGGACTTGTTCAACAGCTCATCAAAAGCCAGCCCTCATCTCCTGACCCTAATCTTTCACATGTGGTTTGAGAGTGTCTAGTAGCGTTGCTCCCCCTAAGACATGATTTAATAGCAAATTTTTAGAGGCAAAAGAGGCAACTTGGTGTAGGACCGAGATCCAAATTAGGGTATAGTTACACAAGCTGGGTTGAGCTGCCTTAACATCTTTCCATCGCTGAACGGGGAATGTCCTCTACCCCCATCATGTTTCTCTCTTTCCCATCTCCTTGTTCTACCTTGCCTTGTCCCCAGCAGGTCCTTCAAAATGTGGCAAGGTAGAGAGTACAGGGGGGAAAGGGAGACAACAGTTTATGAGAATTCTCTGCTAACTGTCTGGGACTGCTTTATGTCATCTTCTGCATTTCTTTCTAGGGAGTGGATATCATGAAGAGTCCATTACTGCATGGAAAGACCTGTTAAAAAATGAGAGATAAATACATACAACAAGTAGTTTTTCACATCTAGGATTTGCTATTAAATATGTAAACATCATTGCAGTTGTATTTTGACAACTGGCTCCCCTCCTGGTATTGATCAGAGCAGTGCACACCTTGCACTTGGTGCATGGAACCAGAGCTACGTTGCTGTTGTTAGATACAGTTCCCAGGGGACTTTAAAATATTTCATAAACAAAGCTGCTTCATCTCTAGCTTCATAGGCTTTGACACTGTCTTAATCTGGCCCAATTTCTTAGCAAGACATATTTCTGTGTTAAAGACCACCTATAGAAGTCAAGTCAAAAGCCTTGCATTGGTGGATCACAATCCAGAGCAGCCAGGGCCTTTTTTTTTTTTTTTTTTTTCTGTAATAAAGTCACACAAGACATAAATCTACAAATCTACAAATCATTACTTGGAATCAGGGATTGAACTTCAATAATTACTCAGGGGGAGGATAACCATCTTGGAAAACAAGCATGAATGAGTCTTATAAAATCAGCTGACAGAAGATGCAAAATTGTGCAGGTGGAGAGCAAAATTATTGTCCATAAATAAAGAACTAGATAAAATCTGATTTTTTTTTTTTTCAACTCTGGAGTAGATTATCAGCCTTACCTATTTTTGCCCTTAAAAAGTTTATGAGTAAGTATATAAATAACAATTTTTCTGGACAAAGTCTACTTATTGCTCTCCTCTGGGATACATAGTCTCTGCATTCTCTCTATGTTTTGCAGCTCTTTCTGTCCTAAACTGTTATACTATCAGTGCCCAAGGACACCATTAGTCCACTATAATTTCTATCATAACTGCTGACATTAACCCTGTCCTAAGTTTCCCAACTTGTAATGCATTTTGTATGACAATTCAACCAAGAAACCACTGCTGAGAAGCAAGAGCCATCTTTCAAAATATATACACCATAGGGTGCAACTTCACTGAAGTGTTCTGAAGAAATTATAAACAAAGAATCCAATTGAAATAATTCTGAATATAAGTAAATTTGAATTCGTATTTAGCAGGGAGTAAAGGAAAAGGTCTTTTAAAAATTATTTGGGAGGGTGGAACCACTTTTTTAAGAAAAAAATTCTGCCTTCGCATTTTTATTGTAACAAAAATGGTTTCTAGGATTAAATTATAGTAAATATGATATTAATCAATGGGTTTATTTTTTAATGTGCTGGATGGAGGTTTAAAGCCCTTAAGGTAGTTTAGATTTTGTCCTCAAAACTAAATATCATCATCAAAAAAAAAAGGGTCTGTGAAAACAGATGTTGTTTTGCAGTGCTAGATTCCCACTTAAAATCTGAAATTACAACCAGAAACATCTAGTAACAGCCCAAATTTTTTACTTTTTTCCCCTGCAGTTTTTCAATGAAAACATGGTTTTACCATGCTATACATTTTATAAATTTTTGTCTAATTTGCTGAATTAGACTTCTAGAATCATAGAATCATGGAATGGTTTGGGTTGGAAGGCACTTTATAGATCATCACTCTCCTTCTTTGGGCAGGGACACCTTCCACTAGATAAGGGGACACCTTCCACTAGATAAGGTTGTTCAAAGCCCTATCCAACCTGCCCTGGAGCACTTCCAGGGAGGGCTTTAAAAGTTGTTTTACTTAAGAGTAATTGAGGTACTCAAAACCAATTTAATGGCTCTCTTTGCATTTCATTATACTGTTAAAGGACATAGTAATCAGAGATTTAATGTAGTGAAAAAAATCAAAGATTAAGGCAATCTGACTTTTTAAATAAAAATAAACATTTTATTTGTACAAAATAATTGCTTAGTTTTCTCAGTGTTACTTAAAAAATTACATTTTGGTTTACTTGCTAGATTTTTGGCAACTAAACTGGAAGAAAAATATGTTTATAGAAATCTAGTAAAAAACAAAGGGAAAGGCTTAATTAAATTTTCTTTTTCCAGCTGAATACAAACAGTGCATAACTGCTAAAATCAACTTTGGATTTTATTTCTCTCTCTGTAATCTCTTCCTCTGCTTTTTACTAATGTTGTGAAACAGTTTATTAAAGTATTAAAAAGAAAAACTTTCCAGTTTGAGGTTTACAGTCTGCCTAAGCATTATTGATTCTAACTGTTTTCCTGACTGGTAAAACCCTACAGGTTATGCCCACATAACAAAAATTCCTGCATAATAAAAATTACAAAGCAATAATGACCAATTCCTCTTCTCCATATTCTGCTTTCTCTCTAGAGCTACATCTACAATGATCCCATCAGGTACTACATGATGCAAAAACCCAAAGAAGGAGCAGCTCCTTTGGCCCAAGCATCAACATCTCATCAAGAGCACGCTGAAAATCTCCGTGGGAGGACCTTCAGCCAGCCTCAAACAGATAAATTCTTACCAGAATCAGAATTGGGGCTTGACCAAAAAGCTCTGCTGGCTGCACTGCATACATACATCACTCAGAACCTGTCAGCACAAAGCAACGATAAAAGCTCTCACAGCAGGACTAAAGAGCCTCACATTTATGCTGATAGGGTCTACTCTTCACAAGTCAGTCCTTTTGATGGAACTTTTTCCAAAGGCAAAGGAGAAGATTTTAAAATGAAGAAGCTGTTCCAGCCTAAACATGTGTCTGCACTGCTGCGTCCAACCCCTGAGATGCTGAATCATAAATCTGCTTCCCAGGATGATGCAAAGGTTCCTCTGAGTGTAGTGGATGGTAAAGTTACTATTTGATTATTTTAACTTATTCAAAGTTTCCTTCATGTTCACTGAACATTTCTGGAGGGGAAAAAAAAAAAATTAGATGTTCTGATATATCTCCTAGTATTGGCATATTTGTATCTTTCTACTGTAATACTCACAGTAATAATGTTGACCATTCTAGCTACTCTTTCCCTGCAAATACCTGCCCACATTCTACCACCTACATTCCATATGCATGGAGAAATATATGGCACTCATTAGGACATAACATTTATGTAACTGTTATCTTATCAAAGGATTTTACAAACATGTAATTATGGGTGTATCTTTGCTGTCAAATTTTTCTGCATCCCACATATAGAAGTAATAGAACTATATAGAACTATATAGAAGTAATACAAAAATTTCTGGGTTTGTTCCTTCTCTTTCTGTATTGAACTAGAAATTCAAAGATCATAGGTAAAATTCAAAGTTAGACACAGTAATTATCACTGAGCTAAATTCTGGCACAGGACACAGAAGGGAGGAGTCTATTGATGTAGATAAGGTGGACATATAATAATAAAGGTTGGGTTAGAGCTACTTGTAGCTCCATATTCAATAACATGCAGCCCATTTGAAGGATTTTGATCTTTTTTTTTTTTTTTTTTTTTTTTGCTAATGCAGCTTAGCTATGACCAGATCCTGATTTCTTTTGTACAAGGTAGTCTGACAAATATTTAAATGAAGATGGAGTATAACATCTCATGGGATGCCCCAATAGATTTTAAGTGCTGCTTTTTAAGACAAGATGGGATGATTTAGACTGGATGTGAGGAGAAAGCTCTTTACCATGAGGTTAGTGGGAAAATAGAGCCAGTTGCCCAGGGAGGTAGTTGAGGTGTCATCCCTGTAGATATCCAAAGTGAGACTTGATGAGGCTCCAAACAACCTGATCTATTTGAGGATGTCCCTGTTTACTGCAGGGGGGGTGGACTATATGACCTTTGGAAGTCCCTTCCAAACCAAATTATTCAATGATTCTCTGACTCTCTGGGTCTTCATATCATGGCTGGGGATCAGGTAGAGTTTAGAAAATAACTAATTCACTTCACTGTCTCTTTAAACTAGTGTATTGATGCTATTCCAGCCAGGTCAGAATGCCTCACAGATGAAAGAACTGATCCTCAGACATTGCCAAGCAGTTACACTGTGGTCACCCCTATCCCAGTGGATTTTGGTGGCATGTAAGAGGGTTCCTTTGAATCCCTTGTGTAGTTATTATCACCCATAAAGTTTGATTTTTTTTTTTTAATTTTTTTTTTTTTTTTTGGTGTGTGTGTTATTTCCTTTAAGAAAACAACAATACACAGAAATCTCAAAGTTGCAATACAGGAAAGATAATGCTTGCAATCTAAAGGATGCTCAGAAGTGAAAGTCTTCTTGGTATGGTGCCCAGAGATAATAGGTTTCAAGGAACACACTATAATGTGAAATCAAATCCAGGTGGCACTGTGAGGCTCTTGCACAGGTTAGACAATTTTGTTCCTAGACTCAAAACAAACTAGGCACATGCTGGTTTCATTATCCTCCAGCTGTTCCACTTCACCTTTCTTAGTAGGAGCCAACTGGGAAAAAAATGCTTAACACTTAGAGGGAATAACATGTTTCACAATTCATTGGGTTGTACTGCTTTGACTTCAGATACATAATGAGCCCTGTAGGAACACCTTCTATTGCATTAGCTTTTAAATGTTGCATAGATACAAAATTATGAATCATTTGTGTAAGAAATATAGTTTTCTTTGCATTTTTGAGCCACTTATTAGTCTCGTAAGCAAGCAGTGAGGACAGATGCCAGCATATTCATTGGTACCAATGCTGTCCATCAGAGTGAGGATGGTTTGGATTCAGATTTCCCAGGTGACTGTGCCAGCTCTTCCTGCTTTTAACCTTTCTCCAGTCTCTATTGTGCTTCAGTATTTTTGTACCCTTGTGGGTTTTCTCTCTCAAATCCTCTAAACCACAAAACTGTTCAAAAATAGGGAAGCACGGGGTGCAGTCATGTGAGCTCCATTCTCTGCTGCATCTGATGCAGGTTCAGATGGTGTCACTTGACTGGGAGAACAATCCAGAAGGTACAGAGCAGATTAGCACTGAGAATTGCTGCAAAACCGTGGCAGATAAATCAGTTAACAAGGCACCCTGATGGAGAAACACCAGAGAAGGAAATGTGGAGCTATTTTTCTATCAGATTTGGAAACTATTTACCCCTATGCATAACATGACATATGTGGGTACTGCCTTTGCCATCATCATGCAATAGTGAAATCACTAATACAGCTTCTGCACCAGCTGCATGTAGGATTTGGCTCAGTTTTCACTATTTTGTTCCAATCTACTCATTTTTGTTGTATTAAATATTACAGAATGCATCTCTATGTTCCTTTGGAAAGGTCAAAGAAGTAGTGATTTAGATTTCTTTCTTTTTTTTTTTTTTTTTTCTTTTCCCTCCCCCCAAAAAAACAAACCACAAGTCCTTACACATTTGTGAAGATATTGTGGTATGGCCTCTGTCTTGTCAAAGCTGTAGTCAGCAGTCTATGTGGTACTCAGTTGCTGAGTACAGAGAATATCTGGTTAGTGGGTGATAGGTAGAAGAAGACAGACCACCCAGTGTGACTGCCAGCTAAGTTATTGCTGCCATAACACTCAGTTGTCAGGCAAGCTGGATTTGGCAGTTAGTAGAGTATGGAGCATGATTTAGGAGCTGTACAATAAAAAGCTGTTTTCCCTTGCTAAGGTGCTTTTGTTATGTACTAGAGAAATTCCACTGGTGAAGTTGATATTAAAAATTATATCACGTAAGATATATGTGCCTTTACTGTTACGACACCATACAACAGTAACATGGAAAGACAACCTGCATTCTTGAGTTCTGAAGCTGGAGCTAAGGGAGAAATCTGGTTTACAGTACAAGACCTGTGAAACATTAGTAACTGTGTAAAAGAGGTCAGTAAAAGAGCATAAAGGCTGTGCACAGTTCCAGGTGCATTTTTGAGTACATGTGTTCCTTAAGTGATATGCCATTGCAATAGCCACCTGCTTTTTTATTTCCATCAATATTTTCTCTTTTTAAGAAATTCATATAATTCCTTGAACTGACACAAGGTTATTTGAAAAAAGATTCACTGACATTTGTCTATCAGCCTTACCCAATAATCTGCAAACACATACAAATGCAGACAAGTGCTGTGATAAGAAGTGGACACGTGTTAACATCCTATCAGTAACCACATCAAGTTAGCAAGACTCATTACATAGACCTACATTTCACCAGGCTGCTGTGGATGTTTTGATGACTGTTCCTCCTGGTAGACTGAATACATGATGTTCCTCTTTACTAGCTTTGGTTATTGCCTTTGGTTCTTGACATTTTAAGTCCTGCTTGTAGCTGATCAGTAATGGTAGCATATACTGCCTACTATTTAGTCACATTGGTGCAAGTCTATATTTAGGAGTTCATTTGATGAACTGTGTCCTGATGGCATTGACCAGCACAGAAATAACAACACCAGAGGACCAGGAGACTCCTCTGTCTCTATGAGCCAGAAGGACCTGCAGTAAGCCTGGGGTAGTATCATCTGGAGCAGGGCTTGTGACCATTCATGTTCTTGTGTGGTTTCCCACCTTGTTCCCTCATTTCCATTTTGCTGGAGTTTGAGACTACTTTGTTATTGACTGTGGAAGTAGACTGGAGAGATGAGACTAGGTTGAGATAATCACAACAGAGAAAAGTTAGTTTGAAGAAAATTAAATGGAATGGAAATGGCAAGGCTATATTACTGCATGTTGTTAAGTAGCTCAGTAGTTGGTCTTGACAGCTGGCTGTGAAACAACTAAAATAAGCAAAAATCCAGTAGCGCTACATTAATATAGCTCTTTTAATTATATATGTCCCAGAATATAATTATGTTTTAAGATTTTTATTCAAATATTGATGAAATGGCCAGTGACTAGCTTAAGTAAAATTTAACAGGTGACTGCAGATGCGAATTATTTGTCTGAGGTTTACAGCTTGGAAACCTCAGGCTGATGATTTTTTCAAATCAGAATTTTGAATTACTTAGCTCTGCCACTAAGTTCTTGTATCTTGAACTAACTTTTTTGATCTTAAAGGAATGAATATAGTTTGCATATTTTACAATCAGTGACATAATTGCTCTTATGCTGTTCCCTTTGCTGGTATTTTTCTTGAAAGTCTGAATTTTGCTAAAAACTTCATGGCATTCCTGATTTACTCTCACTGTATTTTAAGAATCTTGGTCCCGTGTTCAGAACAGAGATAACTTTCAGGACTCTTAAGTAACATCAGCACTACTAGCCTCATGTGGTTTTGAACTGTTTTCATTAATTCAGAAAGAAGTTTATAAATTTCTTGATGTTTTCTAATGGCTTGAAAATCGCAGTAACTGAATTGCACTCTTTTCAATGTGTTATGTCTAGAAAGCAGGCATAGGTCATATGATTAAGTCTTTGACTGTCATCACTGAGCACTTGCTTTCCTGGTTAAAACATTGTGCTATTTGAGTACAGTACCATAATCTTTGTTCACTGCTGGTTTGAAAAAGCATCATTGATTTAACCTTTTATTGATAGCGACACCGAAGTGTATTTAAAGCAATGTTTTTGTAGTAAAAGTTCACAGCACACAACCTGAGCTGAATGTTAGAATGAAATAAGAAGAATTTTGGAATTTCAGAATGGTTGATTATTGGAAAGATGTATCCTTGTAACCTGGAAGAGAAAGTACCTCAAAGAACCACCTTCCCTATGTTCCCCTTTCTTTGCCTCACAGTAAACCTACTATTTAAACTGCTTAATTTATCTTGTTTTATTTTGACTAATTAGGTTAGGGAATATGGAAACCTTGCAGCTTAGTAGGTGAATTATGGACAGGTTAGAGGACATTAATCTCTGTCCTGAGAAGACATTGAAAAGCTGATGGTCACCTGCAGTCTCTAAACTCTTCAGCTAACATTGTGAGGCCCATAAAAAGATGGTCATGTCCAAGGTCTTGGCCTCTTTTTTCAATGACAAATGAGCCTTGATTCTTATATCCCTGCAAAATCAGATGCTTTACTGCCTCCTCCCTGGAGAAGAATAGTCTAGAACTAATTCCTCTTTATTGTTGTGAGAAATAAAACCCTCTCTTTAGCCATTTTTCTTGTAGTGGTTTTCCTTCGCACAACTACTTTTTAGTTCACCTCTATGTAAGCCTGGAAGCTGTCAGCATAGTGCCAAAATCTTGTTTACAGATGATGGTGGTGTCCAGCCACAGGGATTAACAGGAAGAGTGTAATGTTACTTAAAAAAAAAAGGGTTGGATGCTGCCTTCAAACTTCTTAAATATGAACTCATACATTTAACAGATTTAAAAGCAATCTATGTCTTCCTCCTTTTAAATAATACTATGTGAGTTTTCTTGCTTGCATGCTATGCACACGTACATGTATACTGAATTCCTGATCAGCATGAATAAGCAGAAGAGGGATGTTTTTGAAACTGATTTTTCTATGCTAGAGTAAGCCCTATGTTTAGCATTATAGATTAATAAATGCAGTTTAGAAGGTTTTTCTATTAAATATCCAGGTAGTTAATGGACCTATACCCATATCCACTCATGGCTTTTTTTTTTTTTTTTTTTTTTTTTTTTTTTTTTTTTTTTTTTAAATTTTTTCCCCCACAGAGCTCTTTAAAGGTATTTATCTTGCAAAACCCAAATCAATAAGGAAAACTGATCTTTAACCTCAAATAAACCGTAGCATTGTTCATGATATCTTAGTGCAGCTAAAATGTTTACCCTGCCTTAACACTTGTCTTCTGCATTTTGAGTTGCTCTAAACTAGGAAAAAATCCTCCTCTTGTAAAGAAAAAGCAACAATTTTTTACCCCAAGGGAAATTTACTGGCTTGTAGATGGCATGCATCACCCAGTGCCTGGCATACATTCCCCTTGTCATAAAATCTAATATCCATTTAAAATACTTCATTTTCTGTAAAGCTGGCAGCTTGGATGTGTATGCATTCTTTCGGAAAGCATGTTCTCCATGAAGGAAAAGCTCTTGTAGAAAACATGAAAGCAACTTACTGATACAAGTACATGTGCTTCTTATATACAGCTGAATCTTGTGCTTATGTTGTTTTGCAATGCAGAGACACTTATTAAAGATGTACTGAAGGACCTAGAAAAACACCAGGTCAGCGTGGAGAATCTCAGCTCGAGAGAACTGGATGAGATCGCTGATACAATCGCCACTGCAATTCAGACAGCTGGCATTCAGGAAGGTGTGGAGGAGGCTGCTGGAAAAACTAAAGAAGACAAAACAGGAGCACAGATGAAAAAAGAACATTCTCAAGGCAGGGCAGAGATTCAGACTGGATTAATGGAAAACAGTATCAACATACCAGGTATTAAGTCTGGGAGTTAAGTACAGGGAAAGATAGCTACCCTAGTTTTGCTTTGTTGTTTCACAATGGTGCTAGACTCTTAAAGAGGACAGGAGGGAAATTTATTTTTCCCTGAAGGCTGTTGTTGTTTTCTTTTTTACAGCAGATACTCTATTCATTGAAATTACATCTTTTTTTGAACCCTTGGTCTTCAACCTTCACAAACAAGATAAATCTACACACCTACTTATAATGAAATAGAAATTACTTTATGCTGTGTGGTCTCATTTCCCTTTCTTGAAAATGAGATATTTAAGCAAAATGATAATGAAAAGTGATTACGTTCCAAGAATATATTTTGAAATATGTGGGGGAAAACTGTTTTACAGATAATCGTTCTTAGTGTGCTACAGTTACTGACAGAAGACAGTCTTAGACAAGTACAAGTAGAGAACTACCTGTTCCCTTTCCTGCCTAGGGAAATAAAGGAGTTCTTAATGTTATTTGCTTCTGTCTGGACACATAGTTTCCTGGTGATGCAGATTCAGGAGCTACAGTAATTGCCATTAGTGAATTCATAACACAGTGGGACATAGATATTACCAAACCTCTATTTTCAGAATGTTATGATATCTAGGACACCAAAAACATACGCTATAAGTGATAAACTTATTTTAACTTATTGTCTTTTTGCATGGCAATATTTTGAAGTCCTTCCTAGTCAGAGATATTCTGGGTATTTTAATTATCAGTTCTTTTTATAGATTAAAATGAGCAGACATGAGGGTTTGTCCTGAATCAAATTGGGGGAAATGAGTGAGATGCAGTTCAGTTCATAAACCAAAAAGCCAGCATTATCTGACTGAGGTTTATGATGTGGCTACACACTGCACTGTAGTTAAACTGCAAAGTGATTTAGGTAGAGGACATATATTGAAAAAAGTCATATTCTTCCCTCAAAATGTGTATTCAGAATGTTTGTGTTTCCTTTGACTTTAAATTTCCATGCAGCGAGCTAGTACCGTTTTATTTTTTTGGTGTTTTTTTCCTTAGATAACAATCTGATATGAAGATTGGACACTTAATTAGCAAAATAACACAATTACATTGGCTTTTGAAGTACTCTGTCTATTGATCTTGCATTAATTTGCTATCAAAATAGGGTTAGAACAACAATACTGAATTGTACAGTGCTCTTTACTCTGCCCTTTCAGCTTTGATGTCTTAATGTTTAAATTGTATGAAAAGGCCACCACTACAAAACAGTCTATAAGCAGTGTTTGTTTTATATATGTTTTCCCTTCATGACTATATGTTTCTGCTTTTTATATCCTACAGACAATGGAGTGCATGAAGCCAGTGCAAGAACTGATAAAGAGGTAGAGTACCAGTATTTTAAGAAAACAAGTGTTATGTCTCAAAGTATTAAGTTTGTATGCTGTGAAGGTCAAGAACATACTTCTGAAACATAAGGCTGTTGTCTGTCTTCAGTAGATATAATTCAGTATCACAGCATAGGCATATTGTTGTTGATGCATTGAAATATTAATGAACATTTATTCAAATCTAAGACACAAAGAGCTTTGCAGAGCAAAAAACCAAAATAAAGTCCTGTTGTGCCTTTCTTTTATTAGTAAATACACAGGATTTGTAACAGATCCGAAAGTTGAGATAAATTCAGACTTTTCCTTGGGTTATTTTGAGCATTGAGATGTTCTTGAAATCACCCTTTTTTTCACTTGTCCTTTGGCTCTGAGTTCTGGGGAATGTAAGCATCCTAGCTCAGATAACCTCTGTAATTTTCAGAAGCTGATGAATAAACATATTCCCTCTGAGTATAAGTGTTTGTGGGAGGGTTTAAAATACCCTCTTCTTTCATGGGGTCTGTCATTCTTCACTTTTTGCACTTTACCCCTTAGTCTTCCAAATCATTAAATATCAGAGGCATTTTGAAAGCTCTAGGCATATACATCATACTCTAGGTGGAAACATCAACTGTATGATTTTAATACAGATTTCTTTTACAATATTCCTCATGAGTTTTAAATCATAACCTGTAGATTGTGTTCCATATCCAACCAAGTTTTAGGCATATTCCTCTTTCTTTTTCTGCATTTCATGGAGCAGAAAAATCTCAAAGACACGTTTTAAAAACTGCTGTGAAGCTTCTCCTACTGTATAGTCTATCAAAAGCTAACGCTGGAAGACTCATGATTGGACAAACTCTCTTATGTTCACAGTAAAATCTTTTTAGTAGCTGCCCTTCTACTAAGCAAGGAAAGCACATGAATGGACAATGTGTAGCCACCCACGTGAAGTTCTTCAAGGAATGAAACACTTTCACAGTAGGGTTACAGAGGATCCGATGTATAAATTTCTTAGTGACAGTTTGAACAGGGGAAGTGATAGAAAAGAATATCTTGTGACACAGAGCACAAAGTGCCCATTAGCCATCATTTCATACCAAATGCTTGGCTGCGGTACACTTATAGAATGAGACTAACTAACAAATTGTTCCAGGCACATGTTTTGACTTCTGCACATTTGCTTATTATGTTGATTTATTTGACAGATTTTTTTTCTCTGATCATATGTTAAGCTTAGTGGATCACTTACAGTTTGTCATAATTTCTAGAGATGAGAAAGTGAACTACAAGTCATCGCTTATTCCTGTTCCCTTTCCTGTATATGACCCAAGATGCCTGCATATCTCCATTCCCAACACTTAGGCATTTTGGTGGATATTTCTATTATTTCTCCTTTTCATTAACTTATTTCATAACAAAGTTTTATTCTCAATACCACATAGACACATGAAAAAACCCCACTGAAAATAACATTCTTCCAGCTGTTCAAAACAGTGAAAAGGCTATCTAGATTCTGTGATATTTGTAGAAGAAAGTAACTGTTAACTATAGAATGTATTTGCCTTTATTAAACTATCAAAAATACAGCAGTATAATTTAATGATCTTTTGCTATTACTGAATAAATATTATGTTCTTACCTAGTCTGGCAGCATATAGAAATTAAGAAAATTAGCATGTGAGTTTTGTATGATTAGGCTCTACCATATCAATAAGAGTTTGATAGATTGTATCCAGGTTTTGTTCAGTATAACATTCCTGTGGTTAGCTTTAAAAATAATTATATCCTTTTAATACAGGAGAACACTGCAAAACTGATTAAATTCCTGAATGAGAATGCATTACCTGAAAATATACATAAAGACCTTGCACCTGAAGAATCTGTTAAGACAGAAGCCAAGAAATCTGAAGACATTGACTCTTCTTCAGAAGAAATAAACGCTGGTGTGGAAAATGTAAAAAGTGAGACTATCTTAAGGGAACTGACAGCTCCAAAGATCAGTGAATCTGACTCCAAAGACCCGAGTGAGACCCACCACTGGATTAAGAACATTTTAATGCAGGATGAAAACCCCTATAAAGAGCCTCAGAAAAATACAGGACAAGGCTTGCAACTTGAAGTGAAATCTTCAGAGGAGAAAGAATACGGCTATATTGTGACAGTAAAAGAGTAAGTACAGCAGCCAATTTGAATGGCATTTTTAACTGGAGGAAAAGTCATTGCACCTAATGAAATATTAATGTTCAAGAGCAAAATGCCACAGGCCTGATTTTTAATACATCTGAAACTTTTTGGAACGTTAATGAAAATACAAGAAAATAGTTCTGTTTTCTTATAGTTGCCTTTCCTCTAATGTGGAAGATATTTAGATTGTAGGTCTTTTGCTCAGACCTCTCTCTCTGTCTTCTCATGTTCCAGTGACCTTCCAATATGTCAGTAAATGTGCTTATGGTTAGGATGTGAGCTTTAAATATTTGACTTGAAAGTAGCCTAAATATCAATGTCTGAGTCATTCTTTCAAAAATGACACACTGTAATAAAGCCTGGTGTTTTCTCAATGTTTTCATTTTGATCTTAAAATAACACATATAGGAAGCCAAACATCACATATGCAGATAGTTTAGAAAGAAAGACCTAATGATTTCAGGTCATGTCTCAAATGAATTTGACATTTAATAATATACTTTCAAAAGGCAGCTTTTCCCCCAATGCTACACAGTTTATTATAGGAGCATTTGGGAGTTTAGAACTGTGTGTACACCTTCATATTTTTCCCCCTTGTGGGGAAAATACTGTGTTTAATTAGTGATCAAGACTCAACCTCTGTGTGAAATTAGGAATTTCTAGGATATATTTACAGACCTCTGCATAGCATTCTAGAGGTACTGTGGCTGCACCTTCCATTTCGTGGATTGACTCTTTTGGCTGTCTTGAGCTTATTAAGGGGATCAAACACAATAGGATTGTGCAATATTCTTGTTTTTACCAATCTGTGTTGCTTTGAAATGCATGTGGCTGGGTATCAGACACCTTTTTCACCTTCTTTAAGGGGCTACTCTTGAGAAAGATGGGATCACGAAGAAAGGATGCCATTAGGGGGAAGAGATTTTATATGGTGCTTAGAGAGACATGCAGAAGAGAAGAGAAGAGAGTGAAAGCTGAGGCTCTGCAGCCTGCAAACATCAGAGAGAGGCAGATACATCCTAAACAGTTGGAAACAAACACCCAGTCCTCAGAGATAATAGAAGGAATATATTTCATAAGGACTCAGAGGTTACCCTGCAGAAAATAAAAGTTACTGCAATGAGAGATGCTGAAGGAAAGGACTTACCTTGTGAGGACATAGTGGGGATGAGAGCTATATTAACAGATCCTTGCATCACGATCTTACCTCATTCTGAATGTTATTTTTTCTGTTTTAATGTTAAATTATTTTCACTTTCTCAAGAAACACATCTCAAGAGTTTAGAAAAGATCTTTTGGGAGGGTTTGTTTTGAGGAAAAGTCCCAAGTGATTCGAGGTCCTCTGGTCCTCTTCTGTGTAACCACTGTTGATCGTTATTTAATGAGCAAGTGCTTTGGATATCATTAAGCAGTTTTAAACTGCTTTTGCTGTTACATTTTTCAGTTGATTTCCTGTAATGTTCATTTTCATTGACTGATTCCTATAGCAGGCTCGCTCTTCTCAAGAATATCCTCCAGCACAGAGCTAGTTATTACAGAGTATTTTTCTGGGGGGGGTTTGTCTAGCTAATGCCTTTGTCCTTCCAGTAGATGACATATATGTTTACTTTTATTCAGAAGTCTACTTCTGTGTTTATGAAACTGGTCTAGCAGAAATTGATGGTATACCCCAATTTAACCACACCTCTTAGTTCCTACCTAGGAATGCTATGTGAAGCAGTGGAAGCCAGCTTCTTGCCCACTTAGTGCTACTTCCCTCAGGCCTTTTAACTAACATCAGTCTATATTAATAAATGCCCTGGGTGTATGTTCCACAAATTACATATAACCATATTCATCCAGTGAACTAAAGGGACAGAAAGTGTTCCTAGTTGAGTATTTAATGTATGTCAGACTAAAATCACCCCTGTTTGAGAGGCAGTTATAGCCTGTGAGTACTTAGGAAATGGATTTCACAATTGATCTTTGATAGTTACAATTGGACTTGATGATCTTGAAGATCTTTTCCAACCTGATTCTATCATTTTCTGATTTTGTCTTTAGAACTTGATGCTTTTTTAAAGTTCTCTATTTTAAATAGAGTGGAAGCTGGAGGTAAAGGTAGGCATGAAATTAATTTGTAACTGAAGTATCTTTCTTGTAGCAAGTAGCACATTTAAGATTATAAACCCAAAATTATTATTTTTCTTGGGATTTTTTAAATCTACTCTCATCTTGTGCACACAAAATGAAATGCCAAAATATAACATCATAGTTACTTACTTATTTTCCAATACTTACTATTTTTGTACGTTTTTCTTCTTCCTCCATAAAGCAATAGGTCATAGTTTCAGTCCGTCAATTTTTATTGGCCTCCATTTTCCTTTGGAGCAGCAAAGCTTCATTTTTACAGCTGAAACAGTGGTCTTTTGGTGAGAAAGGGAAGTAGCCCAGCATATTTGCACACTGGGGATAATAGCCTGAGTTCTTTTCACCTTCTGATCTGAAAATGGAACTGAAAAGATTATACTCGGTGGTACGGTTGACAAATGTCAGGGGTGATTCATTCACCATTAGATTCTCAGGCTTCCATGGTTTGCAAGTGTGACCCAAGGAGATATTAAGACTGCTTCAGTGAACTCCTAAGATGCCAGCTTTTAATTGTGCCACAAAGCAAAGATAAACATTTCCATGTAATACTCGAAGAAAAGATTTGCGATAGTTTAAAGACTTGTCAAAACGGCAGCCTGATTGTCAATGGCAAGAACAATAGGTCACTCCTGCTGTGTTAGTTGAGTGACCTTTCAGATGGTTGGAGCAGTGCAATCTATACCAATCCATAATATCCATCAGTGCTAAGCTTCAGAATGAATTGACAGTTTCAGTGTAGAAAATTGTCCAGCAAATCCTCCGCTGTGCTGCTTCAGCACTTTATTATGCTGAGAAACCAATCAAATTGGGTGATTTATTTTGTTTACTCTTTTCTCCCTCAAAAAAAATTGGTATTCGACCACTGGAGGATTTGTGTCATTCTCAGTGTAACGTCTTTGAACTGTTTCTACTAATTTTAGTTCTGAAATGCTAAAGTAATCTTATAAAACATCTTTGTAAAACAAAGATATCTACAAGATGTTATTTTCATTTGTATGCTACTTTGGCTGTAGTTATACCTTTTTGTTACATCAATGTGAGCTCTCAAATCAGAGAAGTCTTGGTCTTTGGACGAGAACTGAAAACTTTTCTTATTTTCTGAGCTTGTATTTCTGCAATTATGGAAAACTATTTTTTTTTAGTTGGAAATATTGCCAACACTCCCATTTTTCTGGCAGGATATGCTCTAAGCTGAGGGCCAAGATCCCACAATCAAAACATTTCAACAGTGTTTGGCTTCCTGATTCCCTCTTGAGGAAACCCAAAGCCTGACTTTACAGAACATGTAGTTCTTACCACCTCCAGTAAAAATAAATGCAAGCTGCTGCATACTCAGCAAGTGAAATAGTCAGCCTGATGTGAAATTTCTTAAAGATGAGGTTGAGTAGTTAAGCTTAAATGCACTAAGAAAAACCCTAACTTGAAATTTCATATCTTTTCTCTGCTTTTGAGCTGCAGAGTCCAGTCATGCTTTTCTGAATCAATCCAATTCAGAGAAAGGCACCTGTTCTGTGATTTATCAGAATGCATGTGCTTGAAGTTTTTCATACAAATACAAGATTGCAGACAGCTCATGGCAGCTCTGTTAGCTTGCAAACTTCTTGTATTGTTTTTTTAGTCAGCTCCTGGCTATTTAGTGTCTTGTCGCATGCTAACTCTCAATTCCAGACTGTCTATGTAAAATTATACAGGCTGTAAATCTGTTCACAACATGTTAACTTAATTGGAACATACATAAATTTCTATGCATTTAATTTAAGGTAGCCAATATTCCCTTTCAATTGCTGTGAAAAAGCTGAAAATGGATCTTATGTTCATGGTATCAAATTGCTATGGAATGTGATTAGCCCAACCTATTTAACATGCTGAAGGGTTAGGCTTATTCCATATGTTTAATATAATTTCTCCACCTTTACAAAGGTGATAAATGATGCTACTTTGCATATCATGATTACTTTCCCCAGGATGGTGTTCAGGTTAGGACCCTGAAGCTGGATTATACAGAACTCTTAGTTTATTTTCCAGGTTTTCTGTTTTCCAAGGCAAGTCATTAAAGAATTGTATTTTTATGATCTTCTTTGTTTCCCCTACCAGGTTAGAATATTTAGTGCCTTTTAATTGCATTTTTAAAGGAAATTTAAAATAAATAGGAGAAAATTAATCACAATATCTACAGCAACAAAACAGTGCTTGTAAGTTTTATTGTTCTTTGTTGTCTTGATGTCTCTTGGAAACTTTTCTATTGCACAAGGCTTTTCAGCTCTTTTTGTTTTTTTAATAATAACAAAATGTTCTTGTCTTTTAATGCATATATACAAACAGAAACACTGGCTTGACCTTCTCTGCATATCTCAATGTCCTCTTTGAAATTGTTATTCTACCTGAAAGTGCACTTTATCAAGGGAAAAAGATGTGTGCATATTCTTCACTTAACTTCTACAAGTACCTTTAAAACCAAAAATAAATTATAAACATACATAAAAGAGAAAAGCTCTTGCTACCAAAGTCTGTTAAAATCTCTAAGAGAGATTTGTTACATGAAAGAAATAATTTTTAAAATTGCTAATATATTTATCCTTCACTTTGTCACTTTCCCTATTTATTTAACTATAAATAAGTTATGTAAATGTCCATCATTAATGAATGAAGCCAAAAGTTTTGCTTCTGATCACATAGCTTAACCCCCTACCTAAATAATACAGATGGAAAATGGTTGCTTATAAATTTATCCAGTAGAGAAAATTCTGCTATTGTATCTCAGAACCACAACTGTTGGAGAGACATAAATCTAAGAACGTCCTTGGCTAACTATTCACATGTAACTATTCACACTCCCTAGAGTTTTTTCTCTCTTTAATCCTCCAGTTTCCTTGTGATACTTAGAAAGTGACAGAGATCATCTCCCCCACATTGCTGCTTCAGTGCCTGAAATCTGATATTGTATATTCCCACAGGAAAATGATACTTCAAGCTTCTTATTCATGCACAAGAAAATAACAGATAAAAAAGCAGTTACTGTGGCTTTGTCATAGAGAACAATAAATACTGTCAGGTTTTTTAGGTACGAGAGTTCAGCTTTGAATATTTTGAATTTCTTCTTATTGGTAATATATGCAAAGATAAAATGATAGTCTGTTCTACTTTTGTTGCCTGTAGCTTTTGTACTTCCATAATCTGTTGAAATATATTATCCCTGAACATGATTCTCACCTGCTGGTGTAAATTATTTTACAAGAGGAGTCCTTCCAAGGGTCTATCCTTTCTTCCTCTTCAAGCTTCAGTTTTCCAGATGTTTTCCTCTGCTTTTTATAGGAACCAGAGCTGAATTTTTACCTCTAGAGGAACATCCAGAGCAAAATTTTTACTTGATGTAGCTGGTGACTAACCAACCTGTCACATTTGCAAGAGTAATTGCAGGGAATCACTCTGATCCCACGAGTCAAAGAAAGACAACCATTAATTTTAGGAGTGCTTCTGGAGGTCCTAGTAGTGCCAAAAGTACTACCTCATGTTTGTGAGCACAACAGATATGGCTATTGGCCTGGTTTCCCAGACCAGATATTCCCAAACATTCCCATCTTTGCCTTTCCATGCCTCTGTGCCGTGTTAGCATCCTTTGTTTAGGGTTTCACAGACCAGCTTTTTGGGGAGAGCAGCTGGTGCAGGTGCTGCCCCACAAGATGTCTGTGAGCAGGTTCAGGTTACTGTGCTGTCTCCAGGCTCCAGACCTGGAATTTCAGAGGCTGCACGTTACAGATCCATGAGGCAGGGATGGGGCTGGGAGCTGTGCTTTGTGTTTATAAACAGAGGTAGTCATCAAAGCCCTGAGTTGCTGCAGTATCTCACAGCACCATATGGTGAATACTTTTAGTGTATCACAGTGTTTTGGGGGTAATTACCATGTAGTTCATTATAAAAGAAAGATGAATTTTAAGCTTTTGAAATGAGTGATAAGGAGAAAGCCAAAGATCAGGATTCCTGGGAACGCAGCAAACTGAATCATAATGCAGTCTGTCATCTACCAGGACTTTTTAATCAGTGAGGTTCTGCCCAGTCCTGGGAAGCTCAGATATAAAACTGCCATAATTTATTTTTCATGCATGGATATTTTTTTAACTTTTAAAATGCAGATAACATGTACACAATGTAAACACCTAACCACAAAAAATTAGAATGAAGTAATTTTAATCACAGTCTAAATAATTTTTATTTTCATGCAAATGAAATTTCATAAGTAGAAAATCAGTGAGGACTAATTCAGAACACAGAGAATAAATTGAAAAAGGGAAAATATTTTAATTTTTCTTTCAAGTTGATATTATGGCTTCCTCTGGTGCTTGTATCAAGAAAGTACACAGCCACAAGACTAGGTATATTTGCTATGTAAATAAATATAGTTACTTTCTTAAGAGTGTGGAAAATTATTTTTATAAAAAGTCAGGTTTTAAATCTTTTAAATTTGGATTTCTTACAGATTCATTTGTGTTTCTTTACCTTCTTTTTTTAACTCTAGACTGTTGGATATTTGTAATTTTTCATTCAAACCATTTGCATTATAAATTGGTCTGGGCTTTAAGCTGCCTTGAAGGAAGAGGGAAGATATGAAGGGAGAGCAAGAATGAAAATTCAGCGGTGCATAAAAAATGTGTATCATCAATTGTCCTCAGTCTCATTTACTAATTACTTGTAGGAAGGAATAATTTGATGTGAAAGAACAATTTTGCAATTTCAAGGCCTTTTAGCATCAGAGGTTCAAGGTTGCTGACAAATGGATCCAGCTTTTCTAGCACTTGGTTTAAAATGCATTAGGGAGAGCTTTGGTGGAGTCCATTTCAGCCTCAGAAAGGATCCTATCACAAGTAAGGCACATGTAATTCTCATTATTGTTTCCATGTTTCTGCCAGCAACAGAGCATCTGTATGAATTTGTTGCTACTAACACAGCTGGAGGTAGTGTGTGTGTTTGAAGTGATGCAAGTACAGGCTGGCACAGTGTCACACTTCCATTATAACTCTAGAGAGTTGATCCTTCTGGGCTTCTCTATCCCTCCCATGTTTCCATGATGCTGTTATTTCCTCTGACCTTTATAGCCTGACCAGTGCCATTGATTTTTACCAAGTGTCATCTGCGTTACAAATTGGTCTGGACTTGAATCTCTGTATTAAGAGGTTTAAATTCACACTTATTGGTGGTGGGAGAAGAGGGAAAAAATTACAGAAAGTGGGAATTTGGTGAGCTGTCAGAAAAGAAGTAAGCTTAAAAAGGTTTTATGGCTAATAAAGCCTTTGAGGAAACAAGCGTAGAGAAATGAAACTGCAGCCCAATGCAATAAAATTGCAGTGCCCTTAAAATGATTATGACAACAGTGCTGCAAAGTCAGGCAGCTCTCAAACAATCTGGAGGGAGCTCTGTGTTTAGATGTTATTTGGCTGCTTTAATGAATCCTGTATAAATGTGAACCATTTACAAAATGAATCATGATTTAACTAAATGTAAAGCACAGACCTTGTTCAAACCAAATGAAATGGATTTAATGCTGAAATACATACCTGTAAGCCTTTAGTGGGGATGTGTGCTTTGAGATGTGTGAAACTACACTGAAAAATGGACAAAAGGCTCAAACTCAGACACACAATGAAGGCTGTTGTAACACCATGGATGAGAAGCATCAGTGCTCAGGACTTTCATTACAGGTTATCGGATGAGTTACTCTCAGGGGCACTTCCAGACAAGAGAAATAAATGCAATATTGGTGTCTAAATGTTTTTTAGGCTTGATAGGCTCAGAAAGAATTTAATGGCAACGTTATAAATTACTTTAATGTTGAAATGTTCCCAACAGTGGTTGCTACTTACCTCCTCTGTGACCTGGAGCAAACCACTCTATATCTCTGTTTGTTCTATATTGTGTGGATAATCTGTGTTTTTCTTGTCATGGGTGAGATTTCCTTTTTTGTTTAGAAAAAGAGAAGGAGGAGTTGAAGAAGGCTGGATTCAGGAGCTTTCTACTGGTGGTTGCCAACATTATGAGAATAGGAGAATATGCTAATATGCTACCTATGGTGTCAGGATCACCCTTCCATGAGGGGGGTGTTGTGGCCAGCATACAACATTTATTCACTCCTCAGGGAAATACAACATCTTTCCTCTGGACTGTGGAGTGCACAGCTCAGATGTTGGTACCTAGCAGCTAAATCAGCCATTTTGTTTAGTAAGTGACCTTTCAGGTCAGAGAAGCTTGGTGTTGGGGTGCTAGAAGGTGCCATGAAGCCAACTCCAGGGAGATAGGAGTCAGTGGGAAGATAAAGGTGAAAATCTCTTGAGGAACCTTGATAAAATTGTGATGGCATCAGCAGCTCTTCCATAGTTGAATTACTCCTGAAATTTGCACACAGAGGTTGACATCTTTCTATTTCATACTTCAGTAACTGAGTTTCCCATTATGTTGCTTGTTAAAATATTTACTAATCTTAGCAGAAAAAATAAATAAATGTCACGGTTTAACACTGGTCTGGCAATTAAACCGAGTGACAGATGCTCTCTATTAATCTCTCTCTCCTCCCTGATAAAGAAAGGAAAGAGAATAAGGGAGAGAGACTTATGGGTTGGAAACTAAAACTACACAACTTTAATGAAACAGTAATGATAAATAGGAAAAATTACCAAATATATACAAATATACAGGAAAATTGATACCACATTCCTTCCCCCCTTTTCCCCCAATAACTCTCATGTCACCACCAAGGCTGCAGGGCAGCCCTGGGAAAGTCCAGGCTGGACTCCTGGAGTTGGCAGCAGTCAGGAACTGGAGGCAGGAACACACAGATATGGGCTGGCACGGATCAGGACCACAGGCAGACGAATGGACGGGAACCTTCCAGGATGCCGGGTGAAGGAAGGGAAGCAGGAAAAGGCAGGAAGGGCAGGCAGCCGGAAGCTGGAAGCAGGAAATCTGGCTTGGCCGTCGTGATGCCTCAAATTTATACTGAGTATGACGTATGTGGGATGCAATACTCTGGTCAATTCTGGCATCTATCTTGTCCATTCCTCCCCAAAGGAGGGATGCAGGTGGGACCTCTTTATTCCTCTTGGAGGGTAAAATGTTCCTCAGAGCTGAGCAGTGTCCTTGGCTCTGCACACCAGTCTCTAGCAGTAACTATAAACATCAAGTGTTACCAGTCCCAGAAGCACACACTGTCTGAGAAGCTTGCTGTTAATCTCAGCAAGTGCAACTACTTACAAGAGACTTAGCTAAAAGCAAAAGTACAAGACAGAAAATCACCTTTATCCTGGCCCAAACCAGGACAATAAATAAAAAGAAAAAAGACAAAGAGAAAAAAATTAAACTGTGTCCTTAAAATGAAACCTTTCCTAGTACTGTTTTCACCTTCTCTGAACTGAAGACATGCTGTGATCACCCACTCTGAGATAAGCTACTATTCACATTTTAAATCTTGCTTATTTTTATCTGAAGGGCACTAAGCCTCAGCCTCCAGGAGGCAGTGCCAGAGCCCCTCTCTTTCCCTTCATGGCAGGACTGTGCCTGGAAGACTCTCAGGAGTGAAGCACCTTCTGATGAGATACGTCAGACTCTCACAGAAGAAAAGCTACATTTGCAGCAAAGCTGCAGGTTGTACCTACCTTTCAAATCAACAGGAGATAAATGGGATGCTCTTCATACTGACTTTAAGAGAGTGAGTCACAGAGCAAGGGCCAGGGTGTCACTGCAGATTAAGAGCTGGTTATGAAACAGGAGACAAAGATTTGTCATGAACTGCTGCATCTCAGTGTGTGTAGAGATTAGTAGTACCCCATGGGCAAATTGTCTCTGTTAGGAAGAACTATGGAGGATTTAGTAAAATTCCAGGTGGATTTAAATACATTTAAAGATGAAATTCAGCTGGAGTAAGTATGACAAAATAAGAGACATTAAGAAAAATAGTCCTTGGAAAGCTAAAAAAAAAAAAAGAGGAAAAGGTATTCTGAAAACTCCTGCTAGTCTGGGTCCTGAGGCTGCAGAAATTCCTGAAAAAAAGGATTTGCTATGTTTAGTTATGTGAATCCTACCCTTGGTATAGTGGCATGTATTTTGAGACTTAAAAATGTAAAAGAAGGCATCCAAATCCTGTAGTATGTGGCCCATTTCCCCGCTGTGTGTTTCTATAACACAGTCTAATAAATATCACTAAAGTCAGAATTCAGCTGGAGATTTTTTAAAAAAAGAGATTTCTATAAGCACTGATCATATAGGCTGGAGAAGAGAAGGCTCCTGGAGGACCTTAGAGAGGTCCTGGAGGACCTTATAGAGTGGCCTTCCAGAACCTGAAGGGGCCCTACAGAATAGCTGGGGAAGGACTTTTTTACAAGGTTGTGTAGTGATAGGACAAAGGGAAATGGCTTTTAACTAGAAGAGTATAGATTTAGGCCAGACATTATCAAGAAATTCTTTAGTGTGAGGGTGGTGAGACACTGAACACGTTGCCCAGGAAGGTTATAGATGCCCCCTCTCTTGTAATGTCAAAGGTCAGGTTGGATGGGCCTTGGAACATCCTGGTCAAGTGGGAGGTGTCAGGAGGGTTGGAACTGAGATGACCTTTTTGGTCCCTTCTGACCCAAACCATTCTATGATTCTATGATATACATATTCCTATTAACTAATTGCTTTTAGACATATATCATAATATTATATATTTTATTTTTTTCTTGCTGCTGGGAATAAGGCAACAGGGACTGATTTCTGATGTCTGTTCTCTGCCTAGGCTGCTTTGGACTCAGACACTGAATCAGCTGGAATCTGGGTTGGGGTTTTTTTTTGTGTCTCATATTGTCATTTATTTGGTCAAGTCTCCCTAGTGCTCCTGGGATAGAATGCTGATGTTTTTTTACTTTTCGACTGGGCTTTGGGCAAGTGCCTGAATAAATGCTGGTGATTTTATAGCAGCCCCCATACCCTTTAAGTTTCTTCTCAGGGTCTTGAAGCCAATGTTGAATATAGTTACTGGACAACTTCTTAAACATCTCACTTTGATTTTTAGCTGTGAGAACACAACAGTACCCAAGGGAAAAAAAAATTTTAAACCATTAATTAGTGATTTTGTCTGTATTACTTTTCCCAGAGTAGACTGTTGTTTAAGTAGTCCTTAGAGAGTTGTATCTCAGAAGACCCCTTCTTCAGAACTTTTCCATAATTATCTTGAACTTTATTTTATTTCTTAGGTCTTGTTTTTAGACTCTTGTATTTACTGCTGGCTTAAGCTAAGGTGGTTTAAAATAACCTCCAATCTTGTCCTGGTGGCTGCTACTGAGAACTGACTGAAAGTCTGGGGATGTCCTGCTGTGGACAGGGTCCCTTCGGCAATTGCTCTTCTCGTTTCTTGATCCCAGCAGCAGGAACTGGAAATTGCTTTCCCCCTCTTTTGTCTTGAGTGCTCCCAGCAGGCAGAGCAGTCATGGCTGTTATGCACCAACCCCTTGCACATAGAGAGACAGAGCTCAAGTGCTGGCATTCTGGCTTTTCTTCTTCTTCTTGCCAAGCAAGGCACTGAGAGTGGAGAGGAGTCCTGTAGGAGAAGTCTGATGTTGGCCCATGAAGGTGGGTAATTAAAACTCCTGTAGCTACTCTGGCACCTGTTAAAAAAGAAACCCCCCCCTCCCTATTTTTAAAAGTAAATAATAAGCAAACAGACAATTCCTAATGTACCTGCATGAGTTAGAAAGCAAGCAGAATATGGGAAAGATCTTACTGAATAAGTCTTGGGAGTTTTAACTCCCACATACTAGGAGAGTGCTCTATGTACCAGCCGAGTGATAGCAGTATCCATCATCATCATCATCATAGCCCAAGCCTTAAAAGCAACAGAGGAAGACAGACAACATGCACAGGGGAACATGACTCAGCTTGCAGCACTTAGAAGACTGCCAGTCTAAACTTCATTTTAAACTGTATTTTATATTATTAAAAATTGAAAGCATTTTTTAAAGTAAATATTGGACTAAACAAAAAAACATCTCCCACCCTAAAGTCCTGCATTGTGGGTTGAGGTTCTACCTTCCTCTGGCTGAGATGTGGATTCAATGTTATTCAAACCAAAACTTTGAATGTTTTCCAGACAAAAAAAATGGACTGGAGATGCCACTACACTTGAGTTTGGATAGCAAGGGAGAGGTTGTGCAGAACAGCACCACTTATTTCCCAAGCAAACGCACTTTCTGATAGTGCCAGGAGAACTGTATTTAACCACTCAGACAACTTTCAGGCAGTAGAGAAATGCTCTATAATTTTAATGCAGTTCTCAACAGTCTTAAAAATGGGCAAAGAGGACTTCATTGCCTGTGTCCTGAAGCAAATTTTAGGTAGATTGAACCCAACCTTACTTAAGATTTCACTGGGGATTAGACTGACAATTAGGTCTAGAGAGTGCAATTTTCAGTGTCAGGCCTATTTCTGTACTGTAGATTATTCTTCATTTTTGCAGAAAATGATTCAATTGAACTAATCTGACAGGGCTGACTGGATGTCCATTATAGTGCTGCATTACAATTGCTAAAGAGAGTATTGGAAGGGCACTGGGTACAGTGTGGTAAAGACAATACACAGTTTGAATGATGTCAAGAAGGGAGCATTTCAGAACTAAATGAGTGGGTTTCCAAGTTCAGTAAGTGGGTTTCTGAGGACACTTGGCAATTGAGAGGAGGAAAAGCAAATGAGAGCAACTGGTTGTGAGACTGACATAACCTCAGCATAACACTGAGCTTCATGTTGCTCTCCCTCTCCTTTGGCCAGGAGCAGGCTTGGTGAACTCTAGCAGTCAATTCATCTGTATAACTTGATCAGATTTTTCACTACCAAAATGGGATTGTTTTGATGGGCATGTTGGAAAATACAGAACATATAGCTTTCATCACTATTTTCTTCTGGTTTTTCTCTTTTTCCCTTTGGCATTTCTTACTGGCTTTTAATAGTTTGAGCTGCGTTTAGCAGCAGAACTGGCCATGTTGCCATTGTTGCTCCCTGCAGATCTCCTATTCCTTCATTTCCATGTCTCCTTCTTGTTCTTTAAGCAGAAGGGGAAGCTTTGAGCCTTGAGTGCATAAATCATTCAGTCCGGGTCATAAATGGGCAATCCATTGCTCAGAGTGGTTGTTCTCACTCATCAGAGTGAGATTGTTTGTCTTGAGAATTTCTTGGAAACCTAGCACTCATTTGTAGCTTGTATTCATTTGGATTACTGCAGCACAAAGCTGAAGTAGTCTTAGATCAGCATTCAATATTCAGTGGTCTGACTGGCCATCTGAGGCACATAAGCTCCACAAGACTTAACCTTTTTCTCCATTTGCCCACAGCAGGCATTTAGCAAGGCTACTAATGGAGAAGTTCTCTTCACCTGGAAGCTCTACATACATTCTAAAACCAGTCAGATTCTCCTGAGCTGAAAATGTTTGGAACAAATTCTTCAGTAGAGAAATGAAGGAAATTTTTATTATAATGAAAAGTTAATTTTCAGGTCATGTAGTCTTTACTACTACGTGTTCTTCTCCATATTTGGTAGGGAGAAATATATATATATATATATATATATCACCTTTATGGGCAGCCAATAATGTTGCTCTTTGTATTATTAGAACCAGAAGAGATGCAAGTCAAATAATACTGGTCATTTATATAAACATGCTAGGCATTTGATGAAGAATGTTGGTATCCTTGTCTTCATTTTATGGGTGGTGAAATTGAAGGTCATGACAACACTCTTCTAGATGAAGACATATTCTGTTCCTCTTTCATAATTCATTCAGCAACAGGTATTCTCTCATTTATATATAAAACCACTGAATACAGCAGGTATGTATAAACACGTTTTTTAAAATGGCCAGCAAATTTGATACATTTTGTAGCATTGTTCTCCTCAGGAGAAAATAATGGTATTGTTCAAAGTTGTGCCAACTTTCTGAACTGTATTTTAGAAACTACCCCTCATAACTGTAGTTGTCTTGTATATTGAGCAAATGAAAATTGAAGTACTTAATAGACAATAGCAGAGGAAGATTATAGTCCAATGTTCTATTATTTACATTACCTCTGTAAGTGGATTGTTTCTTAAAATATTTCTGTTTTCAGCTCCTCACTGCGAGGATTTTGATATTGGAAGGTACAGAATATTATTTTCACCAGACAATCTAATTTTCCTACATTCAATGTCCAGTACACGTTGTGGAAATGTTTTAACAAACAATTATGCAAAGTCAGGCTCCCAAATCCTCTCCTGAGCATTTAAATGGATTACACTAATTTTCAGAAGCTCACATTTCAGCAGCTCACATTGAAGTTAGGAGGTATTTATTCCTGCACACTCATTTTGAATTTCTCTCTAAATAAAATAGCTATTGTTAGGCAAAACTCCAGTCTCATGATTATTTTAGTTCAGACAAGTAGGTGTCCATTGGACTACTCATTTTTCACATGGTTAAAATAGGTAAGGAAGTTTTCATGGTTATGTCATGATGTTCTATCATGACATCAGTCTTGAGCAGGGGAGTGATTTTATCTGAAGGGATAATATAGTAGGACCATACAACACTGGCTATTTTTAGAAGAGGTCACACATGCTCCAGCATGTGTAACTAGTTTAGTGTAAGAGCTATGCCCTGAAAAAAAGCAGCAGTGAAATATTTTGAAGATGACACTCTGCCAGACTTAAAACTTATATATACATATACATAAACCCCAAAGGAAGTATTTATACTTTATTCCCCATTCATTTCCTTATTGTCATTAACCTGTCAAACAAAGTATATACTGCAAATAATAAGACATAGAGATTGGCACCTGATTGAGGCAGAATTCTGCTGCTGGTTCAGTAAGGTCTAAATCTGTCAACTGAAAAATAATACTGGGGCTAGCACTCACAAATAGAGATGGCATTAGAATATAAAGCAATAGAAGAAATGCAGTCAAACATAAATCTTTTATACTTTTGGTCTGTCTTTTCATCTTATAACTTTAGAAAACTGGAGCTGGAAATCTAAAAAGGACCCCAGAATAATTATTGTGAACTGCATGATATATCACATTTTGGTTTAGCTACTTTAATCATATATATATATATCATATATTATTATATATACAATATATTGTCTTTAAGCAGCTTTTTTTCATATCTTAGCAGAGTTAACTTGAAGGAAGATACAAAAAAAGAAAAACCTTCAGCAAGTGAAATGAGAGCAAAGATAGGAAGCTGAAACCAAGTATCTCAGTATCTCAGCTAGCCAGAGCTATGTCATCTGCAAAAAGGTGCTATGTCATCCACGAATCTGTTCTTCCTAAAACCAGATTCTAGACTAAAGGGGACCAGAAACCTCCAAAGAAGTCATAAAATGGTGTGGTAAAATCAAGAAGGACTATTAAAAACACTGCAATAGCCATTCATTTTCTTTGGCAGAAAAAAGGTTAGCCAACCTCAAGAGAACCTACAAAGAGTAAATAGCATCTATGGGTAGGTCTTTGGTTTCTTTTGCTTTTTCTAGCACATATTTGTGTCTTTGAGGCTTATGCAAGTCGTTATTTCTCTTTTAAGTTTTCACCACTACTGATGTAATGAAATTACTTACCATAGGCTACCAAAAAAACATGCATAGGGGCTGGACATGCTGTAGCCCCGAGACTCACTACGTGCCATGATGCGCGGAATGGATTGGATCCTGCAGGAACTGTCACCAAAAGGGGAGGTCCTTTCTCTTCCCCTGCTATAAGGAGCTTAAATTAATATCTTGGCAGTTCTAATAGGGAACCCTATCCCCACCCTCAGCTTTCCTCCAAGTCTTTGGCCTTGATAAAATAGTTCTGTTTTAAGGGTTGATTCTAAAGAGTTTTCTTTCTGCTGTTATGTTTTCTGCTTGGGGTATCTCACTATTTGTTCCTAATCTGAGCAACAGTTTTTGTCTTTCCTTCTTGGCTTTAGTAACACTACCCTTTGAATTAATTTCATAGTAGCTGAATATTCACAATCAATAGATGAATCATATTGATTAAAAACAAATAAACAAAAAAAACCATGAAAAAACCCTCCATAATACAGCAAATTCTTCCCATTTCAAGCAAGCAGAAAACCAAGTATAATACATGAAGGTTTACAAATTGTGACTCTTCCATGAATACTGTGTTCTTTCACTGGAGATGTGTAGGAGGGCCACAAGCAGGAGGATAGGTGATGTTTATAAGTTGTCTTCTGTTACCAGTCTTTGTATAAACCTGAAATCAGATGGGTGATGTGGGTGCACAGTGCTGGTGCAATGTGGGCAGTTTGCTCAGTGCTACACTGGTGGGTGCAGTGTGTCCTCTCTGAGTAAACAAAGTTAAAGGCAGACATTGTACAAACCATGCATCACTGAGCAAAATGCAGCACTAAGCAAAAGCAAAGCAGAAATAATGAGTGGAGAATAATGTTCTGCCATTTTTAGAGAAAGGTTTTTGAGTATTCAAATCTCCTACAATACAGTCGTCACGGAACTGTAATAAATTGTACCAGCATGTATCAGTGTTAAGAAGCTGGAAAAGTTCTACTGGAAAATATCATGATGTAAATGAATCATTCTTAATGTGAATCCTCAAATGTTGTCAATTATATTACTGGTACCAAAATAGATAATAGACAGCATCATGACTTTGAAAAGTGCACAGGTACTGGTTCTGCAGCTTTCCTATGCTGTTATGAATGACAATTTCTTAGCCTATCAAACTGTAGGTGAGTTTGTGCACCTGTGTCATTTAGTTTGGTATTCAATAAGGCTTACTGAGAGTACACCTGGCTGCTCAGGTGTGCAAAAGAGTAGCCTTCCCATACATTTTCTCTCCTTGCAGGACTGTAGCATTGAAATGCTCTGATTGCGTCCCCCATCACTGTTACCACCATGCTGTGTGTAGCAGCATATCTTGTTTTTGAAGTCAGAGAATGCCTTTTCAGGGGAGGAGGAGTAAACAGGGATTAGGAGGTTGAGATTTTGCAAATGAGACTCTTCGTAAAAAATTGACGCCAGTGTACAGCAGCAGACTTTGCTTGCACCACTGCATAGACTTGCTATTACAGTAAAAGCCCACTTGCTGGCACAAATAATTTCCATAAAATTTAAGCCATCATCACTGGGAGAAAAGATTTAATTAACAAATAAGCCCCTGAGTCACTATGACAATTTGCTTTCATAGTGATGAGGATAATCACATTTCTACCCACTGACAGTCCTTGAAATACAGGGGTTTTATGAATAATCTATAGTACATTCTTTTCCTTGCAGAGACAATCAGATTCTTTTGTTACCTTCATACAAGAACATTTCTGTCTTAGACATCTAGAAAAACTCTAAATTTATCTGGTGCCTTGAGGGGCCACCTCTGCTTGTGTGACAAGAGATCTCTTGAGCATTTTTGGGTTAGTAATATGAGGGGAGTCTGAGCAATTCCATCCTAACTGAGATCCACATGAGACAACCCATTATTTAAATAGAGCTGCCCTTAGGGCAGTGCATGCAGAACCCACTGCAATAAATAAATAAATAAATAAATGAACACTGCTCGTTGCAGACAATAAATAAACTTGTGGCAATGATTACTGTGATATAAAATGAGTTCAAAAAATTTCACCGTGAAGCAGAAATAATAACCTAGGTACAGAGCCTGGAAAAATCCTCTTCCTTCTAGTCCATTTGAAAAGATCATGTCTATTGGTACATACCTCTTTTGACACCTACTTCTCCTCTTCTCCTACTGGTTATAAATCCTTGAAAGAGAGAATACAGAACCTTTTTCCCCTGGTTGGTCTCATAAGAGTTGTTTGTGATTTACCATGGCATAAGTCAGATAAGCATCAAGCTTGTAAGGTTTATTTTCACGATCTTTGGGTCTTTAGCAACATTGAGAATAATTCTATAATCAAAATTTAGAAAGAGAATTTTGTATCTGTCGCTCACACTAGGCATTGCTATATTATTTCCTTATCTTTTTACTTTCTGAATAATTTCGTATTTGGTTCCACAGCACTGAACAACTACTAAGCAACCTCTGTACATGAGGGACAGAACGTTTAATGCATCTGTAGAAGTGTAACAACTCTAATAACCTGAATTTTTTTCAAATATAAATATTGCATCTAGATAAGTGCATTTTTAAAAGATAGCAGCCCTTTGTGTTAGGCTGGATTGCAACCTGTTTTGTAAATTAAAAAATGTAAATGTGGCATTGACAAAGGTTAAAAAGATTTAAAGCAGGTTCTGTCAGCAGTGCATACAGGCACCAAGCTAAATCCTGTGTATGTAATCAGTATCCTCTGGACTGTGTGCCTTGCTCCATTGTTTACTCTCAAATCCATAATAATTTTGAATCCTTTCACATGGCGAAGATTCATTTTCAAAGCTAATGAATTTAAAAATATGCTTTTCCCTTGTCCATTTGATACTGAGTCTGCAATTTGACTTTCATTGTTTGTTTTCCTCCCTTTCTCTTCAATCCCTTTCTCTCTTTCTGTCCTTTCACTTTATTACATTTTTTATTGAGGACTGAGATGAACTGGTTGCTGCATCATGGGCCCATTACACTTTCTAACAATTCCATTTACACCTTATTGTTTGTCTTATTGCTGGAAAATTCAGGTGATTCATCATGCCTGAAGAAGCACCTGATCCCAATTCCCTCGATATCACGATCACTGTGTGACAGGAATACAGTTAGTGGTGGCTTTCAGACTCTAAGAGGCCAAGGTGATAACTCTTTTGGGACTTTTAGCCTCTCAAGTATCGATGGGTTCCATTTTCGTAATGCTCTGCTTTCTTGCTTCCTTTCAACAGCCCCCTGAGTGTGGAAAAGGGCTTGGAGTTAATAAAGGAAGTGGCAGATCTCCTGAAACTGCAGATGGGTGCCTTCGATGATGTCAAGTACGTACATGGAATTAGACCCTTTTTATTTCATTGGGTATCTCGTTATTTTTCAATAATTTGTCTTACAAGAAAATGTCTTTAATGCAAAAATTAATGAGAATGTGCAAAAGACAAAAAAAAATACTGTGATCTTCATAACATCACTTACATAGAGGCACAAATTATTTGAAAAATTATAAAGACTGACATTTTCCTGTGCTCCCATAGCAAAAACCAGTCTGTTTAAAGTGCTGTAAAAATATTACCAACCTTATTTAACATTTTCTAGGTAAGGAAAGTCCTGTGAAGTATCATTATACCCAGCATTGCTAAGGGGGATAATGACATCAGAAATGGATAAAAAATCGTGTCCCTTGCTTTGAGTCTGGCACATGGCACACTAGGTTGTGCCTCTTGGTCAGCTAATCACTAAGTCACAGGGAGTTCAGCTATGTTCAGCTACTGTTTTTCTTCATATGATTCATACTGATGAATATTCTGCATGTTAATCTCCTGAACTAGTAGGTTATGATTTGCTGTGCCCTGTAAAAACTTATAAATTGGGTATTTTCTGAAATTGTTTTGATAGGAATATTTACTTCAAAAACCTTAATTCTTCCTTTGTGAAACAGAAACCAAAAATAGGTTGATAGAGAAGGAAGGGAAAAGAAGGGTTACCTGTGGGAGGTTTTTGACAGCTTGCTTGAAAGAAGTCTCATCTTGACACACAGAAAATAACTGATGCCTGGGTAGGATCCAGTTCCTGTCAGAGGAACTGGATGTTTCAGAGGGTTTGGTGCTGCTTGTTTTGGCCCATGAGTGAGGTTGCTGAAGTGCAGCATCTTTCTCAGCCTTATGTGTGTTGCCATCAGCTTTTAATTGTCAGTTCCAGTGAATGCAATTCATCATTTAATACTGTATTTAAAGCCATTGTCTGAAGTTGTTTCATCTTTAGTGGAAGTGTTCATTATTATTTGGAAAAAATTCTACCCCCTCTATTAATGTATATGTACAGAGAAATAGACTACTGATGAGAAAGTCTTTGTAGAGATCTGACGAAAAAAACAGGCATATTGTTTAGAATTAAAATCTTCCCATATTTTATTTGCTAGAATTATTCTTTGTATTGCTGAAACAATTGTTTCACCACCTATTTGTTAGCATAAAACCTCTTGGTTATTTTTTAACACCGATAAATCACAGCAGCATTGCAATTAGCAGGTTGTAGATTCATTCTTTAATGAAAAATATCCCTCCAGTGAAACAGCTAGCAATGAACAACCTTTTTTTTTTTATTATTTTTTTATTTTCCTGGTGTGTGGCAGTAGGGAAACTGACCGTTTCATTTCCATTAATATGCAGTTACATTGCTGTACTGAAAGTACTTGTATGGTCATTATTTTAAAAAACATGTTTTGAATGATAGTAACTCCAAATCCAATAGACAAGGATTCTGTCTATCAACAGAAACACAGTCTGCCTTTTTAAAATATCTATAAATTTGTGTAATATTATTCCAAAAATAAATTTCATTAAAAAGTCATCCACAATAAATTTTCTTTACTCAAGAAAATGAGATGCTTTGACTCATGTTAAACCCACAAGATGCTGAAAAAATGGGGAGCTGACCAGTAGATGTAGCCAGTAGTAGAGTCTTTAGAAAAAGGCCTCACTGAGCAAAGAATTAACAGTTTGGATTTGTTCTTTTCTCATCACTACACAGCTGTTCTTGGAAAACTGTATGAATTCAAAGGCACTAGTTAGCTTCTGAGTGGCATCATGGGGAGAGGTTTCAGCAAAGACTTAATGTCATGGTTATTCCTAATCCACCGTTGATACATCAAAGTGTGAGAATGAGGCATTTCAGGAAATATGCTTTTTACTTGGCCTAAGGCATCATAGCTGATTTAAATTATTTTATTTTACTGGAAACTAAAAGTACTCTTATTTCTTAGGTATTCAGATTTTTTAAAAAACTTTTTTAAAGTCTACTTTGAACTCTGACCTAAGTATTAGCTTGCTGTAAATTTCTCTGTTTTCCCACCAAGTTTTCTGAATGTGAAGTAACAATGTAAGCCTTAATTTAAAGATTTCAGGGTGAAGGGAGGTTAGTGAGAATCACAGGGTTAATTTGAGAAAATGGACAATGTATTTAGTAGGGATAGTGTAAGGAGAACCAAGGAGGGAGGGTGAGTGGTGAGTTCTGAAGTTCTTCAAATTTCCAATTCAGAGTTTCTTGTCTTTTTTTCTGAAAGAAAGAAAGAAAAAAAAAAAAAAAAGATTAAAATTCAAAGGGACTGGTTCACAAATACATTACTACCCATAGTCAATTTTATCTGCAAATATTTTCCATGCTTCCCTATATTTTGAGTGCTTTGGAGTCTGGTAAGTGAGCAGTTGCTTTTGCCATGGATTTCTACTGATTCCTGTGTTAGTTCTTGATTAGTGGATGCATGGTAGTAATCAGCCTGTCTTATCTTCTCTCCTTCACAATCCTGCCAACTTTAACTGATGGCCTGCAATTCACAGTATAGCCTCAGGCTTGGCTCCCACAGCACTCAGTCCACTTCTACAGTTGGTTTGCTGTCAAGTTTTCATTGACATAAACTTTGCTCACCCTGTGAAGCAGATGAGTGGGGAGAGATTTGGGGAATTCATAATTAGAAATATTCCTACATTGAAGAAAAGACCCAACATGTTAGCTGTCACTTTTGGATACAGCCTGAATCTTTATGGAAGTAATAGTTATGCTTAATATGTTTTGTTAATGGTTATGTAACTGTCAAATAAATTCCATTATTTCTTATTACATCATTAGAGACCATTAAAAGGATATTAGCATGCTGATGTAATTATGCAAGCAGACGTAAAATGACTACAGTTATGATTTTATAATCTAATTATGGGTGTCCAATGCCTCTGGTGATTGATTGTTGGAAGGGTATCATGGATTGAAGTCAGATGGGCAGTAGTGTTAGAAGGGATTATGTTTATTAAAATAAAAATAAAAAATTACCACTGCAACACTGACCTTCTTCATTATATTATAATTACTGTTCTTTACACATTCTAGAGTAAACTTACGAAATGAGAAATTATCAAAAAGCATCCAAATATAGGAAAACTACTAAAATCTGCAACATCTACTGTTAGGGTGGTGGAAAGGGCACTCAGAATCTATAGCTGAAGACATCAAAGTAGAACATAAATGGCTATTTAATTTCTGATTAAAATTAGAATTATTTCTAAGTTTTTATTTAATGTTCTCATACTTAGGATATGTATTGAGGAAAGTTCCTAAGTGGGCTTTCAGCTCTAAGCTTAGCTTCATTTTTAGAATGAAAATAGACTATGTTGATTTCTTAGTGTTCAGACTGCATATCCTATCATTCTCAGCCTCCAGTTAAGAGTGAAATTTTCAGCTGAATATTACATTCTCTGATGGGTGCTGCACTAGCACTGATTTTTTTCTTTTCTTTCTTATTTCTCTCTTCAGCCTTATATGATTTTTGCTATTGCTGTTGAAGATCTCTCTCTCTAGGTGTCTTTTTTTTCCTCATTTTTTCTACTGCTTTGGCTTCTCTGCCCATTTGTCTTTATAGAAATCTTTGTCATTTTTGCCTTCTAACATACCTAAATGCAGTACTCAAACTCTCCTTTTAAGAAATTTGATTACTTGACCAACAACCATGCCCATTTCCATATCTAATTTTTCAAAGGAAAACCTGTAGCAGAATACTCTGTATTCATTTCAGAAAATGTCATTAATCTCTATCTGCTGCTTTTTGTTTTATAACCATAATCACATATAAAATAGTATATGTGCATAGATATATTTTTGGGAATGAACAGGATATTTATGCTAAATTTTAAATTCTGATATAAATAAATATTTCAAGTTGAAAATTATTGAATATAATGTCCTGGATTACAAAGCTATAAAACTTAACCATTATTCCCTTAGCATGTAAAGTTGGTTATATCTATATTGAACATCAAAAACTATATTAAATGTTCAAATCAATGATCTTTCAGAGTCTAATTCAGTATTTTGATAAAGACTATTTATGATATAGTCTTGAAATATTTGCTCATATCTGTGTATTTTTCAACATCCCCCTGTTTTATTCCATATGTGGGAAACAAAATTCTCAGTCAATGGGCAGGTCTTCAATTTTTCATTTTAGTCTCCATGTTCAATGTGTGAGACTTAAATAAAAAAAAAAAAAAGCTTTAAAAAAGCTTAAAAAAGAAAACTTAATAAAGCTTAAGGCTTTATTTATTGCACATTATTCAAATCCTGCTTTGAGGTCAGATATCGGATTTCCTCTTGATTTGGGTTGGCTTGTTTTTTGGTGGTTTTGTTTTGGTTTTTTGTTTGGTTTGGTTTGGGTTTTTTTCATTAGGTGTGCTGTTGGTTTTTTTTTTTCCTACAGTGCTCTTCACTGCACTGTCAAAATGCTTGACAAACATGAACTGATACACTTAAGTCACATGAGCTATGAGATATTACTAGGACCACACACACCTAGAGATCAACATCAAAGTGTTCACTACTATGAGGTGTCTGGTCTGATGTCTCAGTACAGCCTTTTCAAGCTCTTCTGTAAAGAACAGCACATACTGAGACAGAGATCACATTAGCTTCAATTGCCATTCCAAATGCTTAGCAGTCCCAGAAATCAGCTCTCAGTTTAAACAAAGCTACCTGTTTCTGTAAAATAAAAATGCCTGAAATGATTTGGCTTCAAGTGAATGGAGTCTGAATCTGAAGCAGAACTGGATGGCTTTAGCAAAATTTAAAGTAATGGTTGGACATTACAATGGTTGGACACTACATCTTTCTAGTTCCATACCATATTTGCTTCCTGAAGTCTGATAAAATGAAGTTGAGACCCCTAAAAATGTTACTCTTCTTTACCACTTGACCACCTTTCATCCTTGGATGCCAGGGATCCTGTTAAAAAACACTTTGAAAAGAAAGATTGTGTATCTGTAATCTAGTAAGTGAGTAAGTCAAGATTGATTTTTCCTATTATATTGTAGTATGTACTCAGTGTCAACTATGGTTTTTTGCATATTTTATGTAAACAGTGATCTAACAAAAGCTTGAATTTGGAAGGCTCGTTGTGAGAACAGCTATGGGCACATTCTTGCCATAGTTCAGATCTCAATTTTCAAGTAGTGGGGTTGGAGATACTTGCCACCTCCTTTTCAATGGAAACTTCTCACGCAACCAAATAATACCTATAATTATCCTTGTTCTTAGGAAGGGCTGAAATGGTTGGGCTGGAATAAATACAATTTGAAAAGCCAGCCAACCATCCCAGTGAAAAGAACTTGAACTGAGGAGAAAATCTGAAAATCGAACCAAGTAGTGGTAGTTTGGAGAAGCTTTACATGCATTCAAATCAGAAGTGCTGGGGTGATGAGAGGAGCTCCCAGCCTCACCTATTATGAAGATGTGCATTGGCTATAGGGTCCTTATCATGCTGTATAGGCTTTGTTCACTGTTTGTCAGGTTATTTTTCTAACACCTGAAAAACTCAATCAGCCGATTAATCACATTCAGTCATCCAGAACCTAAACACTGAACCTGTGCTTGGTACTTTCACTTCATCATGCTGATGGATTATGACATATGGTATATGTATGCTCTAAGTGTGAACATCTCAGAAAAGTATTGGTACCTTGAGAGGCAGGATAGTGAAATGGAGGCTTATTTTAGAACTGAGTGAAAGTGGGACAGGTAGCTCATCGTCTTCTTAGGTTTGTAACTGCAAACTTTTCTCTACTGAATGGATTCTCCATGATGCTTTTCTCCTTGATTCAGTGTGATAAATCTTTTTCTGTGTTTTGTGTTGAACACCTGTGGATTAATATTCTTGCGAAGTTTTTTCTGAACTGGCAGATCCTGGAGTCTGACATTTATGCCATTTAGATTTACTGAGAGCAGTGATCTAATATCATGCTTATGCAAAAAGTCATAGTTCATCCTTAAGATGCTCTAGTATAAACCAGCAATAGATTGAACTCTTTTTCCCATTCTATTTGCTCTCCAGAAATTAAGCAACATTTTAATTTCAATTTGAACTGTGCTGTGCGTGGTCTCAATAAAAAGATATATCTCAAAAAAAGTTGAGCAATATTTGTCATATGTTCTTTGGTTTTGAAGGCAAACCAACAGTCTAAGGCTATTTCTTTGGCATAACATATTATAAAAAGCATAACTCAGAAATGATGGAACCACTTTAATCAAACTTGAATTCTTCCACAGATTTAATGAGTCTGGAAAACAGATTATCTGAAAAATGTACTGCTGTAACTCATTGCATGCAGGCTTTCATAAGAAATTACACTGTGTTTTCTAATACAATTTTTTTTTAATTTGACAACTAATTTATGATATAAAGATACATCATTTTTTAATGGAATGAGCATAAAGAAACAATAAGAAGGTGGAAATTTTAACTGTGCATTCCTTTACTTAAAAATGAGTGATTTCTCAACCTTAGTATTACATTAGTCTTACGGCTTTATCCCTGGAGGTACAGTGTATTTTGTGTACTTTTCTTTAATAAATGTGCATCTAACCAAGATAATTTTGCCCTATTTACTGTAACTTTCCTGCTAGAAAAATATAAAAATATATTAAAATAACAAGGAGGATTTTTGCCTACAGCATTTTCTGAGTTCAAGGTGACAAAACAGAAAGACCATAAAAATCTAGAGATACTAAATAAAAAGGTATGAACTTTGGCTCTCTATTACATGTAATCTCATTAAATCAGAGGATTTACACCTTTATAATCAAAAGCGGAATGAAATCTAGTGCTACATTTCCATGTACTCACAGGTCTCTACTCAAGAGGTTGTAATAGATAAGGAAGATTATGAAGTTTACCTGTCTATTTTTAACTTCATATTTCCCTCCTATTTATCTCTCTGTGTGACAAAGAATGCCCTCATATTCCTTCTTTAATAAAATTAAAGTTCATAACATTATAGGGTAGGCAAGATATACTCCTATGTTTCAAGCAATTACCTGAATATGTGCCATGACATTTAGTTAATACAGCTTTCACATAATAACAGGTAATCATTTCCATTCTGCAGCTGGGTAGATTGAAGCTCAAGACAGTTTGCTTGATTTTTCCCTAACCTGGGAACAGTGACAGACTGAAAGTCAGAATACTCCAGGAATAACACAGGTATAGAGAGGGAAGGAGACCTGAAGTCAGTAAACTGCTTACTGGCCAAACATTGAGATTGCTGGTTTTGTAGCAGGCAAACTACTAAAAAATATTAAAAAAAAAAAAAAAAAAAATATATATATATATATATATATATAAATAGAATACAATTATACTTTTATAATGACATAACTTTTTTATCCCTTAAGGTTAATCTTTGGGGGGTGAAAGAAAAATCACTGTATATTTAAGCAGCGTTTCGAAACCATTTTCCCACACTCAGAGTTCAATCACTCTTTTGCTGTAAAAAATTATAGCACTTATATGGTTTGTTCTTTTAAATACTGTAATTAAGAACCTTATTTGCATGGTAGGCAAAGCTGGCAACTTTCATGTACTCAGCATGGTGAAAATGTCAAGTTTCATGGCTTGTGACAGATTAATAGAAAAATTATTTTAAAGATCTACAAATTATTCATAGACATTGGGTAGTCATCAGAAGTTGCATTTTGTGAAGAATAAAAATAGGATAAACTGAGTGTAGCATCAATCTCTAAATTGAGTGTTGCCCATTTTAAAAATCATTTAAATTGCCGGCTTAGAAAAATAATCTTCACCTGTGATGAAGTGAGTTGTAAAATCTTGAAAATACTCTTTCATCTTTTGCATTGTAAGTTAGTTTCAGTGTTCTTAGTGCAATTCGATGCATATAGATTAAATTATTAGTAGAAAATTAATTATTGTCAAAGAAAAGAATTAGAAGTGCATCATTTCATATTGGTTGGTATCAGTGACCCACCAAACAGGGACTGCTGCTGTTAGAAAACACACCTTTCTGGACCAGTCATCCCTTTTCTGTGACTTCACTCTCAGAATTATTTTAATGACAGTAGTGTCTGTCAGGATACCTTTCATTATTTGGATGGCCCTCTTCTGTCCCCCTGAAATGATGCTCCATGAAGTCCTACCACAGCACTGATTATTCCCATCACTGATCAGTTGAAGAGGACAGTACAAGCTGTCCAAATTATTACCTGGTTTATGAAGGCTGTAGATATAAATTGCAGAGGTAAATCTGATCTGCATCCATCACATCCTGACTTAATTTCCATGTAGTTACATTTGCAAGATGTGACTGCTCTGAAACTGCCCCGGTCTATCTGGTCTTTGTAGTCTGTCTGCTACACCTCACCCAGCTGCACAGTGGGTGCTACATGCACTTACCTACCTGTATGCACCTCAGCATGCTAATGAAATGCAATTGGTGATAAAAAATAACCCTAAGCAGTGAACACTGCAATTAATGTCTTTCCTTTAGCAGGGATGTCACTTTTTCACCTTTAGTACTTGGTCACTGTTAGATGTAAGTGTGATGTTAGTACAACAAATCTTTCTCTCTCCCTATTAGCTCTATTTTAAGTACAGGAGCATTTTTCTGTGGACAACGTTGCAAACAAACAGTTAATGTGTAGTCTATATGAAGGTTATAAATAGGAATATATGTGTATATATATATATATATTTAGTGGTACTGCAGCATGTTGTGGAACACTGTGTCATTGTGTAGGTTAAGGAGCGTGTTAAGAGTTCCCAGAGAATGGCTCAAGAAGCTCTGCTTGCCAAAACAGAAAAAGTTTTTTTTAATTGATCACTTTCTTTAAGTACATAAATGTCAATAGAAATGTGAGAATACATCCAGCAGTACATTGACATTTTTTCCATTCAGGCATAAAATGAAGCAAATCTTTGAAGAGTAAAGATATTAAAGAGTGAAAGATGTGTTCCACTTTAGAATTAAGTCTTGGTGATGATCAATATTCTTTGCTCAACAGTTCATAGATCCTGTTTTGTAGCAGGTCAGCACAATACATCCTTCACAGATTTCCAGGATCTTTGAAGTTTAGTCAGGTACCTGCTTATGTAATATAAATATACTCTGACCCAATGCTTCATAAGACCACATTTTTCTGTTAAAAAAAACCAGTTGGTGAAGCCTGAATCTAGTTGTCAGTGTATTTACAGCTGGTCTGATTAACAGGAGAAAAAAGTGGACGAGAGACATGGACAAGACATGAAAGACATGGATGTGCTGTAGCATGTCCAGAGACAGGGCACGAGGATGATCATGGAGCACATCCCCTGTGAACACAGACTGAGAGAGTTGGGGTTCTTCAGTCTGGAGAGGAGAAAGCTCAGAGGAGAGGGGGAATGGATACAAACTAGAGGAGGGTAGATATAGATTGGAAGTTAGGAAGAAGTTCTTCACCATGAGGGTGGTGAAATACTGGCACAGGTTACCCAGAGAGGTGGTAGAAGCCCCATCCCTGGAAGTTTTTAAGGCCAGGCTCTGAGCAACCAGATCTGGTGGGAGATGTCCCTGCCCATGGCAGGGGGGTTGGAACTAGAAAATCTTAAAGGTCCCTTCCAACCCTGAAAATTCTATGATTCTATGAAAATAGTTGGTGTACGCTTCTTAATCCAATTATATGACACTGACCAGATGCAATTTTCTGCCTTTGCTTTGTAAATTGTCGTATAAACTGACTGTATTACAAAAATGCCTCCATTAATCATGTGCTTTTTTGCCATTATTTGATTTGACATAAATATGTTTTATATATAACACAGTAGTGTAGGCATTAAATTTTTACAAAATAGTTAAGGTGAAAAGAAGGCTTCAGTGCAATATAAACAATGGACCTAAGCTTCAAATTCCTAAACACAGTAGACACAGAAATGTGTACACATTGCGAGTCATTAGTTCAAGCCCACCAAACATTTCCTGAGACAATTACCTTCACTGCTGTAAAATTTACTTTGTGCAATCCTCTGGAGCGTTACTAATTGCTTTTCTTAACCTCCAGAGATTAAAGGATTTTGAAATGAACATATAGACAAGCAGGGACTCTAATTTCAAATCTAAGCTTTATTAAGGCAAGCTCTGTTTTACAAAGAAGGGTCATTAATAGAATGTTTAATGTTGGAAATATCCAATCCTAATCTCCTCATCTTCCTTCAGTCTGGAGAAATTGAACTCTGCCTGTATGTTTTTTAAAAATGCAGTGCAGCCTCAACTCAGTTCCATCTGGCATCAGCTCTGTCTCATCTCCAAGAATACATATAACCATGTTGGCACTTGTTTCTCAAATCCTTTTCCACTAGGGGGTATGATAGACTGTGACTGTATTTCACAGTAAACCTTCTGAGTGATATTGTAATACTGAAATACACACACATGAGGGAGAAGAACAGGCATGCAAAGCATGGTAATTTATGGAGATTTAAATCCTGTCATTCATAAAGATAATTATGACCTACGGCTTGAAAGTGATATGGACCTTACCATATTGATCATGCTCCAGCTCTGTTTATTCAGATCATTCTTTTGTTGTCGGGCAAAATACAATAAGAATGTTGTTAGTCAGTAAAACAATTAATGAAAGGAAATATTCTATTTTACACAAATAATATTGGATGGTTCTGTGCATGTTGCACACCCTTCCACCTTCAGATGGGAAATATAAACCCAAGGGGAGGGGATATTATTAAATCAGCAATCAACCTTCAAGTCATTTTCATATAAACACTGTAATTATTTCATCTCTAGTAAACAGAATATAAGACAACAGCACATAAGGCTGACAATTTGCAATATGCTTTGAATGTCTTTGTTAAAAAAAAAAAACAACAAAACTATTATGGCTGAAGGCAAAATTATTGAAATTAAAAAAAAAAAATTGTGACAGCCAACAGGGGGTAATTAGTAAATTTCAAGTAATAAATTTAGCAGGTCATGGCAACAGACATTGCATTTTGTGTGGAGAGAAGTCCCTGTTTGTTAGCCTTGAAGCCAGACCTGCTTACCTTTATTCAAAAATACATCAGAAAAAAGTATTAGAAAAAAATAATGTGATCATAATGCTGCAGTCCAGGCGTCTTCTAAAACTCACAATTTTCTCTTATTTAGATGGGTATAAGTTCATTTATGTCAGATTTGCATAGGTGTAATAGTAGTAGCATACAGCTGGGGGGGGACAACATGGACAAAAGATCTGAAGCCCAATATTATCTTTCCAGATTAGACGTGCTCCAACCTAAAACTTTTAACCTCTGTTACAGCAGATGTGTGTCTTAGGTGTAGGTTGTGTTTCAGGCTGGGCATCGTGGTTTGCATTGCTGATGGTTTTTTCCTCCCCAGCAGGCTGGGTGCTGGTTGGGGGAGCTGCCAGGCAGGAGGGATGCCTCTGCTCATGGCCAGCACCCTCCCAGCTGTGGGAATGGATTGTTTGCAATTCATCAGGTCATAAACAATTGTGTGCACTTCAGTGAGCCTCCGTATTTAGAGTGATGTAAAGACAATTGCCATTAATATTACCCAGACTTCAGGGGGCCTGACAGCCGCCTGGAAAGCAGTCTCATCTATCTAATTTAAAGTTTCTGGTTAGAAGTATCAGGGGTGCATTTTATACATCTTAAAACCTTTTCTCAGGCTGGTTGCCCTCTTGTTAAAAAGTCTTTTAAAAGATATTTTGCAGTCAAATAATTACTGGCTTTGTTTAAATGTTCTGGTCCAACACATAATGAACAGCGAGGAATTCCCCAAAGGGCATCTATTGTTATTGAAATGTTTATTTATTGAGTGCTTTTGCCAGAAGCCCCCCATGAGAAAAATCTCATTTTATGGGCTCCTGAAGCAGTCGGTTCCCAAAACATCGAGCAGAAATACAATTTTGACCAAGTAATCTCAAGGTCTTTTGTTTAATTTTAAATAAGCAGAACACCAGCGTGCAATAATTTATGACAAGAGCTGCTTTATTTTCTGTATTTTGTAAATATTCTTAGGGAAGCTGATTTTTTGTGGTGCTCAGGTGATTCCTTACATTCAAGCATTCAATTGCTACAGTAGAGAAAAACAAAATCCCTCATAGCAATATGAGTAGGTAGTTTAAATGATTCTGAATGCTTTTAACCCACCATCATCCCACTTGCACAATGATTTTTTTCCCCACCCTGTTTTTTCCTCTTTATTTCCCTACATTTTCTCACCCGCAGCAAAGAGAAATGACAGCTCTCATGGCAATGAGTTCACAGGCATGACTAGGGTCCTCTCATGTTCCTGGATTATCCAGATGGAGTCGCTGGACTGGAAATTTTCTTAAAAATTACATTCACTATATTTGTGTTTGTATTTTGCTTTGGTTTGTCAAATATATCTACTTTAGTATAGTTATAAGGTTATCAGAACTGGGATGTCTTTATTCCTTTCATTTGAAGTGCAATATTGGATATTATTGGGATGGGTAGACAATGAATGCAACATTACATATACCACTTTATTTTTCTTTAAAAATGCACCAGGATGATTTTTTGTGAAGCCCTGAATACTTTACTCTGCAGAGCTTCATCAGGCTAATCAGTACTTTCCGCTGTAAATGCCTCATTGATTTTAATGCCACGAAGGACCATCAGGCTACACCTAAAAGGTCATCACAGAGTCATTAATTTTCCTTCATATGTTATTTGAAGAGGGGATTACCTTTATTGTTAAAAGTTAAATACTTTCTGGTCAAAACCAGCCTCTGGATCAGATATGCCCAAAATCTTCTTCCTTTCCATCCCATGTTGCTGCAGAATATGATCAAGATAAATATACTGAGTTTCTATATGGTCCCTCTGACTTACAGTCATGAGCACATTATATACCTATTAATATTAGGCATATAAAATTTGGAATTATATGTAATCTTCTTTGGATGCTGATTTCCAGTGATGGTTTATGCTGCACTTGGGAGAAAAACAGTATTGTTGCCTCTGGTTTGCCATTTTTGTAATAGGAATAGTGTTTACAAGAGTGCTCTGAAGTTTAGTTAATGTCATTGACATTCTTTCAGATAGGCATAAGATACACACAGGAAACCACAAGAGGTATAAAAATGTATGCAAACGTAGCTAATGGAGCAAAAGGAAGAGGGCTTAATGGTGTCTTAATAGTTTTCTCCTTAAAAACCTCTTTTGATAAACGATATTATGCTGTGTCTCTTGGTTCTGAATCTTACATTTTTTAATAATCTCTTCCAGCGTGCTAGGACCATCTGTGACCTTTAGAGTGCACTCAAACCTCCAAAACATTTCAACTGCAGATGTTGCCAAAGCAGCAGGTAAGAGTCCTTGTCCTCTATTCACAAATCATGACCTCACAAGTGTCCATTTAGCGGGCAGCTGCACTACAGATAGCACAGAGAGATCCCATTCCCCCAAGAAGATTGACATTTGAAGAGGGACACAGTCAAGAGGTGAGTGGCACATATAGGAAACTGAAGTGTAACGTTTTAGAATCAATTAAAAATGCCTCAGTCTTCCTTGTTTGTCGAGGAAATGGGTTAAATAGAGACGTGTAGTCAAGGCCTAGAATAAAGAAAAGCTTTTCGGTGTTGTCATGAACTCCTAAAACCATGCTGATTTATTGGTAAATGAGGATGCAATGCTTTCACTTTTCCAACACTTTTTTTCAGGAAAAAAAAATGTTATTACATGTTAGCCCTAATTTCTGGATCAAAAGATGATAGAAATATATCTTTGTTGGTGTGCTGTTTAGAGAGTTTAAATGGCAAGTTCATCTTGGGAATCAACATTTCATTTCTGGTGCTAAGCTGCTTCTGAATAAGTAGCAATGTTCCAAGGACTCTTGTCAACTTGGCTACTAACTGTAGGACTGAGTTTTTGACTGCAAGAAGTAATTTCTGTAAAGTAACTGAGTTGGCAACTGATTTACTTCCAAACTTCCCAGTTGATATGTTTTAAAAATTATGAATGAACAAGTTACAATTTTGCTTTAAAGTTCATTTAGGTAAATACTGAGAGC